>NC_092333.1:194500000-195200000 GCF_046630445.1 Rutidosis leptorrhynchoides
AAGACAAATAAACTGGCGGAAATAGTGAAACTCGCGGCCGCAATCTAGTTCTCGCGGTCGCGTGGTTGAATGGTGCCCGCGATGTTCGTATTACGCTCACGAGATGTTTACAGAAGTTCAAGCTTTTCAAATGTGATCTCGCGCTCGCGAAGTTGAATGGGGGTCGCTGTCGCGAGGTTTAGCCGACTCAGCAGTTTTTTAGTTTTTTTAACGGCAAATTTGCATCAGCGAATCATTTATTTCAACGACCCTCATCATTTTTTTTAATTATCTATAAATAGTCGAATTTTCCCCCAAGTTAGGGTATTCAGTTTCAATTACGAATTTTAGCCTACCATCAGTTTAAGTTACGAACTTCTTAGCTTTTCTACATACTTTTAAGTGGGTTTATGCTATTGCTTGAATCTTGGTTAGTTTTAATCTTGTAATCACTTTAATTCTTATTCAATTTAATGTCTTTGATTGTTTATCTTTTATCTTTTATTATTTCTTGCATTAATATGAGTACCAAAATTCATAGTATGAACTTAGATGATTAAACTGAGGTGAATGATTGCTAGCTTTATAATTTAGACAATTAATTCTATTACTCAGATCTTATTTAGCTTAAGAACGACTGTTATCAAGGTTAATTAACTAGCTGAAGTTGCGAAGATTATTAACTATTCAACAAGAGTTGAATCAAGTTGTGATCTTTACTAGGTTATTGAATGTGAATAATTTAGGCCTTCGGATAATTGTATTAGGGACACCAATATAATTAGACGATTAGCAATTAAATTGTGATAGACTTTGATAGTTGTGTAATTGTGTAGGGATACCAAAGCAATTCAAGTTAGATTATTATCTTGGGTAATTTATTGTTGACTATATTAGAAAACTATAATCAACGAGAGTTGAGCTAGGGATTTAATTAATAATCTGTGAGAATCGAGAGATAATTGCAGTGTCACCATAATTATAATTGTTTAAAACGGACTTAATAAGCAATCCTGATCCAAGAGAATTGATTAAAAGTAGATACCTTTTCTCTATTGATTTAAGTTTAATTTATTTTTCGCGATTGTTATTTTAACAAACAAAAACCCCCGAATTTTACTAGAATAATTATTAGTTAAAGTTTCTGATAAAACTGCTCTCTGTTAACGAACTAGTCAATTTTACTTATAGATTACTGCACGAACGGGAGTAGTTGCCTGTATGGTGTGATAATAATTGGTTATTTTTACTAGTTATTTTAGAGTACAAATTTACACATCATCTGTTTATTTGATATGAATTTTGTTAGTGCTGCTTAACAAGGTGCGTTGTGTTTAAGATAACTGTTAAAATACTCGTGTGATATGTGGAGTTGGTTTTCCTTGATGGAAGGAAATCTAACTTAATTATATTCACCTTTCTGTTTCATTTCATTGTTTGGTAAATCTGAGACACACACAGACATACACAAAAGCACCCTGACCCCTAGCTTATGAATTCTTGTTTCTTTGACTAAATCGGGTTGTGTAATCAATTCAACGTGATTTCAATGATCTAGCTAGGTAAACATATGTCTATTTTATGATTTAAATCCGTGTTTAATCTAGGTTTTTTTGTCAAAGTTGGGTATCAAATGGGTTTAGGTTAAATTCGTGAGTTTAAGGTGTTGTTTGATTGTAAAATATGTTACTTTTAGTTAATGTATGTATTGTGTTTCCAGAACTTATTCGAGGTAAAACAACACGTCAAAATGAGGATTTGGGGTTTAAAACTCGAAGAACAACTGCTGTCTGTAAGAACTTCAGCCGTACAAAAGAGTTTCTCAAACATACAGATGGGACCCCCGTAGCTGTACAGTTGAACCCTCAACTGTACGGATATATTCACATGTGTACTTGTGTTGAACCTTGTGACTTATGTCCCAACTGTACGGATGTGTTCACTCGTGTACTTGTGTTGAACCGTGTGGACTTATGTCTCAACCTTAAGGATGAGATTTGATTCATACGGATGAGCATCTAGACCGTACGAATGAGATCTTATCGATACAAATTGGCTATATTTGCATAAGTTGATAAATTTTAGATGTTGTTATGTGGTTGACATGGTCTAAATGTAGTATATGAAATAAAATATATACTGAATCGATTTATGAAATTTTTAGGTGATAAAAACAAATGTGAACGCTCAATATAAATTAGACTTTTGAGTTACTACCTTGTGCTATCAGGTGAGTGGGACTATGTAATGACCCGCTAAAATCGTAATTGACGTTGTACATTACACATCTCAGAAACTGCGGTGGTAGGATCATCGCGCTATCGTCTGCAGCTTCCTGGATCCCTCTTCCTAGAATGAGCCTCTATAACGTAAGCTCTTATACTCAAAATATCGATTGCTGGTACAAATGTGTTATAATGGTGAAATTTTTGTGATTATAGGCAAGCAAAGCAGAACTAGCACAGTTTTATGAAACTATGAGGGTTGAATTCGAGTCAGACGTGAAGATAACAATCGTGACACCAGGATTCATCGAGTCTGAACTTACTCAAGGCAAATTCCTTTCCCATGAAGGCAAAACGATAGTTGATCATGACGCTCGAGATGTAAGCTAATTAAAGCTTATTCATTTAATATATACTACTCGCTCTGTCCTAATTTATTTTTCAGTATATTATTTTGGGATGTACCAAATTAATTTTAGTGATGTGACAATCAGTTTTTTAAAACTATGTGTTTTTTGACCGGCGGACGGAGGGGGAGTATTTGTCAAGTACACTTCTTTTTAACGCGGTCTCACATCGAGGTTATGCCCTCTGTATGATACGTTTTAATAAACATGTCATTCATTATTCAAAAGTTTTCTAAAATTAGATAGTTTCTAAGAATAGAAGGGTACTAAGAATAGTAAGTTATGCAAATTAGTAAGTTTCCAAAAATAGTTGGTTTCTAAGAATAGAAACTTCCTCAAACAGTAAGTTGACTAAAAAGTCAAAGTCATCCAACGATCGACATATCGTAATAAAAATACCTGAATGCAATACTGTTTGAAATCATGTCACATAAGGGTCCAACTGCAACACGTTCAACAATCAATAGCGAAAGTAACTTATGAACCTAAGAATCACATCGAGGTTATGCCCTCTGTATGATACGTTTTAATAAACATGTCATTCATTATTCAAAAGTTTTCTAAAATTAGATAGTTTCTAAGAATAGAAGGGTACTAAGAATAGTAAGTTATGCAAATTAGTAAGTTTCCAAAAATAGTTGGTTTCTAAGAATAGAAACTTCCTCAAACAGTAAGTTGACTAAAAAGTCAAAGTCATCCAACGATCGACATATCGTAATAAAAATACCTGAATGCAATACTGTTTGAAATCATGTCACATAAGGGTCCAACTGCAACACCTTCAACAATCAACAGCGAAAGCAACTTATGAACCTAAGAATAAACATGCTAAAAAAGTCAACCCGAATGTTGGTGAGTTATAGGTGTATCACAAACTATAAATAAAATAGATCACAACATTTCATGTTTAGAAACATTTAATAAAAGTATTCTA
The DNA here is from genome assembly GCF_046630445.1 of Rutidosis leptorrhynchoides. Classification (NCBI taxonomy): domain Eukaryota; kingdom Viridiplantae; phylum Streptophyta; class Magnoliopsida; order Asterales; family Asteraceae; genus Rutidosis; species Rutidosis leptorrhynchoides. Next base: position 194,503,546 of record NC_092333.1, read on the forward strand.
CTACCTGTTGAGCGCCCGGGAGCTAAGCTTAATAAAATATAGCTAAATAACATCTTGAATAATTTTACACCAAATCAAGTGTCTTAAACCTCGAAGTACTAAACACCCGTTGAATGCTAGCGCGACTAGCAGAGGTGAAGTTTTCAAACTCTATAGATCTATATCTAGGATTCACGCTCACTAGTTCAGAAACTAGCAGTTAACAGTTACGAGCTAAGGGAATATTTTTGATTCAAAATCAACATAGAATTTAGTAATCAATGGTTTCTATATATTGTAGAATTTAAATGCATGAACTTTCATCCTAAAAATATTTAAAAATATTGAACAATGGGACTATAAGCTCACCTTAACAGCATAATAAACAAATCACACAAATGTGACTGAAACCCGAAATGCAAGTGTAACATCCCGGAAATTCGGGGTATTATTTTAATATATTTTTTATACATATTAATAATACCGGGAGTGATCGTGTTATTTTGGGATGTTAGAAGTGAATTGAAATGTTATTTTTTATGATAATATAGTGTTTAGAGTATCGAGAGTTTAACATGTAAAGTTGTGAGCATGTTGTGAGGTTATACGCACCTTCACCATTTGGGCCATAACTTTCTCGTACGAACTCGAATTGAGGCGATTCAAAAGCCCAAACGACCCAGAATCGAGCTCGAACATTTTTGTAAAAGTTATAAGATGGAAAGGCAAGAGGTGCACCGCACCTAGGCATTGGTGTGCCGCACCTGTTTTTGGGAATGGGCAGTGACTGTTTTGCAAATGATGAAAATATGGGGATTAGGGGCAATTTTGCATGTACGGGTTAAAGACCCCAAAATGGATCTGGAACTTCATTTTCCACCTACTTTTCTTTAAGAAAATCTCAAGGTTTAGTGAGAGAGTTTTCTAGAGATAGGAAGCTTGATTGAAGAAAGAAGAAGCTAATTTAACCCAAGTTGGAAATCAATACTTGTGTTGCAGCCGTCTAGCTTGATTTTTGGTTCTTGAGGTAAATTCTATTTCGAATTTTATTGTTTTATTTCAATTTTGGACTTCGAGTCCCGCATTCCACTTTCATACTCTCTACGTTACATTTCAATTCTAATTGTTGGATGTGTGAAGTAGATTAAACAAAAAAAGGAAACAAGGTAATATTAACTTGGAGATCAAGTCAAAGCTTGGAGATCAAGTCAAAGCTTGGAGAACAAGTCAAGCTTGGAAGACAAGTTTTACTTAAGGAACAAGGAGTTGATATTTATGGAATGTTTCTTGTACTTGAAGGCCAAGTTAAACTTGTGCAACAAGATTTTAGGTTTAATGCTTCCCTATAAATAAGCCCATAATCTCATTGTAACTTATCACAAATTCTATCAATAAAATCTCTCTAGTTTGGTCCATGAATTAAAGTAATCAACCATTGATTACATATAACCACGTTAAATCATTGTGTTCTTAATTTTCTAGTTTTTTTGTCTTCGTTTGTCTATAGTGGGTTGGATAATCTTTGGGAATTATCCTTATTGTTGGGTCCTAAATCCTAACAATTGGTATCTAGAGCTCAAGGCTTTAGAATTGGGAAGATGGCAGAAGACGGAAAATTTAGAATCGATAGATTTGATGGAAAAGACTTCGGCTTTTGGAAGATGCAAATCGAAGATTACTTGTATCAAAAGAAGCTACACCAACCGTTGTTGGAGGTCAAACCCGAAGGCATGGATGATTTCGATTGGTCTCTTTTGGATCGCCGAGCTTTGGGTGCGATTCGTCTCTCTCTCGCCAAGAATGTTGCATATAATGTTGTGAACGAGAAAACAACGTTTGCATGTTTGAAGGCTCTCTCTAACAAGTATGAAAAACCCAGGGCGGCGAATAAAGTTTTTCTTATGCGACAATTGTTCAATACAAAGATGAGGGAAGGTTCGAGTGCAACGGATCACATCAACGAATTCAACAATATTATATCAAGGCTTGAATCGGTAGATCTCAAGTTTGATGATGAACTAAAAGCACTAATCTTGCTTTCATCATTACTGGAAAGTTGGTCGGGTACGGTCACCACGGTTAGTAGCTCTACGGGAACTACTAAGCTAGCGTTTAAAGGTATTAGGGATTTAATTCTCGGTGAAGACACTCGTAGGAGAAACTCGGGGGAATCTTCATCCGGATCCTTGTTAAGTGACGACAACCGTGGTAGGAAAATTGATCGTGGTGGTGAGAAGAAGGGTAGGAAGAAGTCTAAGAAGAGGTATCCATCAAAAGACCGAAGTGAAGCTATTTGTTGGGGTTGCAATCAAAAGGGACACTTTCAAAGGAATTGCAAGAATTCTCTGGCGAAAGGTATTAACTTTACCGCAGAAGATACGGATGATGCACTTTTATGTAGTGTTGAAGATTCGATGGAGTATTGGATCTTGGATTCGGGAGCTTCGTTTCATGCCTTACCCACTAGGAGTTTGATGACGAATTTTCGATCGTATCAAAGTAAGGTTAGATTGGCAAATAATAAAAAGCTTGAAATTGAAGGCATAGGAGATGTTTTATTGAGAACTTTTCTTGATTCTAATTGGACTTTGAAAGACGCGAGGTTTATTCCTAAGTTGAAAATGAAGCTTATCTCGGTTGGTCAATTAAATGAGGAAGGTAACGCGGTTACTTTTGAAAATTGCCAATGGAAGGTGGTTAAGGGTAGTAGGGTTGTGGCTCGTGGACATAAAAGGGGAACACTTTATATGGTTGAGGTGTTTGATGAAAACACGGTGGTTGCTACGGTTGATGTTGGAGATAATTCTACTCTATGGCACCGAAGGCTCAGGCATATGAGTGAAAAGGGTATGAAAATGCTTGTTTCGAGTGGGAGAATTCCAGATTTGAAGAAAGTGGAGCTTGGGTTTTGCGAACCATGTGTATTTGGGAAGCAAAAGAAGGTGACTTTTGGGAAATCGGGGAATGCGCCCAAGTTGGAGAAATTGGAGCTAGTTCATACGAATGTGTTTGGTCCAACGAATGTAGAATCATACGGAGGTTCTCGTTATTATGTCACCTTCATTGACGACTCCACTCGAAAGGTATGAGTTTATTTTCTTAAAGCTAAATCTGATGTATTTGATATTTTTTGTGAAGTGGAAAGCTATGGTAGAGAATGAAACTAACTTAAAGGTGAAGTACTTGAAGTCGGATAATGGAGGAGAATATGGTAGTCTTGAGTTTAAAGACCATTGTGCAAAGCTCGGTATTAAGATGTTAAAGACGGTACCGGAAACACCGCAACACAATGGGGTCGCCGAATGTATGAATCGTACGTTGAATGAAAGGGCTAAGAGTATGAGACTACATGCTGGTTTGCCTAAGATTTTTTGGGCAGATGCGGTTAGTACGGCGACTTATTTGATCAATAGGGGACCCTCAACACCATTGGGTTTTCGAATTCCCGAGGAAGAATGGTAAGGTAAAAAGGTGAGTTATGGTCATCTTAGAATCTTTGGGTGCAATGCATAAGTAAAGACCAAGGATGCGGATAGAGACAAGCTTGAGGCTAAGTCAAAGAGGTGTACTTTCATTGGTTACGGTTCGGATGAGATGGGTTATCGATGTTAGGATAACGAAGCTAGAAAAGTGATTCGTTCTCGTGATGTTACCTTTGATGAGGATTCGGTTTATGGCAAACCGGAAATAGGGAGTCCTAAACCGGATTATGTTACTTTTAACGATGTTTCTATTGATGATCTTGCAGGTTCTAGTGAGAGTTCGGGTAATAATGTATTGCCGAATAATGGTGAGGTGTCACAAAGTGCTAATGATGAAGATGGTTCAGAAAGCGGTGAAAGTTTCGAACATAGTGGGAGTTCTAGTGATGAGGAGGATGATGATGGAACCGGTCCAACCATACCGGTTGCTCCTACGCTAAGACGTTCTACTAGAGTGCCCAAGCCTAATCCTAGGTAATCTTCATCAACAAACTACTTGCTCTATACCGAGAATGGTGAACCCGAGAGTTACTTTGAGGCGAGAAAATCAAAAGAATCCATACATTGGAAGCTTGCCATGAAGGAAGAGATGGTGTCACTTGAGAAGAATAAAACTTGGTCACTAGTGAAGTTACCTCATGATAAAATGGCGTTGCAAAGCAAATGGGTGTATAGAATCAAGAATGAGTTGGGTGGCAAGAAAAGGTACAAGGCTCGGTTGGTGGTCAAAGGCTTTCAACAAAAGGAAGGAGTTGATTACAACGAGATTTTTTCACCGGTAGTTAAAATGACTACTATTCGATTGGTACTTGCTATAGTTGCATCCGAGGACTTACATCTTAAGCAACTAGATGTGAAGACCGCATTCTTACACGGAGATCTTCATGAAGAGATCTATATGAAGCAACCCGAGGGCTTTAAGGTAAAGGGTAAAGAGAAGTGGGTTTGTAAGCTAAAGAAAAGTTTGTATGGATTGAAGCAAGCACCTCGGCAATGGTACTTGAAGTTTGATAAGTTTATGAGAAGATTGATTTCTTAATTTGTAAAGCCGATCATTGTTGCTACTTGAAGAAATTCAAGTCTTCTTATATCATCTTGTTATTGTATGTTGATGATATGATTGCGGGTTCTAACATGTCCGAAATCAACAAGTTGAAGAGATTACTTTCCCATGAATTTGAGATGAATGACCTTGGTGGAGCTAGGCAAATACTCGGGATGAGTATTGTGCGTGATCATGTGAAAGGAACTCTATGCTTGTCTCAAACTAAATACATTGAGAAAGTAGTAGAGAGGTTCAACATGGAGAATTCAAAGGCTCGTTCTATGCCTTTGGGAAGCTCAATAAGGTTATCGAAACGTTAATCACCTAAAATGGAAGAAGATAAGGCAGAGATGGAGAACGTTCCGTATGCATCGGCCGTGGGTAGTGTTATGTATGCCATGGCTTGTACGAGACCGGATATTGCGCATGCAGTGGGGGTAGTAAGTCGTTATATGTCTAAAACAGGGAAAAAGCATTGGGAAGCGGTCAAATGGTTGCTTCGTTACTTGAAAGGTACTTCTAATATGGGATTGTGTTTCACTAAAAACAATGTCATACTTAGGGGTTATGCGGATGCTAATTTGGGTGGATGTGATGATTCGGGCAAACGCACTACGGGTTATGTTTTCACATTAGGGAAGACGGCGATTAGTTGGATGTCTCGACTACAAAGAAGTGTTGCTTTATCTACAACGGAGGCCGAATACATGGCTATTGCGGAAGCTACTAAATAGCTTGTGTGGTTGAAGGACTTCTTGAGTGAGTTGGGTAAAAGACAAGACTATTGCGTCTTATATTGTGATAATCAAAGCGCGGTTAATCGTGGGAAGAATCTGGTGTTTCATAGTCGTACGAAACACATCAAGTTAAGGTATCATTTCATTCGACATCATATAAGAGATGGTACTTTAATTTTGAAGAAAGTCCTTGGTTCGAAGAATCCCGCGGATATGTGTACTAACGTGGTGACGACGGTTTTGCATAGCCTCAACCGATCTTCTCATGAATTGATGAGAGAAGATGACCTACTAGAGAGATAGAGAGTTGATGTTCGAGTCTAACAAGAGGAGTTGAAGACCTTGTATCGAAAGTCTACTCATCCGACGTATGTGTTGAGTGCGCGTGTTCCAAACGGCGTTTTACCGGTATGAATGGTGGTTTGACAATCTTAGTTAGCGTTGGGTTGAAGAAGATTGGGTTTTGTTAAAGTCTCCTTCAAGTGGAAGATTGTTGGATGTGTGAAGTAGATTAAACAAAAAAAGGAAACAAGGTAATATTAACTTGGAGATAAAGTCAAAGCTTGGAGATCAAGTCAAAGCTTGGAGAACAAGTCAAGCTTGGAAGACAAGTTTTACTTAAGGAACAAGGAGTTGATATTTATGGAATGTTTCTTTTACTTGAAGGCCAATTTTAAGTTTAATGCTTCCCTATAAATAGACCCATAATCTCATTGTAACTTATCACAAATTCTATCAATAAAATCTCTCTAGTTTGGTCCGTGAATTAAAGTAATTAACCATTGATTAAATATAACCAAGTTAAATCATTGTGTTCTTAATTTTCTAGTTTTTTTGTCTTCGTTTGTCTATAGTGGGTTGGATAATCTTTGGGAATTACCCTTATTGTTGGGTCCTAAATCCTAACACTAATCTATAAGTTAACAAAACTATCTGTTATATATAATCTATTACTAGGTACGTATGTGTTGAGTGTCCTAAATCCTAACATTCTGTGTTAGATGAGTATGTGGCTCGATGATAGTAGATCTGGATATCTTATTTAATGATGATCATTTTTATCATCTGGATCGATTGATTTTTCACGTAGGACCATTAAGTAAACACCTCTTGCTCCTTTTGTTAACAAATTCAATACAAAACATTAAACAGCTTAGTATATAGTGATAGTGGTTCAATAATTTGCAATATTGTGTCAGTTATGTTGCTCTTTGTCTAGTTACAATAGTGATAGTGGTATTGCTAGTTTGGTAAATTATGTTATGAACCATAATTAGTAAGGATGAACATTAAATAAATCAATGATAATAAATTATGGAATTAACTTGTGCTGAATAAGAAACATACTATAATGATGCCAACTAGTCCCGATCGGCCCGCGCGATGCGACGGGGCTTTCGGTCTACATATTCATATTTAACGTAGCGATGTGTATGTACAGAGGCTGAAATGGCCCATGTGTAAAGATCCGATTTAGATATCGGTGCGTTTGGCGTTTTTGAAAAAGTATCCGTTTCGAACGTAGTTAGTCGCGTTTTGTTCGTAAAATTATTTCAAGTTTGGTGGTGGTAGCGGTGGAAATTAAAACGCGGCGAGTAGGAAGATACGTGCCGTTGAAGTTTATGTTAGATGGTGTTTTGTTATTTAAATTTAAAAAAAAAATGAATTTACATTTTACATCTCATGTAGAAGTTGCACATTCAAATTTAGTTGAGGTGGTGGTTTTAAAAGTTGGGAGTTTGATGTGGTTTGATCAAGTGGGCTGGTTAAAACGATCACAAGCCCCACCTTTTTTAGTGTATAGGGTTAATGTGTTATGGAATTTAAAACGAAGAAAAACCAATGACTTTGAGATTGACAACTTCTAAATCGTATATGAACGGGCAATAGTTAAGCATTAATTATAAAATGTTAAAATTTTATATTACAAGATACTTTCTACACTTAAAAATATAGGGATTAATCACTACTACAAAAAAGGGAAATGAAAATCAATTTTTTAGGGGTTTCTAAAGTGGAGACCGGTTTTGAAATCGATTCTAAAACCTTACTTTGGGAACCGGTTTTTATATAAAAAAAAAAAAAAACAGGTTCCAATTCTGAACAATAAAAACTTGTTTTTTTTATAATAAAAATCAATTTCTATTCAATTTATTTTTTACAAAGAAATTGTTTTATAATTTTCATTCTTTTTGTGGATCGAACAGAAATCCATAATTGGTTTGCAGATCGAACAGAAATTCATAATTGACTAACAGTTTTCAATTAGCTTGAAACATAATGCATGTGGATTTGGTTGCAGGTGCAAAATTTGTTGTAGGTGCAAAAATGATTGCAGGTTCTGTTTTGTTCCAACATTAATTTATCAAAAAGTTTGGTGAATAAATTAACTTCACTACTAACAGTGACGACGGAGGTGAGGGATTTTGAAGCCTTCTTTGATATCTTCCAAGTGGTTTTCTAGCCATTAGTCCCATTACTACCTTCAACTTTCCGTTTTTACAATTTTGTTAGAACGAAATGAAGACAACAACCATTAATACCTTCTACTTCATGTTTCTACATCTGGTAGAATAAAACCAAGAAAACCAGTAAACCACCATCTTATTGCTATAACACAGTATTTACAAGAGTATATACAAGAGAGGCCAAACATTATACAAAGGCCACCATGAAACAAATGGAACAAACAAACATCATGTGTTCTATGCACGAATCGAGATATACAGCAACAAAACACGGACTAAATTAAACTAACAGTACACAAAGATGATAAATAAAAGAGGAAAATAGTGGAAGATATATAAAGTGTCAAGCTAACAAATTCGAGGAATTTTCATTTTCCGCCCAAAACTTCAAAAAATTTCGGAGAAACGAGACCGGTTTTTTAAAATTACATGTCTCTAATGGAAACCGGTTTTTAGGAAAACAAGTTCCTAAAGTTAGGAATAAAACCGATTTTTTATAAAAAAACAGGTTTTCATTTATGCTTATTTAAAATCGATTCATAAACACTTTTCGAAACCTATTTTACCAATATTTCTTAAAAAAAAACGGTTTCTATTAATTAAATCGACTCAAATCCAAATTAGTCAAACTCGTTTTATACAATTAATTTGATTTGTTGGTTTTAAGATGAACCATTTATATTGAAATCCCTATGGTCAGCACCACTTTCTCAAACAGAACACGGCTAATGCAAATGGTCTTACAATTACGCTTACATTAAGTAATCATAAGAACTCATATGCCTGTCTCAAAATCTATACTTCAGTAATCTTTTTTATGCTATTTCAAATTAATTGTTTATTTTCATAAATAGATAAGAATAAAGAAATAATTAAAGTTCTTTATTACTCTTAATATATACATGTAAGACAGAAAGGTAATTAAAAAGGAAATGATAAAACCATAAAATAAATAAATAAAAAGTACAGTGCATCTTCCAGGTCCATCTTCAACCCCTCCTTCCTTTTTCCCTAATTTGGGTACCCGTTCTTCATTATGTATCTGTTCTTCCATCATCTATTGGTGCCGTTTTCTTGTCTGATGAGGATGATACTACTCGTTCTCAGTTCCGGTATGCTGCTGCTCCAGCTGAAAACAGGTCAGAATCCTCTGTAGACTCTGATAATACAGTGTTTGTGGGTAGACTTGAGAAATGCACCAGGAATATGTTGGCTACTGTTTTTGGCAACGAAGGTGAAATTACAGGGATAAAATTTTGGAATGCTAGACGGTATGTGTTTGTTACCTACACTTCGCCTGAATCAGCTCAGTTAGCAGTCTTGAAACTTAATGGTTCATGTATTTTCGGACGTGCTATTTACGTTGGGTGGCCTAGAGGTCGTGGTTCTTCCGGTAGCAGGTTCGTTGATTCCCACAAACAGAAATACTTCAATCTTTCGCCTAACCCTTTGCTGGCTAAGAACCTGGATAAATGTGTGATGCTAATTGATAAACAGCTCTTTGATATCTCGAATGAAATGTCCCGTTCATAATGATTATAAACGTTTCATATTAATTGATTTTGTTGCGAGGTTTTGACCTCTATATGAGACGTTTTTCAAAGACTGCATTCGATTTTTAAAACAACCATAACCTTTATTTTATCGTTAAAGGTTTTAAAAACATTACGACGATTATCAAATAATGATAATCTGAAATATAGCGTTATCACACGACCATTACATAATGGTTTACAATAATATTACACATCAACTTAAGTCTTCGAATGCAGTTTTTAAACAATATTATACAAGCATGCAGACTCCAATCTTGTCTTTATTTAGCATGCAACAACGGAAGCTCTTAATAATCACCTGAGAATAAACATGCTTAAAACGTCAACAAAAATGTTGGTGAGTTATAGGTTTAACCTATATATTTATCAAATCGTAATAATAGACCACAAGATTTCATATTTCCATTTCTCATAAACAACATGCAATCTGCATAAAAATTATTCATATGATGAACACCTGGTAACCGACATTAACAAATGCATCTAGAATATCCCTTATATACAGGTACACTCATCTGTATATAAAATCGAAGTACTAAAGCATCCATAACATGGATGGGGTTCGTTAGGCCCATAGATCTATCTTCAGGATTCGCGTCTATTTGGGGGCTGTTCCCAAATTCTTAGGCTACCAAGTTGAAAGGGTGATATCCGGTATAATGATTCAATCATAGAATATAGTTTTAAGTACTTGTGTCTATTTTGTAAAACATTTATAAAACTGCATGTATTCTCATCCCAAAAATATTAGATTTTAAAAGTGGGACTATAACTCATTTTCACAGATTTTTCCTTCGTCAGAAATAAGACTTGGCCACTGGTCGATTCACGAACCTATAACAAATATATATATATATATATATATATATATATATATATATATATATATATATATATATATATATATATATATATATATATATATATATATATATCAAGGTATGATCGAAATATATTCACAATATATTTTATTATGTTTTAACGATTTAAGTTTGTTAAGTTAACAGTCCAACGTTCGTAGTCCACAGTTAGTTGACCACAGTTAGTAGTACAGAAGTAAATCAATATCTATTATCTTGAATCAATCCACGACCAAGTGTATATGAAATGTCCCGTTCTTATTGATTAAAAACGTTCCATATTAATTGATTTCGTTGCGAGGTTTTGACCTCTATATGAGACATTTTTCAAAGACTGCATTCATTTTAAAACAAACCATAACCTTTATTTCATCAATCAAGGTTTAAAAAGCTTTACGTAGATTATCAAATAATGATAATCTAAAATATCCTGTTTACACACGACCATTACATAATGGTTTACAATACAAATATGTTACAACAAAATAAGTTTCTTGAATGCAGTTTTTACACAATATCATACAAGCATGGACTCCAAATCTCGTCCTTATTTAAGTATGCGACAGCGGAAGCTCTTAATAATCACCTGAGAATAAACATGCTTAAAACGTCAACAAAAATGTTGGTGAGTTATAGGTTTAACCTATATATATATCAAATCATAATAATAGACCACAAGATTTCATATTTCAATACACATCCCATACATAGAGATAAAAATCATTCATATGGTGAACACCTGGTAACCGACATTAACAAGATGCATATATATAAGAATATCCCCATCATTCCGGGATACCCTTCGGATATGATATAAATTTCGAAGTACTAAAGCATCCGGTACTTTGGATGGGGTTTGTTAGGCCCAATAGATCTATCTTTAGGATTCGCGTCAATTAGGGTGTCTGTTCCCTAATTCTTAGATTACCAAACTTTATAAAAAGGGGCATATTCGATTTCGATAATTCAACCATAGAATGTAGTTTCACGTACTTGTGTCTATTTTGTAAATCATTTATAAAACCTGCATGTATTCTCATCCCAAAAATATTAGATTTTAAAAGTGGGACTATAACTCACTTTCACAGTTTTTTACTTCGTCGGGAAGTAAGACTTGGCCACTGGTTGATTCACGAACCTATAACAATATATACATATATATCAAAGTATGTTTAAAATATATTTATAACACTTTTAATATATTTTGATGTTTTAAGTTTATTAAGTCAGCTGTCCTCATTAGTAACCTACAACTAGTTGTCCACAGTTAGATGTACAGAAATAAATCGATAAATATTATCTTGAATCAATCCACGACCCAGTGTATACGTATCTCAGTATTGATCACAACTCAAACTATATATATTTTGGAATCAACCTCAACCCTGTATAGCTAACTCCAACATTCACATATAGAGTGTCTATGGTTGTTCCGAAATATATATAGATGTGTCGACATGATAGGTCGAAACATTGTATACGTGTCTATGGTATCTCAAGATTACATAATATACAATACAAGTTGATTAAGTTATGGTTGGAATAGATTTGTTACCAATTTTCACGTAGCAAAAATGAGAAAAATTATCCAATCTTGTTTTACCCATAACTTCTTCATTTTAAATTCGTTTTGAGTGAATCAAATTGCTATGGTTTCATATTGAACTCTATTTTATGAATCTAAACAGAAAAGTATAGGTTTATAGTCGGAAAAATAAGTAACAAGTCATTTTTGTAAAGGTAGTCATTTCAGTCGAAAGAACGACGTCTAGATGACCATTTTAGAAAACATACTTCCACTTTGAGTTTAATCATAATTTTTGGATATAGTTTCATGTTCATAATAAAAATCATTTTCTCAGAAAAAAAAATTTTAAATCAAAGTTTATCATAGTTTTTAATTAACTAACCCAAAACAGCCCGCGGTGTTACTACGACAGCGTAAATCCGGTTTTACGGTGTTTTTCGTGTTTCCAGGTTTTAAATCATTAAGTTAGCATATCATATAGATATAGAACATGTGTGTAGTTAATTTTAAAAGTCAAGTTAGAAGGATTAACTTTTGTTTGCGAACAAGTTTTGAATTAACTAAACTATGTTCTAGTGATTACGAGTTTAAACCTTCGAATAAGATAGTTTTATTTATATGAATCGAATGATGTTATGAACATCATTACTACCTCAAGTTTAGTAGGTAAACCTACTGGAAGTGACAAGAAATGATCTAGCTTCAAAGGATCTTGGATGGCTTGAAAGTTCTTGAAGTAGGATCATGACACAAAAACAAGTTCAAGTAAGATTTTTACTCGAATTAAGATAGTTTATAGTTATAGAAATTGAATCAAAGTTTGAATATGAATATTACCTTGAATAAGAAAGATAACCTACTGTATATAACAAAGGTTTCTTGATCTTAGATGATTACTTGGAATGGATTAGAAAGCTTGGAAGTAAATTAGTAAACTTGAAGGGATTTTTGAAGTGTTCTTGAAGTGTTCTTCCTATGATGATTATAGCTTGATTCTTGAAGTGATTTTTGATGAAGATGATGATTAACTACTGGAAAAATACGTTCATAATAGTGTGTGTGTGTTGAGAGAGAATTAGAAGGAGAATTGGAAGTGAAATGGAGTGAATGATGAGTGGTAATTGGTGAGTGGTGAGTGGGGTTAAAAGGAGTTCTAGTTAGTTGACTAGCTCATGGTAGAAGTTAAAATTGATTAGTCATACATGACATAATCAATAGTGGAATCCCATGCTAGTTCCTATTGGTATATACCCATAGTAAGTACGTTTTGAAGCTGTGTATAATACGGGTAAGAATACGACTAGAATTCTTGATGAAAGAAAAGAATGGGAAAGTAACTGTAACCATTTTCGTTAAGTATGAGTGTTTTGATATATGTCTTGAAGTCTTCCAAAAGTATTTTAATACATCTAAATACACTACATGTATATACATTTTAACTGAGTCGTTAAGTCATCGTTAGTCGTTACATGTAAGTGTTGTTTTGAAACCTTTAAGTTAACGATCTCAATTAATGTTGTTAACCCATTGTTTATTATATCTAATGAGATGTTAAATTATTATATTATCATGATATTATGATATATTAATATATCTTAATATGATATATATACATTTAAATGTCGTTACAACGATAATCGTTACATATATGTCTCGTTTCGAAATCCTTAAGTTAGTAGTCTTGTTTATATGTATATAACTCATTGTTAATATACTTATGGAGATACTTACTTATCATAATCTCATGTTAACCATATGTATATCCATATATATATCGTCATGTCGTTTTTTTACAAGTTTTAACGTTCGTGAATCGCCGGTCAACTTGGGTGGTCAATTGTCTATATGAAACATATTTCAATTAATCAAGTATTAACAAGTTTGATTGCTTAACATGTTGGAAACATTTAATCATGTAAATATCAATCTCAATTAATATATATAAACATGGAAAAGTTCGGGTCACTACAGTACCTACCCGTTAAATAAATTTCGTCCCGAAATTTTAAGCTGTTGAAGGTGTTGACGAATCTTCTGGAAATAGATGCGGGTATTTCTTCTTCATCTGATCTTCACGCTCCCAGGTGAACTCGGGTCCTCTACGAGCATTCCATCGAACCTTAACAGTTGGTATCTTGTTTTGCTTAAGTCTTTTAACCTCACGATCCATTATTTCGACGGGTTCTTCGATGAATTGGAGTTTTTCGTTGATTTAGATTTCATCTAACGGAATAGTGAGATCTTCTTTAGCAAAACATTTCTTCAAATTCGAGACGTGGAAAGTGTTATGTACAGCCGCGAGTTGTTGAGGTAACTCAAGTCGGTAAGCTACTGGTCCGACATGATCAATAATCTTGAATGGTCCAATATACCTTGGATTTAATTTCCCTCGTTTACCAAATCGAACAACGCCTTTCCAAGGTGCAACTTTAAGCATGACCATCTCTCCAATTTCAAATTCTATATCTTTTCTTTTAATGTCAGCGTAGCTCTTTTGTCGACTTTGGGCGGTTTTCAACCGTTGTTGAATTTGGATGATCTTCTCGGTAGTTTCTTGTATAATCTCCGGACCCGTAATCTGTCTATCCCCCACTTCACTCCAACAAATCGGAGACCTGCACTTTCTACCATAAAGTGCTTCAAACGGCGCCATCTCAATGCTTGAATGGTAGCTGTTGTTGTAGGAAAATTCTGCTAATGGTAGATGTCGATCCCAACTGTTTCCGAAATCAATAACACATGCTCGTAGCATGTCTTCAAGCGTTTGTATCGTCCTTTCACTCTGCCCATCAGTTTGTGGATGATAGGCAGTACTCATGTCTAGACGATTTCCTAATGTTTGCTGTAATGTCTGCCAGAATCTTGAAATAAATCTGCCATCCCTATCAGAGATAATAGAGATTGGTATTCCATGTCTGGAGACGATTTCCTTCAAATACAGTCGTGCTAACTTCTCCATCTTGTCATCTTTTCTTATTGGCAGGAAGTGTGCTGATTTGGTGAGACAATTTAGTGATATAATCCATGGTAATGTTTTCCCATTTACATTCCGGGATTTCGGGTTGTTGAAGTAGACCTGATGGTTTCTGATGCTCAGCATTGACCTTAGAACACGTCAAACATTCTCCTACGTATTTAGCAACATCGGCTTTCATACCCGGCCACCAAAAATGTTTCTTGAGATCCTTGTACATCTTCCCCGTTCCTGGATGTATTGAGTATCTGGTTTTATGAGCTTCTCTAAGTACCATTTCTCTCATATCTCCAAATTTTGGTACCCAAATCCTTTCAGCCCTATACCGGGTCCCGTCTTCCCGAATATTAAGATGCTTCTCCGATCCTTTGGGTATTTCATCCTTTAAATTTCCCTCTTTTAAAACTCCTTGTTGCGCCTCCTTTATTTGAGTAGTAAGGTTATTATGAATCATTATATTCATAGATTTTACTCGAATGGGTTCTCTGTCCTTCCTGCTCAAGGCATCGGCTACCACATTTGCCTTCCCCGGGTGGTAACGAATCTCAAAGTCGTAATCATTCAATAATTCAATCCACCTACGCTGCCTCATATTCAGTTGTTTCTGATTAAATATGTGTTGAAGACTTTTGTGGTCGGTATATATAATACTTTTGACCCCATATAAGTAGTGCCTCCAAGTCTTTAATGCAAAAACAACCGCGCCTAATTCCAAATCATGCGTCGTATAATTTTGTTCGTGATTCTTCAATTGTCTAGACGCATAAGCAATCACCTTCGTTCGTTGCATTAATACACAACCGATACCTTGCTTTGATGCGTCACAATAAATCACAAAATCATCATTCCCTTCAGGCAATGACAATATAGGTGCCGTAGTTAGCTTTTTCTTCAATAACTGAAACGCTTTCTCTTGTTCATCATTCCATTCAAATTTCTTCCCTTTATGCGTTAATGCAGTCAAGGGTTTTTCTATTCTGGAAAACTCTTGGATGAACCTTCTGTAGTAACCAGCTAGTCCTAAAAACTGGCGTATGTGTTTCGGAGTTTTCGGGGTTTCCCACTTTTCAACAGTTTCTATCTTTGCCGGATCCACCTTAATACCTTCTTTGTTCACTATGTGACCGAGGAATTGAACTTCTTCCAACCAAAATGCACACTTTGAAAACTTAGCGTACAATTCTTCCTTCCTCAATACTTCTAACACCTTTATCAAATGTTCACCGTGTTCTTGGTCATTCTTTGAGTAAATAAGTATGTCATCAATGAAAACAATGACAAACTTGTCAAGGTATGGTCCACACACTCGGTTCATAAGGTCCATGAACATAGCTGGTACATTAGTTAAACCAAATGGCATGACCATAAACTCGTAATGACCGTAACGTGTTCTGAAAGCAGTCTTTGGAATATCATCTTCTTTCACCCGCATTTTATGATACCCGGAACGTAAGTCAATCTTTGAATAAACAGACGAGCCTTGTAGTTGATCAAATAAGTCGTCGATTCTCGGTAGTGGGTAGCGGTTCTTGATGGTAAGTTTGTTCAACTCTCGGTAGTCGATACACAACCTGAATGTACCATCTTTCTTCTTGACAAACAAAACAGGAGCTCCCCACGGTGATGTGCTTGGTCGAATGAAACCACGCTCTAAAAGTTCTTGTAATTGGCTTTGCAGTTCTTTCATCTCGCTGGGTACGAGTCTGTAAGGAGCACGAGCTATTGGTGCAGCTCCTGGTACAAGATCTATTTGAAATTCAACGGATCGATGTGGGGGTAATCCCGGTAATTCTTTCGGAAATACATCGGGAAATTCTTTTGCGACGGGAACATCATTGATGCTCTTTTCTTCAGTTTGTACTTTCTCGACGTGTGCTAGAACGGCATAGCAACCTTTTCTTATTAGTTTTTGTGCCTTCAAATTACTAATAAGATGTAGCTTCGTGTTGCCCTTTTCTCCGTACACCATTAAGGGTTTTCCTTTTTCTCGTATAATGCTAATTGCATTTTTGTAACAAACGATCTCTACTTTCACTTCTTTCAACAAGTCCATACCGATTATCACATCAAAACTCCCTAACTCTACTGGTATCAAATCAATCTTAAATGTTTCGCTAACTAGTTTAATTTCTCGATTCCGACATATATTATCTGCTGAAATTAATTTACCATTTGCTAATTCGAGTAAAAATTTACTATCCAAATGCGTCAATGGACAACTTAATTTAGCACAAAAATCTCTACTCATATAGCTTCTATCAGCACCCGAATCAAATAAAACGTAAGCAGATTTATTGTCAATAAGAAACGTACCCGTAACAAGCTCCGGGTCTTCCTATGCCTCTGCCACATTAATATTGAAAACTCTTCCGCGGCCTTGTCCCTTCGTGTTCTCCTGGTTCGGGCAATTTCTAATAATGTGGCCCGGTTTTCCACATTTATAACAAAATACATTGGCATAACTTGCTCCGACACTACTTGCTCCGCCATTACTCGTTCCGACACCATTTGTTCCTTTTGTTCTATTAACCCCTGGTCCGTAGACCTCACACTTCGCCGCACTATGACCATTTCTTTTACACTTGTTGCAAAATTTGGTGCAGAACCTCGAGTGATACTTTTCACACCTTTGGCATAGCTGCTTCTGATTGTTGTTGTTGTTGTTGCGGTTATTATTGTTGTTGGGATGATTGTTGTAGTTGTTGTTGTTGTTGTTGGACCGTTTGTTGTAGTTGCGATTGTTGGGATAATTGTTGCGATTATTGTTGTAATTGCTGTTGTTGTTGTATTGGTGATTCTTATCACCGTTTTCCTCCCACTTTCTTTTGACTTGCTTCACATTGGCCTCTTCAGCAGTCTGTTCTTTAATTCTTTCTTCAATCTGGTTCACTAGTTTGTGAGCCATTCTACATGCCTGTTGTATGGAGGCGGGCTCGTGTGAACTTATATCTTCTTGGATTCTTTCCGGTAATCCTTTCACAAACGCGTCGATCTTCTCTTCCTCATCTTCGAATGCTCCCGGACACAATAGGCATAATTCTGTGAATCGTCTTTCGTACGTGGTAATATCAAATCCTTGGGTTCGTAACCCTCTAAGTTCTGTCTTGAGCTTATTGACCTCGGTTCTGGGACGGTACTTCTCGTTCATCAAGTGCTTGAATGCTGACCACGATAGTGCGTAAGCATCATCTTGTCCCACTTGCTCTAGATAGGTATTCCACCATGTTAACGCATAACATGCTTCTTTATGTTGCATGTTAGCCGCTTTTTCTAAATCACGAAGTCCTATATTCGGATATACTGAGTCAAAATAATTTCTTAACCCGTTGCGTAAAATAGCATTTGGGTTCCCCGCAATATATGCGTCAAAGTAAACACATCGTAACTTATGGATTTCCCAATGTGATATCCCCCATCTTTCGAACGAAAGCCTTTTATAAACCAAGGCATTCTTGGAACGTTCTTCGAATGTCTTACAAACTGATCTCGCCTTAAATAGTTGTGCCGAGGAATTCTGACCGACTCTAAACAAGATTTCATCAATCATGTCTCCGGGTAGGTCTCTTAAAATATTGGGTTGTCTATCCATTTTGTATTTTTATACTGTAAAATAGACAAGAGTTAGATTCATAAAAAAAATACTTATTAATACAAGCAATTTTTACATATATCATAAAGCATAAGCACACTATATTACATATATTACACCACACGAATACAACTATCTTATTCCGACTTGCTCGTTTCTTCTTGTTCAGTTTTGGTTCGTTTTGCCAAGTTTCTAGGGATATATGATGTTCCCCTAATACGAGCCGTCATTGTCCACATTGGTTTAGAAAAACCTGGTGGTTTAGAGGTTCCCGGGTCATTGTTACAACTTAAGGACTTCAGGGGTTGACGATACATATAAAGTTCATCGGGGTTGGAATTAGATTTCTCTATTTTTATGCCCTTTCCCTTATTATTTTCTTTTGCCTTTTTAAATTCAGTTGGGGTAATTTCTATAACATCATCGGAATTCTCGTCGGAATCCGATTCATCGGAGAATTGGTAATCCTCCCAATATTTTGCTTCCTTGGCGGAAACACCATTGACCATAATTAACCTTGGTCGGTTGGTTGAGGATTCTCTTTTACTTAACCGTTTTATTATTTCCCCCACCGGTTCTATTTCTTCTTCCGGTTCCGATTCTTCTTCCGGTTCCGATTCTTCTTCTGGTTCCGACTCTTCTTCCGGTTCCTCTTCGGGAACTTGTGAATCAGTCCACGAATCATTCCAATTTACATTTGACTCTTCATTATTATTAGGTGAGTCAATGGGACTTGTTCTAGAGGTAGACATCTATCACATAATATCAAACACGTTAAGAGATTAATATATCACATAATATTCATATGTTAAAAATATATAGTTTCCAACAAAAATGTTAAGCAATCATTTTTAAAGAAAACACGGTCGAAGTCCAGACTCACTAATGCATCCTAACAAACTCGATAAGACACACTAATGCAAATTTTCTGGTTCTCTAAGACCAACGCTCGGATACCAACTGAAATGCCCCGTTCTTATTGATTAAAAACGTTCCATATTAATTGATTTCGTTGCGAGGTTTTGACCTCTATATGAGACGTTTTTCAAAGACTGCATTCATTTTAAAACAAACCATAACCTTTATTTCATCAATAAAGGTTTAAAAAGCTTTGCGTAGATTATCAAATAATGATAATCTAAAATATCCTGTTTACACACGACCATTACATAATGGTTTACAATACAAATATGTTACAACAAAATAAGTTTCTTGAATGCAGTTTTTACACAATATCATACAAGCATGGACTCCAAATCTCGTCCTTATTTAAGTATGCGACAGCGGAAGCTCTTAATAATCACCTGAGAATAAACATGCTTAAAACGTCAACAAAAATGTTGGTGAGTTATAGGTTTAACCTATATATATCAAATCATAATAATAGACCACAAGATTTCATATTTCAATACACATCCCATACATAGAGATAAAAATCATTCATATGGTGAACACCTGGTAACCGACATTAACAAGATGCATATATATAAGAATATCCCCATCATTCCGGGACACCCTTCGGATATGATATAAATTTCGAAGTACTAAAGCATCCGGTACTTTGGATGGGGTTTGTTAGGCCCAATAGATCTATCTTTAGGATTCGCGTCAATTAGGGTGTCTGTTCCCTAATTCTTAGATTACCAGACTTTATAAAAAGGGGCATATTCGATTTCGATAATTCAACCATAGAATGTAGTTTCACGTACTTGTGTCTATTTTGTAAATCATTTATAAAACCTGCATGTATTCTCATCCCAAAAATATTAGATTTTAAAAGTGGGACTATAACTCACTTTCACAGATTTTTACTTCGTCGGGAAGTAAGACTTGGCCACTGGTTGATTCACGAACCTATAACAATATATACATATATATATCAAAGTATGTTTAAAATATATTTACAACACTTTTAATATATTTTGATGTTTTAAGTTTATTAAGTCAGCTGTCCTCGTTAGTAACCTACAACTAGTTGTCCACAGTTAGATGTACAGAAATAAATCGATAAATATTATCTTGAATCAATCCACGACCCAGTGTATACGTATCTCAGTATTGATCACAACTCAAACTATATATATTTTGGAATCAACCTCAACCCTGTATAGCTAACTCCAACATTCACATATAGAGTGTCTATGGTTGTTCCGAAATATATATAGATGTGTCGACATGATAGGTCGAAACATTGTATACGTGTCTATGGTATCTCAAGATTACATAATATACAATACAAGTTGATTAAGTTATGGTTGGAATAGATTTGTTACCAATTTTCACGTAGCAAAAATGAGAAAAATTATCCAATCTTGTTTTACCCATAACTTCTTCATTTTAAATCCGTTTTGAGTGAATAAAATTGCTATGGTTTCATATTGAACTCTATTTTATGAATCTAAATAGAAAAGTATAGGTTTATAGTCGGAAAAATAAGTTACAAGTCATTTTTGTAAAGGTAGTCATTTCAGTCGAAAGAACGACGTCTAGATGACCATTTTAGAAAACATACTTCCACTTTGAGTTTAACCATAATTTTTGGATATAGTTTCATGTTCATAATAAAAATCATTTTCTCAGAATAACAAATTTTAAATCAAAGTTTATCATAGTTTTTAATTAACCAACCCAAAACAGCCCGCGGTGTTACTACGACGGCGTAAATCCGGTTTTACGGTGTTTTTCGTGTTTCCAGGTTTTAAATCATTAAGTTAGCATATCATATAGATATAGAACATGTGTGTAGTTAATTATAAAAGTCAAGTTAGAAGGATTAACTTTTGTTTGCGAACAAGTTTTGAATTAACTAAACTATGTTCTAGTGATTACGAGTTTAAACCTTCGAATAAGATAGTTTTATTTATATGAATCGAATGATGTTATGAACATCATTACTACCTCAAGTTTAGTAGGTAAACCTACTGGAAGTGACAAGAAATGATCTAGCTTCAAAGGATCTTGGATGGCTTGAAAGTTCTTGAAGTAGGATCATGACACAAAAACAAGTTCAAGTAAGATTTTTACTCGAATTAAGATAGTTTATAGTTATAGAAATTGAATCAAAGTTTGAATATGAATATTACCTTGAATAAGAAAGATAACCTACTGTATATAACAAAGGTTTCTTGATCTTAGATGATTACTTGGAATGGATTAGAAAGCTTGGAAGTAAATTAGTAAACTTGAAGGGATTTTTGAAGTGTTCTTGAAGTGTTCTTCCTATGATGATTATAGCTTGATTCTTGAAGTGATTTTTGATGAAGATGATGATTAACTACTGAAAAAATACGTTCATAATAGTGTGTGTGTGTGTGTTGAGAGAGAATTAGAAGGAGAATTGGAAGTGAAATGGAGTGAATGATGAGTGGTAATTGGTGAGTGGTGAGTGGGGTTAAAAGGAGTTCTAGTTAGTTGACTAGCTCATGGTAGAAGTTAAAATTGATTAGTCATACATGACATAGTCAAGAGTGGAATCCCATGCTAGTTCCTATTGGTATATACCCATAGTAAGTACGTTTTGAAGCTGTGTATAATACGGGTAAGAATACGACTAGAATTCTTGATGAAAGAAAAGAATGGGAAAGTAACTGTAACCATTTTCGTTAAGTATGAGTGTTTTGATATATGTATTGAAGTCTTCCAAAAGTATTTTAATACATCTAAATACGCTACATGTATATACATTTTAACTGAGTCGTTAAGTCATCGTTAGTCGTTACATGTATGTGTTGTTTTGAAACCTTTAAGTTAACGATCTCAATTAATGTTGTTAACCCATTGTTTATTATATCTAATGAGATGTTAAATTATTATATTATCATGATATTATGATATATTAATATATCTTAATATGATATATATACATTTAAATGTCGTTACAACGATAATCGTTATATATATGTCTCGTTTCGAAATCCTTAAGTTAGTAGTCTTGTTTATATGTATATAACTCATTGTTAATATACTTATGGAGATACTTACTTATCATAATCTCATGTTAACCATATGTATATCCATATATATATCGTCATGTTTTTTTTTTACAAGTTTTAACGTTCGTGAATCGCCGGTCAACTTGGGTGGTCAATTGTCTATATGAAACATATTTCAATTAATCAAGTCTTAACAAGTTTGATTGCTTAACATGTTGGAAACATTTAATCATGTAAATATCAATCTCAATTAATATATATAAACATGGAAAAGTTCGGGTCACTACAGTATACAAGTCTCAGACTCGATCACAACTCAAAGTATATATATTATTTTAGAATCAACCTCAACCCTGTATAACTAATTCGAACATTACCGCATATAGAGTGTCTATGGTTGTTCCAAATAATATATATAGATGACGTCGATATGATATGTCAAAACATAGTATAAGTGTCTATGGTCTATCAAGATTACATAATATATGTTAGAATATATGTATAATACAATATAAGTTAGTTAGGATATGGTTAATATAGATTTTTGTTAATTCATCATGTAGTCAAATTAACCATTTTTAACCAATTTTGTTTTACCCATAACTTCTTCGTTTTAAATCCGTTTTGAGTGAATCAACCTGCTATGGTTTCATATTGAACTGTATTTTATGAAACTAAACATAAAAAGTATAGGTTTATAGTTGAAAATATAGTTTACAAGTCATTTTTTGTAGAGGTAGTCATTTCAGTCAAAAAAACGACGTCTTGATGACCATTTTGAAAAACATATTTCCACTTTGAGTTTAACCATGATTTTTGGATAAAGTTTCATGATCGTAAGAAAAAGCATTTTCCCAGAAGAACAACTTTTAAATCAAAGTTTATCATAGTTTTTAATTATCTAACCCAAAACAACCCCCGGTTTTACTATAACGGCGTATGTCCGGTTTTACGGTGTTCTTCGTATTTCCAGGTTTTAAATCATTAAGTTAGCATATCATATAGATATAGAACTTATGTTTAGTTGATTTTAAAAGTCAAGTTAGAAGGATTAACTTTGTTTGCGAACAAGTTTAGAATTAACTAAACTATGTTCTAGTGATTACAAGTTTAAATCTTCGAATATATATATGAATCGAATGATGTTATGAACAGCATTACTACCTCAAGTATAGTAGGTAAACCTACTAGAAATGACAAGAAATTATCTAGAACTTCAAAGGATCTTGGATGGCTTGAAAGTTCTTGAAGTAGAATCATGACACGAAAACAAGTTCAAGTGAGTTTACTACTCGAATTAAGATTGTTATAGTTATAGAAATTGAATCAAAGTTTGAATATGAGTATTATCTTGAATTAGAAAGATAACCTACTGTAAATAAAAAAGATTTCTTGAGATTGGATAAGCACTTGAAATGGATTTTCAAGATTGGAAGTAAGCTAGTAAACTTGAAAGTGTTCTTGATGTGTTCTTGAGTTGTTATTTTGTAAGTTGGTTTATGTATGGATTTATGAGCTAGATTGATGTAGATTCTGATGAAGATGATGAAGAACACTTAGAACATCAAGAGAGAATTTGAGAGAGATGTGTTTGATGCAGAAAAGTTGGAATGAAAATGTGTTTGTGGTGGGTGAAAGAAAACGCGAATATGGAGTTTAAGATATAGGCTCCATTAGTTTGATTTTTAGTGTAATCATTCATGCTAGTTGCCAAATGATGGTTCCCACATGTTTGATAACTCATTAAGGCTGCTAAGGAGCTGATCATTGAGTGTATATACCAATAGTATATACGTCTAGAGGCTGGGTATTGTACGAGTACGAATACGGATTGAATATGAGTAAATAGTGTTTACTGTAGTAAATAGTGTTTACTGTAGCAAATAGTTTTTGCTGTAGCAAATAGTTTTTTTACTGTAGCGAATAGTATGTTACTGTAGCAACTAGTATTTTACTGTAGCAAAGCGAAAATTTACTGTAGCAAATAGTGTTTTACTATAGTAAATAGTGTTTTACTATAGCAAATAGTGTTTTACTTGTACATCGTTGATTTAATTGTATTTCTTCTTATATATATAAAATAAAAACTTACATCATAAAAAAAAATAAAATGATTATATAATCATCACAAGTTATGACGTTCGTGAATCATCAGGCAAACGGGGTGGTCAATTGTCTACATAAACTCATTTCAATTAATCAAGTCTTAACAAGTTTGATTGCTTAACATGTTGGAAACATTTAATCGAGTAAATATATTTTTCATTTAATATATAAACATGGAAAAGTTCGGGTCACTACAGTACCTACCCGTTAAATAAATTTCGTCTCGAAATTTTAAGCTGTTGAAGGTGTTGACGCATCTTTTGGAAATAAGTGCGGGTATTTCTTCTTCATCTGATCTTCACATTCCCAGGTGAACTCGGGTCCCCTACGGGCATTCCATCGAACCTTAACGATTGGTATTTTAATTTTCTTAAGTCGTTTGACCTCACCATCCATTATTTCGACGGATTCTGCAATGAATTGAAGTTTTTCATTGATTTGAATTTCATCTAAAGGAATAGTGAGATCTTCTTTGGCTAAGCATTTTTTTCAGATTCGAGACGTGAAAGGTATTATGTACGCCGGCTAATTGTTGCGGTAATTCAAGTTGATAAGCTACCAGTCCGACACGATCAATAATCTTAAATGGCCCAATATATCTAGGGTTTAGTTTTCCTCGTTTTCCAAAACGAACAACGCCTTTCCAAGGTGATATTTTAAGCATGACCATGTCTCCAATTTCAAATTCTATATCTTTTCTTTAACTGTCCGCGTAGCTCTTTTGTCGACTCTGAGCGGTTTTAAACCGTTGTTGAATTTGAATGATTTTCTCTATGGTTTCTTGGATAATTTCTGGACCCGTAATCTGTCTATCCCCCACTTCACTCCAACAAATTGGAGACCTGCACTTTCTACCATAAAGTGCCTCAAATGGCATCATGTCAATACTCGAATGGTAACTGTTGTTGTAGGAAAATTCTGCTAACGGTAGATGTCGATCCCAACTGTTTCCAAAATCAATAACACATGCTTGTAGTGAAATGTCCCGTTCTTATAGATTAAAAACGTTCCATATTAATTGATTTCGTTGCGAGGTTTTGACCTCTATATGAGACATTTTTCAAAGACTGCATTCATTTTTAAAACAAACCATAACCTTTATTTCATAAATAAAGGTTTAAAAAGCTTTACGTAGATTATCAAATAATGATAATCTAAAATATCCTGTTTACACACGACCATTACATAATGGTTTACAATACAAATATGTTACATCAAAATCAGTTTCTTGAATGCAGTTTTTACACAATATCATACAAACATGGACTCCAAATCTTGTCCTTATTTTAGTATGCAACAGCGGAAGCTCTTAGTATTCACCTGAGAATAAACATGCTTTAAACGTCAACAAAAATGTTGGTGAGTTATAGGTTTAACCTATATGTATCAAATCGTAACAATAGACCACAAGATTTCATATTTCAATACACATCCCATACATAGAGATAAAAATCATTCATATGGTGAACACCTGGTAACCGACATTAACAAGATGCATATATAAGAATATCCCCATCATTCCGGGACACCCTTCGGATATGATATAAAATTCGAAGTACTAAAGCATCCGGTACTTTGGATGGGGTTTGTTAGGACCAATAGATCTATCTTTAGGATTCGCGTCAATTAGGGTGTTTGTTCCCTAATTCTTAGATTACTAGACTTAATAAAAAGGGGCATATTCGATTTCGATAATTCAACCATAGAATGTAGTTTCACGTACTTGTGTCTATTTTGTAAATCATTTATAAAACCTGCATGTATTCTCATCCCAAAAATATTAGATTTTAAAAGTGGGACTATAACTCACTTTCACAGATTTTTACTTCGTCGGAAAGTAAGACTTGGCCACTGATTGATTCACGAACCTATAACAATATATACATATATATCAAAGTATGTTCAAAATATATTTACAACACTTTTAATATATTTTGATGTTTTAAGTTTATTAAGTCAGTTGTCCAGTGTATACGTATCTCAGTATTGATCACAACTCAAACTATATATATTTTGGAATCAACCTCAACCCTCTATATCTAACTCCAACATTCACATATAGAGTGTCTATGGTTGTTCCGAAATATATATAGATGTATCGACATGATAGGTCGAAACATTGTATACGTGTCTATGGTATCTCAAGATTACATAATATACAATACAAGTTGATTAAGTTATGGTTGGAATAGATTTGTTACCAATTTTCACCTAGCTAAAATGAGAAAAATTATCCAATCTTGTTTTACCCATAACTTCTTCATTTTAAATAAGTTTTGAGTGAATCAAATTGCTATGGTTTCATATTGAACTCTATTTTATGAATCTAAACAGAAAAATTATAGGTTTATAGTCGGAAAAATAAGTTACAAGTCATTTTTGTAAAGGTAGTCATTTCAGTCGAAAGAACGACGTCTAGATGACCATTTTAGAAAACATACTTCCACTTTGAGTTTCACCATAATATTTGGATATAGTTTCATGTTCATAATAAAAATTATTTTCTCAGAATAACAACTTTTAAATCAAAGTTTATCATAGTTTTTAATTAACTAACCCAAAACAGCCCGCGGTGTTACTACGACGGCGTAAATCCGGTTTTACGGTGTTTTTCGTGTTTCCAGGTTTTAAATCATTAAGTTAGAATATCATATAGATATAGAACATGTGTTTAGTTGATTTTAAAAGTCAATTTAGAAGGATTAACTTTTATTTGCGAACAAGTTTAGAATTAACTAAACTATGTTCTAGTGATTACAAGTTTAAACCTTCGAATAAGATAGCTTTATATGTATGAATCGAATGATGTTATGAACATCATTACTACCTCAAGTTCCTTGGATAAACCTACTGGAAATGAGAAAAATAGATCTAGCTTTAAAGGATCCTTGGATGGCTTGAAAGTTCTTGAAGCAGAATCATGACACGAAAACAATTTCAAGTAAGATTTCCACTCGAAATAAGATTGTTATAGTTATAGAAATTGAATTAAAGTTTGAATATGATTATTACCTTGTATTAGAAACATAACCTACTGTAAGTAACAAAGATTTCTAGATCTTGGATGATTACTTGGAATGTATTTAGAAACTTGGAAGTAAACTTGCAATCTTGGAAGTATTCTTGATTTTATGAAACTAGAACTTTTAGAATTTATGAAGAACACTTAGAACTTGAAGATAGAACTTGAGAGAGATCAATTAGATAAAGAAAATTGAAGAATGAAAGTGTTTGTAGGTGTTTTTGGTCGTTGGTGTATGGATTAGATATAAAGGATATGTAATTTTGTTTTCATGTAAATAAGTCATGAATGATTACTCATATTTTTGTAATTTTATGAGATATTTCATGCTAGTTGCCAAATGATGGTTCCCACATGTGTTAGGTGACTCACATGGGCTTCTAAGAGCTGATAATTGGAGTGTATATACCAATAGTACATACATCTAAAAGCTGTGTATTGTACGAGTACGAATACGGGTGCATACGAGTAGAATTGTTGATGAAACTGAACGAGGATGTAATTGTAAGCATTTTTGTTAAGTAGAAGTATTTTGATAAGTGTCTTGAAGTCTTTCAAAAGTGTATGAATACATATTAAAACACTACATGTATATACATTTTAACTGAGTCGTTAAGTCATCGTTAGTCGTTACATATAAATGTTGTTTTGAAACCTTTAGGTTAACGATCTTGTTGAATGTTGTTAACCCATTGTTTATTGTAACAAATGAAATGTTAAATTGTTATATTATCATGATATTATGATATATAATATATCTTAGTATGATATATATACAGTTAAATATCGTTACAACGATAATCGTTACATATATGTCTCGTTTCAAAATCATTAAGTTAGTAGTCTTATTTTTACATATGTATTTTATTGTTAATACACTTAATAATATATTTACTTATCATTTAACATAATTAACCAAGTGTATCAATATCTTAATATGATTCATATGTACCTAGTAAGACGTTGTTATAACGATAATCGTTATATATATCGTTTTCGAGTTTCTTAAATTAATAGTCTCATTTTTATGTATATAACTCATTGTGAAAATACCTAATGAGATACAGACTTATAATAAAATCATGTTAACTATATATATAACCATATATATGTCATCGTATAGTTTTTACAAATTTTAACGTTCGTGAATCACCGGTCAACTTGGGTGGTCAATTGTCTATATGAAACCTATTTCAATTAATCAAGTCTTAACAAGTTTGATTGCTTAACATGTTGGAAACACTTAATCATGTAAATAACAATTTCATTTAATATATATATAAACATGGAAAATTTCGGGTCACTACAGTACCTACCCGTTAAATAAATTTCGTCCCGAAATTTTAAGCAGTTGGAGGTGTTGACGTATCTTCTGGAAATAAATGCGGGTATTTCTTCTTCATCTGATCTTCACGCTCCCAGGTGAACTCGGGTCCTCTACGAGCATTCCATCGAACCTTAACAATCGGTACCTTGTTTTGTTTAAGTCTCTTAACCTCACGATCCATTATTTCGACGGGTTCTTCAATGAATTGAAGTTTTTCATTGATTTGGATTTCGTCCAACGGAATAGTGAGATCTTCTTTAGCAAAATATTTCTTCAAATTTAAGACGTGGAAAGTGTTATGTACAGTCGCGAGTTGTTGAGGTAGCTCCAGTTGGTAAGCTACTGGTCCGACATGATCTATAATCTTGAATGGTCCAATGTACCTTGGATTTAGTTTCCCCCGTTTACCAAATCGAACAACGCCTTTCCAAGGTGAAACCTTAAGCATGACCATTTCTCCAATTTCAAACTCTATATCTTTTCTTTTACTGTCCGCGTAGCTCTTTTGTCGACTCTGGGCGGTTTTCAATCTTTCTTGAATTTGGATGATTTTCTCGGTAGTTTCTTGTATTATCTCCGGACCCGTAATCTGTCTATCCCCCACTTCACTCCAACAAATCGAAGACCTGCACTTTCTACCAAAAAGTGCTTCAAACGGCGTCATCTCAATGCTTGAATGGTAGCTGTTGTTGTAGGAAAATTCTGCTAACGGTAGATGTCGATCCCAACTATTTCCGAAATCAATAACACAAGCTCGTAGCATGTATTCAAGCGTTTGTATTGTCCTTTCGCTCTGCCCATCAGTTTGTGGATGATAGGCAGTACTCATGTCTAGACGAGTTCCCAATGCTTGCTGTAATGTCTGCCAGAATCTTGAAATAAATCTGCCATCCCTATCAGAGATAATAGAGATTGGTATTCCATGTCTGGAGACGACTTCCTTCAACTACAGTCGTGCTAACTTCTCCATCTTGTCATCTTCTCTTATTGGCAGGAAGTGTGTTGACTTGGTGAGACGATCAACTATTACCCAAATAGTATCATAACCACTTGCAGTCCTTGGTAATTTAGTAATGAAATCCATGGTAATGTTTTCCCATTTCCATTCCGGGATTTCAGGTTGTTGTAGTAGACCTGATGGTTTCTGATGTTCAGCTTTGACCTTAGAACACGTCAAACATTCTCCTACATATTTAGCAATATCGGCTTTCATACCTGGCCACCAAAAATATTTCTTAAGATCCTTGTACATCTTCCCTGTTCCAGGATGTATTGAGTATCTGCTTTTATGAGCTTCTCTAAGTACCATTTCTCTCATATCTCCAAATTTTGGTACCTAAATTCTTTCAGCCCTATACCGGGTTCCGTCTTCCCGAATATTAAGATGCTTCTCCGATCCTTTGGGTATTTCATCCTTTAAATTTCCCTCTTTTAAAACTCCTTGTTGTGCCTCCTTTATTTGAGTAGTAAGGTTAGTGTGAATCATTATATTCATAGATTTTACTCGAATGGGTTCTCTGTCCTTTCTGCTCAAGGCGTCGGCTACCACATTTGCCTTCCCCGGGTGGTAACGAATCTTAAAGTCGTAATCATTCAACAATTCAATCCACCTACGCTGCCTCATATTCAGTTGTTTCTGATTAAATATGTGTTGAAGACTTTTGTGGTCGGTATATATAATACTTTTGACCCCATATAAGTAGTGCCTCCAAGTCTTTAATGCAAAAACAACCGCGCCTAATTCCAAATCATGCGTCGTATAATTTTGCTCGTGAATCTTCAATTGTCTAGACGCATAAGCAATCACCTTCGTCCGTTGCATTAATACACAACCGAGACCTTGCTTTGATGCGTCACAATAAATCACAAAATCATCATTCCCTTCAGGCAATGACAATATAGGTGCCGTAGTTAGCTTTTTCTTCAATAATTGAAACGCCTTCTCTTGTTCATCCTTCCATTCAAATTTCCTCCCTTTATGCGTTAATGCAGTCAAGGGTTTTGCTATTTTGGAGAAATCTTGGATGAATCTTCTGTAGTAACCAGCCAATCCTAAAAATTGACGTATATGCTTCGGAGTTTTTGGGGTTTCCCACTTTTCAACGGTTTCGATCTTTGCCGGGTCCACCTGGATACCTTCTTTGTTCACTATGTGACCGATGAATTGAACTTCTTCCAACCAAAATGCACACTTTAAAAACTTAGTGTACAGTTTTTCTTTCCTCAATACTTCTAGCACTTTTCTCAAATGTTCTTCGTGCTCTTGATCATTCTTTGAGTAAATAAGTATGTCATCGATGAAAACAATGACAAACTTGTCAAGATATGGCCCACACACTCGGTTCATAAGGTCCATGAACACAGCTGGTGCGTTAGTCAATCCAAACGGCATAACCATAAACTCGTAATGACCATAATGCGTCCTAAAAGCAGTTTTTGGAATATCATCCTCCTTTACTCGCATTTGATGATATCCAGAACATAAATTGATCTTCGAATAAACCGACGAGCCTTGTAGTTGATCAAATAAGTCGTCAATTCTCGGCAGTGGATAATGGTTTTTGATGGTAAGTTTCTTCAACTCTCTGTAGTCAATACACAACCTAAATGTACCATCCTTCTTCTTGACAAACAAAACAGGAGCTCCCCATAGTGATGTGCTTGGTCGAATAAAACCACGTTCTAATAGTTCTTGCAGTTGGCTTTGCAGTTCTTTCAACTCGCTGGGTGCGAGTCTATAAGGAGCACGAGCTATTGGTGCAGCTCCTGGTATAAGATCTATTTGAAATTCAACAGATCGATATGGAGGTAGTCCCGGTAATTCTTTCAGAAATACATCGGGAAATTCTTTTGCGACGGGAACATCATTGATGCTCTTTTCTTCAGTTTGTACTTTCTCGACG
This sequence comes from Rutidosis leptorrhynchoides, assembly GCF_046630445.1. NCBI lineage: Eukaryota > Viridiplantae > Streptophyta > Magnoliopsida > Asterales > Asteraceae > Rutidosis > Rutidosis leptorrhynchoides. The sequence continues at coordinate 194,535,054 of NC_092333.1, forward strand.
TGCGCTAGAACAGCATAGCAACCATTTCTTATTAGTTTTTGTGCCTTCAAATTACTAATAAGATGTAGCTTCATGTTGCCCTTTTCTCCGTACACCATTAAGGGTTCTCCTTCTTCTCGTACAATGCGAATTGCATTTTTATAACATACGATCTCTGCTTTCACCTTCTTCAGCCAGTCCATGCCAACTATTACATCAAAACTCCCTAACTCTACTGGTATCAAATCAATCTTAAATATTTCGCTACCCAGTTTAATTTCTCGATTCCGGCATATATTATCTGCACCGTTTGCTAATTCGAGTAAAAATTTACTATCCAACGGCGTCAATGGACAACTTAATTTAGTAAAAAAATCTCTACTCATATAGCTTCTATCCGCACCCGAATCAAATAAAACGTAAGCAGATTTATTGTCAATAAGAAACGTACCCGTAACAAGCTCCGGGTCTTCCTGTGCCTCTGCCGCATTAATATTGAAAAATCTTCCGCGGCCTTGTCCATTCGTGTTCTCCTGGTTCGGGCAATTTCTAATAATGTGGCCTGGTTTTCCACATTTATAACAAACTACATTGGCATAACTTGCTCCGACACTACTTTCTTCGCCATTACTCGTTCCGACACCATTTGTTCCTTTCGTTCTGTTAACCCCTGGTCCGTAGACCTCACACTTCGCCGCGCTATGACCATTTCTTTTACACTTGTTGCAAAATTTGGTGCAGAACCCCGAGTGATACTTTTCACACCTTTGGCATAGCTTCTTCTGATTGTTGTTGTTGTTGCGGTTGTTATTATTATTGGGATGATTATTGTAGTTGTTGTTGTTGTTGTTGGGCCGTTTGTTGTAGTTGCGATTGATGTTGCGATTGTTGGGATAATTGTTGCGATTATTATTGTAATTGCTGTTGTTGTTGTATTGGTGATTCTTATCACCATTTTCCTCCCACTTTCTTTTGACTTGCTTCATATTGGCCTCTTCAGCCGTCTGTTCTTTAATTCTTTCCTCAATCTGGTTCACTAGTTTGTGAGCCATTCTACATGCCTGTTGTATGGAGGCGGGCTCATGTGAACTTATATCTTCTTGGATTCTTTCCGGTAATCCTTTCACAAACGCGTCGATCTTCTCTTCCTCATCTTCGAACGCTCCCGGACACAATCGGCACAATTCTGTGAATCGTCTTTCGTACGTGGTAATATCAAATCCTTGGGTTCGTAACCCTCTAATCTGTCTTGAGCTTATTGACCTCGGTTCTGGGACGGTACTTCTCGTTCATCAAGTGCTTGAATGCTGACCACGGTAGTGCGTACGCATCATCTTGTTCCACTTGCTCTAGATAGGTATTCCACCATGTTAACGCAGAACCTGTGAAGGTATGCGTAGCGTACTTCACTTTGTCCTCTTCAGTACACTTACTTATGGCAAACACCGATTCGACCTTCTCGGTCCACCGTTTCAATCCGATCGGTCCTTCGGTTCCATCAAATTCCAAAGGTTTGCAGGCAGTGAATTCTTTGTAGGTGCGTCCTACACTATTTCCTGTACTGCTAGATCCAAGGTTATTGTTGGTATGTAGCGCAGCCTGTACTGCGGCTATGTTTGAAGCTAGAAAAGTACAGAATTCCTCTTCATTCATATTCACGGTGTGTCGAGTAGTCGGTGCCATTTCCTTCAAAATAGTCAAATGGAACAAGTTAATCATACAGAATATTAAGAGTAGTTAATAGTATTTCGTAGCATAATATGAACTCATTTATAAAAGCTTTTTCTTCATATTAGCCTTTTATAAGTTTAAATTCGGGTAGTACCTACCCGTTAAGTTCATACTTAGTAGCTAATATACAATTCAACTACTACAATTCTATATGAAAAACTGATTATAATAATATTTCGCGTTCAAACTTTTATACAATATTTTACAAACTTACAATACCGCTTATTTTACATAAAGCATGAAATATAGCACACAATAACTTTGATACAAGATAGTTGTGAAGATAATTCTAGCTAGTACACAAGTCGTTCAGCAAAGGCAATAAAGACACGTAATTCATACGTCCAGAAACAAGTCATGCATTCTGGTTTTACTAGGACTACTTCCCATCCTTTGTCTTGTGGAACATAACCGTTATGGCCGTTGATAAGACAACGTGTTGTAACGTCGTCAAAGGGACGAGGGTTACGTAATGACCAATAGTCTCGTAATAACCTAAAATCTCATTTCTTACCCCAATTACCGACTCCGTCACTTGTGGGAACGTTTTGTTTAATAGTTGTAGCCCGATGTTCTTTTTCTCACTTTGGTGAGAAGCGAACATTACTAACCCGTAAGCATAGCATGCTTCTTTATGTTGCATGTTAGCCGCTTTTTCTAAATCATGAAGTCCTATATTCGGATACATTGAGTCAAAATAATTTCTTAACCCATTGCGTAAAATAGCATTTGGGTTCCCCGCAATATATGCGTCAAAGTAAACACATCGTAACTTATGGGTTTCCCAATGTGATATCCCCCATCTCTCAAACGAAAGTCTCTTATAAACCAAGACATTCTTGGAACGTTCTTCGAATATCTTACAAACTGATTTCGCCGTAAATAGTTGTGCCGAAGAATTCTGACCGACTCTAGACAAGATTTCATCAATCATGTCTCCGGGTAGGTCTCTTAAAATATTGGGTTGTCTATCCATTTTGTGTTTTTATACTGTAAAATAGACAAGAGTTAGATTCATAAAAAAAAAATACTTATTAATACAAGCAATTTTTACATATATCATAAAGCATAAGCACACTATATTACATATATTACACCACGCGAATACAACTATCTTATTCCGACTCGCTCGTTTCTTCTTCTTCGGTTTTGGTTCGTTTTGCCAAGTTTCTAGGGATATATGATGTTCCCCTAATACGAGCTGTCGTTTTCCACAACGGTTTAGAAAAACCTGGTGGTTTAGAGGTTCCCGGGTCATTGTTACAACTTAAGGGCTTCGGGGGTTGACGATACATATAAAGTTCATCGGGGTTGGAATTAGATTTCTCTATTTTTATGCCCTTTCCCTTATTATTTTCTTTTGCCTTTTTAAATTCAGTGGGGTAATTTCTATAACATTATCGGAATTCTCGTCGGAATCCGATTCATCGGAGAATTGGTAATCCTCCCAATATTTTCCTTCCTTGGCGGAAACACCATTGACCATAATTAACCTTGGTCGGTTGGTTGAGGATTTTCTTTTACTTAACCGTTTTATTATTTCCTCCACCGGTTCTATTTCCTCCTCCGGTTCCTCCTCTTCCGGTTCTGATTCTTCTTCCGGTTCTTCTTCGGGAACTTGTGAATCAGTCCAATATATATTCGCCTCTTCGTTATTATTAGGTGAGTCAATGGTATTTGTGCTAGAGGTAGACATCTATCACACAATATCAAACATGTTAAGAGATTAATATATCACATAATATATACATGTTAATAATATATAGTTTCCAACAAAAATGTTAAGCAATCATTTTTAAAGAAAACACGGTCGAAGTCCAGACTCACTAATGCATCCTAACAAACTCGATAAGACACACTAATGCAAATTTTCTGGTTCTCTAAGACCAACGCTCGGATACCAACTGAAATGTCCCGTTCTTATTGATTAAAAACGTTCCATATTAATTGATTTCGTTGCGAGGTTTTGACCTCTATATGAGACATTTTTCAAAGACTGCATTCATTTTTAAAACAAACCATAACCTTTATTTCATAAATAAAGGTTTAAAAAGCTTTACGTAGATTATCAAATAATGATAATCTAAAATATCCGGTTTACACACGACCATTACATAATGGTTTACAATACAAATATGTTACATCAAAATCAGTTTCTTGAATGCAGTTTTTACACAATATCATACAAACATGGACTCCAAATCTTGTCCTTATTTTAGTATGCAATAGCGGAAGCTCTTAGTATTCACCTGAGAATAAACATGCTTTAAACGTCAACAAAAATGTTGGTGAGTTATAGGTTTAACCTATATATATCAAATTGTAACAATAGACCACAAGATTTCATATTTCAATACACATCCCATACATAGAGATAAAAATCATTCATATGGTGAACACCTGGTAACCGTCATTAACAAGATGCATATATAAGAATATCCCCATCATTCCGGGACACCCTTCGGATATGATATAAAATTCGAAGTACTAAAGCATCCGGTACTTTGGATGGGGTTTGTTAGGACCAATAGATCTATCTTTAGGATTCGCGTCAATTAGGGTGTCTGTTCCCTAATTCTTAGATTACCAGACTTAATAAAAAGGAGCATATTCGATTTCGATAATTCAACCATAGAATGTAGTTTCACGTACTTGTGTCTATTTTGTAAATCATTTATAAAACCTGCATGTATTCTCATCCCAAAAATATTAGATTTTAAAAGTGGGACTATAAATCACTTTCACAGATTTTTACTTCGTCGGGAAGTAAGACTTGACCACTGGTTGATTCACGAACCTATAACAATATATACATATATATCAAAGTATGTTCAAAATATATTTACAACACTTTTAATATATTTTGATGTTTTAAGTTTATTAAGTCAGCTGTCCTCGTTAGTAACCTACAACTAGTTGTCCACAGTTAGATGTACAGAAATAAATCGATAAATATTATCTTGAATCAATCCACGACCCAGTGTATACGTATCTCAGTATTGATCACAACTCAAACTATATATATTTTGGAATCAACCTCAACCCTGTATAGCTAACTCCAACATTCACATATAGATTGTCCATGGTTGTTCCGAAATATATATAGATGTGTCGACATGATAGGTCGAAACATTGTATACATGTCTATGGTATCTCAAGATTACATAATATACAATACAAGTTGATTAAGTTATGGTTGGAATAGATTTGTTACCAATTTTCACGTAGCTAAAATGAGAAAAATTATCCAATCTTGTTTTACCCATAACTTCTTCATTTTAAATCCGTTTTGAGTGAATCAAATTGCTATGGTTTCATATTGAACTCTATTTTATGAATCTAAACAGAAAAAGTATAGGTTTATAGTCAGAAAAATAAGTTACAAGTCATTTTTGTAAAGGTAGTCATTTCAGTCGAAAGAACGACGTCTAGATGACCATTTTAGAAAACATACTTCCACTTTGAGTTTCACCATAATTTTTGGATATAGTTTCATGTTCATAATAAAAATTATTTTCCCAGAATAACAACTTTTAAATCAAAGTTTATCATAGTTTTTAATTAACTAACCCAAAACAGCCCGCGGTGTTACTACGACGCCGTAAATCCGGTTTTACGGTGTTTTTCGTGTTTTCAAGTTTTAAATCATTAAGTTAGCATATCATATAGATATAGAACATGTGTTTAGTAGATTTTAAAAGTCAAGTTTGAAGGATTAACTTTTATTTGCGAACAAGTTTAGAATTAACTAAACTATGTTCTAGTGATTACAAGTTTAAACCTTCGAATAAGATAGCTTTATATGTATGAATCGAATGATGTTATGAACATCATTACTACCTCAAGTTCCTTGGATAAACCTACTGGATATGAGAAAAATAGATCTAGCTTCAAAGGATCCTTGGATGGTTTGAAAGTTCTTGAAGCAGTATCTTGACACGAAAACAATTTCAAGTAAGATTTTCACTCGAAATTAGATTGTTATAGTTATAGAAATTGAATTAAAGTTTGAATATGATTATTACCTTGTATTAGAAAGATAACCTACTGTAAGTAACAAAGGTTTCTTGATCTTGGATGATTACTTGGAATGGATTTAGAAAACTTGGAAGTAAACTTGCAATCTTGGAAGTATTCTTGATTTTATGAAACTAGAACTTTTGGAATTTATGAAGAACACTCAGAACTTGAAGATATAACTTGAGAGAGATCAATTAGATCAAGAAAATTGAAGAATGAAAGTGTTTGTAGGTGTTTTTGGTCGTTGGTGTATGGATTAGATATAAAGGATATGTAATTTTGTTTTCATGTAAATAAGTCATGAATGATTACTCATATTTTTGTAATTTTATGAGATATTTCATGCTAGTTACCAAATGATAGTTCCCACATGTGTTAGGTGACTCACGTGGGCTACTAAGAGCTGATCATTGGAGTGTATATACCAATAGTACATACATCTAAAAGCTGTGTAATGTACGAGTACGAATACGGGTGCATACGAGTAGAATTGTTGATGAAACTGAACGAGGATGTAATTGTAAGCATTTTTGTTAAGTAGAAGTATTTTGATAAGTGTCTTGAAGTCTTTCAAAAGTGTATGAATACATATTAAAACACTACATGTATATACATTTTAACTGAGCCGTTAAGTCATCGTTAGTCGTTACATGTAAATGTTGTTTTGAAACCTTTAGGTTAACGATCTTGTTGAATGTTGTTAACCCATTGTTTATAATAACAAATGAAATGTTAAATTGTTATATTATCATGATATTATGATATATAATATATCTTAGTATGATATATATACAGTTAAATGTCGTTACAACGATAATCGTTACATATATTTCTCGTTTCGAAATCATTAAGTTAGTAGTCTTATTTTTACATATGTATTTCATTGTTAATACACTTAATAATATATTTACTTATCATTTAACATAATTAACCAAGTGTATCAATATCTTAATATGATTCATATGTACCTAGTAAGACGCTGTTATAACGATAATCGTTATATATATCGTTTTCGAGTTTCTTAAATTAATAGTCTCACTTTTATGTATATAACTCATTGTTAAAATACCTAATGAGATACATACTTATAATAAAATCATGTTAACTATATATATAACCATATATATGTTATCGTATAGTTTTTACAAGTTTTAACGTTCGTGAATCACCGGTAAACTTGGGTGGTCAATTGTCTATATGAAACCTATTTCAATTAATCAAGTCTTAACAAGTTTGATTGCTTAACATGTTGGAAACACTTAATCATGTAAATAACAATTTCATTTAATATATATATAAACATGGAAAAGTTCGGGTCACTACATGTAGCATGTCTTCAAGCGTTTGTATCGTCCTTTCGCTCTGCCCATCAGTTTGTGGGTGATAGGCAGTACTCATGTCTAGACGAGTCCCCAATGCTTGTTGCAATGTCTGCCAAAACATTGAAACAAATCTGCCATCCCTATCAGAGATAATAGAGATTGGTATTCCGTGTCTGGAGATGACTTCCTTCAAGTATAGTCGTGCTAACTTTTCCATTTTATTATCTTCTCGCATTGGTAGAAAATGAGCTGATTTGGTGAGATGATCGACTATTTCCCAAATAGTATCATAATCACTTGCAGTCCTTGGCAATTTAGTAATGAAATCCATGGTAATGTTTTCCCATTTCCACTCTGGGATTTCAGGTTGTTGGAGTAGACCTGATGGTTTCTGATGTTCAGCTTTTACCTTAGAACACGTCAAACATTCTCCTATGTATTTAGCAATATCGGCTTTCATACCCGGCCACCAAAAGTGTTTATTGAGATCTTTGTACATCTTTCTCGCTCCAGAATGTATTGAGTATCTGGTTTTATGTGCTTCCTTAAGTACCATTTCTCTCACATCTCCAAACTTTGGTACCCAAATTCTTTCAGCCCTATACCGGGTTCCGTCTTCCCTAATATTAAGATGTTTCTCCGAACCTTTGGGTATTTCATCCTTCAAATTTCCTTCTTTTAAAACTCCCTGTTGTGCCTCCTTTATTTGAGTAGTAAGGTTAGTACAAATAATTATATTCATAGCTTTTACCCGTATAGGTTCTCTGTCCTTTCTACTCAAAGAGTGGGCTACCACATTCGCCTTCCCCGTGTGGTAACGAATCTCAAATTCGTAACCATTCAACAACTCAATCCACATATGCTGTAGTGACCCGAACTTTTCCATGTTTATATATATTAATTGAGATTGATATTTACATGATTAAATGTTTACAACATGTTAAGCAATCAAACTTGTTAAGACTTGATTAATTGAAATATGTTTCATATAGACAATTGACCACCCAAGTTGACCGGTGATTCACGAACGTTAAAACTTGTAAAAACTATACAATGACATATATATGGTTATATATATAGTTAACATGTTTTTATTATAAGTATGTATCTCATTAGGTATTTTAACAATGAGTTATATACATAAAAATGAGACTATTAATTTAAGAAACTCGAAAACGATATATATAACGATTATCGTTATAACAACGTCTTACTAGGTACATATGAATCATATTAAGATATTGATACACTTGTTTAATTATGTTAAATGATAAGTAAATATATTATTAAGTGTATTAACAATGAAATACATATGTAAAAATAAGACTACTAACTTAATGATTTCGAAACGAGACATATATGTAACGATTATCGTTGTAACGACATTTAACTGTATATACATCATACTAAGATATATTATATATCATAATATCATGATAATATAATAATTTAACATCTCATTTGTTATAATAAACAATGGGTTAACAACATTCAACAAGATCGTTAACCTAAAGGTTTCAAAACAACATTTACATGTAACGACTAACGATGACTTAACGACTCAGTTAAAATGTATATACATGTAGTGTTTTAATATGTATTCATACACTTTTGAAAGACTTCAAGACACTTATCAAAATACTTCTACTTAACAAAAATGCTTACAATTACATCCTCGTTCAGTTTCATCAACAATTCTACTCGTATGCACCCGTATTCGTACTCGTACAATACACAGCTTTTAGATGTATGTACTATTGGTATATACACTCCAATGATCAGCTCTTAGCAGCCCATGTGAGTCACCTAACACATGTGGGAACCATCATTTGGAAACTAGCATGAAATATCTCATAAAATTACAAAAATATGAGTAATCATTCATGACTTATTTACATGAAAACAAAATTACATATCCTTTATATCTAATCCATACACCAACGACCAAAAACACCTACAAACACTTTCATTCTTCAATTTTATTTATCTAATTGATCTCTCTCAAGTTCTATCTTCAAGTTCTAAGTGTTCTTCATATATTTTACAAGTTCTAGTTACATAAAATCAAGAATACTTTCAAGTTTGCTAGCTCACTTCCAATCTTGTAAGGTGATCATCCAACCTCAAGAAATCTTTGTTTATTACAGTAGGTTATCATTCTAATACAAGGTAATAATCATATTCAAACTTTGGTTCAATTTCTATAACTATAACAATCTTATTTCAAGTGATGATCTTACTTGAACTTGTTTTCGTGTCATGATTCTGCTTCAAGAACTTCGAGCCATCCAAGGATCCGTTGAAGCTAGATCCATTTTTCTCTTTTCCAGTAGGTTTATCCAAGGAACTTAAGGTAGTAATGATGTTCATAACATCATTCGATTCATACATATAAAGCTATCTTATTCGAAGGTTTAAACTTGTAATCACTAGAACATAGTTTAGTTAATTCTAAACTTGTTCGCAAACAAAAGTTAATCCTTCTAACTTGACTTTTAAAATCAACTAAATACATATTCTATATCTATATGATATGCTAACTTAATGATTTAAAACCTGGAAACACGAAAAATACCGTAAAACCGGATTTACGCCGTCGTAGTAACACCGCGGGCTGTTTTGGGTTAGTTAATTAAAAACTATGATAAACTTTGATTTAAAAGTTGTTATTCTGAGAAAATGATTTTTATTATGAACATGAAACTATATCCAAAAATTATGGTTAAACTCAAAGTGGAAGTATGTTTTCTAAAATGGTCATCTAGACGTCGTTCTTTCGACTGAAATGACTACCTTTACAAAAATGACTTGTAACTTATTTTCCGACTATAAACCTATACTTTTTCTGTTTAGATTCATAAAATAGAGTTCAATATGAAACCATAGCAATTTGATTCACTCAAAACGGATTTAAAATGAAGAAGTTATGGGTAAAACAAGATTGGATAATTTTTCTCATTTTAGCTACGTGAAAATTGGTAACAAATCTATTCCAATGATAACTTAATCAACTTGTATTGTATATTATGTAATCTTGAGATACCATAGACACGTATACAATGTTTCGACCTATCATGTCGACACATCTATATATATTTCGGAACAACCATAGACACTCTATATGTGAATGTTGGAGTTAGCTATACAGGGTTGAGGTTGATTCCAAAATATATATAGTTTGAGTTGTGATCAATACTGAGATACGTATACACTGGGTCGTGGATTGATTCAAGATAATATTTATCGATTTATTTCTGTACATCTAATTGTGGACAACTAGTTGTAGGTTACTAACGAGGACAGCTGACTTAATAAACTTAAAACATCAAAATATATTAAAAGTGTTGTAAATATATTTTGAACATACTTTGATATATATGTATATATTGTTATAGGTTCGTGAATCAACCAGTGGCCAAGTCTTACTTCCCGACGAAGTAAAAATCTGTGAAAGTGAGTTATAGTCCCACTTTTAAAATTTAATATTTTTGGGATGAGAATACATGCATGTTTTATAAATGTTTTACAAAATAGACACAAGTACGTGAAACTACATTCTATGGTTGAATTATCGAAATCGAATATGCCCCTTTTTATTAAGTCTGGTAATCTAAGAATTAGGGAACAGACACCCTAATTGACGCGAATCCTAAAGATAGATCTATCGGGCCCAACAAGCCCCATCCAAAGTACCGGATGCTTTAGTACTTCGAAATTTATATCATATCCGAAGGGTGTCCCGGAATGATGGGGATATTCTTATATATGCATCTTGTTAATGTCGGTTACCAGGTGTTCACCATATGAATGACTTTTATCTCTATGTATGGGATGTGTATTGAAATATGAAATCTTGTGGTCTATTATTATGATTTGATATATATAGGTTAAACCTATAACTCACCAACATTTTTGTTGACGTTTTAAGCATGTTTATTCTCAGGTGATTATTAAGAGCTTTCGCTGTCGCATACTTAAATAAGGATGAGATTTGGAGTCCATGTTTGTATGATATTGTGTAAAAACTGCATTCAAGAAACTTATTTTGTTGTAACATATTTGTATTGTAAACCATTATGTAATGGTCGTGTGTAAACAGGATATTTTAGATTATCATTATTTGATAATCTACGTAAAGCTTTTTAAACCTTTATTAATGAAATAAAGGTTATGGTTTGTTTTAAAATGAATACAGTCTTTGAAAAACGTCTCATATAGAGGTCAAAACCTCGCAACGAAATCAATTAATATGGAACGTTTTTAATCAATAAGAACGGGACATTTCAGTTGGTATCCGAGCGTTGGTCTTAGAGAACCAGAATTTTGCATTAGTGTGTCTTATCGAGTTTGTTAGGATGCATTAGTGAGTCTGGACTTCGACCGTGTTTACTTGAAAAATGATTGCTTAACAAATTTTGTTGGAAACTATATATTTTTAACATGTGAATATTATGTGATATATTAATCTCTTAACGCGTTTGATATTATGTGATAGATGTCTACCTCTAGAACAAGTCCCATTGACTCACCTAATAATAATGAAGAGTCAAATGTAAATTGGAATGATTCGTGGACTGATTCACAAGTTCCCGAAGAGGAACCGGAAGAAGAGTCGGAACCGGAAGAAGAATCGGAACCGGAAGAAGAATCGGAACCGGATGAAGAAGTAGAACCGGTGGGGGAAATAATAAAACGGTTAAGTAAAAGAAAATCCTCAACCAACCGACCAAGGTTAATTATGGTCAATGGTGTTTCCGCCAAGGAAGCAAAATATTGGGAGGATTACAAATTCTCCGATGAATCGGATTCCGACGAGAATTCCGATGATGTTATAGAAATTACCCCAACTGAATTTAAAAAGACAAAAGAAAATAATAAGGGAAAGGGCATAAAAATAGAGAAATCTAATTCCAACCCCGATGAACTTTATATGTATCGTCAACCCCCGAAGTCCTTAAGTTGTAACAATGACCCGGGAACCACTAAACCACCAGGTTTTTCTAAACCGTTGTGGAAAACGACAGTTAGTATTAGGGGAACATCATAAATCCCTAGAAACTTGGAAAAACGAACCAAAACCGAAGAAGAAGAAACGAGCGAGTCGGAATAAGATAGTTGTATTCGTGTGGTGTAATATATGTAACATAGTGTGCTTATGCTTTATGATATATGTAAAAATTGCTTGTATTAATAAGTATTTTTTTATGAATCTAACTCTTGTCTATTTTACAGTTTAAAAACACAAAATGGATAGACAACCCAATATTTTAAGAGACCTACCCGGAGACATGATTGATGAAATCTTGTCTAGAGTCGGTCAGAATTCCTCGGCACAACTATTTAAGGCGAGATCAGTTTGTAAGACATTCGAAGAACGTTCCAAGAATGTCTTGGTTTATAAGAGACTTTTGTTTGAAAGATGGGGGATATCACATTGGGAAACCCATAAGTTACGATGTGTTTACTTTGACGCATATATTGCGAGGAACCCAAATGCTATTTTACGCAACGGGTTAAGATATTATTTTGACTCAATATATCCGAATATTGGACTTCGTGATTTAGAAAAAGCGGCTAACATGCAACATAAAGAAGCATGTTATGCTTACGGATTAGTAATGTTCGCTTCTCACCAAAGTGAGAACAAGAACATCGGGCTACAACTATTAAATAAAACGTTTCCACAAGTGACGGAGTCGGTAATTGGGGTAAGAAATGAGGTTTTTAGATTGTTACGGGACTGTTGGACATTACGTAACCCTCGTCCTTTTGACGACGTTACAACACGCTGTCTTATCAACGGCCATAACGGTTATGTTCCACAAGACCAAGGATGGGAAGTAATCCTAGTAAAACCAGAATGCATGACTTGTTTCTGGACGTATGAATTACGTGTCTTTATTGCCTTTGCTGAACGACTTGTGTACTAGCTAGAATTATCTTCACAACTATCTTGTATCAAAGTTATTGTGTGCTATATTTCATGCTTTATGTAAAATAAGCGGTATTGTAAGTTTGTAAAGTATTGTATAAAAGTTTGAACGCGAAATATTATTATAATCAGTTTTTCATATAGAATTGTAGTAGTTGAATTGTATATTAGCTACTAAGTATGAACTTAACGGGTAGGTACTACCCGAATTTAAACTTATAAAACGCTAATATGAAGAAAAAGCTTTTATAAATGAGTTCATATTATGCTACGAAATACTATTAACTACTCTTAATATTCTGTATGATTAACTTGTTCCATTTGACTATTTTGAAGGAAATGGCACCGACTACTCGACACACCGTGAATATGAATGAAGAGGAATTCCGTACTTTTCTAGCTTCAAACATAGCCGCAGTACAGGCTGCGCTACATACCAACAATAACCTTGGATCTAGCAGTACAGGAAATCGTGTAGGATGCACCTACAAAGAATTCACTGCCTGCAAACCTTTGGAATTTGATGGAACCGAAGGACCGATCGGATTGAAACGGTGGACCGAGAAGGTCGAATCGGTGTTTGCCATAAGTAAGTGTACTGAAGAGGACAAAGTGAAGTACGCTACGCATACCTTCACAGGTTCTGCGTCAACATGGTGGAATACCTATCTAGAGCAAGTGGGACAAAACGATGTGTACGCACTACCGTGGTCAGCATTCAAGCACTTGATGAACGAGAAGTACCGTCCCAGAACCGAGGTCAATAAGCTCAAGACAGAACTTAGAGGGTTACGAACCCAAGGATTTGATATTACCACGTACGAAAGACGATTCACAGAATTGTGCCTATTGTGTCCGGGAGCATTCGAAGATGAGGAAGAGAAGATCGACGCGTTTGTGAAAGGATTACCGGAAAGAATCCAAGAAGATATAAGTTCACACGAGCCCGCCTCTATACAACAGGCATGTAGAATGGCTCACAAACTAGTGAACCAGATTAAAGAAAGAATTAAAGAACAGACTGCTGAAGAGGCCAATGTGAAGCAAGTCAAAAGAAAGTGGGAGGAAAACGGTGATAAGAATCACCAATACAACAACAACAGCAATTACAACAATAATCGCAACAATTATCCCAACAATCGCAACATCAATCACAACTACAACAAACGGCCCAACAACAACAACAACAACAACAACAACAACAACAACAGCAACTACAACAATCATCCCAATAACAATAATAACCGCAACAACAACAACAATCAGAAGCAGCTATGCCAAAGGTGTGAAAAGTATCACTCGGGGTTCTGCACCAAATTTTACAACAAGTGTAAAAGAAATGGTTATAGCGCGGCGAAGTGTGAGGTCTACGGACCAGGGGTTAATAGAACGAAAGGAACAAATGGTGTCGGAACGAGTAATGGCGGAGCAAGTAGTGTCGGAGCAAGTTATGCCAATGTAGTTTGTTATAAATGTGGAAAACCGGGCCACATTATTAGAAATTGCCCGAACCAGGAGAACACGAATGGACAAGGCCGCGGAAGAGTTTTCAATATTAATGCGGCAGAGGCACAGGAAGACCCGGAGCTTGTTACGGGTACGTTTCTTATTGACAATAAATCTGCTTACGTTTTATTTGATTCGGGTGCGGATAGAAGCTATATGAGTAGAGATTTTTGTGCTAAATTAAGTTGTCCATTGACACCTTTGGATAGTAAATTTTTACTCGAATTAGCAAATGGTAAATTAATTTCAGCAGATAATATATGTCGGAATCGAGAAATTAAACTGGTTAGCGAAACATTTAAGATTGATTTGATACCAGTAGAGTTAGGGAGTTTTGATGTGATAATCGGTATGGACTGGTTGAAAGAAGTGAAAGCAGAGATCGTCTGTTACAAAAATACAATTCGTATTATACGAGAAAAAGGAAAACCCTTAATGGTGTACGGAGAAAAGGGCAACACGAAGCTACATCTTATTAGTAATTTGAAGGTACAAAAACTAATAAGAAAAGGTTGCTATGCTGTTCTAGCACACGTCGAGAAAGTACAAACTGAAGAAAAGAGCATCAATGATGTTCCCATTGCAAAAGAATTTCCCGATGTATTTCCGAAAGAATTACCGGGATTACCCCCACATCGATCTGTTGAATTTCAAATAGATCTTGTACCAGGAGCTGCACCAATAGCTCGTGCTCCTTACAGACTCGCACCCAGCGAGATGAAAGAACAGCAAAGCCAATTACAAGAACTTTTAGAGCGTGGTTTCATTCGACCAAGCACATCACCGTGGGGAGCTCCTGTTTTGTTTGTCAAGAAGAAAGATGGTACATTCAGGTTGTGTATCGACTACTGAGAGTTGAACAAACTTACCATCAGGAACCGCTACCCACTACCGAGAATCGATGACTTATTTGATCAACTACAAGGCTCGTCTGTTTATTCAAAGATTGACTTACGTTCTGGGTAACATCAAATGCGGGTGAAAGAAGATGATATTCCAAAGACTGCTTTCAGAACACGTTACGGTCATTACGAGTTTATGGTCATGCCGTTTGGTTTACCTAATGCACCAGCTATGTTCATGGACCTTATGAACCGAGTGTGTGGACCATAACTTGACAAGTTTGTCATTGTTTTCATTGATGACATACTTATTTACTCAAAGAATGACCAAGAACACGGTGAACATTTGAGAAAGGTGTTAGAAGTATTGAGGAAGGAAGAATTGTACGCTAAGTTTTCAAAGTGTGCATTTTGGTTGGAAGAAGTTCAATTCCTCGGTCACATAGTGAACAAAGAAGGTATTAAGGTGGATCCGGCAAAGATAGAAACTGTTGAAAAGTGGGAAACCCCGAAAACTCCGAAACACATATGCCAGTTTTTAGGACTAGCTGGTTACTACAGAAGGTTCATCCAAGATTTTTCCAGAATAGCAAAACCCTTGACTGCATTAACGCATAAAGGGAAGAAATTTGAATGGAATGATGAACAAGAGAAAGCGTTTCAGTTATTGAAGAAAAAGCTAACTACGGCACCTATATTGTCATTGCCTGAAGGGAATGATGATTTTGTGATTTATTGTGACGCATCAAAGCAAGGTCTCGGTTGTGTATTAATGCAACGAACGAAGGTGATTGCTTATGCGTCTAGACAATTGAAGATTCACGAACAAAATTATACGACGCATGATTTGGAATTAGGAGCGGTTGTTTTTTCATTAAAGACTTGGAGGCACTACTTATATGGGGTCAAAAGTATTATATATACCGACCACAAAAGTCTTCAACACATATTTAATCAGAAACAACTGAATATGAGGCAGCGTAGGTGGATTGAATTGTTGAATGATTACGACTTTGAGATTCGTTACCACCCGGGGAAGGCAAATGTGGTAGCCGATGCCTTGAGCAGGAAGGACAGAGAACCCATTCGAGTAAAATCTATGAATATAATGATTCATAATAACCTTACTACTCAAATAAAGGAGGCGCAACAAGGAGTTTTAAAAGAGGGAAATTTAAAGGATGAAATACCCAAAGGATCGGAGAAGCATCTTAATATTCAGGAAGACGGAACCCGGTATAGGGCTGAAAGGATTTGGGTACCAAAATTTGGAGATATGAGAGAAATGGTACTTAGAGAAGCTCATAAAACCTGATACTCAATACATCCTGGAACGGGGAAGATGTACAAGGATCTCAAGAAACATTTTTGGTGGCCGGGTATGAAAGCCGATGTTGCTAAATACGTAGGAGAATGTTTGACGTGTTCTAAGGTCAAAGCTGAGCATCAGAAACCATCAGGTCTTCTTCAACAACCCGAAATCCCGGAATGGAAATGGGAAAACATTACCATGGATTTCATCACTAAATTGCCAAGGACTGCAAGTGGTTTTGATACTATTTTGGTAATAGTTGATCGTCTCACCAAATCAGCACACTTCCTGCCAATAAGAGAAGATGACAAGATGGAGAAGTTAGCACGACTGTACTTGAAGGAAGTCGTCTCCAGACATGGAATACCAATCTCTATTATCTCTGATAGGGATGGCAGATTTATTTCAAGATTCTGGCAGACATTACAGCAAGCATTAGGAACTCGTCTAGACATGAGTACTGCCTATCATCCACAAACTGATGGGCAGAGTGAAAGGACGATACAAACGCTTGAAGACATGCTACGAGCATGTGTTATTGATTTTGGAAACAGTTGGGATCGACATCTACCGTTAGCAGAATTTTCCTACAACAACAGCTACCATTCAAGCATTGAGATGGCGCCGTTTGAAGCACTTTATGGTAGAAAGTGCAGGTCTCCGATTTGTTAGAGTGAAGTGGGGGATAGACAGATTACGGGTCCGGAGATTATACAAGAAACTACCGAGAACATCATCCAAATTCAACAACGGTTGAAAACCGCCCAAAGTCGACAAAAGAGCTACGCTGACATTAAAAGAAAAGATATAGAATTTGAAATTGGAGAGATGGTCATGCTTAAAGTTGCACCTTGGAAAGGCGTTGTTCGATTTGGTAAACGAGGGAAATTAAATCCAAGGTATATTGGACCATTCAAGATTATTGATCGTGTCGGACCAGTAGCTTACCGACTTGAGTTACCTCAACAACTCGCGGCTGTACATAACACTTTCCACGTCTCGAATTTGAAGAAATGTTTTGCTAAAGAAGATCTCACTATTCCGTTAGATGAAATCCAAATCAACGAAAAACTTCAATTCATCGAAGAACCCGTCGAAATAATGGATCGTGAGGTTAAAAGACTTAAGCAAAACAAGATACCAATTGTTAAGGTTCGATGGAATGCTCGTAGAGGACCCGAGTTCACCTGGGAGTGTAAAGATCAGATGAAGAATAAATACCCGCATATATTTCCTGAAGATTCGTCAACACCTTCAACAGCTTAAAATTTCGGGACGAAATTTATTTAACGGGTAGGTACTGTAGTGACCCGAACTTTTCCATGTTTATATATATTAATTGAGATTGATATTTACATGATTAAATGTTTCCAACATGTTAAGCAATCAAACTTGTTAAGACTTGATTAATTGAAATATGTTTCATATAGACAATTGACCACCCAAGTTGACCGGTGATTCACGAACGTTAAAACTTGTAAAAACTATACAATGACATATATATGGTTATATATATATAGTTAACATGTTTTTATTATAAGTATGTATCTCATTAGGTATTTTAACAATGAGTTATATACATAAAAATGAGACTTTTAATTTAAGAAACTCGAAAACGATATATATAACGATTATCGTTATAACAACGTCTTACTAGGTACATATGAATCATATTAAGATATTGATACACTTGGTTAATTATGTTAAATGATAAGTAAATATATTATTAAGTGTATTAACAATGAAATACATATGTAAAAATAAGACTACTAACTTAATGATTTCGAAACGAGACATATATGTAACGATTATCGTTGTAACGACATTTAACTGTATATACATCATACTAAGATATATTATATATCATAATATCATGATAATATAATAATTTAACATCTCATTTGTTATAATAAACAATGGGTTAACAACATTCAACAAGATCGTTAACCTAAAGGTTTCAAAACAACATTTACATGTAACGACTAACGATGACTTAACGACTCAGTTAAAATGTATATACATGTAGTGTTTTAATATGTATTCATACACTTTTGAAAGACTTCAAGACACTTATCAAAATACTTCTACTTAACAAAAATGCTTACAATTACATCCTCGTTCAGTTTCATCAACAATTCTACTCGTATGCACCCGTATTCGTACTCGTACAATACACAGCTTTTAGATGTATGTACTATTGGTATATACACTCCAATGATTAGCTCTTAGCAGCCCATGTGAGTCACCTAACACATGTGGGAATCATCATTTGGCAACTAGCATGAAATATCTCATAAAATTACAAAAATATGAGTAATCATTCATGACTTATTTACATGAAAACAAAATTACATATCCTTTATATCTAATCCATACACCAACGACCAAAAACACCTACAAACACTTTCATTCTTCAATTTTCTTTATCTAATTGATCTCTCTCAAGTTCTATCTTCAAGTTCTAAGTGTTCTTCATATATTTTACAAGTTCTAGTTACATAAAATCAAGAATACTTTCAAGTTTGCTAGCTCACTTCCAATCTTGTAAGGTGATCATCCAACCTCAAGAAATCTTTGTTTCTTACAGTAGGTTATCATTCTAATACAAGGTAATAATCATATTCAAACTTTGGTTCAATTTCTATAACTATAACAATCTTATTTCAAGTGATGATCTTACTTGAACTTGTTTTCGTGTCATGATTCTGCTTCAAGAACTTCGAGCCATCCAAGGATCCGTTGAAGCTAGATCCATTTTTCTCTTTTCCAGTAGGTTTATCCAAGGAACTTAAGGTAGTAATTATGTTCATAACATCATTTGATTCATACATATAAAGCTATCTTATTCGAAGGTTTAAACTTGTAATCACTAGAACATAGTTTAGTTAATTCTAAACTTGTTCGCAAACAAAAGTTAATCCTTCTAACTTGAATTTTAAAATCAACTAAACACATGTTCTATATCTATATGATATGCTAACTTAATGATTTAAAACCTGGAAACACGAAAAACACCGTAAAACCGGATTTACGCCGTCGTAGTAACACCGCGGGCTGTTTTGGGTTAGTTAATTAAAAACTATGATAAACTTTGATTTAAAAGTTGTTATTCTGAGAAAATGATTTTTATTATGAACATGAAACTATATCCAAAAATTATGGTTAAACTCAAAGTGGAAGTATGTTTTCTAAAATGGTCATCTAGACGTCGTTCTTTCGACTGAAATGACTACCTTTACAAAAATGACTTGTAACTTATTTTCCGACTATAAACCTATACTTTTTCTGTTTAGATTCATAAAATAGAGTTCAATATGAAACCATAGCAATTTGATTCACTCAAAACGGATTTAAAATGAAGAAGTTATGGGTAAAACAAGATTGGATAATTTTTCTCATTTTAGCTACGTGAAAATTGGTAACAAATCTATTCCAATGATAACTTAATCAACTTGTATTGTATATTATGTAATCTTGAGATACCATAGACACGTATACAATGTTTCGACCTATCATGTCGACACATCTATATATATTTCGGAACAACCATAGACACTCTATATGTGAATGTTGGAGTTAGCTATACAGGGTTGAGGTTGATTCCAAAATATATATAGTTTGAGTTGTGATCAATACTGAGATACGTATACACTGGGTCGTGGATTGATTCAAGATAATATTTATCGATTTATTTCTGTACATCTAATTGTGGACAACTAGTTGTAGGTTACTAACGAGGACAGCTGACTTAATAAACTTAAAACATCAAAATATATTAAAAGTGTTGTAAATATATTTTGAACATACTTTGATATATATGTATATATTGTTATAGGTTCGTGAATCAACCAGTGGCCAAGTCTTACTTCCCGACGAAGTAAAAATCTGTGAAAGTGAGTTATAGTCCCACTTTTAAAATTTAATATTTTTGGGATGAGAATACATGCATGTTTTATAAATGTTTTACAAAATAGACACAAGTACGTGAAACTACATTCTATGGTTGAATTATCGAAATCGAATATGCCCCTTTTTATTAAGTCTGGTAATCTAAGAATTAGGGAACAGACACCCTAATTGACGCGAATCCTAAAGATAGATCTATCGGGCCCAACAAGCCCCATCCAAAGTACCGGATGCTTTAGTACTTCGAAATTTATATCATATCCGAAGGGTGTCCCGGAATGATGGGGATATTCTTATATATGCATCTTGTTAATGTCGGTTACCAGGTGTTCACCATATGAATGACTTTTATCTCTATGTATGGGATGTGTATTGAAATATGAAATCTTGTGGTCTATTATTATGATTTGATATATATAGGTTAAACCTATAACTCACCAACATTTTTGTTGACGTTTTAAGCATGTTTATTCTCAGGTGATTATTAAGAGCTTTCGCTGTCGCATACTTAAATAAGGATGAGATTTGGAGTCCATGTTTGTATGATATTGTGTAAAAACTGCATTCAAGAAACTTATTTTGTTGTAACATATTTGTATTGTAAACCATTATGTAATGGTCGTGTGTAAACAGGATATTTTAGATTATCATTATTTGATAATCTACGTAAAGCTTTTTAAACCTTTATTAATGAAATAAAGGTTATGGTTTGTTTTAAAATGAATACAGTCTTTGAAAAACGTCTCATATAGAGGTCAAAACCTCGCAACGAAATCAATTAATATGGAACGTTTTTAATCAATAAGAACGGGACATTTCAGTTGGTATCCGAGCGTTGGTCTTAGAGAACCAGAATTTTGCATTAGTGTGTCTTATCGAGTTTGTTAGGATGCATTAGTGAGTCTGGACTTCGACCGTGTTTACTTGAAAAATGATTGCTTAACAAATTTTGTTGGAAACTATATATTTTTAACATGTGAATATTATGTGATATATTAATCTCTTAACGCGTTTGATATTATGTGATAGATGTCTACCTCTAGAACAAGTCCCATTGACTCACCTAATAATAATGAAGAGTCAAATGTTAATTGGAATGATTCGTGGACTGATTCACAAGTTCCCGAAGAGGAGCCGGAAGAAGAGTCGGAACCGGAAGAAGAATCGGAACCGGAAGAAGAATCGGAACCGGATGAAGAAGTAGAATCGGTGGGGGAAATAATAAAACGGTTAAGTAAAAGAAAATCCTCAACCAACCGACCAAGGTTAATTATGGTCAATGGTGTTTCCGCCAAGGAAGCAAAATATTGGGAGGATTACAAATTCTCCGATGAATCGGATTCCGACGAGAATTCCGATGATGTTATAGAAATTACCCCAACTGAATTTAAAAAGACAAAAGAAAATAATAAGGGAAAGGGCATAAAAATAGAGAAATCTAATTCCAACCCCGATGAACTTTATATGTATCGTCAACCCCCGAAGTCCTTAAGTTGTAACAATGACCCGGGAACCACTAAACCACCAGGTTTTTCTAAACCGTTGTGGAAAACGACAGTTAGTATTAGGGGAACATCATATATCCCTAGAAACTTGGAAAAACGAACCAAAACCGAAGAAGAAGAAACGAGCGAGTCGGAATAAGATAGTTGTATTCGTGTGGTGTAATATATGTAACATAGTGTGCTTATGCTTTATGATATATGTAAAAATTGCTTGTATTAATAAGTATTTTTTTATGAATCTAACTCTTGTCTATTTTACAGTTTAAAAACACAAAATGGATAGACAACCCAATATTTTAAGAGACCTACCCGGAGACATGATTGCTGAAATCTTGTCTAGAGTCGGTCAGAATTCCTCGGCACAACTATTTAAGGCGAGATCAGTTTGTAAGACATTCGAAGAACGTTCCAAGAATGTCTTGGTTTATAAGAGACTTTTGTTTGAAAGATGGGGGATATCACATTGGGAAACCCATAAGTTACGATGTGTTTACTTTGACGCATATATTGCGAGGAACCCAAATGCTATTTTACGCAACGGGTTAAGATATTATTTTGACTCAATATATCCGAATATTGGACTTCGTGATTTAGAAAAAGCGGCTAACATGCAACATAAAGAAGCATGTTATGCTTACGGATTAGTAATGTTCGCTTCTCACCAAAGTGAGAACAAGAACATCGGGCTACAACTATTAAATAAAACGTTTCCACAAGTGACGGAGTCGGTAATTGGGGTAAGAAATGAGGTTTTTAGATTGTTACGGGACTGTTGGACATTACGTAACCCTCGTCCTTTTGACGACGTTACAACACGCTGTCTTATCAACGGCCATAACGGTTATGTTCCACAAGACCAAGGATGGGAAGTAATCCTAGTAAAACCAGAATGCATGACTTGTTTCTGGACGTATGAATTACGTGTCTTTATTGCCTTTGCTGAACGACTTGTGTACTAGCTAGAATTATCTTCACAACTATCTTGTATCAAAGTTATTGTGTGCTATATTTCATGCTTTATGTAAAATAAGCGGTATTGTAAGTTTGTAAAATATTGTATAAAAGTTTGAACGCGAAATATTATTATAATCAGTTTTTCATATAGAATTGTAGTAGTTGAATTGTATATTAGCTACTAAGTATGAACTTAACGGGTAGGTACTACCCGAATTTAAACTTATAAAACGCTAATATGAAGAAAAAGCTTTTATAAATGAGTTCATATTATGCTACGAAATACTATTAACTACTCTTAATATTCTGTATGATTAACTTGTTCCATTTGACTATTTTGAAGGAAACGGCACCGACTACTCGACACACCGTGAATATGAATGAAGAGGAATTCCGTACTTTTCTAGCTTCAAACATAGCCGCAGTACAGGCTGCGCTACATACCAACAATAACCTTGGATCTAGCAGTACAGGAAATCGTGTAGGATGCACCTACAAAGAATTCACTGCCTGCAAACCTTTGGAATTTGATGGAACCGAAGGACCGATCGGATTGAAACGGTGGACCGAGAAGGTCGAATCGGTGTTTGCCATAAGTAAGTGTACTGAAGAGGACAAAGTGAAGTACGCTACGCATACCTTCACAGGTTCTGCGTCAACATGGTGGAATACCTATCTAGAGCAAGTGGGACAAAACGATGTGTACGCACTACCGTGGTCAGCATTCAAGCACTTGATGAACGAGAAGTACCGTCCCAGAACCGAGGTCAATAAGCTCAAGACAGAACTTAGAGGGTTACGAACCCAAGGATTTGATATTACCACGTACGAAAGACGATTCACAGAATTGTGCCTATTGTGTCCGGGAGCATTCGAAGATGAGGAAGAGAAGATCGACGCGTTTGTGAAAGGATTACCGGAAAGAATCCAAGAAGATATAAGTTCACACGAGCCCGCCTCTATACAATAGGCATGTAGAATGGCTCACAAACTAGTGAACCAGATTAAAGAAAGAATTAAAGAACAGACTGCTGAAGAGGCCAATGTGAAGCAAGTCAAAAGAAAGTGGGAGGAAAACGGTGATAAGAATCACCAATACAACAACAACAGCAATTACAACAATAATCGCAACAATTATCCCAACAATCGCAACATCAATCACAACTACAACAAACGGCCCAACAACAACAACAACAACAACAACAACAACAACAGCAACTACAACAATCATCCCAATAACAATAATAACCGCAACAACAACAACAATCAGAAGCAGCTATGCCAAAGGTGTGAAAAGTATCACTCGGGGTTCTGCACCAAATTTTACAACAAGTGTAAAAGAAATGGTTATAGCGCGGCGAAGTGTGAGGTCTACGGACCAGGGGTTAATAGAACGAAAGGAACAAATGGTGTCGGAATGAGTAATGGCGGAGCAAGTAGTGTCGGAGCAAGTTATGCCAATGTAGTTTGTTATAAATGTGGAAAACCGGGCCACATTATTAGAAATTGCCCGAACCAGGAGAACACGAATGGACAAGGCCGCGGAAGAGTTTTCAATATTAATGCGGCAGAGGCACAGGAAGACCCGGAGCTTGTTACGGGTACGTTTCTTATTGACAATAAATCTGCTTACGTTTTATTTGATTCGGGTGCGGATAGAAGCTATATGAGTAGAGATTTTTGTGCTAAATTAAGTTGTCCATTGACACCTTTGGATAGTAAATTTTTACTCGAATTAGCAAATGGTAAATTAATTTCAGCAGATAATATATGTCGGAATCGAGAAATTAAACTGGTTAGCGAAACATTTAAGATTGATTTGATACCAGTAGAGTTAGGGAGTTTTGATGTGATAATCGGTATGGACTGGTTGAAAGAAGTGAAAGCAGAGATCGTCTGTTACAAAAATACAATTCGTATTATACGAGAAAAAGGAAAACCCTTAATGGTGTACGGAGAAAAGGGCAACACGAAGCTACATCTTATTAGTAATTTGAAGGTACAAAAACTAATAAGAAAAGGTTGCTATGCTGTTCTAGCACACGTCGAGAAAGTACAAACTGAAGAAAAGAGCATCAATGATGTTCCCATTGCAAAAGAATTTCCCGATGTATTTCCGAAAGAATTACCGGGATTACCCCCACATCGATCTGTTGAATTTCAAATAGATCTTGTACCAGGAGCTGCACCAATAGCTCGTGCTCCTTACAGACTCGCACCCAGCGAGATGAAAGAACTGCAAAGCCAATTACAAGAACTTTTAGAGCGTGGTTTCATTCGACCAAGCACATCACCGTGGGGAGCTCCTGTTTTGTTTGTCAAGAAGAAAGATGGTACATTCAGGTTGTGTATCGACTACTGAGAGTTGAACAAACTTACCATCAGGAACCGCTACCCACTACCGAGAATCGATGACTTATTTGATCAACTACAAGGCTCGTCTGTTTATTCAAAGATTGACTTACGTTCCGGGTAACATCAAATGCGGGTGAAAGAAGATGATATTCCAAAGACTGCTTTCAGAACACGTTACGGTCATTACGAGTTTATGGTCATGCCGTTTGGTTTACCTAATGCACCAGCTGTGTTCATGGACCTTATGAACCGAGTGTGTGGACCATAACTTGACAAGTTTGTCATTGTTTTCATTGATGACATACTTATTTACTCAAAGAATGACCAAGAACACGGTGAACATTTGAGAAAGGTGTTAGAAGTATTGAGGAAGGAAGAATTGTACGCTAAGTTTTCAAAGTGTGCATTTTGGTTGGAAGAAGTTCAATTCCTCGGTCACATAGTGAACAAAGAAGGTATTAAGGTGGATCCGGCAAAGATAGAAACTGTTGAAAAGTGGGAAACCCCGAAAACTCCGAAACACATATGCCAGTTTTTAGGACTAGCTGGTTACTACAGAAGGTTCATCCAAGATTTTTCCAGAATAGCAAAACCCTTGACTGCATTAACGCATAAAGGGAAGAAATTTGAATGGAATGATGAACAAGAGAAAGCGTTTCAGTTATTGAAGAAAAAGCTAACTACGGCACCTATATTGTCATTGCCTGAAGGGAATGATGATTTTGTGATTTATTGTGACGCATCAAAGCAAGGTCTCGGTTGTGTATTAATGCAACGAACGAAGGTGATTGCTTATGCGTCTAGACAATTGAAGATTCACGAACAAAATTATACGACGCATGATTTGGAATTAGGAGCGGTTGTTTTTGCATTAAAGACTTGGAGGCACTACTTATATGGGGTCAAAAGTATTATATATACCGACCACAAAAGTCTTCAACACATATTTAATCAGAAACAACTGAATATGAGGCAGCGTAGGTGGATTGAATTGTTGAATGATTACGACTTTGAGATTCGTTACCACCCGGGGAAGGCAAATGTGGTAGCCGATGCCTTGAGCAGGAAGGACAGAGAACCCATTCGAGTAAAATCTATGAATATAATTATTCATAATAACCTTACTACTCAAATAAAGGAGGCGCAACAAGGAGTTTTAAAAGAGGGAAATTTAAAGGATGAAATACCCAAAGGATCGGAGAAGCATCTTAATATTCAGGAAGACGGAACCCGGTATAGGGCTGAAAGGATTTGGGTACCAAAATTTGGAGATATGAGAGAAATGGTACTTAGAGAAGCTCATAAAACCTGATACTCAATACATCCTGGAACGGGGAAGATGTACAAGGATCTCAAGAAACATTTTTGGTGGCCGGGTATGAAAGCCGATGTTGCTAAATACGTAGGAGAATGTTTGACGTGTTCTAAGGTCAAAGCTGAGCATCAGAAACCATCAGGTCTTCTTCAACAACCCGAAATCCCGGAATGGAAATGGGAAAACATTACCATGGATTTCATCACTAAATTGCCAAGGACTGCAAGTGGTTTTGATACTATTTTGGTAATAGTTGATCGTCTCACCAAATCAGCACACTTCCTGCCAATAAGAGAAGATGACAAGATGGAGAAGTTAGCACGACTGTACTTGAAGGAAGTCGTCTCCAGACATGGAATACCAATCTCTATTATCTCTGATAGGGATGGCAGATTTATTTCAAGATTCTGGCAGACATTACAGCAAGCATTAGGAACTCGTCTAGACATGAGTACTGCCTATCATCCACAAACTGATGGGCAGAGTGAAAGGACGATACAAACGCTTGAAGACATGCTACGAGCATGTGTTATTGATTTTGGAAACAGTTGGGATCGACATCTACCGTTAGCAGAATTTTCCTACAACAACAGCTACCATTCAAGCATTGAGATGGCGCTGTTTGAAGCACTTTATGGTAGAAAGTGCAGGTCTCCGATTTGTTAGAGTGAAGTGGGGGATAGACAGATTACGGGTCCGGAGATTATACAAGAAACTACCGAGAACATCATCCAAATTCAACAACGGTTGAAAACCGCCCAAAGTCGACAAAAGAGCTACGCTGACATTAAAAGAAAAGATATAGAATTTGAAATTGGAGAGATGGTCATGCTTAAAGTTGCACCTTGGAAAGGCGTTGTTCGATTTGGTAAACGAGGGAAATTAAATCCAAGGTATATTGGACCATTCAAGATTATTGATCGTGTCGGACCAGTAGCTTACCGACTTGAGTTACCTCAACAACTCGCGGCTGTACATAACACTTTCCACGTCTCGAATTTGAAGAAATTTTTTGCTAAAGAAGATCTCACTATTCCGTTAGATGAAATCCAAATCAACGAAAAACTTCAATTCATCGAAGAACCCGTCGAAATAATGGATCGTGAGGTTAAAAGACTTAAGCAAAACAAGATACCAATTGTTAAGGTTCGATGGAATGCTCGTAGAGGACCCGAGTTCACCTGGGAGTGTAAAGATCAGATGAAGAATAAATACCCGCATATATTTCCTGAAGATTCGTCAACACCTTCAACAGCTTAAAATTTCGGGACGAAATTTATTTAACGGGTAGGTACTGTAGTGACCCGAACTTTTCCATGTTTATATATATTAATTGAGATTGATATTTACATGATTAAATGTTTCCAACATGTTAAGCAATCAAACTTGTTAAGACTTGATTAATTGAAATATGTTTCATATAGACAATTGACCACCCAAGTTGACCGGTGATTCACGAACGTTAAAACTTGTAAAAACTATACAATGACATATATATGGTTATATATATATAGTTAACATGTTTTTATTATAAGTATGTATCTCATTAGGTATTTTAACAATGAGTTATATACATAAAAATGAGACTTTTAATTTAAGAAACTCGAAAATGATATATATAACGATTATCGTTATAACAACGTCTTACTAGGTACATATGAATCATATTAAGATATTGATACACTTGGTTAATTATGTTAAATGATAAGTAAATATATTATTAAGTGTATTAACAATGAAATACATATGTAAAAATAAGACTACTAACTTAATGATTTCGAAACGAGACATATATGTAACGATTATCGTTGTAACGACATTTAACTGTATATACATCATACTAAGATATATTATATATCATAATATCATGATAATATAATAATTTAACATCTCATTTGTTATAATAAACAATGGGTTAACAACATTCAACAAGATCGTTAACCTAAAGGTTTCAAAACAACATTTACATGTAACGACTAACGATGACTTAACGACTCAGTTAAAATGTATATACATGTAGTGTTTTAATATGTATTCATACACTTTTGAAAGACTTCAAGACACTTATCAAAATACTTCTACTTAACAAAAATGCTTACAATTACATCCTCGTTCAGTTTCATCAACAATTCTACTCGTATGCACCCGTATTCGTACTCGTACAATACACAGCTTTTAGATGTATGTACTATTGGTATATACACTCCAATGATCAGCTCTTAGCAGCCCATGTGAGTCACCTAACACATGTGGGAATCATCATTTGGCAACTAGCATGAAATATCTCATAAAATTATAAAAATATGAGTAATCATTCATGACTTATTTACATGAAAACAAAATTACATATCCTTTATATCTAATCCATACACCAACGACCAAAAACACCTACAAACACTTTCATTCTTCAATTTTCTTTATCTAATTGATCTCTCTCAAGTTCTATCTTCAAGTTCTAAGTGTTCTTCATATATTTTACAAGTTCTAGTTACATAAAATCAAGAATACTTTCAAGTTTGCTAGCTCACTTCCAATCTTGTAAGGTGATCATCCAACCTCAAGAAATCTTTGTTTCTTACAGTAGGTTATCATTCTAATACAAGGTAATAATCATATTCAAACTTTGGTTCAATTTCTATAACTATAACAATCTTATTTCAAGTGATGATCTTACTTGAACTTGTTTTCGTGTCATGATTCTGCTTCAAGAACTTCGAGCCATCCAAGGATCCGTTGAAGCTAGATCCATTTTTCTCTTTTCCAGTAGGTTTATCCAAGGAACTTAAGGTAGTAATTATGTTCATAACATCATTTGATTCATACATATAAAGCTATCTTATTCGAAGGTTTAAACTTGTAATCACTAGAACATAGTTTAGTTAATTCTAAACTTGTTCGCAAACAAAAGTTAATCCTTCTAACTTGAATTTTAAAATCAACTAAACACATGTTCTATATCTATATGATATGCTAACTTAATGATTTAAAACCTGGAAACACGAAAAACACCGTAAAACCGGATTTACGCCGTCGTAGTAACACCGCGGGCTGTTTTGGGTTAGTTAATTAAAAACTATGATAAACTTTGATTTAAAAGTTGTTATTCTGAGAAAATGATTTTTATTATGAACATGAAACTATATCCAAAAATTATGGTTAAACTCAAAGTGGAAGTATGTTTTCTAAAATGGTCATCTAGACGTCGTTCTTTCGACTGAAATGACTACCTTTACAAAAATGACTTGTAACTTATTTTCCGACTATAAACCTATACATTTTCTGTTTAGATTCATAAAATAGAGTTCAATATGAAACCATAGCAATTTGATTCACTCAAAACGGATTTAAAATGAAGAAGTTATGGGTAAAACAAGATTGGATAATTTTTCTCATTTTAGCTACGTGAAAATTGGTAACAAATCTATTCCAATGATAACTTAATCAACTTGTATTGTATATTATGTAATCTTGAGATACCATAGACACGTATACAATGTTTCGACCTATCATGTCGACACATCTATATATATTTCGGAACAACCATAGACACTCTATATGTGAATGTTGGAGTTAGCTATACAGGGTTGAGGTTGATTCCAAAATATATATAGTTTGAGTTATGATCAATACTGAGATACGTATACACTGGGTCGTGGATGATTCAAGATAATATTTATCGATTTATTTCTGTACATCTAATTGTGGACAACTAGTTGTAGGTTACTAACGAGGACAGCTGACTTAATAAACTTAAAACATCAAAATATATTAAAAGTGTTGTAAATATATTTTGAACATACTTTGATATATATGTATATATTGTTATAGGTTCGTGAATCAACCAGTGGCCAAGTCTTACTTCCCGACGAAGTAAAAATCTGTGAAAGTGAGTTATAGTCCCACTTTTAAAATCTAATATTTTTGGGATGAGAATACATGCATGTTTTATAAATGTTTTACAAAATACACACAAGTACGTGAAACTACATTCTATGGTTGAATTATCGAAATCGAATATGCCCCTTTTTATTAAGTCTGGTAATCTAAGAATTAGGGAACAGACACCCTAATTGACGCGAATCCTAAAGATAGATCTATCAGGCCCAACAAGCCCCATCCAAAGTACCGGATGCTTTAGTACTTCGAAATTTATATCATATCCGAAGGGTGTCCCGGAATGATGGGGATATTCTTATATATGCATCTTGTTAATGTCGGTTACCAGGTGTTCACCATATGAATGACTTTTATCTCTATGTATGGGATGTGTATTGAAATATGAAATCTTGTGGTCTATTATTATGATTTGATATATATAGGTTAAACCTATAACTCACCAACATTTTTGTTGACGTTTTAAGCATGTTTATTCTCAGGTGATTATTAAGAGCTTCCGCTGTCGCATACTTAAATAAGGACGAGATTTGGAGTCCATGTTTGTATGATATTGTGTAAAAACTGCATTCAAGAAACTTATTTTGTTGTAACATATTTGTATTGTAAACCATTATGTAATGGTCGTGTGTAAACAGGATATTTTAGATTATCATTATTTGATAATCTACGTAAAGCTTTTTAAACCTTTATTGATGAAATAAAGGTTATGGTTTGTTTTAAAATGAATGCAGTCTTTGAAAAACGTCTCATATAGAGGTCAAAACCTCGCAACAAAATCAATTAATATGGAACGTTTTTAATCAATAAGAACGGGACATTTCATATGCTGCCTCATGTTCAGTTATTTCTGATTAAATTTATATTGGAGACTTTTGTGGTCGGTACATATAATACTTTTGACCCCATATAAATAGTGCCTCCAAGTCTTTAATGCAAAAACAACAGCGCCCAATTCCAAATCGTGAGTCGTATAATTTTGTTCATGAATCTTCAATTGTCTGGACGCATAAGCGATTACCTTCGTTCGTTGCATTACTACACAATCGAGAACTTGCTTTGAAGCGTCACAATAAATCACAAAATCATCATTTCCTTCAGGCAACGATAATATAGGTGCCGTAGTTAACTTTTTCTTCAACAATTGAAATGCTTTCTCTTGTTCATCCTTCCATTTAAATTTCATCCCTTTACGCGTTAATGCAGTCAAGGGTTTTGCTATTTTGGAAAAATCTTGGATGAATCTTCTGTAGTAACCAGCCAATCCTAAAAATTGGCGTATATGCTTCGGAG
Organism: Rutidosis leptorrhynchoides; assembly: GCF_046630445.1. Classification (NCBI taxonomy): domain Eukaryota; kingdom Viridiplantae; phylum Streptophyta; class Magnoliopsida; order Asterales; family Asteraceae; genus Rutidosis; species Rutidosis leptorrhynchoides. The sequence goes on from NC_092333.1 coordinate 194,566,920, forward strand.
TTTTCGGGGTTTCCCACTTTTCAACGGTTTCAATCTTTGCCGGATCTACCTGAATACCTTCTTTATTCACTATGTGACCGAGGAATTGAACTTCTTCCAACCAAAATGCACACTTTGAAAACTTAGCATACAATTTTTCTTTCCTCAATAACTCTAGCACTTTTCTCAAATGCTCTTCATGCTCTTGATCATTCTTTGAGTAAATAAGTATGTCATCGATGAAAACAATGACAAACTTGTCAAGGTATGGTCCACACACTCGGTTCATGAGGTCCATGAACACAGCTGGTGCATTAGTCAAACCAAAAGGCATAACCATAAACTCGTAATGACCGTAACGCGTCCTAAAAGCAGTCTTCGGAATATCATCCTCCTTCACCCGCATTTGATGATACCCAGAACGTAAATCAATCTTCGAATAAACTGACGAACCTTGGAGTTGATCAAACAAGTCGTCGATTCTTGGCAGTGGATAACGGTTCTTGATGGTAAGTTTGTTCAACTCTCGGTAGTCGATACAAAACCTGAATGTACCATCCTTCTTTTTGACAAACAAAACAAGAGCTCCCCACGGTGATGTGCTTGGTTGTATGAAACCATACTCTAAAAGTTCTTGTAATTGACTTTGGAGTTCCTTCATTTCACTGGGTGCGAGTCTGTATGGAGCACGAGCTATTGGTGCAGCTCCTGGTACAAGATCTATTTGAAATTCAACAGATCGGTGTGGAGGTAGTCCCGGTAATTCTTTCGGAAATACATCTGGAAATTCTTTTGTGATGGGAACATCATTGATGTTTTTTTCAGTTTGTACCTTCTCGACGTGTGCTAGAATGGCACAACAACCTTTTCTTATTAGTTTTTGTGCCTTCAAATTACTAATAAGATTTAGCTTCGCATTGCTCTTTTCTCCGTACACCATTAAGGGTTTCCCTTTTTCTCGTACAATGCGAATTGTATTTTTATAACAGATGATCTCTGCTTTCACCTCTTTCAACCAGTCCATGCCGATTATCACATCAAAACTCCCTAACTCTACTGGTATATCAAATTAATCTTAAACATTTCGTTAACCAGTTTAATTTCTCGATTCTGACATATTTTATCTGCTGTAATTAATTTACCGTTTGCTAATTCGAGTAAAAACTTATTCTCCAATGGCGTTAATGGGAAACTTAATTTAGCACAAAAATCTCTACTCATATAGCTTCTATCCGCACCCGAATCAAATAAAACATAAGCAGGTTTATCGTCAATAAGAAACGTACCCGTAACAAGCTCTGGGTCTTCCTGCGCTTCAACTGCATTAATGTTGAAGACTCTTCCACGGTTTTGGCCATTATTATTTACTTCATCCGGGCATGCAATTTTGTAATGGCCCGTCTTTCCGCACCCAAAACAAGTAATGGCGCATTAAATGTTCCGACATTATTTGTTCCTTTACTCCTGTTAATCTTTTGTCCATAGATTCCACACTTTGTAGCACTGTGACCCGTTCTTTTGCATTTTATGCATAACTCCCTACAGTAATTATCCTGATGGTATTTCTCACACCTTAAGCACCTAGTTTTCTGTCTTATGTTGTCATTATTGTTGTTGTTGGAAAGATTGTTGTTGTTGTTGTTGGGACGGTTGTTTTTGTTATTGGGACGGTTGTTGTTGCGATTGATGTTGCGGTTGTTGGGATAGTTGTTGTGATTGTGGTTGTAATTGTTGTTGTTGTGTTGGTGACACTTGTCATTGTTTTCCTCCCACTTTCTCTTGACTTATTTCGTGTTGGCTTCTTCGGCCGCCTGTTCTTTAATCCTTCCCTCAATCTGATTTATGAGTTTGTAAGCCATTCGAGTTGCCTTTTGTATAGAGACGGGCTCGTGTGAACTCACATCTTCTTGAATCCTTTCCGGTAACCCTTTTACAAATGCGTCGTTTTTCACTTCTTCATCTTTGAACACTCCTGGACACAATAGGCACAACTCTGTGAATCGTCGTTCGTACGTGGTAATGTCGAAACCTTGCGTTCTTAATCCTTTAAGCTCTACCTTGAGATTATTGATCTCATTTATGGGATGGTATTGTTCGTTCATCAAGTGCTTGAATGCTGACCACGGTAATGCGTAAGCAGTATCTTGTCCCACCTGCTCGAGATAGGTGTTCCACCATGTTAACGTAGTACCTGTGAAAGTATGCGTAGCGTACTTTACTTTGTCTTCTTCAGTACATTTACTTATGGCAAACACCGATTCAACCTTTTCAGTCCACCGTTTTAATCCGATTGGACCCTCAGTTCCATCGAATTTTAAAGGTTTACAGGCAGTGAATTCTTTGTAGGAGCATCCTACACGATTTCTTGTGGAATTAGTTCCACTGCTAGAACTAGAGTTATTGTTGTTATTTTCCATTGCGGCCTGCACTGCGGCTATGTTCACAACAAGGAAAACACGGAAGTCTTCCTCACTCATGTTCAAGTTCTGACGAGTCGTCGGTGCCATTTCCTTCAAAAATAGCCAAAAGAATTGAGTTAATCATATAGAATTCAAGAGTAGTCAATAGTATTTCGTAGCATAATATGAACTTATTTATAAAAACTTTTTCTTCATATTAGCGTTTTATAGTTTTAATTCGGGTTGTACCTACCCGTTAAGTTCATACTTAGTAGCTACTATACAATTCAACTACTACGATTCGATATGAAAAACTAAATACAATAATATTTCACGTTCAAACTTATACAATATTTTACAAACTTACAATACCGCTATTTTACATATAGCATAAAATATAGCACACAATAACTTTGATACAAGGCAATTGTGAAGACAATTCTATTTTATACGCAAGCCGTTCAGCAAAAGCAATCAAGGCACGTAATTCATAAGTCCAGAAACAAGTCATGCATTCGGGTTTTACTAGTATTATTTCCCATCCTTGGTCTTGTGGAAAATAACCGTTGTGGTCGTTGGCAAGATAGCATGTTGTAACGTCGTCAAAAGGACGAGGGTTACGTAATGCCCAACAGCCCTGTAACAATCTAAAAACCTTATTTCTCATCCCAACTACCGAATCTGTCACTTGTGGGAATGTTTTATTTAACAGTTGCAATCCGATGTTCTTTTTCTCAATTTGGTAAGAAGCGAATATCACTAACCCATAAACATAACATGTTTCTTTATGTTGCATGTTTGAAGCTCTTTCTAAAGAACGAAGTCCTATGTTGGGATATGTGGATTCAAAATAGGTTCTCAACCCGTAGCGTAAAATTGCATCTTGGTTTCCCGCATTTAATGCCTTAAAGAAAACACGGCGTAACTTAAAGTCTCCCCAATGTGATATACCCCATATTTCAAAAGAAAGCCTTTTATAAACTAAGGCATGCTTGGAACGTCTTTCAAATGTTCGACAAACTAATTTTGCCGTAAATAATTGTGCCAATGAATTCTGACCGACTCTAGACAAGATTTCATCAATCATATCTCCTGGTAGGTCTTCTAAAATTTTTGGTTGTCTATCCTTAACGTCCATTGTGTGTTTTATACTGTAAAATAGACAAGGATTAGATTTGTAAAAGATAGTTAACAAACAATACAAGCAATTTTTACATATATCATCAAAGTACAAGCACACTACAATACATATATTACACAACATGATTACTCCTCTTTATTCCGACTCACTTGTTTCTTCCTCTTCGGACTTGGTTCGTTTCGCTAATTTCCTAGGGATATATGATGTTCCTCTAATACGAGCCGTTGTTTTCACAAATGGTTTAGAAAAACCTGGTGGCTTAGATGTCCCCGGTTTATAGTTAAAACTTAAGAAATACGGGTGTTGGCGATATTTCCCATCGGGATATTTCATGTTAACATAAAGTTCATCGGGGTTGGAATTAGATTTCTCTATATTGATACCTTTTCCCTTATTGTTTTCTTTTGCTTTTTCAAATTGGGTCGGGGTAATTTCTATAACATCATCAGAATCCTCATCGGAATCCGATTCATCAGAAAATTGGTAATTTTCCCAATATTTTGCTTCCTCGGCGGAAACACCATTGACCATTTTTAACTTTGGTCCATTGGTTGAGGATTTTCTTTTATTTATCGGTTTTTCTGTGGTTTCTAATATTTCCTCCTCCGGAACCTCTTCTTTCGGCTCCTCTTCTTCCGGTTCCTCTTCTTCCGGTTCCTCTTCTTTCGGTTCCTCTTCGAGAATTTGTGAATCTTCCCAAAATATATTCGACTCTTCATTATTAAGGTGAGTCGATGAGATTTGTACTAGGGGTAGACATCTATCACACAATATCAAACACGTTAAGAGATTAATATATCACATAATATTTACATGTTTACAATATATAGTTTCCAACAAAAAGTGTTAAACAATCGTTTTTCAAGTAAACACGGTCGAAGTCCAGCCTCACTAATGCATCCTAACAAACTCGGTTAGACACACTAATGCAAATTTCTGGTTCTCTAAGACCAACGCTCTGATACCAACTGAAATGTCCCGTTCATAAATATTATAAACGTTTCATATTAATTGATTTCGTTAAGAGGTTTTGACGTCTATATGAGACGTTTTTCAAAGACTGCATTCGATTTTTAAAACAACCATAACCTTTATTTTATCGTTAAAGGTTTTAAAAACATTACGACGATTATCAAATAATGATAATCTGAAATATAGCGTTATCACACGACCATTACATAATGGTTTACAATAATATTACACATCTACTTAAGTCTTCGAATGTAGTTTTTAAACAATATTATACAAGCATGCAGACTCCAATCTTGTCTTTATTTAGCATGCAACATCGAAAGCTCTTAATAATCACATGAGAATAAACATGCTTAAAACGTCAACAAAAATGTTGGTGAGTTATAGGTTTAACCTATATATTTATCAAATCGTAATAATAGACCACAAGATTTCATATTTCCATTTCTCATAAACAACATGCAATCTGCATAAAAATTATTCATATGATGAACACCTGGTAACCGACATTAACAAATGCATCTAGAATATCCCCAATATACAGGTACACTCATCTGTATATAAAATCGAAGTACTAAAGCATCCATAACATGTATGGGGTTCGTTAGGCCCATAGATCTATCTTCAGGATTCGAGTCAATTTGGGGGGTCTGTTCCCAAATTCTTAGGCTACCAAGCTGAAAGGGTGATATCCGGTATAATGATTCAATCATAGAATATAGTTTCAAGTACTTGTATCTATTTTGTAAAACATTTATAAAACTGCATGTATTCTCATCCCAAAAATATTAGATTTTAAAAGTGGGACTATAACTCACTTTCACAGATTTTTCCTTCGTCGGAAATAAGACTTGGCCACGGGTCAATTCACGAACCTATAAAAAATATATACATATATATCAAGGTATGATCGAAATATATTCACAATATGTTTTATTATGTTTTAACGATTTAAGTTTGTTAAGTTAACAGTCCAACGTTCGTAGTCCACAGTTAGTTGTCCACAGTTAGTAGTACAGAAGTAAATCAATATCTATTATCTCGAATCAATCCACGACCCAGTGTATACTGAAATGTCCCGTTCTTATTGATTAAAAACGTTCCATATTAATTGATTTCGTTGCGAGGTTTTGACCTCTATATGAGACGTTTTTCAAAGACTGCATTCATTTTAAAACAAACCATAACCTTTATTTCATAAATAAAGGTTTAAAAAAAAACTTTACGTAGATTATCAAATAATGATAATCTAAAATATCCTGTTTACACACGACCATTACATAATGGTTTACAATACAAATATGTTACATCGAAATCAGTTTCTTGAATGCAGTTTTTACACAATATCATACAAAAATGGACTCCAAATCTTGTCCTTATTTTAGTATGCAACAGCAGAAGCTCTTAGTATTCACCTGAGAATAAACATGCTTTAAACGTCAACAAAAATGTTGGTGAGTTATAGGTTTAACCTATATATATCAAATCGCAACAATAGACCACAAGATTTCATATTTCAATACACATCCCATACATAGAGATAAAAAATCATTCATATGGTGAACACCTGGTGACCGACATTAACAAGATGCATATATAAGAATATCCCCATCATTCCGGGACACCCTTCGGATATGATATAAATTTCGAAGTACTAAAGCATCCGGTACTTTGGAAGGGGTTTGTTAGGCCCAATAAATCTATCTTTAGGATTCGCGTCAATTAGGGTGTCTGTTCCCTAATTCTTAGATTACCAGACTTAATAAAAAGGGGCATATTCGATTTCGATAATTCAACCATAGAATGTAGTTTCACGTACTTGTGTCTATTTTGTAAATCATTTATAAAACCTGCATGTATTCTCATCCCAAAAATATTAGATTTTAAAAGTGGGACTATAACTCACTTTTACAGATTTTTTGACTTCGTCGGGAAGTAAGACTTGGCCACTGGTCGATTCACGAACCTATAACAAATATGTACATATATATCAAAGTATGTTCAAAATATATTTACAACACTTTTAATACATTTTGATGTTTTAAGTTTATTAAGTCAGTTGTCCTCGTTAGAAACCTACAACTAGTTGTCCACAGTTAGATGTACGGAAATAAATCAATAAATATTATCTTGAATCAATTCACGACCCAGTGTATACGTATCTCAGTATTGATCACAACTCAAACTATATATATTTTGGAATCAACCTCAACCCTGTATAGCTAACTCCAACATTCACATATAGAGTGTCTATGGTTGTTCCGAAATATATATAGATGTGTCAACATGATAGGTCGAAACATTGTATACGTGTCTATGGTATCTCAAGATTACATAATATACAATACAAGTTGATTAAGTTATGGTTGGAATAGATTTGTTACCAATTTTCACGTAGCTAAAATGAGAAAAATTATCCAATCTTGTTTTACCCATAACTTCTTCATTTTAAATCCGTTTTGAGTGAATCAAATTGCTATGGTTTCATATTGAACTCTATTTTATGAATCTAAATAGAAAAAGTATAGGTTTATAGTCAGAAAAATAAGTTAAAAGTCGTTTTTGTAAAGGTAGTCATTTCAGTCGAAAGAACGACGTCTAGATGACTATTTTAGAAAACATACTTCCACTTTGAGTTTAACCATAATTTTTGGATATAATTTCATGTTCATAATAAAAATCATTTTCCCAGAATAACAACTTTTAAATCAAAGTTTATCATAGTTTTTAATTAACTAACCCAAAACAGCCCGCGGTGTTACTATGACGGCGTAAATCCTGTTTTACGGTATTTTTAGTGTTTCCAGGTTTTAAATCATTAAGTTAGCATATCATATAGATATAGAACATGTGTTTAGTTGATTTTAAAAGTCAAGTTAGAAGGATTAACTTTTATTTGCGAACAAGTTTAGAATTAACTAAACTATGTTCTAGTGATTACAAGTTTAAACCTTCGAATAAGATAGCTTTATATGTATGAACCGAATGATGTTATGAACATCATTACTACCTCAAGTTCCTTGGATAAACCTACTGGAAATGAGAAAAATAGATCTAGCTTTAAAGGATCCTTGGATGGCTTGAAAGTTCTTGAAGCAGAATCATGACACGAAAACAATTTCAAGTAAGATTTCCACTCGAAATAAGATTGTTATAGTTATAGAAATTGAATTAAAGTTTGAATATGATTATTACCCTGTATTAGAAAGATAACCTACTGTAAGTAACAAAGGTTTCTTGATCTTGGATGATTACTTGGAATGGATTTAGAAACTTGGAAGTAAACTTGCAATCTTGGAAGTATTCTTGATTTTATGAAACTAGAACTTTTGGAATTTATGAAGAACACTTAGAACTTGAAGATAGAACTTGAGAGAGATCAATTAGATGAAGAAAATTGAATAATGAAAGTGTTTGTAGGTGTTTTTGGTCGTTGGTGTATGGATTAGATATAAAGCATATGTAATTTTGTTTTCATGTAAATAAGTCATGAATGATTACTCATATTTTTGTAATTTTATGAGATATTTCATGCTAGTTGCCAAATGATGGTTCCACACATGTGTTAGGTGACTCACATGGGCTGCTAAGAGCTGATAATTGGAGTGTATATACCAATAGTACATACATCTAAAAGCTGTGTATTGTACGAGTACGAATACGGGTGCATACGAGTAGAATTGTTGATGAAACTGAACGAGAATGTAATTGTAAGCATTTTTGTTAAGTAGAAGTATTTTGATAAGTGTCTTGAAGTCTTTCAAAAGTGTATGAATACATATTAAAACACTACATGTATATACATTTTAACTGAGTCGTTAAGTCATCGTTAGTCATTACATGTAAGTGTTGTTTTGAAACCTTTAGGTTAACGATCTTGTTGAATGTTGTTAACCCATTGTTTATTATAACAAATGAGATGTTAAATTGTTATATTATCATGATATTATGATATATAATATATCTTAGTATGATATATATACAGTTAAATGTCGTTACAACGATAATCGTTACATATATGTCTCGTTTCGAAATCATTAAGTTAGTAGTCTTATTTTTACATATGTATTTCATTGTTAATACACTTAATAATATATTTACTTATCATTTAACATAATTAACCAAGTGTATCAATATCTTAATATGATTCATATGTACCTAGTAAGACGTTGTTATAACGATAATCGTTATATATATCGTTTTCGAGTTTCTTAAATTAATAGTCTCATTTTTATGTATATAACTCATTGTTAAAATACATAATAAGATACATACTTATAATAAAATCATGTTAACTATATATATAACCATATATATGTCATCGTATAGTTTTTACAAGTTTTAACGTTCGTGAATCACCGGTCAACTTGGGTGGTCAATTGTCTATATGAAACCTATTTCAATTAATCAAGTCTTAACAAGTTTGATTGCTTAACATGCTGGAAACACTTAATCATGTAAATAACAATTTCATTTAATATATATATAAACATGGAAAAGTTCGGGTCACTACAGTACCTACCCGTTAAATAAATTTCGTCCCGAAATTTTAAGCAGTTGGAGGTGTTGACGTATCTTCTGGAAATAAATGCGGGTATTTCTTCTTCATCTGATCTTCATTCTCCCAGGTGAACTCGGGTCCTCTACAAGCATTCCATCGAACTTTAACAATTGGTATCTTGTTTTGTTTAAGTCTCTTAACCTCACGATCCATTATTTCGACGGGTTCTTCAATGAATTGAAGTTTTTCATTGATTTGGATTTCGTCCAACGGAATAGTGAGATCTTCTTTAGCAAAAAATTTCTTCAAATTTGAGACGTGGAAAGTGTTATGTACAGCCGCGAGTTGTTGAGGTAGCTCCAGTTGGTAAGCTACTGGTCCGACACGATCTATAATCTTGAATGGTCCAATGTACCTAGGATTTAGTTTCCCCCGTTTACCAAATCGAACAACGCCTTTCCAAGGTGAAACCTTAAGCATGACCATTTCTCCAATTTCAAACTCTATATCTTTTCTTTTACTGTCTGCGTAGCTCTTTTGTCGACTCTGGGCGGTTTTCAATCTTTGTTGAATTTGGATGATTTTCTCGGTAGTTTCTTGTATTATCTCCTGACCCGTAATCTGTCTATCCCTCACTTCACTCCAACAAATCGGAGACCTGCACTTTCTACCATAAAGTGCTTCAAACGGCACCATCTCAATGCTTGAATGGTAGCTGTTGTTGTAGGAAAATTCTGCTAACGGTAGATGTCGATCCCAACTATTTCTGAAATCAATAACACAAGCTCGTAGCATGTCTTCAAGCGTTTGTATCGTCCTTTTGCTCTGCCCATCAGTTTGTGGATGATAGGCAGTACTCATGTCTAGACGAGTTCCCAATGCTTGCTGTAATGTCTGCCAAAATCTTGAAATAAATCTGCCATCCCTATCAGAGATATTAGAGATTGGTATTCCATGTCTGGAGACGACTTCCTTCAAATACAGTTGTGCTAACTTCTCCATCTTGTCATCTTCTATTATTGGCAAGAAGTGTGCTGACTTGGTGAGACGATCAACTATTACCCAAATAGTATCATAACCACTTGCAGTCCTTGGTAATTTAGTAATGAAATCCATGGTAATGTTTTCCCATTTCCATTCTGGGATTTCAGGTTGTTGTAGTAGACCTAATGGTTTCTGATGTTCAGCTTTGACCTTAGAACACGTCAAACATTCTCCTACATATTTAGCAATATCGGCTTTCATACCTGGCCACCAAAAATGTTTCTTAAGATCCTTGTACATCTTCCCCGTTCCAGGATGTATTGAGTATCTGGTTTTATGAGCTTCTCTAAGTACCATTTCTCTCATATCTCCAAATTTTGGTACCCAAATCCTTTCAGCCCTATACCGGATTCCGTCTTCTTGAATATTAAGATGCTTCTCCGATCCTTTGGGTATTTCATCCTTTAAATTTCCCTCTTTTAAAACTCCTTGTTGCGCCTCCTTTATTTGAGTAGTAAGGTTAGTGTGAATCATTATATTCATAGATTTTACTCGAATAGGTTCTCTGTCCTTTCTGCTCAAGGCGTCGGCTACCACATTTTCCTTCCCCGGGTGGTAACGAATCTCAAAGTCGTAATCATTCAACAATTCAATCCACCTACGCTGCCTCATATTCAGTTGTTTCTGATTAAATATGTGTTGAAGACTTTTGTGGTCGGTATATATAATACTTTTGACCCCATATAAGTAGTGCCTCCAAGTTTTCAATGCAAAAACAACCGTACCTAATTCCAAATCATGCGTCGTATAATTTTGTTCGTGAATCTTTAATTGTCTAGACGCATAAGCAATCACCTTCGTTCGTTGCATTAATACACAACCGAGACCTTGCTTTGATGCGTCACAATAAATCACAAAATCATCATTCCCTTCAGGCAATGACAATATAGGTGCCGTAGTTAGCTTTTTCTTCAATAACTGAAACGCTTTCTCTTGTTCATCCTTCCATTCAAATTTCTTCCCTTTATGCGTTAATGCAGTCAAGGGTTTTGCTATTCTGGAAAAGTCTTGGATGAACCTTCTGTAGTAACCAGCTAGTCCTAAAAACTGGCGTATGTGTTTCGGAGTTTTCGGGGTTTCCCACTTTTCAACAGTTTCTATCTTTGCCGAATCCACCTTAATACCTTCTTTGTTCACTATGTGACCGAAATTGAACTTATTCCAACCAAAATGCACACTTTGAAAACTTAGCGTACAATTCTTCCTTCCTCAATACTTCTAATACCTTTCTCAAATGTTCACCGTGTTCTTGGTCATTCTTTGAGTAAATAAGTATGTCATCAATGAAAACAATGACAAACTTGTCAAGGTATGGTCCACACACTCGGTTCATAAGGTCCATGAACACAGCTGGTGCATTAGTTAAACCAAACGGCATGACCATAAACTCGTAATGACCGTAACGTGTTCTGAAAGCAGTCTTTGCAATATCATCTTCTTTCACCCACATTTGATGATACCCGGAACGTAAGTCAATCTTTGAATAAACAGACGAGCCTTGTAGTTGATCAAATAAGTCGTCAATTCTCGGCAGTGGATAACGGTTTTTGATGGTAAGTTTGTTCAACTCTCTGTAGTCAATACACAACCTAAATGTACCATCCTTCTTCTTGACAAACAAAACAGGAGCTCCCCATGGTGATGTGCTTGGTCGAATGAAACTACGTTCTAATAGTTCTTGCAGTTGGCTTTGCAGTTCTTTCATCTCGCTGGGTGCGAGTCTGTAAGGAGCACGAGCTATTGGTGCAGCTCCTGGTACAAGATCTATTTGAAATTCAACAGATCGATGTGGAGGTAGTCCCGGTAATTCTTTCGGAAATACATCGGGAAATTCTTTTGCGACGGGAACATCATTGATGCTCTTTTCTTCAGTTTTTACTTTCTCGACATGTGCTAGAACAGCATAGCAACCTTTTCTTATTAGTTTTTGTGCCTTCAAATTACTAATAATATGTAGCTTCGTGTTGCCCTTTTCTCCGTACACCATTAAGGGTTTTCCTTTTTCTCGTATAATGCGAATTGCATTTTTGTAACAAACGATCTCTGCTTTCACTTCTTTCAACCAGTCTATACCGATTATCACATCTAAACTCCCTAACTCTACTGGTATCAAGTCAATCTTAAATGTTTCGCTAACCAGTTTAATTTCTCGATTCCGACATATATTATCTGCTGAAATTAATTTACCATTTGCTAATTCGAGTAAAAATTTACTATCCAACGGCGTCAATGGACAACTTAGTTTAGCACAAAAATCTCTACTCATATAGCTTCTATCCGCACCCGAATCAAATAAAACGTAAGCAGATTTATTATCAATAAGAAACGTACCCGTAACAAGCTCCGGGTCTTCCTGTGCCTCTGCCGCATTAATATTGAAAACTCTTCCGCGGCCTTGTCCATTCGTGTTCTCCTGGTTCGGGCAATTTCTAATAATGTGGCCCAGTTTTCCACATTTATAATAAACTACATTGGCATAACTTGCTCCGACACTACTTGCTCCGCCATTACTCGTTCCGACACCATTTTTTCCTTTCGTTCTGTTAACCCCTGGTCCGTAGACCTCACACTTCGTGCTATGACCATTTCTTTTACACTTGTTGCAAAATTTGGTGCAGAACCCCGAGTGATACTTTTCACACCTTTGGCATAGCTGCTTCTGATTGTTGTTGTTGTTGCGGTTGTTATTGTTGTTGGGATGATTGTTGTAGTTGCTGTTGTTGTTGTTGTTGTTGTTGTTGTTGGGCCGTTTGTTGTAGTTGCGATTGATGTTGCGATTGTTGGGATAATTGTTGCGATTATTGTTGTAATTGCTGTTGTTGTTGTATTGGTGATTCTTATCACCGTTTTCCTCCCACTTTCTTTTGACTTGCTTCACATTGGCCTCTTTAGCAGTCTGTTCTTTAATTCTTTCTTCAATCTGGTTCACTAGTTTGTGAGCCATTCTACATGCTTGTTGTATGGAGGCAGGCTCGTGTGAACTTATATCTTCTTGGATTCTTTCCGGTAATAATTTCACAAACGCGTCGATCTTCTCTTCCTCATCTTCGAACGCTCCCGGACACAAGAGGCATAATTCTGTGAATCGTCTTTCGTACGTGGTAATATCAAATCCTTGGGTTCGTAACCCTCTAAGTTCTGTCTTGAGCTTATTGACCTCGGTTCTGGGACGGTACTTCTCGTTCATCAAGTGCTTGAATGCTGACCACGATAGTGCGTAACCATCATCTTGTCCCACTTGCTCTAGATAGGTATTCCACCATGTTAACGCAGAACCTATGAAGGTATGCGTAGCGTACTTCACTTTATCCTCTTCAGTACACTTACTTATGGCAAACACCGATTCGACCTTCTCGGTCCACCGTTTCAATCCGATCGGTCCTTCAGTTCCATCAAATTCCAAAGGTTTGCAGGCAGTGAATTCTTTGTAGGTGCATCCTACACAATTTCCTGTACTGCTAGATCCAAGGTTATTGTTGGTATGTAGTGCAGCCTGTACTGCGGCTATGTTTGAAGCTAGAAAAGTACAGAATTCCTCTTCATTCATATTCACGGTGTGTCGAGTAGTCGGTGTCATTTCCTTCAAAATAGTCAAATGGAACAAGTTAATCATACAGAATATTAAGAGTAGTTAATAGTATTTCGTAGCATAATACGAACTCATTTATAAAAGCTTTTTCTTCATATTAGCGTTTTATAAGTTTAAATTCGGGTAGTACCTACCCGTTAAGTTCATACTTAGTAGCTAATATACAATTCAACTACTACAATTCTATATGAAAAACTGATTATAATAATATTTCGCGTTCAAACTTTTATACAATATTTTACAAACTTACAATACCGCTTATTTTACATAAAGCATGAAATATAGCACACAATAACTTTGATACAAGATAGTTGTGAAGATAATTCTAGCTAGTAAACAAGTCGTTCAGCAAAGGTAATAAAGACACGTAATTCATACGTCCAGAAACAAGTCATGCATTCTGGTTTTACTAGGACTACTTCCCATCCTTGGTCTTGTGGAACATAACCGTTATGGCCGTTAATAAGACAGTGTGTTGTAACGTCGTCAAAGGGACGAGGGTTACGTAATATCCAACAGTCCCTTAACAATCTAAAAAACTCATTTCTTACCCCAATTACCGACTCCGTCACTTGTGGGAACGTTTTGTTTAATAGTTGTAGCCCGATGTTCTTGTTCTCACTTTGGTGAGAAGCGAACATTACTAAGCCGTAAGCATAACATGCTTCGTTATGTTACATGTTAGCCGCTTTTTCTAAATCACGAAGTCCTATATTCGGATATATTGAGTCAAAATAATTTCTTAACCCGTTGCGTAAAATAGCATTTGGGTTCCCCGCAATATATGCGTCAAAGTAAACACATCGTAACTTATGGATTTCCCAATGTGATATTCCCCATCTTTCGAACGAAAGCCTTTTATAAACCAAGGAATTCTTGGAATGTTCTTCGAATGTCTTACAAACTGATCTCACCTTAAATAGTTGTGCCGAGGAATTCTAACCGACTCTAGACAAGATTTCATCAATCATGTCTCCGGGTAAGTCTCTTAAATTATTGGGTTGTCTATCCATTTTGTGTTTTTATACTGTAAAATAGACAAGAGTTAGATTCATAAAAAAAAATACTTATTAATACAAGCAATTTTTACATATATCATAAAGCATAAGCACACTATATTACATATATTACACCACACGAATACAACTATCTTATTCCGACTCGCTCGTTTCTTCTTCTTCGGTTTTGGTTCGTTTTGACAAGTTTCTAGGGATATATGATGTTCCCCTAATACGAGCCGTAGTTTTCCACATTGGTTTAGAAAAACCTGGTGGTTTAGAGGTTCCCGGGTTATTGTCACAACTTAAGAAATACGGGTGTTGACGATACATATAAAGTTCATCGGGGTTGGAATCAGATTTCTCTATTTTTATGCCCTTTCCCTTATTGTTCTCTTTTGCCTTTTTAAATTCAGTTGGGGTAATTTCTATAACATCATCGGAATCCTCATCGGGATCCGATTCATCGGAGAATTGGTAATCCTCCCATAATTTTGCTTCCTTGGCGGAAACACCGTTGACCATAATTAACTTTGGTCGGTTGGTTGAGGATTTTCTTCTACTTAACCATTTTATTATTTCCCCCACTGGTACTTCTTCCGGTTCCGATTCTTCTTCCGGTTCCGATTCTTCTTCCGGTTCCGACTCTTCTTCCGATTCCTCTTCGGGAACTTGTGAACCAGTCCACGAATCATTCCAATTTACATTCGACTCTTCATTATTATTAGGTGAGTCAATGGGACTTGTTCTAGAGGTAGACATCTATCACATAATATCAAACACGTTAAGAGATTAATATATCACATAATATTTACATGCTAATAATATATAGTTTCCAACAAAAATGTTATGCAATCATTTTTAAAGAAAACACGGTCGAAGTCCAGACTCACTAATGCATCCTAACAAACTCGATAAGACACACTAATGCAAATTTTCTGGTTCTCTAAGACCAACGCTCGGATACCAACTGAAATGTCCCGTTCTTATTGATTAAAAACGTTCCATATTAATTGATTTCGTTGTGAGGTTTTGACCTCTATATGAGACGTTTTTCAAAGACTGCAATCATTTTAAAACAAACCATAACCTTTATTTCATAAATAAAGGTTTAAAAAAAAACTTTACGTAGATTATCAAATAATGATAATCTAAAATATCCTGTTTACACATGACCATTACATAATGGTTTACAATACAAATATATTACATCGAAATCAGTTTCTTGAATGCAGTTTTTACACAATATCATACAAAAATGGACTCCAAATCTTGTCCTTATTTTAGTATGCAACAGCGGAAGCTCTTAGTATTCACCTGAGAATAAACATGTTTTAAACGTCAACAAAAATGTTGGTGAGTTATAGGTTTAACCTATATATATCAAATCGCAACAATAGACCACAAGATTTCATATTTCAATACACATCCCATACATAGAGATAAAAAATCATTCATATGGTGAACACCTGGTAACCGACATTAACAAGATGCATATATAAGAATATCCCCATCATTCCGGGACACCCTTCGGATATGATATAAATTTTGAAGTACTAAAGCATCCGGTACTTTGGATGGGGTTTGTTAGGCCCAATAGATCTATATTTAGGATTCGTGTCAATTAGGGTGTCTGTTCCCTAATTCTTAGATTACCAGACTTAATAAAAAGGGGCATATTCGATTTCGATAATTCAACCATAGAATGTAGTTTCACGTACTTGTGTCTATTTTGTAAATCATTTATAAAACATGCATGTATTCTCATCCCAAAAATATTAGATTTTAAAAGTGGGACTATAACTCACTTTCACAGATTTTTTTACTTCGTCGGGAAGTAAGACTTGGCCACTGGTCGATTCACGAACCTATAACAAATATGTACATATATATCAAAGTATGTTCAAAATATATTTACAACACTTTTAATACATTTTGATGTTTTAAGTTTATTAAGTCAGCTGTCCTCGTTAGTAACCTACAACTAGTTGTCCACAGTTAGATGTACAGAAATAAATCGATAAATATTATCTTGAATCAATCCACGACCCAGTGTATACGTATCTCAGTATTGATCACAACTCAAACTATATATATTTTGAAATCAACCTCAACCCTGTATAGCTAACTCCAACATTCACATATAGAGTGTCTATGGTTGTTCCGAAATATATATAGATGTGTCGACATGATAGGTCGAAACATTGTATACGTGTCTATGGTATCTCAAGATTACATAATATACAATACAAGTTGATTAAGTTATGGTTGGAATAGATTTGTTACCAATTTTCACGTAGCTAAAATGAGAAAAATTATCCACTCTTGTTTTACCCATAACTTCTTCATTTTAAATCCGTTTTGAGTGAATCAAATTGCTATGGTTTCATACTGAACTCTATTTTATGAATCTAAACAGAAAAAGTATAGGTTTATAGTCCAAAAAATAAGTTACAAGTCGTTTTTGTAAAGGTAGTCATTTCAGTCGAAAGAACGACGTCTAGATGACCATTTTAGAAAACATACTTCCACTTTGAGTTTAACCATAATTTTTGTATATAGTTTCATGTTCATAATAAAAATCATTTTCCCAAAATAACAACTTTTAAATCAAAGTTTATCATAGTTTTTAATTAACTAACCCAAAATAGCCCGCGGTGTTACTATGACGGCGTAAATCCGGTTTTACGGTATTTTTCGTGTTTCCAGGTTTTAAATCATTAAGTTAGCATATCATATAGATATAGAACATGTGTTTAGTTGATTTTAAAAGTCAAGTTAGAAGGATTAACTTTTATTTGCGAACAAGTTTAGAATTAACTAAACTGTGTTCTAGTGATTACAAGTTTAAACCTTCGAATAAGATAGCTTTATATGTATGAATCGAATGATGTTATGAACATCATTACTACCTCAAGTTCCTTGGATAAACCTACTGGAAATGAGAAAAATAGATCTAGCTTTAAAGGATCCTTGGATGGCTTGAAAGTTCTTGAAGCAGAATCATGACACGAAAACAATTTCAAGTAAGATTTCCACTCGAAATAAGATTGTTATAGTTATAGAAATTGAATTAAAGTTTGAATATGATTATTACCTTGTATTAGAAAGATAACCTACTGTAAGTAACAAAGATTTCTTGATCTTGGATGATTACTTGGAATGGATTTAGAAACTTGGAAGTAAACTTGCAATCTTGGAAGTATTCTTGATTTTATGAAACTAGAACTTTTGGAATTTATGAAAAACACTTAGAACTTGAAGATAGAACTTTAGAGAGATCAATTAGATGAAGAAAATTGAAGAATGAAAGTGTTTGTAGGTGTTTTTGGTCGTTGGTGTATGGATTAGATATAAAGGATATGTAATTTTGTTTTCATGTAAATAAGTCATGAATGATTACTCATATTTTTGTAATTTTATGAGATATTTCATGCTAGTTGCCAAATGATGGTTCCCACATATGTTAGGTGACTCACATGGGCTGCTAAGAGCTGATCATTGGAGTGTATATACCAATAGTACATACATCTAAAAGCTGTGTATTGTACGAGTACGAATACGGGTGCATACGAGTAGAATTGTTGATGAAACTGAACGAGGATGTAATTGTAATCATTTTTATTAAGTAGAAGTATTTTGATAAGTGTCTTGAAGTATTTCAAAAGTGTATGAATACATATTAAAACACTACATGTATATACATTTTAACTGAGTCGTTAAGTCATCGTTAGTCGTTACATGTAAGTGTTGTTTTGAAACATTTAGGTTAACGATCTTGTTGAATGTTGTTAACCCATTGTTTATTATAACAAATGAGAGGTTAAATTATTATATTATCATGATATTATGATATATAATATATCTTAGTATGATATATATACAGTTAAATGTCGTTACAACGATAATCGTTACATATATGTCTCGTTTCGAAATCATTAAGTTAGTAGTCTTATTTTTACATATGTATTTCATTGTTAATACACTTAATAATATATTTACTTATCATTTAACATAATTAACCAAGTGTATCAATATCTTAATATGATTCATATGTACCTAGTAAGACGTTGTTATAACGATAATCGTTATATATATCGTTTTCGAGTTTCTTAAATTAATAGTCTCATTTTTATGTATATAACTCATTGTTAAAATACCTAGTGAGATACATACTTATAATAAAATCATGTTAACTATATATATAACCATATATATGTCATCGTATAGTTTTTACAAGTTTTAACGTTCGTGAATCACCGGTCAACTTGGGTGGTCAATTGTCTATATGAAACCTATTTCAATTAATCAAGTCTTAACAAGTTTGATTGCTTAACATGTTGGAAACACTTAATCATGTAAATAACAATTTCATTTAATATATATATAAACATGGAAAAGTTCGGGTCACTACATATACAATTCTCAGACTCGATCACAACTTAAAGTATATATATTATTTTGGAATCAACCTCAATCCTGTATAGCTAACTCAAACATTACCGCATATACAGTGTCTACGGTTGTTCCAAATAATATATATAGATGACGTCGATATGATATGTCAAAACATAGTATACGTGTCTATGGTCTATCAAGATTACATAATATATGTTAGAATATATATATAATACAATATAAGTTAGTTAGGATATGGTTAATATAGATTTTTGTCAATTCATCCCGTAGTCAAATTAACCATTTTTAACCAATTTTGTATTACCCAAAACTTCTTCGTTTTACATCCGTTTTGAGTGAATCAACCTGCTATGGTTTCATATTGAACTGTATTTTATGAAACTAAACAGAAAAAGTATAGGTTTATATTCGGAAATATAGTTTACAAGTCGTTTTTATAGAGGTAGTCATTTCAGTCGAAAAAATGACGTCTTGATGACCATTTTGAAAAACATATTTCTACTTTGAGTTTAACCATGATTTTTGGATATAGTTTCATGTTCGTAAGAAAAATCATTTTACCAGAAGAACAACTTTTAAATCAAAGTTTATCATAGTTTTTAATTATCTAACCCAAAACAGCCCCCGGTTTTACTATAACGTCGTATGTCCGGTTTTACGGTGTTCTTCGTGTTTCCAGGTTTTAAATCATTAAGTTAGCATATCATATAGATATAGAACATGTGTTTAGTTGATTTTAAAAGTCAAGTAAGAAGGATTAACTTTGTTTGCGAACAAGTTTAGAATTAACTAAACTATGTTCTAGTGATTACAAGTTTAAATCTTCGAATATATATATGAATCGAATGATGTTATGAACATCATTACTTCCTCAAGTATAGTAGGTAAACCTACTGGAAATGACAAGAAATTATCTAGTGCTTCAAAGGATTTTGGATGGCTTGAAAGTTCTTGAAGTAGAATCATGACACGAAAACAAGTTCAAGTGAGTTTACTACTCGAATTAAGATTGTTATAGTTATAGAAATTGAATCAAAGTTTGAATATGAGTATTACCTTGAATTAGAAAGATAACCTACTGTAAATAACAAAGATTTCTTGAGATTGGATAATCACTCGAAATGGATTTGCAAGATTGGAAGTAAGCTAGTAAACTTGAAAGTGTTCTTGATGTGTTCTTGAGTTGTTGTTTTGTAAGTTGGTTTATGTATGGATTTATGAGCTAGATTGATGTAAATTCTGATGAAGATGATGAAGAACACTTAGAACATCAAGAGAGAATTTGAGAGAGATGTGTTTGATGCAGAAAAGTTGGAATGAAAATGTGTTTGTGGTGGGTGAAAGAAAACGTGAATATGGAGTCAAGATATAGGCTCCATTAGTTTGATTTTTAGTGTAATCATTCATGCTAGTTGCCAAATGATGGTTCCCACATGTTTGATGACTCATTAAGGCTGCTAAGGAGCTGATCATTGAGTGTATATAACAATAGTATATACGTCTAGAGGCTGGGTATTGTACGAGTACGAATACGGATTGAATACGAGTAAATAGTATTTTTGCTGTAGCAAATAGTATTTTACTGTAGCAAATAGTATTTTATTGTAGCAACGCGAAAATTTACTGTAGCAAATAGTGTTTTACTGTAGTAAATAGTGTTTTACTTGTACATCTTTGATTTAATTGTATTTCTTCTTATATATATATATATATATATATATATATATATATATATATATATATATATATATATATATATAAACTTACATCATAAAAAAATAAAATGATTATATAATCATCACAAGTTATGACGTTCGTGAATCATCAGGCAAACGGGGTGGTCAATTGGCTACATAAACTCATTTCAATTAATCAAGTCTTAACAAGTTTGATTGCTTAACATGTTGGAAACATTTAATCAAGTAAATATAGTTTTCATTTAATATATAAACATGGAAAAGTTCGGGTCACTACATTGAAGCTAAAGGCTTTCGTCGTCAAACGGAAGGTATTAGTTCTCATGTTTGTTGTTTGGGTGTTTATGGATGTATGGTTTATTGCTAGGATCAGGAGGGTTTGGTTAGATTGTTGGAACCTTCGTTTGATTCGAAGTTTGTCGTTGTGTCTCCTATTTCCATCAAAGCAAGTATTTTCTTTAGATTTGTGTGGCTTGAGATTCGGGGGATTCCGATTGCTTTTTTTGGAAGATAATGCATTAGTTATAGGTAAACATTTCGGTAGTGTTGTTTTGTTTGCAAAATCTTCGAATTCTTTGGGTAATGCACTTTTTGTGTTCGTCGAAACCCGATCGGTTAAACATATTCATGAGCTACTTGATGTGGCATTGTTTGATTCGGGTGTTTCTTCGAAGACACAAGTTTGGGTTAACGAAATTAATGATCCTTCTATTGTCGATCATATGCTTAACGACGGGTTTCCTTCGGATTGGGTTGCCTCTCTAAATTGTGATCTTTTGTTAGAGACGGTTAGCGGGCTTATTGGACCAATGAAGGATAACGTTGTCGATAATGTTGTTTCGGGGGGTGCTTTTACCGGTGACCGTTTGGTCATGGGGGAGCCTCCTGCTGTCCCTGGTGTGCATGTTGATAACTGTGCTCCTACTGTCCCTGATGTGCCAACTATTAGAAATTTGAATATTGATGGAAGGGTTTTTGATCGAGGGCCTGGGGCCAAGGAAGTTTTGGATCGTCCATTCTCTGTTGGTAATCTTGCTAGTGACAATGGCAGTTTGTTTGTTGGTTCGGGTATTAATTGTGGTGGCACGAGCGAGGCGATAAGTACTGATGTAGCGATGGGTATTAAATGTGATGGAGTGCATATGTTGGCTGATATTCCTGTTGGTCTAGATCAGGAGGTTTCTCTTAATACATGTGTAGCTAAAGTTGTGTTTAAAGCTAAATGTGTCGCATATAATGCTGAATATAAGGAAATTGATGCCGCTCTTGAAGGACAGGGATTCGTCAACAAAAAAAGGAAATTGAACGAGGTCGTTACTTTCGAGTCGAGTCCGGTTTTAGCTCAGCGGGTTGATGTGGTTCCAAGTGGTCAGGGTGAGTTGACTTCGACTTCGGTTTTGTTGTTGGCAATGTTTCAGGTAG
This sequence comes from Rutidosis leptorrhynchoides, assembly GCF_046630445.1. NCBI lineage: Eukaryota > Viridiplantae > Streptophyta > Magnoliopsida > Asterales > Asteraceae > Rutidosis > Rutidosis leptorrhynchoides. The sequence continues at coordinate 194,589,081 of NC_092333.1, forward strand.
AAAATTAGGTAGGGATCGGATTATTTCCCATAAGAAAGTTCGGGCTCCCGCGGTGAAGGTAGTTTCGTTAAGAAGTGGGGCAAAGAATTCGACGCATGAAAGGGGTAAGAAATGTAAGGGTGTCTCGTTTCGCTTGCAGGATAATGAAGACGACTTAGAATATGGCGATGCGTTCAAAGCTTATTTTGTGAGAAGCCGGACGATGCCCTGGCCAATGGCGAGGGCAATATTGGATTCTTTGAGGGTTTAGTGAGACAAGGATTGATTCCTCCTTCCTCGGGCACGCTAATTGGAGACTTTTCGGCGCGAGTTTTGACGTATTCTTTCAACTCGGTCAACGACAACAAAGGAGTTGTGCGGCTTCCGCAGCGAGTTCCGAATCTCACAAGGGTAAAATGGTGTTAGAGTAATTCAGGCTGTTTTCGTTTTATTCTGTTGCTAGTTGTTATTCTAGTGTATGCTTGTATCGTTTTGATTTTTATGTTGTTAGCGTCTCGGCTCTGGTTTTGTTTATTTAGTTTGATGTGGTAGTATATCTCTTTTTCTGATTCCTTGAGTCAGGACGCTATTTGCTTGTATCCTTGTTTAGCTCTTTTCTTTTTCGAGAAAAGGGCTCGTTTATATAAGTTCTTGTCTTTTTGCCAAAAAAATAAAAATAAAAAAATTAATAAATTTCTTAAACCACGTACTTTAATGTGAGAACCATAGAATTAAAACGGATAGATTACTATTTGTGCACGTGGACAATATAGGAACCATTTGAAGCCACTTTTAAACTGTAAAGTGTAAGTGTATAAAGTAACAAAAGGCAGCATGTGCATAAACTGTCTCAGCTTTTATCTCGTGACAAATAAATGGTCCCGTATGAATACGTAATAAATTCCAAATACCTCATTATTGAACAGTATTCTAGTCCATGGTACATTTAATCTGATAATTCATCAAAACTTTACTATTCTTTTCACCTATATCTTCCAAAACCAGCCGATTCTGAAAACGAGACAGACAAATTATCGTTTGACGATATTCGATTGCTGAGATCAGGATGATGGGTGACTAATGATTTTGGATCGGTGGTTATACGTTTGTTAGAACTCACATGCAGTGCCTGAAAACGTGTTACTAGTGTCCATGTAAAACGACATTTGTTTAATTGGATTATGTTGAACAAAAAATATTAGATGAGACAAACTGCAATAAAACGAGAGGAACCCGTGCCAATAATTTGTTGTTACCAATTATGAATTTACCTTTAATTGTATATAATTACCTATATATAGAACATAATAGAATGATAACAGATAGATGGTTGTATGATGTGTTTGAAAAGTGTGTGAGATTGTAGTTTTATACTGTAGAGTCAAGGGCGTTAGATAGTTACTTTTTTTTGGAATGACTTTTTTTTTTTAAATGCAAAATTTATTTATTAAAAAGTAGCAAGACGCTAGGATAAATGTAACATCCTAGCTTTGGGCCTAGTATGTAATGACCTATTTACCCTTCTGTGTTATTATAGTGATTTTAATAATTATGTGTTTTATAATTATTGTGTATGGGATAATGTGCAATTTGTGACAAGGGACACAGAACATATTTTCTTTTGTAAATTGGACTTAAAATGAATAAGTTATTAAGGATTTCGTATTTCAGATAACTGGTAAAATACCCGTGTGATACACGGAGTAGGTTTTCTCATGTGAAGGAAACCCTTGTGTGGCTTAAAAGACCTGCTACTTCATTATTTCCATTTTTGGAAAATTCATACACCGAGCTTAAACACACCAACTCTCACAAACCCTAACCTAAATCTTGTGTTCTTGATCTTGTTTTTCAACTGAAATTCGTGTCTTGTGATTTCAGTAACATCATAAGGTATTTAACAAGTGATTTCAAGTGTTAAATCAATCTAATTTTTAAGTTTTATGAGCTTTTGTGTCAAAGTGAGTTTTTGAATCAAATCTTGTATTTGAAGTGTTGTTTATGCCAAATTGATGTTAGAAAACGTTTGTATATGAGTTAAGGGTGTTATCTAAGTGATTTTTAGAGTCAAAATAGTGCAAAACGAGATTTTGGAGCTCAAAATAACGAAAACAGCGATCTGATGCTGATGAACAACTCCAATACGGTTGTAGGATGCATCAGTACGGTTACAGAGTGTATCCGGGCTATTTTGGGTGCAACCGGGCGGTTGCAGGGTGCAACCGGGCGGTTGCAGTCTGTCAGCTCTTTGGAAAACTTGTTTTAGCCATAACTTTCAAACCGTAACTCCGTTTTTTATGAATAAACTACCGTTGGAAATGTAATGAGATTTACTTTCTAATGGTGAAGTTTTAAAACACTGAATAAAATTTTATTTTGAGTCAAAATGATGGAATAGCGTTTATGCCTCGTTTTATACGCGTGTGATAGTTGCAATTGATTGGGAAACCATGTAAACTTGTTAGATATTGATATATTAGGCTATATGATGTTGTTTAGAGTATAAATTGATGATATTATTAATTAGATATGTGCTAACTTGAGATATGATATTCTCAGGTAATAAAGGAACGGAGAAGACTCAGTGATATAAGACAACTGAGTACTTGTGCTTCCAGGTGAGTGGGATTATCTTTATGGATGTGATTATATAGTGACAAGTATAGTAATTCGTGTCATGCTTAATTAGACTGTGTAATGAGTCTGTGACCAGTACAGTGACTTTATGTGATTATGTTGTAAGAGCCAAATATTTATTGTACGTCGTGTATTTATGGTGTACATTAAGTGTGTGAAGCGTGGAATAAGTTTAAAAACTGGCAGGCTGTTCTAACCTCTGTGCGCGCCACGCAAGGTTAAGGGTGCGCGCCGCGCACCTCATCTGGTACAGTTTTCTGCCTTTTTCTATTTTGAGATAATTGAAGGGCTTTTTGGTCTTTTCACTTAAGAACGGATCTGTGGCCATATTAGTAGTTTTAAGTCCAATTTTGGATCACTTTCACATCCACAAACACTGTCATCAATCTTAGAGAGAGAGAGAGAGAGAGAGAGTTCTAGAGAGAGATTTAGGGTTTTGGAGAAGAAGAAGCTTGAATCGATCAAAAGCTCGAGTGTTAAAGTTGTTCATCTCGTTCTTGGCTATGTTTTGGTAGTGTTGGTAACAGGTTTGCTCGGTTGCGTTTGAAGGCGATTTACATACATCACTTGTGCGGGTATTTCGAGGTGAGTGGAATAATTATGCGTTTACATATATAATGTATTTATTTGTGTAGCGTAAAATGTGGGCTAGTCGTGGTGTTTAAGACACCACTCATGGGTTAATTGACATGTGGGATTGTCGCGGTGCTCAAGACACCACATTGTCATGGGAATGGGATTGTCGCGGTGTTCAAGACACCGGTCATGGGTTGATTGACACGTGGGATTGTCGCGGTGTTCAAGACACCACATTTTCATGGGAGTGGGATTGTCGCGGTGTTCAAGACACCACTCATGGGTTGATTGACATGTGGGATTGTCTCGGTGTTCAAGACACCACATTGTCATGGGAGTGGGATTTTCGCGGTGTTCAAGACACCACTCATGGGTTTGATTGACATGTGGGATTGTCACAGTGTTCAAGACACCACTTTGTCATGAGAGTGGGATTGTCGCGGTGTTCAAGACACCATTCATGTGTTTGATTGACATGCGGGATAGTCGCGGTGTTTAAGACACCACATTGTCATGGGAGAGAGTTAGTCGCGGTGTTTAAGACATCACCCGAGGGATTAGTTAGTACGCGGTGTTAAGTACACTAATGGATGTTATGAACTCCGACGGTCTTTCACGAGTACCGTTCCCTTGTACGTTTGGTTAACCATATGGTTGTGTATGTGTTGTTGTATAACATAATATATTAATTTGGAGTATATGCTATTGTTTATGCTAGTTGCGGTAATGGAGGTTATTAGCTTTATACTTAGAGTTCGTATGCTAATATTATATTGCTAGCATATTTGCGGTATGTGAATAGGTGGTTGCAAGTAGGTATATTATATATGTATGTATATACTTATTGCACTCACTAAGCGTTAGCTTACCCCTCTCATTGTTTACCTTTTTCAGGTACTGTGTTATGAGGCTAGCTAGTTGTTAGACTAGTTGCGTAGGAGCGCTTGGGCTCGATGGGGTAGCTTTTGGATATACGGACGCGGATTGGGGATTTGGTAGTCCCCGGAATTATGCTCTTGGTATTGGGTTGGGTTATAGAGTCCTAACTCCTCTAAATGTAAATTGGGATTGAAACTTGTATTTTGTACGAAAGTCGTAAAACGGCCGATTTGGGCCCGGTGTTGTAAAACTCGTTTTATTATTGGAACGTGTTAGTTTTATCTAATATTATATGTTATGAAAAGCGTTTCATCTAAAAGTGTCGGGAAGTGGTAGATCTTTAATTGAAAATTGGAAATTTCGGACAGAAGGTGACCAGGCCTTGTGCGCGCCGCGCACAGGCAGTGGAGCGCGCCGCGCACCCTTCTGTCATATATATATATATATATATATATATATATATATATATATATATATATATATATATATATATATATATTTGCTGCGTATTCGGTTGGATAACGGGTTGAGTCGTTACAAGTGGTATCAGAGCATAGTCTAAGGGAATTAGGTGACCTTGGAATAGGTGCCTAGTCTTAGACTTATTGACAGTTACGTATTATTTGCGGGACTTGTTGGACTACGGGTCGGATTGAGATTTGTTAGAGCCTTGGAGTAGGTGAATAACTAGGACTTCTGTTTGTCCAAAGTGTGATTATGTGGGGCCTTATTTCGTGTGTAAATTAGTGCCTTAGATGGATAGTGCCTAATGTAAGTAGGCAAACTTGAACGTTGATTTAGTGATAGTCACCTAGGTTGTAGGTGGACTTGTTGTTGTGGTGGACTTGGGGTACATTTATTATTATATTGTATATAGGTGTATATATATACAGGTATCTATTTGATGCGCTGTCCTAGGAATGAATCTATTGGAGAGATTCAAATGTTTGGCGGTTTTGAGGGATCAAGTTCACGATAAGGACTTTGGTCATTCAGGTACTAGGAGTTATCGCGTATTATTTTGTGTGAATGTTGCGTCAATCCGAGTAAAGTACTTTGCGTGACCATGTGAAAATGGTAAGGTACGCATTTGTAATAGTGATTGATCACCATTATTACGAAAGTGTATCTTGACACCAAGCATGACATGACGAGTACCGAAAGGAGGAAACGTGGCATGGTTGGGGTAGATTCGGGATGAATAAGAAATCTTTTATTGGTTACTAGGATATAGTTGTCTCGAGTGATGTGCTTGTAGTCACCTCGGGTTCATTGCGAGTTGGGAAGTGTTTCAGTGGATTCGGTTAGTTAAGAGAGTGAGCCAACTTACGAGTTCGGCGCGTATTAGTCACCCTACGTAGTAGGTGCATTATTGAGATTGTCATTGGTGGTAGTTACCCATCGTAACTAGGATAACCGATTAGTGTATGTGTGTGCGACGAGGACTTAAATCCCATAATGGGACGTAACAAGTCTAATGATGGTAGAATTGGGTTACACTCCGTAGAGTGTGTGGTTAGAGGATCGCGTAAGGATTCTAGTTATGAGTTGTCTTAGAATTTGCGAATTGAGGAGTCTTAGGGTCATTAAACTCATGGGAGTGAGATCCGTATGACATTGGTCGCGTAAGTGTGTTATGGATTATAGGGTAACATTCCTAACGGAATATCCCTTGTTGTATTGATTGTGTCGTTACTTGGAAGGGTGTAAGACATGGTGTTCTAAGCACGTCTTAGCGTTAGACGGAAGGTTTCGTTAGGCTATATCGTTTGGCCTTGTGGAAGTTGTGGGTAGTGTGTGATCGGTAGAAACTTTCGATAAGACAATAAACCGTGAGGTTTTTCGGGTAAGTATGACTTTGGGTCATTATTTGGGAGAGATGGGCAATGTCGGGTGTATGGAACCCAAAGATCGAGTTTTTAAATCTCGATAGGTTGCGGTGGGAGTTGCATGACACGGCGTCAGGTGCCTTCTTATACCTGCTAGTGTAATGTTCAACTCCGGTGATGGTGTGATCATTTTGTGCTTAGGGTGCCCATGGGATACCCTTGGAAGCATCGAAGGTTATAATAGTGATCGACGAGTGATAGTAATTCGACGGTTGCAATAGTTGAAGTTTAAGAGCATTGCGGTAAATACTTCTTATGAAGTGACAGGTGAGCGAATCTTGTTGCTCTTAAGTGATCGGCGGGTAAAGATGACCGGTGAGTCAATGGTGGACTTAATGGTCGGTTAGGCCGAAGGTTATGATGAAGTGTTGATATTGCGGTCGATGCAATTATTGTGTCGGGTTGGTCACTTTTCTCCATGAGAGTGAGCGATTGTTAATAAAGGTTCGTTGCGGGGAAGGTCAGGTGATCTCGACTGAGATGCACGACTAATTAAGCGGAGTGGCGTATGCCTAGGCTTAGAGGTGTACATAGGATTTTGGTGGAGTTCGCTTTGCGAATGATGAAGGGCTGTTAATTGTTAATCGTGGTACGAAGGTGCGATGTCGTCGCGTGTACGACATCTCTAGTGATTGTGTATGACAGCTCTGAGAGCCTAAGGTGAATTTACGGTGATTTGGTGTGTATGACCAACGATGAGGATGGTCATGTGTGTCGTGGAATAACAATTCCGCGGGATGTTATCATCCTGGAGGTGAGAATGTGGAGCTGAATCCTAAGTGGGGGAGTTTTTACTGCTGTTTGAGGAAGCTCCGGTGGTGTTAGATCAAGTAAAGTGTAAGACTTCTTATGTAAGGTGGTCGTGTAGCACCAAAGTGCAGTATGAGACCAAGTGTGAAGTTGGAGATCACGGAGGTGAGAGAATGTGGTTGTTGTTGCAGGTGCTCTCATAATGTAAAATCTGGGTTGCTATGAAACTCGAATAGTACTATTGAGTAAGCACAAGTTCAATATTGTGGTGTTCGATGTATTTTCCCTGTCGGGAAACGCGATCGTGGAAATTTTCAGTGGATTATTCCACTTTATGGACGACTGTGAGACATGGAGTGTCGGTTTTGGTTGTCTCACGTCGAGGCACGCAGTAGTTGTTTGTTTTACGAGAGCGTGTTCCCTAGTGATGTGACCCGTTAGTTGCATTGAAGTGTCGAGGCCATCCTTAACGGACGGTCTAGGTAGGAAGATTCACCCGGTGTTGGTGGATATTTTGTGGGTCGCGTGATGAATTGCAAATTGTTGTGACCGTAATTCGCGGTTGTAGGAAGCTGTATTGTATGAATGTGTTGTAAGGTTTAGGCGAGAAACCCTATGACGATGTGTTGATGTTTCGTCTAACTCGTGGTGTATTATTGTCGTCCTGGGTTAATCCAGTGACGTGTAGTCGTGCGCAGATCAATTAGTGGGAAAGTGGTACTTCTAAAGTGTTATGATGGGGTTACCGAAATTTCTTCGCTGAAGAATGACTCGGGAATGGAGCCAGAGGAAGTTGGTTCTTGGTTCAGAAAATATTCAGGAACGATCGGTTGAGTAGTACGTTTATGAACTGATGGAGTACGAAGTTTTAAGGAAGCATGAATCCTTCTCAATTTGGTTTAATGCAAGACGTGGTTCATGACGTAGTGGATTTAGTCGATTGCGTTGGGTGTTGTAGCTTGTTGCGAGTTGTAGCCTAGAGGACTTGAAGAGATATGTGGTGTTTTTCATATTTTCCTAAACGGAGATTCTGGAGTTCGAGTGTATGAGATATCGCTTGATGCGGTAGTGCACGATAGTGATTATTAGCGTGTGGTGAGATCTTAGAATTTACGGAGGATGTTATGGATGTCGGGCTTGATTGTGTTTCGTAGGATCGTGAGGAGTGACGACGATGATTGTCGGTGAATTGCTCTACTTTTGGTTTGATTGTGAAAAGTATTATACAAGTTGGATACTTGGTGTAGGAGCAAACAGTTGCGGTTGTTTTGTCTCGAGGGGTGATTACCCTTTCTCGTTGTAATATATGAGGCGTTAGTGTACGAAGCAAGAAGTCGGATGCGTGATTACTACATGTGTGACTCCGCATTTGGAGGCGAAAATGTTCGAGGGAGAAGTGCTTAACTTCTAGTATTTGGTGTGGATCACGAGGACGTGATCCAATCTAAGTGGGGGAGAGTTGTAAGACCCAAATATTTATTGTACGTCGTGTATTTATGGTGTACATTAAGTGTGTTAAGCGTGGAATAAGTTTAAAAACTGGCAGGCTATTCTAACCTCCGTGCGCGCCGCGCAAGGTCAAGGGTGCCCGCCGCGCACCTCACTTGGGACAGTTTTCTGCCTTTTTCTATTTTAAGATAAATAAAGGGCGTTTTGGTCTTTTCACTTAAGAACGGATCTGTGGCCATATTAGCAGTTTTAGATCCAATTTTGGATCACTTTCACATCCACAAACACTCTCATCAATCTTAGAGAGAGAGAGAGAGTTCTAGAGAGAGATTTGGGGTTTTGGAGAAGAAGAAGCTTGAATCGATCAAAAGCTCGAGTGTTAAAGATGTTCATTTCGTTCTTGGCTACTTTTTTGGTAGTCTTGGTAAAAGGTTTGCTCAGTTGCTTTAGGAGGCGATTTACATACATGACTTGTGCAGGTATTTCGAGGTGAGTGGAATGATTATGCGTGTACGTATATAATGTATTTATTTGTGTAGCGTGAAATGTGGGATAGTCGCGATGTTCAAGACACCACATTCTACGTAACGAGTGGGCTAGTAGCGGTGTTTAAGACACCACTCATGGGTTGATTGACATGTGGGATTGTTGCGGTGTTCAAGACACCACATTGTCATGGGAGTGGGATTTTCGCGGTGTTCAAGACACCACTTATGGGTTGATTGACATGTGGGATTGTCGCGGTGTTCAAGACACCACATTGTCATTGGAGTGGAATTATCGTGGTGTTCAAGACACCACTCATGGGTTGATTGACATGTGGGATTGTCGCGGTGTTCAAGACACCACATTGTCATGGGAGTGGGATTGTCACAGTGTTCAAGACACCACTCATGGGTTTGATTGACATGTGGGATTGTCGCGGAGTTCAAGACACTACATTGTCATGGGAGTAAGATTGTCGCAGTGTTCAAGACACTACTCATGGGTTTGATTGACATGTGGGATAGTCGCGGTGTTTAAGACACCACATTGTCATGGGGGTGAGTTAGTCGCGGTGTTTAAGACATCACCTGAGGGATTAGTTAGTACGCGGTGTTAAGTACACTAATGGATGTTATGAACGTCAACGGTCGTTCATGAGTACCGTTCCCTTGCACGTTTGGTTAACCATATGGTTGTGTATGTGTTGTTGTATAGCATAATATATTATTTTGGAGTATATGCTATTGTTTATGCTAGTTGCGGTAATGGAGGTTATTAGCTTTATACTTGGAGTTCGTATGCTAATATTGTATTGCTAGCATGTTTGCGGTATGTGAGTAGGTGGTTGTAAGTAGGTATATTATATATATATATATGTGTATACTTATTGCACTCACTAAGCGTTAGCTTACCCCTCTCGTTGTTTACCTTTTTCAGGTATTGTGTTATGAGGCTAGCTAGTTGTTAGACTAGTTGCGTAGGAGTGCTTGGGCTCGATGGGGTAGCTTTTGGATATACGGACGCGGATTGGGGATTTGGTAATCCTCAGGATTATGTTCTTGGTATCGGGTTGGGTTATAGAGTCCTAACTCGTCTAAATGTAAATTGGGATTGAAACTTGTATTTTGTACGAAAGTCGTAAAACGGCTGATGTGGGCCCGGTGTTGTAAAACTCGTTTTATTATTGGAACGTGTTAGTTTTATCTAATATTATATGTTGTGAAAATCATTTCGTCTAAAAGTGTCGGGAAGTGGTAGATCTTTAATTGAAAATTGGAAATTTCGGACAGAAGGTGACCAGGCCTTGTGTGCGCCACGCATAGGCAGTGGAGCGTGCCGCGCACCCTTCTGTCATATATATAAAAAAAAATTGCTGCGTATTCTGTTGGATAATGGGTTGAGTCGTTACATATGTGCGCACCCAGTGAACGTCGAGGTGTTTTGTGCGACGTAAGGTGTCAATGCTATTTACCTTATGTATTTAGGGTAATAGTATTGGGTCCAAGTGTTACTGATTAGTGGTATAGTGTGAATGATGAATGCGTCACGTCTGGAAGATTATACCAGTGACTCAGTAGTGTGGACTATCGGTATATTCCAGCTTGATCAGCTATGGGTTGCCGGTCCTCCTATATATGGCTTTAAGTGATTAGTGACCAGTGCCTTTAAGTTGTGCTTGATGCTTGCAGTGATGTCCACCTAAATATTGCCATTCACTTAGCGTTATGCTAATTCTCCCACAGTGTTTTGCCCTGCAGGTATAGATTAGCAGCTTTTGGTGGGTTTTGCAAGACAAGTCAAGATGTTTGACACAGTGTCACTCTGATGTGTTTTGTAATAAATCATATGGTTAAATAGTTTGTATTAATAACGTAACACCTGCGATTTGTGTTATCATATAATTATGTACTAATATATGATGTGAAAACCTTCAAGTCTTCCGCTGTGAGTGTCTTAAAAAAAATGCCCGTAAAAAGTACGGTGTTACAAGTTGGTATCAGAGCATAGGTTTGGCAGTATGTACACTATGTAAGTGTCATACTCCCAAACTTATGAATGTGTCGTGTCAAGCATCCAAGTGGGGGGACAAGTGAATGTAGAATTATGCACCTATGTGACTGTGATTAGTGATAGGTTCTAACGGATTATCTACTAAGTTTTGTGTAAGATGTTGTGATAAGACAGGTATGACGATCGATCGAACCCTGATTTTGACCCGTTGACCCCAGTTTCTCCAGAGTTATGTCAGTGAGTCCTGATAGGAGATTGGACATGTTCGGAGAGTGTACCAGGACATTGAGTTGAATAAAGATACATATTTCATCAGTGATAATGTGAACCTCGAGATATGAAGGGTAAGACAAATGAAATAGGACAGCGACAATCGAAACTGATTTCGGCAACAATCCCTTAAGTGATGAGTTACATGTGTGAGAAGAGGGGCCAGGGGTGCAGGTGGGATCGATGTGTTGATAGATAAGAAGATGAATTCTTATTTAAAAAGGTATGCCCTTATTACATTGTTTTAGTTATTATGTATCATTTGATTGTGAACAAACACTTATCTATGTTTGTTATATATTGTGCTCGATTAAGACCAGTTGTGACGTGATTGCTTCTCCCTAATAAGGTAGAAGTAGCCAGTGGTTTAATGGCATTAGTCACAACATCTGTGTTTGTAGCACATCTGTGTTTGTAGCTACTAATGACATTATTGGGATTTACTCCCTTTGATTAACCGTCATGCTTTCTGTGATTGCCATGTTCTGTGAGATTGGTCAGATGTGATGCATTAGATATGCTTGCCATGATTAGTGAGAATTATCAGTTTTGTATTGCATACGCATATGATACCGCATTACTGTTATACTCGACTAAATATAGTGATATGCATGATTCGCTAAGACTATGTAGGGCTTATATAAAATACTTTTACTTGACCTATCGGGACACCCGTAGTGGCCCGTAGGAATTAGGGTTGAATAGTAGTCCACAGGTGTGTCTGATGATGGACTTGAACCCTGTGTTCTGTGGATATTACATGTGATTTGCTGGTATGTAAATCGTGAACGAACCGTTAAGTGTGATATTAGCCCTGTTATTTATATGCATGATTAGACTGGTGGTGTAAGATTCGTAGTGATACCTTAAGGAATTGTTTCCTTTCCTGCACCCTTACGAATATTATTGTGACCTTTAGAAGTGAGTGTGGGTGGTGCCCCTTATGTTATGTCTTTAGAAAATAGTGAAACCTTTGACCTGAATGGGGATTTGTATCTTATTTGTGTTATGACTTGGAATAAGAGTGGATTGCTAGATGAAGATTGAAATTGTGATTAGTATATCGTTATGATGAAATGGTATACCTAGATATATTTCTATGCACAGATGATTGTGTGACCTTTTAGTTTGAGTGTTATAACCTTCCCGAATTAGACTAATCATGTCCAGACTGTTAGTGAATTGCAAGTGATGTGACTTAAGTAATTGGATTTAAACTACTATGATAGGTGGTTAGTGACGACTAAATAAGAATTAGTTAGGTAACTATGTGGGAAGAATTCATGGTGATTAATAGCATAAAACTATTGAGACTGGTTGATTAGTGATAATTAAATAATAAACTAAGAAATTTTCCTATTACCGACGTTTAATAGGAAATTGTATACCATGATAAGGTGTAAACCATATAGGAGTTTCCTTAACAAGTAACTCAGAATAAGGGTATGATTTAGTGAAATATACTCGCGTCTGGCCAACGGAAGTATATTATAGTAAATCATACAGGAATTCTGGGAAACTGAAGGAAATTTAGTTGACTTGAATCATACATGGACCGTAAACTGACTACTGGATAATGAATTGTTCGTGCATATTATGACTAACCTAGACAATTTAATGAATTTAAGATGTGTTAAGGAACATAAGTAAAGAATATAGTGAAATAAAGGAAATTCAGTTGTCATTGCTTTAAATTTTGAAGGAATTTAACTATGTAAAAAAGTTAAACCTGATAATAAATACGTGAATTTGATCGTATCGAATGACATAAGGACTTGATTTTGGACCTTGACTGATGAAGTGACTATGGAAATTGTTAACACTAGTGATTAGTGATATGTGCTTAGACTGTGCCTTGTAGTCTGTGTCTAATCTAAGTGACTGTATGTGACTATTTATACACCCAGTGCTCACGACGATGGTGAATTCCGCCGCTGAGTTGAAGTCGATGGTGAATACCAACGTAAGATATCAACTTTTCCATTATTAATGTTAGGAAGTGTGTTGATTGTGTACCCCGACCAGATGGTGATGCATGGACTATATTTGTGTCTAGAGATTAGTGTAATGTTGTGTTTTGACTATGGAGCAAATCACTCGTTTGTGTCAACTACATTTTGTGCTAAGTTAAATATGCCTATTAATGTAATTACTAAGCCCTTAAGTGTCGAAGTGGGTGACGGTAAGACTATGCCAATCGCATAGTGTGTGTCTGGAATTATTATCGACATAGAGGGTAGTCTTTTCCCTGTGACTTGTCTAGTGATGCCTATACCAAGCCCTGATGTAGTGTTAGGCATGAATTGGCTTAAGGACCATAAGGCCAGTATTAAGTGCCATAGGATGATTATATCTTTTATAGTGACTAGTGGAAAACGGGTAGTGGCTCGTGGTGATTGGGTCGGGTTCCGTTGTCCGGTATTGTTGATGATGAAAGCTCAAAAATCTTTGGACAAGAAATGTGATTCTTTCTTAGCTTATGTGATTTATGTAAAGAAGGAAGAGAATGTAGTGTCCGATATTTCCGTAGTGTCTGAATATCCCAAAGTGTTCCCTGAGGAATCGTCTGGCTTACCGTCGATCAGGGAAGTTAAATATAAGATCGATTTAGTGACAGGGGCTACGTCGGTTGCCAAGGCTCCGTATAGATTAAGCTCCTTCAGAAATTCGTGAAATGATGTCCTAAATTCAAGAACTGTTGGACCGCGGGTTCATTTATCCGAGTTCTTCGCCATGGGGTGCACCAGTGTTATTCGTGAAAAAGAAAGATGGTACGCTTCGAATGTGTATATATTATCGTGAATTACATAAAAGTACAGTGAAGAATAAGTATCCGCTTCCGAGGATAGATGATTTAATTGATCAGCTTCAAGGATCTTTGTTATTTTTGAAAATAGATATATGTTCGGGATATTACCAGGTTCGTGTTTCTGAATCTGACATTCCTAAGACTGTATTTTGTACTCGTTATGGTTATTATGAGTTCTTAGTGATGCCGTTTGGGTTAACCAATGCTCTAGTAATTTTCATGGATCTCATGAATAGGGTGTGTAAACCATTTTTTGGATAAGTTTGTTATCGTGTTCATGGATGACATCTTAGTGTACTTTAAAACCGAATCCGATCATGCTGAGCATTTAAGAAAAGTGTTAGAACTCCTAAGATGTGACCAATTGTATGCAAAATTTTCAAAGTGTGAGTGTTGGTTACATGAAGTTCAAATTTTTGGGTCATGTTATCTGTGATGAAGGTATTAAAGTGGATCCAATTAAGATTAAAGTTGTGAAGAATTGGATTTAACCAAAGAATCTGACAGAAATTGAGAGTTTTCTAGGGTTGGCCGGTTACTACTGATGATTTAGTAAAGATTTTTCAAAGATTGCAAGTTCTTTGACAAAGCTAACTAGAATGTATCTTTTCAGTGAGAGAATGAACAAGAAACTGCATTTCAAATTTTGGAAAAGTTGTTGTGTCAAGCACTAGTGTTAGCCTAACCTCAGGGATCCGTTTACCTCGTTGCGTATTGCGACGCGTCTTTATCCGGTGTTGGCTGTGTATTAAGGCAAAGAGATCGTGTAATTACGTATGTATCTTAACAAGTTAAAATCAAGTGAAAAGAATTATCCAGCTCATGATTTAGTAATGGCTGCAGCTGTGTTTACATTAATGTTATGGGGATATTCTCCTTGTAGTACACATCGTATTGTCTGCACCAATCATAAAAGTTTATAGTATATCTTTTCGTAGAAAGAGATGGATATGCGTCAGAGAAAATGGCAAGAATTGACCAAAGATTGTGATTATGAGTGTTCGGTGTCATCTTAGTAAAGCCAATGTGTATTATCTTTGCAAGTCTAAAGTGAAAGGTACAAGTCAGATTCTACCTCTTCAAGATTCGAAAGTAGAAACTAATAAGAAGTTAGTGGGGGAACCTGTTAGAGTTTTGGATCAAAAAGTGATCAAGTTGTCCACTAGTGCTCGTCAATGGAAGCATAGTTTAGGCACCAATCTGACATGGGAGACCGATATATTGATGACTTCTAGATACCCTCATTTGTTTGACCTTGACCAGATTCCGAGGAAGGAATCTCCTTTAAGGGGGTAGATTTGTAACATCCTAGCTTTGGGCCTAGTAGGTAATGACCTATTTACCCTTCTGTCTTATTATAGTGATTTTAATAATTATGTGTTTTATAATTATTGTGTATGGGATAATGTGCAATTTGTGACAAGGGTCACAGAACATATTTCCTTTTGTAAATTGGACTTAAAATGAATAAGTTATTAAGGATTTCGTATTTCAGATAACTGGTAAAATACCCGTGTGATACACGGAGTAGGTTTTCTCATGTGAAGGAAACCCTTGTGGCTTAAAAGACCTGCTACTTCATTATTTCCATTTTTGGAAAATTCATACACCGAGCTTAAACACACCAACTCTCACAAACCCTAACCTAAATCTTGTGTTCTTGATCTTGTTTTTCAACTGAAATTCGTGTCTTGTGATTTCAGTAACATCATAAGGTATTTAACAAGTGATTTCAAGTGTTAAATCAATCTAATTTTTAAGTTTTATGAGATTTTGTGTCAAAGTGAGTTTTTGAATCAAATCTTGTATTTGAAGTGTTGTTTATGCCAAATTGATGTTAGAAAACGTTTGTATATGAGTTAAGGGTGTTATCTAAGTGATTTTTAGAGTCAAAATAGTGCAAAACGAGATTTTGGAGCTCAAAATAACGAAAACAGCGATCTGATGCTGATGAACAACTCCAATACGGTTGTAGGATGCATCAGTACGGTTACAGGGTGTATCCGGTCCATTTTGGGTGCAACCAGGTGGTTGCAGGGTGCAACCGGGCGGTTGCAGGTGCTCCCGCGCGGTTGCAGCCTGTCAGCTTTTTGGAAAACTTGTTTTGGCTGTAACTTTCAAACCGTAACTTCGTTTTTGATGAATAAACTACCGTTGGAAATGTAATGAGATGTACTTTCTAATGGTGAAGTTTTAAAACACTGAATCAAACTTTATTTTGGGTAAAAATGATAGAATAGCGTTTATGCCTCGTTTTATACGCTTGTGATAGTTGCAATTGAATGGGACACCATGTAAACTTGTTATATATTGATATATTAGGCTATATGATGTTGTTTAGAGTATAAATTGATGATATTATTAATTGGATATGTGTTTAATATGGCCGAAACGGACGGTTTTTATTTGCGCGGTGTCGTTAGGCCGCAGCTCGCTAGGATCAGCCACTCGTGGGAAAGGGTAAAGTTTTAAATTTATATTTAGCGGGGCCTAAATCTTACTACTCCTTATGAGTAAGGGAAGTATGACCTAGAGTCGTATTTTTGAGATATCAGTAACATCGAACCTATATTTTAGCCTAAGATAGTTAGGGAGTAGTGAATATTTATTTTGGGATTTTCTAATTTATAAGATAAATAAAGTAAATGCGATAAAATTTGTAATTCAGATAAGGTTAAAGTAAGCGCATACTATGATTTCATCAGTTATTCTGCCGAGAGTATGGAATGCTGGCTCATGAATAGGCAGAGGCCTTGTACTCATTACACTGGTCCTAAACGTCCCTGTCATAAGACATGTCACTGGGTACTGCGTTAGGCTTGAAGATTCTGAATAGACAGCAACGTCCCTTACCCCCGACGCCCGTGCAGTCTGACTATAGGCATACACGTTCAGACGGCTCATCCAATTGAGTTACTCGGTTGGGTGACGTATTAACATTCCAAAATGGTCTAAACTTTCTTAAGCGTAATATAATACATGGGTTACCATATCTGAGAGATGTGATGTGCTTCAATGCTTTCGTTAGTGATTGGTAAAAGATAGTTAGGCCCTTAAAAAGAATTCAACCATAAAGAACACCATGGCCAAGTCAAGATGACTTCCATGAACACGTTCGGTTATCCTAACGGTCCAATCCTTTATGTGTCTAAACAAACAGTTCCTTAATTAACTAAGAATCCCTCAAGTGGTGTGCAATGCTTGAGACCGCGTTATGGTGCAGTGTACTGGTCAACACTAACCGTGTTCAATGGCCTTACTTAGCAGAGGTACAGCTTACAACAACCGTTGTGCTTCAGCGTGCACGTACGAAGTTTATATGCTTGGTGACTACACTAGCATGGTCTGGGACCGACAATGTACTAAGGGTCTAGTAAGATGTTTCACTACGAAAGAGTCCTCAGTCAGAATCCAAAGCTTGATTGACTTACTACAACCGGTGTGCCTCAGTCGATCTTACGTTGTATCCGATAGACTTCTCTTACCAAGGGGTGACACAGATAGTGTACTCTGGATCGGGGTTCGCGACTTCCCAATAACAGAGCCTATAACTACGTTCTATTAGTTGAAAAAGCGATTGAGTTTAAAGCATAATCGAAAAGCATTTCGACAGCATACACAAACCATAATATTATGTCGGCATTATAACTGCTTACATCATAGCATACACTAAAGATAACTACTCGCTAATCATGGCAACAATATATTAAAACATTATATAAGATAAAGGATAGAGGTACTAGTAGATTAAACGAGTTCCGAATACAAAAGTGACAACTTCAAGACTCCAGACCGCTCCTAATACAATCTTCAGCTTTCTTCTCCGGGTACTAGGTTTCCCGTACGGAGTCGAAGGCCTTGAGAGTATGACTAATATTGTACAAGAGAGAGAAAGAAGTGAATTGAAGTGTGTGTTGGAATGAATAACAAAGACCCATTAAATAGACTTGAAAATTGCTAAAATACGCCTGGCAGGCCGCATGGCAGGCTGTATGGTGGGGCGTATTTGGCAGGCCGTATGGCTGGCAGGCCGTATGGTGAGGGCACTTGGTGGGGCGTATCTGGTAGGCCGTATCCATAGAGGCAGGCCGTATGGCAGGCCGTATGGCAAGCCGTATGGTGTGCTGGTCAGCCTTGATTCCCTGGATCGTAACTTGATTTCATGTCTTTCATCGTTTTCGCTCTAGAATCTTCGTTTTAGCTCCGATTCTCTTGATTCTTTTTGCACCGCCTTCGTAATTACTTGTTCTTCAATTCTAACCGATGAAGTGAGTATTTTGCCGATAAAGTTTGAATCTTTCTTATTTTTGGGCCTTAATACCGAGGTGAAAACGTGACTTTTTAGCCGATATCAAATATCCCACCCTTAGACTTTGCTTGTCCTCAAGCAAACTCTCATTTTTTTAAGAATCTTTTCGGTGTTTCTATTCTAATAGCCTAAGCGGTTTGCTTTTATTATAAGAGCAAAAAGATAAGGTGAGTCATCTATGTTAGGATTTTGAAATTATCTCTGCAAGCATGCGAGGAGGTTACATGACATAGGCTAGCTTTCAGGGGTCTCTCAAATCACTCAAGTGTTTAGGGTTCCCTATAGATCTAAGAAATGAAGTACGCTCATAGCCAGTCATGCTGCACCCATCGTCATAGGCTTGATAAAGACTCAAATCCTTGCTGCTAATGCGAGAACGGTAGTAATCTCAGCTTTATAGGTCATTTGTCAATGATGGAGAAGGAATTTTAGAGTGGTAGTGAAGTTGTTTTTCGAAGGGTGAGATAACGGGTAATGTAGTCTTTATACAGACTTTTATTCGGATAGATAGGAGTGCTGAAGTATTTTGAGAAGCACTTTTGAACTTTTTCTTCATTTGATAATCATTTTCGGTCGAGTTCTCCTCGGCATTTCTCTTATTTAGTTCTGCTCCTTTTTTCAGAACTTCATTTTTTTTTTTGGAGACTTTATCTCGAGAAACTTTTTGCCGGTAAACTTTTTCAAGACCTTTGCCATGATACTTGAGAGGTTTATAACATCGGGTTTTTGGAAGGAATCTTATTTTCTGGGTTTTTCGAGTAAATAGTAAAGGTGATATGGATGTGGTGGTGGAGTAGAAGTAGTGGAGGTGTGGAAGGTTTATGTTTGACAAATGGGTAGCTATTTGAGTACAACCGAATCGCGTTTCGCTGCTTGGAGATGTAGATCTAAAGCAAGTTCTGATTCTGAGCACAGACATCGGCACTCTCAACGGAAAATAGTGAAGCATTAAAGATGAATGTGTAACGACCCGACCAAAACCGTTATTGACGGCGTCGTTAACTTAGGTCCCGTTGCGTGGTCGTAGTCCCTATATGAGACTCGTTTGACCAAAATTATGTCGCGTTCATTTGAAAGGTACAAAGTTTAGTTTAACAAACGGATCGACAATAAGTTTAAGTTTACAAAGTTATAAAGTATGAATGAAATAACTTGCGACATAATTAGTTTGAAACCACAGTTGCTATAAATAGCGTAAGTAAGTAGACAAAAGTTTGAATCCAAAAATGCTATCCCTAGCGTATGCATGCATGGTAGACTCCAATCAAGTAATCAAAGAGTGCGGAAGCGTGTAACAAATAGCCATGTGGAAACCTGAGAAAACATAGAAGAATCTGTCAACGCAAAAACGTTGGTGAAATCATAGGTTTGAGTAAGTGAGTAAAAGTAAAGTAAGTCGAACCACAAGATTTGCAAAGTTGAAATAATAGTAGTACATTCTAAAAGTTAATATTCACGAGCACCCAATTATCAAAGCTTAACGTTCCGTCCGTTGAATACCCCATCAATTAGTGCTAGAACAACACTGTTCCCGAAAATATATTTCATCCGTAGACGGTAGCGAACCGTCAAGGATGAGGGTTGTCAACCCATATGGCCATATAACATAAGTTCTCGCTTACACCATCTGATGTAACTAATGATAATCGGATTGAGGATTTTCGTTCTAAACTCGTATGTAGAATGTTTGTTTTCCCGTTCTTGTGTTCACTTAGTTCAAAAAGAATCGTTTATGTTTTCTCATCCCAAAGTAAGTTTAAACGAGTAAAAGTGGGACTATGATCTCACCTCGAGTGCACGAGTATAAAGGTACTTCAACAAGTAAACGTGTGCATGAAAGTTGCTTAGCCTTGACCTAAACAAGTAAGTTATATCAATTAACCGGTTACGACACAAGGTCGGGTGAAATGTGTTCAATTAGTCCTATGGCTCGTTACGACTCGATTAAGTATAGCATGTGAATCACGTTGTCAAGTTTCATACAAGAAACAAGTATAAAAGCATGTTAGAATGATTGTATAAAAGTTTGGTTAAGTTTGACTAAAAGTCAAACTTGGTCAAAGTCAACGAAAAAGTCAACACGTTCGGGTTCGGTCCCGAAATATTTTTCTGAGGTTTTTATTCATATATAAGCATATTAGAACAAGTTTCATGTGAATCGGAGGTCGGTAGCTAGTCAAACATTTCGCGTGAAATGTGACAAAGTGAGCAGAATCTGGCCAGGCGATTCTGCGCGCCGCGCGGGTATGTGGCGCGCCGCGCCACTACCTGGCCAGAGAATTCTGGTCAGTTTTTCCAAGTGTGCACGAACCAAAACCTCAAACATTCACCATTTATGATCCGCAAACAACCAAAACATGTATCTTATATCCTCGGAAAGGTATTTTGACGAGCAATACAACTAACCACATATCATCAAACAAAAACATCATTTACAATAGCCGAAATCTCATCAAGTGATCAATAAAAGTCCATTTTCAAAGTTTCAAGTTCCTCAAATGCATTTTGAGTTCCGGGAATCCAATTCACACATATGATATGCCGTTTTGAAGGTAATGAAGCATACATTACAACTAATCACTAACAATTAACATTCCATGGCATTCAAGCATCCAAAAATTCATTTCAAGAACTAGCAAACCCTAATCATGTAACACAAAATCAATAATCACGTTTTTGAAGTTTCTTTGATCAATCTATACATCAACATGAAGCTAATGATGTTAGTAACACTTTTAAAACATGCACTTTAACAATCTAACAACATTTACTCTTTCAAAATCAAGAATTTAGCACACCCATTTCAAAGTTCATATTAGTTACTCCAAATCGACAAATCGAGCAAACAAAACATATATTCATGTTATACACGAGCCATAGACACTAACTAACACAATTTCAAGTCAAGAACACGAATTTAAAGAAAATTAGTGATTTTAGAAAGTTACCCAAAACGGATGAAATTGGTACCAAATCGAAGAGGATGAAGAGAGGATCACGAATATGTAATTTGTTTTGACGTTTGATTCTCCAATCGGATTTAGATGATGATTTTGTGATTTTGGTGTTTATGTTCATAAAAGAGAAGTAGAGAGAAAAAGAGGAAGAAATGTGGAAGGTGTTGGTGGAAATGAATGGAGGAGTTGAAGTGGTTGACTAGTTGACCTAGTCACCACTTTGCCCACTTGTCAACTTAAGTCCCTCATGTTTGTAGTCGGGTGCGGGAATTAACCAAACGAAATATTTTAAAAACGCTCGAGTAGACGAGTGATGTTATAATTAAATAACGAGAATATTATAAACGTTAGTCAACGGAAATTGGGAATTTAAATAGCGAAAGATATTATTTAAAAAAAAAGACGGTGTTAAAAATAAATTTAACGGAAAAACGCGGGATGTTACAGAATGCTGGTCTTATTTGGGGTGCCTCACCATAATCAATTTAGGTCGATAATGCCTTAGTCATGCAATGCTCTATTAGAGATTTCAATCTAACAAGAATTCCACCTTATTTAAGCCTTATTATTATTGACAAACGTTTTAGGTTTTCAAAAATACTCTTTCGAAAAGGGTTTCTTTTGCAAAAATTTTGAAATTTGGCTTAAGGACTTGGAATCTTCGTAATGGTTTATTATAATACAGCATAAAAAGATACCAACATCCCACACTTAGACGAACATTGTCCTCAATGTTCCTAGTGTATCCTACACTTAGGAGTTTTAGTTGAAGATTTGGGAGTATTTGTCTAGTGTTTTGATTTGGGTGTTATCCCACACTTAGTGATAAGCTAGGATGTGGCATATTTTGAATCTTGAGCTAGTAGCGAAAAGAAAGAAATACCCCTAGCAGATGCGGCTGGTTTCCTTGCTTCTTTATCGGCTCATTTGTCATCCTTTATTCTTCTACTCTACTTTATTGCACGGGTTGCCTCCCGAGAAGCGCTTTTATTTAAGGTCGTTGGCTCGACCGTAGTGATGCTTCAAAAAGCGAACATTCCTCGCTGATGGTTGTGATCTTGGTCTTCTTGAGGGAATGTGAGTCTTGGTGGATAAGTCCTGAGTTTAACGACCCGGATTTTTCCAATCATTTTATACTTATGAGATTAATATTTACATAAATTAAACCTTACCAACATGATAAGCAATCCAAATTGTTGAGACTTGTGTTTTTGAAAAGAGTTTTACACAACGTTTGACAGTCCAATTTGACCGATGATATCACGAACTATATAACATACGATAATTATACGTTTGTGTATATATATGTATTTATATATATTTAACATGATCTAAGGATGGTTTAACATCTCATTGTGTACTAATGACAATGAGTTATGAGTATATTTTGAAACTACTAACTTAAGTTTTCAAAACGATAACTATACGTAACATTCTTTGATATATATACTTATAACCTATAATGCTTATACATGTATCGTATATATAATGTATTTAATCACATTTTAAGGACTTAAATACATAAAACAATATAAGTATGTTCATAAAAGATAGCTATATTTGAATTCTCATTCCGTTTCCTCAAGATTTCTATACGTATATCTAGGGTATATGTACCCGTATCATACCCAGCTTCTATATGTATTTACTATTGGTATATACACATCAAATCAACATCTTAATCAACATTATTACTGCCCTAGATATGAGGTAACTAGGATTTGTCAAGTAGCATGAATTATTAGTAAGAAAACAAATTAGGAATCATTTTCTTTCTTTATAAACTAAAAACGTTTTTATGAATGAACATCATTTCTTCACTCCATTTTCTCATACCTACACCCTCGTTTCTCTCTCAAAATACTCCTAACTTCATACTTGATCATCTTCAAGAATTTTCCCCATCATTTAGCTTCAATTACAAGCCTTAAACACCATAAGAAAACTCTTTCAAGAACATATCAAAATAACCACCCATTTGAAGAAGTATACTTCCAACCTTTTGATCTAACTCCACCACTCTTTGATTCTAAGATTTTTTCTTATCTCTTATAGTAACTTTGTCCAAGTAACTTGAGGTAGTAACCTTGTTCATAATCTTGTTTGATTCATAATTATATAGCTATCTTATTTTATGTTGTAAAATTTTAACAACAAGAACATAGTTTGAATGATTTCAAACTTGTTTGCAAACTAAATAGATCCTTCTAACTTAACTTTTAAAACACTTCAAGACCTGTAATATATCATAATGATATGCTAACTTAACAAGATATAACTTAGTTTTACAAAGAACACCTTAAAAACTGAATCTACGTCGTCGGAGTACAACCGGGGGCTGTTTTGGGTTGGATAATTAAAAACCATCTTGAACTTTGAATTGGAAGTTCATGTTCTGGAAAAATTATATTTATTGTGAATATGTTAACACATAAAAATTTCATGGTTTAACTCAAAGTGTAAGTATTTTTAGAAAAATGATCATTAAATGTTATTTTTATGATGGAAAATGATCACTTTCATAAGTTTTACCAAAGTTTGACCCATAACTTGTGATTTCGAATACAAACTAAGGTATTTTCAGTTCATATTTTTAAAATTTGACTCGATCCAAGGAAGTGGCAAGTTGAACCAACAAAAACGGAGTTGTAATGAAGAAACTACGACTAAAACAAGATTGGGTATCCGAAGCTAGTTTAGCTACGAAAATATTTGGAGATAAAGTAAATTAATCATATCTTTTCTAATTAATATGATATTTTATATATAATTACTTATGATTTGATTTTATATATTTCAAGACCACCCGTAAACAACACGAGAAGATTAATCATAAGATCTCATGATTGTACGCAACACGTCGTTTGACAACAAGGTACTTTATGTACGCAACACATCATTTGACAACATGGTACCATGGGTCGAGATTAATTCTGATCAATACGAATACGATGGGGTCTTTATTTATTTTGTTGAGCAACTAATTGTGGACCACTAACATCGGACTGCTAACTACGGACTAAGAAAATATTAAAAGTATTATATATATATATATATATATATATATATATATATATATATATATATATATATATATATATATATATATATATATATATATATATAACGATTACTTGAAAAGAAAATATGTTGATATATTATATATATATGGTTAGGTTCGTGATATCTATCGGAGACCAAGTCGAGTTAAATACCTTCAAGGCAAAAGTGAGTATATAGTCCCACTTTTAAACTCTAAATATTTCGGGATGAGAATACATGCATTTTATGATTTACGTTATGGACACAAGTGATAAAAAAATATATTCTACGTTGAGTTGTACCACTGGCATACTTCCCTGTAGCTTGGTAACTACTATTTACATGTGGTATTGTAAACGCGAATCCTGTTGATAGATCTATCGGGCCTGACAACCCCAATCGGAGTGGACGACCAGTATTCAACGGTTGCACAGTACTTCGTTTCGGTGACTACACTTGGTACAGTGTAGTGAGATTTCTTAATAAAGGGAATATGCGACGTTGATTAAATGTTAAGTATGGTTATCAAGTGCTCAACCACTTAGAATATTTTTATTAAAACGTTTATGTATATGAAATCTTGTGGTCTATATTTATAACGCTGCTAGCATTAAACCTATATCTCACCAACTTTATGTTGACGTTTAAAGCATGTTTATTCTCAGGTTCCTAGAAGTCTTCCTCTGTTTGAATATATGTTAGAGAAACCATGTGCATGGAGTCATACATGTTTTATTCGAGGAAGCATTGCATTCACAAAATCATCACCGTGTATTTATTTTGACTGCATTGTCAACGGAAGTATTCTTGTAAACTGCTATTTACGGTGATTGTCTATATGTAGAAATCATCAGATGTCGAAAACATTGAATTTTAAATATTCATTTATGGTATATCTTTTCAAAAGAATGCAATGTTTATAAAACGTATCATATAGAGGTCAAATGCCTCGTGATGTAATCATATGTTATTGTATTTGTCCCTATGGATTGGGTCGGGTCGTTTCACTGAGAAAGTGTCGGACCAACAGTGGTAACAGATCCGGTACTTCTCTTGAAGATCTTCTGAAAGATAAGTATTGTGCAGTTTCGGCTCTTGATAAGTCTTGAAGTCCGATGAGAATATGATCCACAGCTCTGCTGGTTGACCCATGAATGTCAATCATAGAAGCAGTGCTGGT
This sequence comes from Rutidosis leptorrhynchoides, assembly GCF_046630445.1. Lineage (NCBI taxonomy): Eukaryota > Viridiplantae > Streptophyta > Magnoliopsida > Asterales > Asteraceae > Rutidosis > Rutidosis leptorrhynchoides. Next base: position 194,614,303 of record NC_092333.1, read on the forward strand.
GTTGAGGATTTCTCTGATAGGATGCTCATTTGGGAGGTCTTCAAACAATGTAAGAAACTGTATTTTTAGAATTTCGAAGTCTTCAGAACGGTGATATCCACAGTAGGAGTCCGTAGCTTTGCATAGATTAGTTAAGAGATGAAGCTGGAAAGAAGTGAACAGCAATCCTGATCCGAGTATTAGTTTCACCGTCTTTGAGTATATCTCCCGACATCCAGCTTTAAATGTGAAACTAGGATCCGTGGACTCGTGGAAGATACGTGATAGCTACTTCGTAACATAGGTGGTAATGTTGACTCGATCTGGTTCAAGATGAGAGAACGGATTGTTTCGCCTTGATTCCTCTATAACAGCGTCATGTAACTCTTTGATAATCAGATCAGCGTGGTGATCAATTGTTACGCAAATCACTAGTCTGTCTGGTGTGCTTTCAAAATTATCTCTATCCAGAAGAGCGAAAAGACTGTGAATATCCTTGATCATTTGCAAATCAGAGTGATAAGTCGGGCGGCCGGTGAAAAGATCCATATGCTTTCGGATGAGAGTCAGTAGTGCTCGTTGGTTTCGTGAGAACGGAAGTGCAGATCCTGCTAAGGCGTTATAAACCCTAGAGTAAATGATCTTCTGATCTCGACAGAATCTTGTATCGAGAATAGTGAGAACTACTGAGTTATGCTCTCGTTGCCCTTCTTCGTGATAGATATGATCGTGAAGAGAATTGATAAAGTCTTGAATGCGTTCTTCTAGAATTTGAACATCATTGTCTTCTCTTTGAAGATACAGGTGGTTCCCTTCTATGATAACCATAATTCGTTCTGTTAAGCGTAGCGAAAAGTCAATGGTTGACTTCCGGATGGCTTCGAGAATGCCTTCAAATTCATCGGTATCATTGATGAAGGTGATCATGTCTGCATGTGTGGATATAACTGGAATTCGATCTGAAGAAGAGTCCGGCTCCCCTTGATCTGGTTCGGTTGGAGAGTGTGAGTTAGTCAGAATGTCTTCATGATGCTCTTCCTCGTCATTATCGGTATCTGGTTAATCTGAGGATGCGTCCGATGAATGGGTTTCTTCAGTATTCTGACTCTCCATTTTGATACTAACAGGATCAATTTCTATATCCTTAACCTCAGCCTTGTTGGTCTTCTTCTTGAAGCGAATGATTAAACTGTGATCTTCCGTCTCAAGCCTCATTATTTCTTCATGACGCTCAGTGCTTGGAACAGGTATTGTCGCAGTTTCTTTTACGTCTTCCATTTCCTCTTCCTTCTCAGATTCTTCCTCTTCCTCTATTTCTTCGCTGGGATCCTCTTCTTCCATTTCTGGGTCGTTTACAGACTGTGATTCGACACCCATTTCGATATCATCAGCTGGTGGTGACTCGTCATCGGAAGTGATCCGTCTAGTGGAAATAGCAAACATCTCTGCCTGCCCAGAAAGATCGGTTGGTCGGTCAATTTTGAAGGTAACGCTCTCCCCATGTGATCGTAAGATCATGGTTTGATTGTACACATCAATGACAGTCCTAGCCGTATTCATGAAAGGTCTTCCTAACACTACTGGGGTGTGTAGGTCTTCCTTGATATCCATTACTACAAAATCCGTAAGATACAAGAATTTGTCGACTTTCACCAAGACGTTCTCAACTATGCCCTTAGGATATCGAATTGTCTGATCGGCAAGTTGGATTGTCATTTTGGTTGGTAACAAGTCTCCTAACTCTAATCTCTTGTAGAGAGAGTAGGGAATTAGGTTGATACTTGCTCCTAAATCTGCTAGTGCATGAATGGTTCCAGATTGGTAGATTGAACACGAGAAAATGAATCGGCCCGTATCTCCTAGCTTTGGTGGTAGAGAGTTTCTGAGTAATGTAGAACATTCTTCACTCAGTGGAATTTTGTTAGAGTCTGGTATCCTCTCCTTTGTAGAAAGAAGCCTTCGGATGTATCTCTTCTGGTTGGGAACTTTGGACATGGTGTCCAAGAATCTTCCGTCAAGTTTGAAGGAATCAAGCTTGGATGGTTCTTCTTGTAGCCTTCCAGGATAAGGTACGCGAACTGGAGTTTCAGGAGTCAGCTTCTGAGTATATGTCGATTTGTTCTTGAGCCTAGCTGATCTTCTCCTTGGTTCTTCCTCTGGGATTACGGAATCCATTTGCTTTGCTTCTTCTATGTGCGGATTTTGGATAGTATTACTTGGCAATCTTCCCTGCGGTCGGGTTTCAAGGCGTTGTAATAACTGTCCGAGCTGCATTTCCAAACTTTTGAGCAGAGCCAATTGATTTCTCATTAGTATCTTCGTCTGATCTTTTCTGGTTGCAGTTCTCTGATTTAGCTGTTGTTGTCCTTGAATGAACTGAGTTAACTGATCATCAGCTCCGAGAGTGGGGTTAGTTGCTTTGGTAATCTGGGTGGTAGGGGAATTTTCCTCAACTGGGGACCAGTGAGTGGAAGTGGTTGATCGTAGGTTAATTGAGATTGTTGGGCTGGGTAAGGTGGATAGCGATAGCGAAAAGGTTGATTGCTTCGCTGAAATTGATTAACCCTAGGTGGTTGATTGAATCCGGGATTTGGTGGATGAGCTGGGTATTGGACGTAACAGACTGAACCGTCAGGGTTTTCGTACTCAACTTGATAATCTTCAGTAGGTTACGGGTTGGTACAATTAACACAAGCCTGAGCTTGGTTAACCTGCTGCGGCTGCGTCTTCAATTCTCCGAGTTGTTTGGTAAGAGATTCCATCTTATCCGTGAGGGATTTGATGGCCTCCATTTGATTGTTAAGTGCGGAGAGTGGTGTAGATGATGAAGTTGTTTCACCACTGTTTCAGTCATGATGATGCATCGTCATGTTCTCGAGCAATTCCCATGCTTCGTCTGCGATTTGGTTCATCAGATTCCCTTGAGCTGTTGCATCGATTGTCGTCCTGTGATTTACCGTAAGACCATTGTAGAAGGTGCAGATTTGGGCTGACCGTTCTAGCTGGTGATTAGGGCATTTCTTCAGCAGGGTTTTAAAACGCTCCCATGCGGTGTAAAGAGATTCATCATAACTTTGCTTGAAGTTAATGATGTCATTCTTCAGTTTGGTTTGTTTAGAAGGAGGGAAATATTTGGTTAGGAATTTAGTAGTCATCTCCGTCCATGACGCGATGGAATCTTTTTCCAGTCCTTCAAACCAAGTTTGAGCATGATGAGTGAGAGAATAGGGGAACAAGTATAGCCGGACTATATCTTGTCCTATCCCTGGCTATTTATAGGAGTTCAAAAGAGATATGAATTTATCAAGGTGAGAATTAGGATCATCATTCGGTAATCCGTGAAACTGACAGCTATTCTGAATGAGCTGGATGATGTGATGTTTTAACTCGAACGAGTGTCCTTGAATCTCTGGAAATCTGATTGGTCCTACTCGACCTTCAATCGAAGGTTTGGTATTTTCTGCTAAAGTAACGCGTAATGCCATTTGGTTTCTGATTCTTGCTTCCTTGCGTGCTTTAGATATTATTGCATCTGGATCAGGTACGAAAAACAACGGCCCTGGTCTAGATCGGGTTTGGGTCATACACTAGATATACCTTTTTGTTTTTAATTTTCGCAAATAAGCTAAATTATAATAAGCTAAACTAAACTAAGTTAATCTAATTCTAAGGTAATCTAATCTAATCTAAGGTAATCTAAGGTAATCTAATCTAAGGTAGTCTAAGGTAATCTAAAGTTCTCTAGCTAATTAACTAACTATCATATGGTGGAATATGTTTTTGGTTCTGGATACTGATTCCCGGTATTTCGGTAATAGAGCTTCGCACAAACTATTCAACAAACCAAGTGGCCAAGCCGACTACGGAGAGGCAGGATCCTTTTGGTCCCAATATAATTGGCGACTGTTCGGAAAATCCAATAACCAAGTACGTGTATAATTTTCTTTCTTAGACACCACTAAATGCTTGTGAAAAAATTTGATGGAGAGCAATATTGCCTGATACCAGTTCCCCGGCAGCGGCGCCAAAAACTAGGTTCTCTCCTGATATGGCCGAAACGGAGGGTTTTTATTTGCGTGGAGTCGTTAAGCAGCGGCTCGCCAGGATCAGCCACTCGTGGGAGAGGGTACAGTTTTAAATTTATATTTAGCGGGGCATAAATCTTACTACTCCTTATGAGTAAGAGAAGTATGACCTAGAGTCGTATTTTTGAGATATCAGTAACATCGAACCTATATTTTAGCCTAAGATAGTTAGGGAGTAGTGAATATTTATTTTGGGATTTTCTAATTTATAAGATAGATAAAGTAAATGCGGTAAAATTTGTAATTCAGATAAGGTTAAAGTAAGCGCATACTATGATTTTATCAGTTATTCTTCCGAGATTATGGAATGCTGGCTCATGAATAGGCAGAGGCCTTTTACTCATTACACTGGTCCTAAACGCCCCTGTCATAAGACATGTCACTGGGTACTGCGTTAGGCTTGAAGATTCTGAATAGACAGCAACGTCCCTTACCCCCGACGCCCGTGCAGTCTGACTACAGGCATACACGTTCAGATGGATCATCCAATTGAGCGACTTGGTTGGGTGACGTATTAACATTTTAAAATAGTCTAAACTTTCTTAAGCTTAATAGAATACATGGTTTACCATATCCGAGAGACGTGATGTGCTTCAATGCTTTCGTTAGTGATTGGTAAAAGATAGTAAGGCCCTTAAAAAGAGTTCAACCATAAAGAACGCCATGGCCAAGTCGAGATGACTTCCATGAACACGTTCGGTTATCCTAACGGTCCAATCCTTTATGTGTCTAAACAAACAGTTCCTTAATTAACTAAGAATCCCTCAAGCGGGGTGCAATGCTTGAGACCGCATTATGGTGAAGTGTACTGGTCAACACTAACCGTGTTCCATGGCCTTACTTAGCAGAGGTACAGCTTACAACAACCGCTGTGCTTCAGTGTGCACGTACGAAGTTTATATGCTTGGTGACTACACTAGCATGGTCTGAGACCGACAATGTACTAAGGGTCTAGTCAGATGTTTCACTACGAAAGAGTCCTCAGTCGGAATCCAAAGCTTGATAGACTTACTACAACCGGTGTACCTCAGTCGATCTTACGTTGTATCCGATAGACTTCTCTTACCAAGGGGTGACACAGATAGTGTACTCTGGATTGGGGTTCGCGACTTCTCAATAACAGATCCTATAACTACATTCTATTAGTTGGAAAAGCGATTGAGTTTAAAGCATAATCGGAAAGCATTTCGACAGCATACACAAACCATAATATTATTTCGGCATTATAACTGCTTACATCATAGCATACACTAAAGATAACTACTCGCTAATCATGGCAACAATATAATAAAACATTATATAAGATAAAGGATAGAGGTAACAGTAGATTAAACGAGTTCAGAATACAAAAGTGACAACTTCAAGACTCCAGACCGCTCCTAATACAATCTTCAGCGTTCTTCTCCGGGTACTAGGTTTCCCTCACGGAGTCGAAGGCCTTGAGAGCATGACTAATATTGTACAAGAGAGAGAAAGAAGTGAATTGAAGTGTGTGTTGGAATGAATGACAAAGACCCATTAAATAGACTTGAAAATTGCCAAAATACGTCTGGCAGGCCGCATGGCATGCCGTATGGTGGGGCGTATTTGGCAGGCCGTATGGCTGGCAGACCGTATGGTGAGGGCACTTGGTGGGGCGTATCTGGCAGGCCGTATCCATAGAGGCAGGCCGTATGGCAAGCCGTATGGTGTGCTGGTCAGCCTTGATTCCCTGAATCGTAACTTGATTTCTTGTCTTTCACCGTTTTCGCTCTAGAATCTTCGTTTTAGCTCCGATTCTCTTGATTCTTTTTTCACCGCCTTCGTAATTACTTGTTCTTCAATTCTAACCGACGAAGTGGGTATTTTGCCGATAAATTTCGAATCTTTCATGTTTTTGGGCCTTAATACCGGGGTGAAAACGTGACTTTTTAGCCGATATCAGTGCTAACTTGAGATATGATATTCTCAGGTAATAAAGGAACGGAGAAGACTCAGTGATATAAGACAACTGAGTACTTGTGCTTCCAGGTGAGTAGGATTATCTTTATGGATGTGATTATACAGTGACAAGTATAGTGATCCGTGCCATTCTTAATTAGACTGTGTAATGAGTCTGTGACCAGTACAGTGACTTTATGTGATTATGTGTGCACCCAGTGAACGTCGAGGTGTTTTGTGCGACGTAAGAGGTCAATGCTATTTACCTTGTGTATTTAGGGTAATAGTATTGGGTCCAAGTGTTACTGATTAGTGGTATAGTGTGAATGACGAGTGCGTCACGTCTGGAAGATTATACCAGTGACTCAGTAGTGTGGACTATTGGTATATTCCAGCTTGATCAGCTATGGGTTGCCGGTCCTCCTGTATATGGCTTTAAGTGATTAGTGACCAGTGCCTTTAAGCTGTGCATGATGCTTGTAGTGATGTCCACCTAGATATTGCCATTCACATAGCGTTATGCTAATTCTCCCACAGTGTTTTGCCCTGCAGGTATAGATTAGCAGCTTTTGGTGGGTTTTGTAAGACAAGTCAAGATGTTTGACACAGTGTCACTCTGATGTGTTTTGTAATAAATCATATGGTTAAATAGTTTGTATTAATAACGTAACACCTGCGATTTGTGTTATCATATAATTATGTACTAATATATGATGTGAAAATCTTCAAGTCTTCCGCTGCGAGTGTCTTTAAAAAAATGCCCGTAAAAAGTACGGTGTTACAACAAATTTACAAAGGTTGAGTGGAGTCACAAATTTGATCCAATTAGATACTTGATGACCCTTGTTTTTTAGCCAATTGAAAGAATACAGTTTAATTTACATCAAAATGCATACATCTTGTAAGAATTATATTATAAAAGACAATGTCGTTTCGGAATCGCCATAACACATGAAGAAGTGTAACAACGATGGTGATAACCCGGTTCTTGCAATTAGCCGAGAATTGTTGGTCCTCGAACCAATTTAAGAATGAAGACCGCATCGAGAAGATGGGAATATCACATCCAAGCCAAATCTGAATCTTCTTCCATAGTTCTGAAGCTGAAGAACAATAAAATAAGTGATCCCAATGCTCTATTGCTTGATTAGGAACTATCGAATCAATTTCAAGCCCAACCGAGGATAGATTCCACCTAAGGGGAAGCTTTTCAAGCTTGAAATCTTCATAAAACCACTTTTACTTTTCTAGTGATAAAAGTGGTCACAACTGAATTGGATGAAAGAAAATTTCAATCAAGATATCTCCAAGCAGATTTAACCGAGAAACCAACATCTGAGATCAGCTACCAAACCCACGTATCATCTCAATCCAAGGACTGTACATACTGTAATTCTTCGACAAGCACTTCGAGATAGTTCAAGTTTCTGCTACCGATTTGTTCCCTCGACTAAACCCACTGCCATCTATTATTGAACATTTTTGCAGCAACCATATATTCTTTGTTAACATCTAAATGAAACAACTGATTAAATTTAGATGCTAACGAAGACTGAACTGTCCACATATCATGCCAAAAACAGACATTTTTTCCTTTACCTACACCATCTTTCTTTTTGCCAACGTACTTCCAAAACATTAATAATAAATAAATAAACTAGAACGAATAGCTTCTATAGACTTTAAAACTGCTTCTGGGCATCGATATATCGACATTAAGTCTATTCCAGGACTTCCATTACCGATTTGAGCAAGGTTAATCTACCATCAAAAGAAATGAGACTTGTTTTCCACGATGACAGCCTGGAACCTCCTTATGGCCCAGGAGGGCCATGGCTATCCTAAAGTTTTAGGCTTGAAGTGGACTTTACATATTATTTTATGGGGATTATCACCAAAATGCCCAAATATTTTTTTCCCCTTACACCAGAGCCAAATTTTTTTTTTTTTTGACAAAATGCCCTCGCAAGGCGCAAGGTACCTTGCGACCTTGCGTATTTGCCTCTTTTTCTAAAAGAATTATGGTAAAATGACATTTTTAAACCTGTCACTCCACACTTTCATCCGACTTCACAAACACGCAAACAAACAGTCTCCAGGTGATTCGCAAAAACGCAAGAACAAACGCAAACCCTCTTCACCGCTTCCATTACTACTACCAGATTCTCCTCCTCCATCATCTCCACCACCACCTAACCCCTCTTACCACCACCGTGACCTCTTATACTAGCCTACAAGGGTTTTCACGAAGTATTAGGGTTTTCACGAAGTAATCAAGCAAATAATCAAAGAATCAACCTTGCAACGATGGCGAGCACCCAGGTTAGTGATTACTTTGTTATTTATGTGTGTTTTATTAGTTTATTTTGGGTTCGATGCGAATTATATAAATGTGCACACCAACTGCTCGATGAAATGTCTGTTCGAGGTGTATTTGTGTTTAATGAAGTACAACCGTTGTTTTATGACATGCAACTGTATTTTAGGTTATATGTTCGAGTGAAACATACATTAACTACTCGTAAAATTATGGAAATTGACCAGACATAAGGCCTAGTTTGCGTGCTTGCGTACGCAACGTTAGTGGACGCGAGGTTATATTTGCGTCCTTGCGTGTTCCCAGAAAATTGTCTTTGCGTCCTTGCGTTGGTCAATTAAACGGACGCAAGTTTTATCTTGCGTTCTTGCGTCCTGATACTTTCTGCTGATTATATTGTTACTTATGCAGGGATTTGTGGAAGGAAAGTTAACGATGAAGAATAAGTTGAGCGTTATAGGGATGTGAAGAAGGTCATGACTGAGAATCAAATTAAAAAGTTTAAAGAAACGTGTTTTGGTCCATGGTTAGATCTATAATACTTTGGTAATGATCCCGGGCTTGTACATTGCATGCTCTAACGGAAGAGTGTGCGACCGGAAAGACTAGATAATGTTAAGTACCCCGATGAGCATGAGGATATATGGTTTCATTTTCAGAACAATTTTTCTATTAGATTTGGTCGCCGTGAATTTTGTCTTGTGACGGGTTTTTTGTTTAGTAGCCGGACGGACATGGCACATTACATCCCGAAGAATTATGACGTCCAGACCGCACCTATTAGACGATGTTTATTTAAGGGTTTTAAAGATTCTCAAAATGTTTTGATTAGTGATGTTGAAAAGATGATTTTAAAATCTGATCACAGCCGTATTAGTGACGATAATGTGGTGCGATTAGCAATTATCTTGATTGTAGAGAGAGGTTTTATGGGTAAACAAGGGATCCATGTTGTGAATAAAAAGTTTTTATGGCTAGTCGAAGAGTTATCGCGTGTTAATCAGTACCCATGGGGGTCTCGTATTTGGGAGCCAACTTACGAAGCGGTTAGTGAAGGGTTTGTTATTCGTGAAAGCCAATTAGAGAGTGGAAAGGCATACACTTTGGCTGGATTTATGTGGGCATTCAAGGTAAATAGTTTAATATTTGTTATTTAATGTGAATATTTAAGATGTAACATAAATTAAATTAATTGTTTTTTTATTTGTAGATTTGGATTCTCGAGTCTTACCGTCGTACCATTAAATCGTTTGCAAAAAAGACTGACAAGAATGGAGTACCGAGGGCTCTTTTTTGGAAGCGTTCATCTGCCGTGTGTTTTTAGGTAGTCGCAAGGTGGACCTTGCGTCCTTGCATGTGGTTTTGTTCCTGGACGCAAGAGTTGCTTGCGACCTTGTGTACACAGAAGCAAGCTTTTCTTTGCGTATTGGTTTCTACTAATATTCTTATTTGATAATTAATTAATTAATTGTAGGATGAGTATCCCAAGAAAAAGAGACCTTTACTTGGTCTGCAGCCAACTGAAACAGAGCAGAGTTGTCAATGGTGGATTCAGAGTGATGTGTACTTTAGAGGAGGAAAGGTACCAGAAGATGAGATCGAGGTTGAGGTCCAGGATGATGAAGTTGATACAGATGATCCAGTTGTTGATGGGTCTGAGCAGACACACCATAAGCATTCAACAGAAGATGTTCATACAGAGGGCCTTCATGATGTACACAATTTACATCGTATGTTAGAGTTGTTGACAAAGCGGATGGACAAACAAGAGAAAGAGTTAATTGATTGCAAAAAACTTGTTATGCAACACGAAGTACTTTTATCGCAACAACAACAACAACAACAATATCATGTACATTAAATTGAATTGATTTATTTATTATTATTTTTGGTATTAATTGAATTGATTTATTGATTTATTTATTACTTATGTTATTTATTGTGTTTAGGATGATGATACGTGTTTCAATCGATCTTTGTCTGATAATGAGATTGAAAGGCCTTCTCCAATGCACATTCAACGTGGAATCAGAGAAAGAAAGCCAACTGGTGTATTAAGGTCCTCATTCACAACACCTGGGTACAGAAAACCCATTGAGAAGGTACAGATCAGCAAATTAAAAAAGTTGTATGTTAAATTATTGCAATAAACAATGGCTATTTAATGGTGTTTTCTGTTACTGTTGCGGACGCAAGACATACCTTGCGTCCTTGCGTGTCGCAAGGGTGTTCTTGCGTCCATGCATCTAGGCACGCAAGGGTGTTCTTGCGTCCTTGCGTCGGCTTGTCGCAAGGTTTTGTTTGCGTCCTTGCGTATGGCTGTTTATTAAGTTATCATTTGTTTTTTACTCAGTTGTCAAAAGATGTGGTTGAGAAAGTGGAAAGCATGAATGTTATACAGTTAGGGACTGAAGAAGATCAAGGTCAACAACAAATTAATGAGGATGTGGTACCCATGGACACAGATGCAGCAGCAGAGGTGAGTTTGGCTGGCGCAAACAAACATTTGCGTCCTTGCGTCTGCTTTCTTTTAGGCGCAAGTGTGTTCTTGCGTCCTTGCGTCTCGATGATTCCACACACGCAAGGTAATGTTTGCGTCCTTGAGTGTGTTTGAATTAATTTAAATTAACCTTGTTTTCTATAATTATTGTAGGTGAGTGTTGATAAGCAGCCTGTTAAAGTGACTAAGAGAAAAAGAAAGGAACAAGACTGGGCTAATGAGGAAGAAATTTGGGGGATGATTGACAGGTTTATAAATGATCAAGGAACTCTCCAACCACTGCCACCTAATGCCTGGAGAGATGGTAGAAAGCATGTAGGCCCAGCAAAAGATCCAAAGACAATGATTGAGAGCAAGCAAGAGACGCGTTGCATCTTCATCTTTCAAAATGACCAATTCATTTTTATAAATCAAGACTGTTGGGTTCGATTACTGGGATTAGGGCATTCTGGTTATTTGGATAACTTGGTAAGTTTGTAAGTTTGTTATTCTTTTTGTTAATTTTATATAATTTTATACAATTTATTTTATACTAAGGTTACACTGTATATTAACTTGTTTGTTATATTTATAGCACATTGACGGCTGGGCTACATTTCTTTTGAGATATCGTCAGAGATTTCTCCCCCGAGCCAGTCAAGTTTATGCCACTCCTGAGTTTCCAGCTGAGGTGCTTAAAGCTAGTTCTCGATGGACTATTATGCCACTGGGATTCCTGAACATGTTTGAGAGGTTCAACACTTATTTTGACAATACTCAGAAGGAGGTGGGCACACAGGAGGAATCTACAACAGACTGAGAGGGAATTATTGGCCATAATCCTCCAGATTACATGTACTTAATTGGACTTGTAGACGAACGTGTTGACCTATATCCATCTTGGGCTGACTATGATCAGGTAAACACAAGTATTTTGTACAGCATTTGTCATTCTGGAGTAGACGCAAGGACAATTTTGCGACCTTGCGTCTTGGTTACCGGACGCAAATTCCCCCTTGCGTCCTTGCGTCTCCTTTACGCAAGGTTGACCTTACGACCTTGCGTATGTTTTGGGTGTTCGCAAGGTTTATCTTGCGTCCTTGCGTCCGTTGTTTTGTTTTATCCTCTCTGTCTGTCTGTTACAGGTCTTGATCCCAGTACATTTTTATGACGAAGAACATTTCCTGCTGCTTCAGTTGAAGTTAGAAGAAATGAAGGTTTTTGTGTACGACAGTTTACCCGGATGTGTCAGTTCACAAAAACTTGACGCAGTTTTCAAGATTTTGGGTGACAACTTGCCAGCGTACTTGAAGGCGATTGACTATTTTAACAAGATGCAAGACTCCCAAATTGTCGGATACTATGAAAATAAAGAGAGTGTGGAGTTGATGATTGATCCTGGTCCCGTTGTGCCAATGCAGATTGGTGGTCAGGGTGATTGTGGGGTTTGGGTGTGCATACACATGGAGAGGATTATTTATGGAAGGGAGGAGGTTGACAACCTTGGAGATGCTAAAAAGGCTGCAGAGCAGTATAGAATCAGAATGGCAAGGACGTTCTTCCGTGCACGTTTTGATACACAAGAACTGCCGCCAGCAACTCCACCATCAGAGATTCAGGTTGATTGATACATTATTGCTAATAGATTGCTGGTCTTGTCTGTAAATATGGTGTAAATAGGGATATACTTTTGCAACAGTTTTATTTGACACTACACGCAAGGACGCAAGGTTATGCTGGCATACGCAAACATAGCTTTTGCGTCCTTCCGTGTGTATATTTTTGGCCGTCTTTTGTACGCAAGGAAAATATTGCGTCCTTGCTTGTGTATACTTTTGTTTATCTTGCTTACGCAAGCAAAGCCTTGCATAATGATTTGCGTCCTTGCGTCTGGTGTAAAACAAATTACATAAAATAACACAGAAGATACCTAGAATACAACAATACATTACAACAAACGAAATCCAACAATACATAAAAAATAAAATTGACATACACTTGCGATAGTGTTACTAATTATCTCTCCCTAAATTGCACGTTGCATAAAACTGAGACTGATATGCCTTAAAAGCTTCAGCATCTGTGGCCTTCTCCTTACCCTTCTTCGATTTTGAGGCCAATGTTTTTACTACCCTTTTAGAAGTTGATTCACCTGTTCGGTCATAAGAAGCTGTGCACGTATCCCTACCATGACCTGGTTCTTTGCAACGAGTGCAAGTTCTTACGGTTTTTTCAGTATCTTCACCCTTCGACTGAATACGTTTTGTACTTTTAGGGCGTTCAGGGGCTCTTTTCTCCTTAATGGGAGGGTTTACAATTTGTAAAACGTCAGACGATGGATATGACCATTCTGACTGATGGGGCAAAGGAAGTACGTGTTCCAAATACGTATTTATATAAGTTTGAGTTGTGAACCAGTGTGATAGAAATTTAGTAACATCCTCCACTCCGAAAAGTCGTGCTGCTGCAATAACATGACCGCAAGGTATCCCCGATAACTGCCACTGCCCACATGAACATAATTTATCGTCGAGATTAACCATTCCATTTTTTCTTCCATCTCGCACTTCTATTAGATTGTTTGTCGATGGAATTGCTTGCCATCTTCTAGATTTTCTCGTCCTCTTGCCTAGTTTACGTTCAGCATATGGGGTAACCGTTGAAGTAAGACTAACCGACTGGTTGCGATGTTTGAAATACCAATCTTGTACTGAAGCGCGAAAAAACTCAAACAACATGCAAACAGGTAGTTTTCGAGCATGTTTGGATAGTGCGTTAATAGACTCTACACTGTTGCTAGTAAGGTATGAATACCTAACATGTTCAGCTCTACTTCTGGACCATTTGTGGAAACCAACTTGTTCTAAATAATTGTAAGACGCTCTCAATCTTCTTCGAAATACACTAAGATGATCCACAAAATCCGACCCACGGTAAGCTTTCACCATTTTCCAATAATGCCATTCAAAATATCTGAATTTGTTAGATTTAGTCTTGATGCTTCCAAACAAATGACGTGCGCAAAAACAGTGAAAGGCTTCAGGAAACACAGTTGAAACACCATGTGCTATTGAAGCAGCACGATCAGAAATAAAAGTAAGCTCTGAAATACGATCACTCATACCACAACTCATTAAATGATCTCTTAGGTTGCCTAAGAACCATGACCAAATCTCGTTTGTCTCGCCGCCACCAATTCCATAGGCCAATGGCAGAATTCCATTATTGCCATCCATCGCAACGACAACTAAATTTGTCCCCGAGTACCCTGCCTTCAAATGCGCAACATCGACGATGATTACCGGGCGACAATGTTGAACAAATGATCGAACCTACATAGATTTTAGCAGGTCAAAAGTGTTCAATTATAATAAGGTCAATTATAAGTTAAAAATTGAGAGAGATTATCGATACTTACAACTACGCCAAGGGAATAGTAACACATCAAAAATCTATCTTCTTTGTCGGTGACCAAATTACTTACGCTTTCCGGGTTGTGGATCCTAATGTTATATAGGTAAAGGGGAAGCATTCGGAACGAGTCTTCAGCACTGCCACGAAGCATCTGTAATGTATGACATTTGGCTCTCCATGCTTGATTGTAAGATATGCTGACACCGAACCAGTGTCCTATATCCGCACGTATATCATTTGCTTTGTATTCCCGGTTTGTAGACTTGAAAGAATCCACAAGCATACTACCCAACACCTTTTTGGTATCATGTTTATTGTTTCCCATAATTAGTGTGCGTGAGCATGTGTGTACGTCATGCAATTTCTTTACCATAAAGTTTTCAGTGTTCCGTATTTTGTAAGCACTAATTTTCCATTCACAGTTTGGCAACACATAATTAGCGGTGTATCGAGATTTCTCCGTCTTTACAGGCTTAATTTGAAAGTTTTCTTCAAGACATTTTGTAAATAGAGTGTTTATGAACTCGTCCTTGTTCAAAAAAGTTTGATGAACTTTAATTAAATCTGATACCCTATACGTGGTTGGTGTTTGTGTCGTAAATTCAGGCTCTTGCTCTTGCTGACTCAATAGAGGTGGCATATTCCAGAATAAATCTTGTTTTTCTTCTTCATATTGATCTTCTTCGTCTTCGTCTCCGTCTTTTTCTCCATCTGAATCACTAGATGCGACAACAGATATCTCAAACGGGTGGTCTCCTTCTTTAATTTTACATACGTTTTCAACACCATAGTTAAACATATCAAACTCTTAAGTGTTTGGAGGTGGAATTTCAGGCTCTTCTACTTCTAAATTATGAAGGTTTGGTTCAGTGACTTGTGTTGAGGGTGTTTCTGGGTTTGGTTGTGGTTGGAGTGTTTCTGGGTTTCGTTGTGGTTGGTGTGTTTCTTGGTTTCGTTGTGGTACGTGTGTTTCTAGGTTTCGTTGTGGTAGATTCATTCGTACTTTCTCAACAACATAAATATCAATCGGAGCATTTAAAATTGCATATTGTAAGAACTCTTGAAAGTCTTCATAATCATCCGTAATATCAAAAACATGGTTATTATAAATGTATCTCATTGAAACAGGTGAATTGGGTGGCATTTGTATTTTTTTAAGAACATTTTTTAATAATATTCTCTGATTCATTGGTTTTATAGGTGCAACAGGTAGTTTTAGCCGAATTCTAAAACAATCTAGGGGTAAATACATGAGAATGTTGTTGATATACTCAAAAGAACCCCCACAACATATATGAACAACAAATTTATCTTCATTAACACAATTCATAAATACTTAGGTAGTGCAAAAAAATGCTTGAAAATGTACCTTGTGTAGCCAATAATCGCTGAAATTCTTTTGGAATGAGTTGTTAGGAAATGATAAATTACAAGTTCCAGGGACATTCTTTATATTGGATCGAAATTCTATCCATGAAAATCTAGAAAATCTAATGAAATCTTATCCTGAAAATCCTATCCTGATAAGATAAAGACGCAAGGACGCAAGGAAGCTTGCGTACTTGCGCCTGTTTGTACGCAAGGTACCTTGCGCCTTGCGAGGGCATTTTGTCAATTTTTTTTTTTTGGCTCTGGTGCAAGGGGTGAAAAATATTTGGGCATTTTGGTGATAATCCCTATTTTATGGGCTAGAAAAATTTATACTATGTTGCGTCATCCTAAACTTAAAAGATCCAATTTTTTAATTTTACAAATCAGTCTAACTTAATATTCATAATGTATCTACACGTGCGTCTTCTCCGATTTCAAACCCTTCCATCGGCAATTCTCAAGTCCTATTCAATTCTGGTATTTAATTGGGTATTTTTTATTACTATTTTCTGTATCTAAATCAGATGACTTATGTTATTGTATGTTATAAATATAAACCATTAGTGATGTGTTAAGAATTAAGATTTAAGAAGATTAGAATCGACGCAATGGTGTATTTGCTAGGATAATTAGGATTTAGGATTCATTACCAACGAACGCTTGCTTCAACGGTATCAAGCCTCAGTGTGGAAGGGCCTCGATTAGTTGCCAAGCAACCCGGGTTCAAGGGGCGGATCGTTTTTTCTCCAATTTCCATTAGTTGCCAAGCAACCCAGGTCCCGCGATTAGTTGCTAAGCAACCCGGGTAGGAGTTTCCTTCTAGCGTGTGTGGGTGCAAATGATGATGGTCATTGAAATAAATGATCCGCTGATGCAAATTCGCCGTTTAAAAAAAAAATAAAAAAAATTAGGATTCATGATTAATGATATTAATGGGTAGTTATGCGTAATGAATTATTTAAACTCTTTTGCTTAATTTTAATTAAAGCCTTGTACTGTTCTACCTAAAAGATGTAATATAGAACTCAGAATCTGAGATAGTGCATACTGAGATCATTCAATTGATATTGAATTATTCATAGATTGTGAAGGTTGAAAAGTTTTTTTTTTAATTAAATTGAAAATGCAGAAAATAAAACAAGAATGATGAAGATTATGTTACTGTGTAGTTGGTTGTAATTTGTTACTGTACTATATTATTGTACTGGCATAAAAGTAGTTGTTTATGAACTCCATGTATCACACACATATATTTTGGAGTATACTTGGGGTGTGTTTGGTAGAGAAGCTTATGAGAGCTTATGAGAGCTTATATGAGCTTGAGCTTATCATTTTAATAAGCTTTAAGTAATAAGCTTTGTTTGGTAGACATAAAAAGCAGAGCTTATGAAAATCATAAGCTCTAGAAAAATAAGCTACTTCTAGTAGCTTATGAAAAAAAATAGAGCTTATGAACTAGAAAATAAGCTCTAGCTAGTTTACCAAACACTTATAAAAAATAATAAGCTCCAGCTACCAACTAAAAAAATAAGCTCTAGCTCTAGCTCTAGTCCATAAGCTCCAGCTCCAGCTATAAGCTCCAGCTCTAGCTAGTTTCATCCAAACACACCCTTGAATGAAAATGTACAGCAACTATATTTTAACAACATTTCTTACCTTGATGTAATAGTCAATATAAACATTAATTAAAGCCTTAAACTTCAAAAATATGATTATGATTATGATTGTAATTATTTTCATCATCGTTGTGACTATGATGACACTAATTTTTTAACCAAAAAATGTTCGTTATTTCACCTTCCTAATCATAAACTTCATGTTCCGCCAATATATGTATAGTATAACTATTCAAGCAGATATGTATAAATAACCACAAGTATTAATTATTGTCTAACTAGTTACAACAATATATAAATATTATTTCAGTCTAGTTTAAATTTATATGAGTAGATATGTATACCATTACTCAGATGTATGTATTATTTTGACAGTGTGCGCGTATGACAGTATGTATGATATATGACTTGTTTGATTTGGATCACCTCATTGAGGTTAAGGTACTAATATTGGGCTAGTACATAGCCATTGGGGGATTGGGCTAGACTAATATTGAACAGTACTATATTGCTATAGAAAGTATCAACCCATAATGGGCCTAGATAGCTAGACACTTGGATCCAAAAAGAAATGAGCCCTTGTTGAGTTATAACATTATTATTATTACTAGAATAAAATGTTTGAATAAGTCTTCTTGCGTATATAACATTGCATATAAGTTACGTCGTTAAATAATAAAGTCCCGGGTGCAATGAATCACAGACAATGACAGAGACACTATCGTCAATTAGGCCTTTTCAAATTCAATTCAAATATATATTATAGTAAAAAATTCGGTCAAGTACGAAAAGATCTATTTATTAATTGCCCGAATCATTCATTAGATATGTGTGTTGGTAAAGTGGATATATCAATGACTTACATCAACGTGAATCTGGTCCAGTAATATCGATATGTTCCTTTAATTATACATGTATATTTTTTTTAAAGGCGATATCGACATTGAATACTCTCATTTGTCACCTACACACGCGTTAGGAGAAAACTCAATTCGCGACGATGTTGACAGTACCATCGAAGGTTGGAAAAACCCCTCCAGAGACCTTCACAAATAGCATTGATGTTGCAGTACCATCAAAGGTTAGAAACTACTTGCTTAGAGTGAGAATCGAACCTGGGTTAGTTGTACCCCAAGTTGAATCTCACCCTCATACAACTCAAGCCAAGCTTTGGTGGTAATTATACATGTATATTCGTGGAAATTGTTTTCAAACAAAAGATGAGCGTAGGAGGTAGATCATAGGTGATAATAGTCCACCTGTTAAATATAAATGTGTTTTTGGCACAAATAGACTTTTTACTTCGTTGGTCCCTCTATTATACCCCATATTGCTAATAGCGTCCCTCGAGTTTTTTTTTTTTAGAATCCTTTGTATTATCAAAAATTTTTCAATCAACACCCCTCCGTCTAACTTCCGTTAAATAAGTCCGTTAGTCATGTCATGTGCATTGCATGTGAGGTTAAATTCGTCTTTTTACCCTTATATTTATCAAAATCTTCATCTTCATAACTAACATATCATAAACCCTAAAAATCAAACACAAAAATAAACCCAAAATCCAATCTAAAACCTCCAAATCCACAGCGAAAGTGTGCCATCTTTGAACATAGAAAATATATGACAAAATTTAAGTACATCTCCAATGTCCACCCCTCCCTCCATCATTCATCATTGTTATCCATCCATTTTTAGGTGAAAGTGTGAAACCGCCTATGCCCTCATCTTCGAGCGATTCACGTCCCCACTGTTACCTCCTCTTCACCGACTCACCGATTCTTCGACCGATTCCTATCTAGTCTTGTGTTATAGTCGTTGTTGAAATCTCTAAATTTGGTACCGATGAAGATTTTTTTGAATCACCATCAATCTTGTGGATATGAACAGTGGATGAAATTTGTGAACCATCGTCAAATGGTAACGATTTGAGTTTAATAATGGTAATGATTTTATATATGTTTATTGCTCAAATGGGTTTGGTGAACTGCTACTTTTTTGTGCTTCTTAGATCTTCACTTTTCCTTAAACATCTTCAATATTATACTTAAAGATTTTAAGATTTGGATTTTGACTTTGGTTAATGGGAAAATTGAAATTAAAAGAAAAACAAAAAAAAAAAAAATTGTCAAATTCGTCCTTGTGTTTGTTCATTTTCTTTTTTTTTTAGTCCCTCCCAATGAAACTCGTTTTTAATGGTCCCTAAATGCCATTTTCATTCCCAATTTAGTCCCTGCTGTTAACATCCGTTTATAGGTGCCGTTAGTAATAGATTGTGCTACTCACGTGACATTTAATTACATACAAAATAAGCTGTTCCATCCTTAAAGAAGCCGACCGATCTCAGATTGGCTTGTTCCATCCTTAAGATTTATAGTATGAGTTGTTTACTACTGTATGAATCTATGATAAATAATCCAACCATTTCAAAATACACGATTTACTACTTTATTTCAATAATTAAAAAAATACATGACTTATTACTTGTTGGGATAGTTGACAATAACAATAAACAAATGTAATACCCAAACCAATGAATCTATGATCATTTATTACTCCAAACATAAAAAAAATTACTGTAACTATTTTAATTAATTAATAAATAATTTCATAATAATATAATAAATGTAAAAATAACCATAAACAAAAAAAAGTTACCTGGTAGTGACGGAAATTGGGGTCCACGATTACGTAAACATGGTATCACCTCTGGGGGGTTACAAACAATGAATACTCACGACGCAAAACACCACCACCATCCGTCACCTTCTTAATCGCAATCGCCCGTCTCATTGACACCTCCGCATCCACCGTTAACGCCGCCGTCCAGTGGCGGATCCAGGATTTTTAATCACTTGTAGCACAAAATAAAAAACGTGCAATCAGGGTTGGTCTTGACGTTTTTGATGCACCGGGCGTGAAACATTTGAAAAATGCCCTAACAAAATTTTATTAAGTTACATCACTTTAATACTTGAAAGTTTGAACCAAGCCAAGATAGTTTTTTTTTTTTTTTGAAAAGCAATATGTTATATAAAATTCAAAGCGCAAAGTACATCGAGAAATACATCGCAAGGCGAAAGGATACCGAGCTAGAAACCTACGCCAAATTACTATACAAGATAAACAAACGCACCACAAATTACAAATTAAACAAGGTAAACACTAGGATTATGAAGCCAATCGTGTCATTTGACTTTCCTTTGCTTGCAACGCTTCGCAACCCAATCAAAGCTCAAGACTTGAATCTCACTTAGTGCATTCGGGGCGGTCCATGAAAGTTTCTTGAAGGCTTTTTGATTCCTATTCCTCCAAACAAGATAGCCACTAATCCATTCGACCGCTTGCCATATTTGTCTACCCAAATCGGAGCAATTAGAAGGACCACAACCACATAGGAGATTATCAAAAGATAGATTAGCCGAATCAAAACTCCACCAATCACAAACTTTTTCCCAAATTTCACGAACATACACACACGACAAAAGAGAATGCTTCACCGATTCAATTTCCAAACCACAAAGAGGGCAAAGAACGGAGTGTAGATCGATACCCCGTTTGTCTAGTTCGGACAAAACGGGTAATCTCTCCCGCTTCGCTCTCCAAACGAAAACCTCAACTTTTTTTGGAACAAGATTATTCTTCATAGTCACTAAATTGGAATTATTTGAAGGAAAAACTTTCTCCATGATAAGTTTTGTTAGTTTTTTTGTGGAGAAAGAACCATTACCACTTCGCTTCCATGAAAAAAAGTCTTCTTTATCCGGATACATTACAAAAGATGAGAGAAGAGCTTCAAGGTTATCCAACTCGCCTCTCGTACGTCCCGAAATTAACCGAGACCATTCCCATGAGTATGAAACCGTGCCATCCTTTTGTTGTATACGATTTGATACCGTGACATGGGGGTTTGATTCGAGCCGCACTAATCTTTTAAAAACCTCCTTGAGTGGTTTGTCCAATAGCCAAACATCTTACCAAAATCTTGTGTTGTTACCATTTCCGATCACCTTAGCAAAGGAACTTGAAAATTCGACACCCGCATTATTTATCTCGAAACCTGTTTTGACAATATTACTCCAAGTAGAGTTAGTACAAGAAAGATTCTCACCCGTATTAAGTAGTCCCGTAGCCCCATAAATACTTTTAATAACCTTAACCCACAAGGAGTTGGTTTCGGTGTGAAACCTCCACCACCACTTGCCGATTAAGGCTAAGTTTTTGCAATTAAGAGACCCCAAGTTAAGTCCGCCATCCACCCGAGGGCGAATGACATCATCCCATTTTACCCACGAGATTTTGGAATTATCACTCGACCCGCCCCAAAAAAATTTACGTCTTACACACTCAAGTTTTTTAAGCACGGAGGGCGAGGCACGGTAGAGCGAGAAGAAATACAACGGTATGCTATTAAGAACCGCATTCACGAGAGTTAAACGTCCACCGAATGAAATCGTACGCGCTTTCCAATCCGACAATCTTTTCTCGAATTTGTCAATCACCGGTTTCCAATTTGATATTCTTTTCATGTTCGCACCAATAGGTAAACCGAGATAAGTCATAGGAAAAGTTCCCGACTTACAACCAAACAAGTTCGCCATATTCTCGACTTCTCTTTTATCAACACACACACCAAATAAATTACTCTTATTGAAATTTACTTTTAACCCGGAGCATAGTTCGAAGCATTTCAAAAGTTTCATTAAATTCTCAAGGTTCTCAAAACTCCAATTGCCAAAAAATATGGTGTCATCCGCGTATTGCAAGTGTGAAATAGGGATCTTATCATTACCAATTTCCACCCCGCTATAAAGACCATTAGAAACCGCCGCCTTAGCCATCCAATTGAGACCCTCCGCCGCGATAATGAAGAGGAACGGGGAGAGGGGGTCTCCTTGTCTAACCCCCCTCCCTAAATTAAACTATTTCGTTGGAGAACCATTAACAAGAACCGAGATTGACGCCGACCTAAGACACGATTCAATCCATTTCCTCCATTTAGATCCAAAACCCATTAAGGACATCATTTCATCTCGAAAATCCCAACTAATGCTATCAAAAGCTTTTTCGAAGTCAACTTTAAACACCATACTCTTAATATGATTGTTCTTCAAAAAATCAAGGGATTCCTTTGCCACTAAAACACCATCAATAATGTTCCTCCCTTTTATGAAAGCACTTTACTCGAAACCAACAAGGTTTGGAATTACCTTTTTAATTCGATTGGAAAGTAGCTTTGCAATAATTTTGTAGAAACAACCAATGAGGCTAATAGGCCTATACTCATTGAGACTTACCGGATTCGTAACCTTGGGAATTAATGTGATGAAGGATGAATTGCATCCTTGAGATATGACACCTGTTCGCCAGAAATTTCGGATGGCCTCAATCAAATCATCGTCAATAATTGCCCAAAAGTTTTTATAGAATCTCATATTAAAACCATCCGGTCCCGGAGCCTTATTACTTGCACACCCTTTAACTGCATCCTAAATCTCGCTATCGCTGAATTGTTCCTCAAGATCATTTTTTTGAACTCAGATAGTTTAAGGATATTCTGTGAACCCGAGATAGCATGTCTGTTGGGAGTAATACCCACATGCGATGCATATAAGCGAATGTCCGGCCCATTATGTGACTCAGGCCCACCACTATCAGGCCCTGATTGAAGTGATTTATCGGGAACACTTGCTGCACGTGGGCCAGCATCGAAGTCAGGCCCAAGGAAAAAGCTGGGGAGCATTCTGGGCCGAGAGGTGTTCGCAGGCCTGAATAAATTCATGAACCATTGATATTAAGACCACGAAAATTGCATTTGCTATTTTTTTCTACGAATTGCGTTATGAAAAAAGTTCGAGTTCTCGTCCCCTTCAATACTCCATTTCAATCTTGCCTTTTGTCCCAACATATTTGCTTTTATTTTTTCTTTTTCAACCCAATTTCGTCTACATTCTAACCACTATTCCCGATCCGAGTTAGTGAGAACATTTGCTTCGGCTTTCAACTCCCACTCCCACTCCATGGCTTCCTTTTTAAAAGCTTCGATCTCTTTATCAAGACCCCCGAATTTGCTAACACTCCATTCTTTCAAAGCGAATTTGACGTTTTCAAGCCTATCTCTAAAGTTACAATCCTTTCGCGAACCCCGAATAGGCTGACCCCAAGCCTCCGCAATAACTTTATCAATTTCCTTATAATTGAACCATTCATCGAAGACCTTGAACGGTTTTGGCCCAAAATCAATAAACTTATCTCTTAAAATCAAAGGACAATGGTCAGAGAGGTGCCTATCCAAAGCAACCACCGAGAGGTCCTCCCAAAGTCGAAGAAAGTTATCATCAACCAAAAACCTATCAAGTTTACTTAATTTCCAACCATCATCGCTAATGCGCGTGTACTTTCTCCCACTGATATCAATCTCGATTAACCCATTTCTATTAATGAAATCATTGAATCTGTCCGCCCTACATTGGTGAAATTGAGAATTAAGGCGATCATCCGACTCTCTAACCTCATTAAAGTCACCAACAAGTAACCAAGAACTTTGCACCCCATTAAGAAGCCTATCAAGCATCTCCCAAAATAACCTTTTATCCCGATCATTGTGAGGGCCGTAAACATTAACAATAATCGATTCTACCCCCGACTTAACCCATTTACCTCTAATAGCAAGAAAGATATCACACCCTAAACAATCTGAGACATCGAAAACACTAGGATCCCAAATAGTAATAAGACCTCCCGATTTGCCAATCACCTCCTTTTGTACATACCCGTAATTCGAACCCCCCCATAACGCACTAATCTACTTATCATCAATTGTACGACACTTAGTTTCTTGGAAGGCTGCTACGCAAGGTTTTTCACTAACACAAATATTTCGAACCCAACCGAATTTCCCCGAAACCGCAAAACCTCGAACATTTAATGACAAAATCTTCATTAAAAATAGAGACAAAACGAGAAGAGAAAAGAGGAGACTTACTGAGGATCAGCAGGCCGATAGAGACCAATCTGTTCCCCATATTATTTAAGGTCATCCATGTTGATTGACAAGGAGGAAGAACGCTGCTTTTTTTTTCTTTTCCTTTGTAGCCTTCTTAGACCTAAATCCGCAACCCTTACAGGAGAAATTATTGGAATCACCACAATTACTCCCCACTCTTGCCCTACTTTTTAACTTCATGATCCTGGAAGATGCCTTATAATTACACATATATCGCCAATAACAATTGTTGCAATTAGATACCTCTGTCGTTTTCACACTTCTACAATCGGAAGAAACATGTTGGCGATGTGGATCTGAATTGAATTGAGGGTTTCCTGATTCTTTATCCCGTTTGTTTTTGGCCACCCTCTTCTTAGTTTTATTTTTTGTCTATTTTCCCTTGGCATCAGAAATAGCATCACCATCTGTAATATTTTTCTGGTTCACTTCATTGATGTTACCCATCCCATCATCGGTTTGAGAGTTATCAGGCCCACCACGAGAAGGTGAAGCAGGCCCAATGTTCTCACAACTAGGCCCAATGTTCTCATTATAGGAAACCCCATCATGTCTTGCATTAAGCCCACCAGACGGCCCATTATGTTCAGGAACCGACTCCATAACTTCGCTATCAATATGTGGGGCCTGTGAAACGATAGTATCCCCATCGATATTCACATCTGACTGTACAATATCTTGGGACGGTTGAAAATCATTAGGTTTAGGGTTCCCCAGGTCACGCTTAACCTTGGAAACCTTAACTTTTCCAATTAACTCTTCTACAGTTTCAACCACCTTCTCTACATCATTAAACGTCCCCTCGTTTGTCACAAAACAGGACTCTTCATCTTCTACATTCAAATTTTTGTTAGTTGCAGGTTCCACCACATTTTCAGGCATCACTTCCGGCATATCCTCATCACTTGGATAGCTGTTGTTATCACCATCTTCATCTTCGCTATTAAGGACATCGTTGTACAAGCCGAATTCATCATCATACTTAAGGCATTTATCTTCATTGGAGCTAATACCATCGACATCCTTATCAATATCTTTAACAGGACCAATACATTCTGAATCAATATAATCACACTGACTTACTTTGGACTTCTCATCTTTTGTATCTTCAACCACGTTGATAAAAAAGGATTTAGATTTATAGAGTTTAACAAAAACCCTTCCAGTTACCAAGCTCTGATTACCCGAAAAGTTGCAATTTTCCATAAGATATACCACGCCCCACCAATCCGCAATGGATTTAAAAGTCTTCTCGGACCAGCAGGGAAGAGGAACTCCCGTAATAGATAACCAAGACATTCTCCCCTCCGGCCAAGCTGAAAAATCCCACAGACTTATTTTATGGACCCATTTGTTTAGTTTATGATTACCATTGGCTAACTCCATAGCTACATTAACGGTTGGAAAGACAAGCAGGACGCTAAGACCATTGAAACGCTTGACCTCAATGTTGTCAAAACCTTCATCCAAAATAATCGACTCCAAATTCTTAAGGATTCCACTGTTTCTTGCTTCACCAATCACAGATCTCTTAAGCACCTCTTCATTACCCGCATCCACATCATCATCTTTAGCATAATAAGTCTTATCTTCTCCTTGTTTACCCAAGTTTACCTCCTTGGCGTTCTTATAGTTACCATCAGGATCTGTTCCATGCCTTGGAACATACTGTTGCTGTTGACCATGATTTTGATGCCGTTTCCTCCTATCATTAAGAACGTCCCTCAAATCCTCCTGCCTCTTACCCATAACATCAGAGAAATTGCGACCATCTCTGAAGCGATTGAAATTGCTAGTACGATTAGGACTATTGACCTTACAACCATTCGCAGGTGCCTGACGGATATCTGAAGCTTTTGGAGGTAGAACGGTTGCCTTGAAAATCTTGATAGCCTCCCCATTAAACTTAATAGACTCCAAAGATTTCAACAAGATATCTGCATCTTGCACTTCCGTAAATCTTACAAAAGCAAACTTACATCCATTAAGAAGTCTCTTCTTTGCCATGTATACATCTCTCACCGCGCCATTTTGCTTGAATAACTTCCAAAAATCAATCACCTTCCAGTCATCGTTGAATTTGAAAAAAATATACGAAGTTAGACGGCTTCGATTCGAACTCTCGTGAAAGTTGTTCCCATAGTACCCGTTGTCGTTCTTTCGAAACTCTCCTGCTCTTGCCCCTCCAGTGCTGTGCCTCGCGCTCTCTCTCTCTCTCTCTCTCTCCAAATTTTCTCTCACACACATTCTCTCTCTCTATAGTATTCAACAAAAATTATTTTAAGTACCAAGCAAAGATAGTTACCTATCCACACGTCAACTTATTTAAATAGAGTAATATTTCAATTGATGAGATAAACTCTAAATTTTGTATCTATATACTAAATATGAAGAGGTTTGTTTTAGTTTAGTCTTACAAGGAATTTATATTTACTAACATTAGAAAAAAACTAAAAAATAATACATACGTAGATGTAGAATGGAAAGATAATACTTCGTGAGATTATAGAAACAGGGACTAAATATAGAATTCAATAATAGTATAGTATGAGTGTTTCAAACAAAAGATAATTACAAGAAAGTGGGTCATGAATATGGGAAATTGTGTGTGGGTTTATCTTCTCAACACCATCTGTACAATTCTCCTCAACTCCATTAAAGTACTATTTAAGCTTTTTTCAATTTGAACATCTTAAAATATCAGTATTGTAATTATGCAGACATAATCTGAAAGGCAACAAAAACACGTCTCCACCTGTTTACAACTTGTAGCCACTCTGACTTTCAAATGTGTAGAAGTGCACCCAAAATTTGGTGAACTGCTCCGTATATGAATTTATCTATGCTAAATATGATTGGAATAGTAGTGTTTTAACCCAAGTCACTGGTTGCACGTGCCCCCAGTGACCATAACATAGATCCGCCCCTGCCGCCGTCGCACCACTTTGCCACGGCACAATCGTCACCGGAACCCTCACCACTTTCCAATTCCCATTCGCATCATTATTATTATTGTTATTAAAACAACTTATTTTGTATGTGATTAAATGTCACGTGAGTAGCACAATCTATTACTAACGGCAACTATAAATGGATGTTAACAGCAGGGACTAAATTGGGAATGAAAATGGCATTTAGGGACCATTAAAAACGAGTTTCCTTGGGAGGGACTAAAAAAAAGAAAATGAACAAACACAGAGACGAATTTGATAATTTTGTCAAAAAAAAACTAATGTTTAATGGGCTAAACTAAACATTTATAAAATTGTATGTGTGTCTAAGAGGGGAATATTGGACTTGTAGATTGGCGTTGGTAATCCGTGTTGGCAAATGAGAGGTCTGAAATAGATAGTATAAATAGTTATGTTCGATTATTTGTGATCAGTTTGTTCCCTCTATGTATCCCAGTTTTGGAATTGCAATTAAGTAAGTTTTCTGCCTCGCTTTGTTTTTAATTCCGTGTCTTTGTGTGAAAACTTATGTTTGCGTTTGTGAATTTGCTTAATTTTTGGGTCGTGATGTTTCAACAATTGTTCTTGAAATGGAATTGATATAATATGTTACAATTAAACGTATTTAGTTCCATTGTAATAATAAATTGCTAGTAAAAGTATCCAGTTCCATTATATGAATATGGTGGTTTTGGATTGGATTTTAGGTATTTGGATTTGGGGGTTTTGGATTGGATTTTAGGTTTATTTTTGTGTTTGATTTTTAGGATTTATGATTTTTAGAACCATAAGTTCTAGTTGTAGTGTAAATTGTGAGGCACACTAAATGTAAAAGGGCTATAGATGAGGGCATATATACCACCTAAGTCAATTAGTCATTGTACTTCAAACGAGTTTAAGAAGCTGAGGAATGTATTTGTTTTTGTCTGTCCATTTTACTTGCTTTTGTCCGTTTTACCTGTCTGTGTTTGTTCTACACTTATCAATCCTTCAATATCTAATTCAAAACATGTAATCAGAGCATAACATTTGGTATCAGAGCTTACAGTAGTGATCTATATCACTCATATAAATCCATATTACAAAATTGGAGCTGAATTTGAAGTTCAAAGTTTGTCCGTTTACTGCTGATCATTTATGGACAACTTGATTTTCAATTCTGACGTTCAGAATTGATTGAATTTCAAGTCAAAGGTGTTTATAGATACAACAAACAGATTACAATTTGTTTGAGAGAAATTTTATAACAACTCACTATGAATTTGATGATTATTGAGAATATTTTCAGTTCGAAGCTATTTTTAAAAGTTGGATCGATTCTACTAGTTTTGGATTGAGGATTGCTCAGAAGCGTTCGTTATAAGTAAACGTATCAATTTGACGGAGTAATTTCAGTGTTTGAATCAAAATAAAGAATTAAATTCTAAACGGACAAGTAACAGCCCTCCATTTTTCTTCGTGTCCAATTTTGTTCATCAACATTATAGTTTAACTACTGTGGTTAAGTTCGTTTAAGGTTGTAGAAGTGATTGTTACTGGTTAATTGGAGATTATAAGTCGTTGAAGTTGACAAATTGGATAAAGGGACATCAGTGACCTTTTTGTTCTTGAATCAGTTTACGGACACTTGTAATAGTTCTTTGGATATTTTTGGATTACTAACTTGTTGTTGCAGGTTTTTGTCCATGTTGGAGAATCTTGTCCGATTTCAGTAGTAAATTCGATTGATAATTCAATCTGTCTTTTTAACTGACACTATTCATTTATGCTACGGTGATCTTCTGTTCGCTTTTGTTCAATTTCTTGATACTTAGACTGATTTAGGTGTCCGTTTATGACACTTGGATTAAGGATCTTGATAACGTCTAAATTATACATATTTTTATAATTACTTCATGGCGTTAGCTTGATATTTGATTGTCAATTTTAAATAGTTTCTTATCTAAATATTATTAATTTCTGTAAAAAAGATATTTTTAATGTTTTGGTTTAGTAAATGTGATAAAACAGGATAAAAATAGAAATATACAGAAAACTGTGATAAAACAAGATAAATACAGAAAAATACATAAAACTGGTCAAAGCTGTCGGCCGAAAGAAGTCAAAAGCCACCAGCTATGGAGTGTAAAATGCAAAATGTCCCAGAACCAATCAGAAACGAAAAGACTTACTGTTTACATGCGTTTGAAGACTTGGACCTTGCAATTTTACAAGAATATTTCAGATATAGAGTTATTTGAGGGCAATCAAGGTTCAAGTGTGAGGGATTTGATATTGCTAAAATAATGTATGTTTTGATCCGCAATATCAGTCTCGTTTTCATCAGATTCATTCATTATATAAAGATTTGTTGATGATTAATGGTTGAAGATTACGCCTTTTGTATCGTGAGCTCACTTGTGGTAATTTGAGTGATTTATGTGTATATTAGAGATTAAATATCAAAATGGTTAGTTCGGGTTTGAGTCGGGATTCAAAAATCACATTTCAAATTTTTTCCAGGCCAAACGAGATTTCTGGGTTTCAGGTTCGCGAGATTTTGGGTCCCTATCGCGAGGTTATGATCGAGCATGATTTGCATCCGCGAAGAAAATGAAAAACGATCACGAACCACCAGCTTTGGGTGGCTCACGATAGAGAGATATACATCATAGGCACTTCGCGATCGCGAAGTGGTGCCCGACGGGGCCTTTTATTTAAAAACCTAATTTTCATTCATGAGGTTATCATTCATACTGCATCTGTTTCAGAGCTTTAAGGGATGAAAAAGGTAATTTTTTAAGAATTCCAAGGTCACCAATCTCATCTAATCTTTTGACTAAAGCATTGCAATCTTATAATCATTGAAGGATCATTCATAATCTTGGTGAATTCTCATCTTCAAACTGCGATTTCTCCATTGATCATGTGTTAATCTTTTATTATGATTGTAGGCTAATTTCATTATGTTCATTTAGATTAATACTTTGTTGGATGTAATTTTGATGATTGACTATTTAATGTTTGATGACCATTAGCTTAAACACTTGAATTCTTGTTGATACTTATTGTTTGAGTAATTGATGATTGTGATTGTCTGGTAGTAAGAGCTTTCATTAGAGTCTGTTACAATTGTTCATAAAGTTCTAAGCTTTTGATTGATTGATTGATTGATTACTGTGGTTGTCCAATTTTGTGACGTTTATTGGAGTCTGTGACATTTAGTTAATTGATTAATTTGTCCAGGCACTTGTTCATTGACTGGAGACAGTATTGAATTACATCATATGATTAGTTGATACAGAGGTTGATTGTGTACAACGAGAGTTGACACAGTTGTTGATTACAGTGAACACTGGATCACAGTTCAGGTCTAATTGTTAGTCAATTTGATTAACCATAATCTAGAGGTCTTAGGCTACGAGGAATTCCATGTCGTGTAATCTAGTTTGTAGAGTTTGTTCAGGGGAATTCCTAGTGAACCGATTAGTTAATTTGAAAATGTTTAATAATTAAGTAAAGCTTAATTTAGAAAATCCAACATTAGTGAAGAAAGTCTAGGTGAACATCATTTCCATCATCTAAATTTGAATCTATCTTTATTACGTTTTATTAATATAAAATACCAAAAACATTATCTTTACCTAATTCTCTCTTTGATTCGTCTAATCATTAAATAGCCAAACCCTTAATATTGTTTTTCGCTTTATTTATTTCCGTTCTAGTTAAATTACATCTAGTACTTAATCTTGAACTGCGTTGATATTGTCCTTGGAACTATCTTGGAATTACCATTTTCTATACTCCTACATGATCGGGTATACTACCCGTAAGTGTGTTTTAATCTAATAACAAGTATTTTCTAATAGAAATTACAGACGCAATTTTACACAATAACTACCAACCCAAGTTCAATTCTCTATCCAAGTGGGATTTTCCAACATATTGATGGTACTGCCAACAATAGTGCGATTTAGGAAGGTTGATATCGGCTAATAACTCCTAAATTATACAGAATTTTGATAACATTTTAAGGAGTTATCTTACTATTTTAAAGTCATTTTAATCCAAAAACACATTAAAATGGGTAAAATGGAGAAAAAGGTATTTCTAATGATTTTGTGAAGTTATGTATTAAACAGGATCAAAAATAAGTAAAAACTGCAGAAATCAAGATGAAGCCGCCGACATGGTCTCTTGAAGTCGCCGGCTTGGTGACAAAGTTCAAGAAAGTTCCAGAACTCTGCAGAAAATGTCAGAATCATTGATGCAGCCGGCTTGAAAATGAAGCCGCCGACTTAAACCTGTTTTGTGTACTTAAAGCCCAAGAAAAAGCTAAAAAAATGAAACGAAATCAAAAGATTACAGATCTCTGAAGCCGCCAGCTTCCCAATACAGTAACGCGTTATTCAACTTGCTGGCTACGTTAAACTTGCGAAAGGAGTAACCGCTAAAGGAAAGCCGCCGGCTTCCTACTGAAGATGCCAGCCTGGCCAACGAATTTGAAAACTATAAATTGAGGCCTTCTGGTTCTGTTTTAGATATACTGTTTCGTTTTTCCTTTAGGGTTTTCACCAAAATACGAAAACTCTTAGATTAGGGTTTTATTTCAAGTTGTAATCAAAGTTATCAAGTTATTAATAAAGTTTTCTTTTCATCTACCTTTTTGAGGTACATGACTTTATCATTTTACTCCAGTTTATCATATTTTATTTACTTTTTCTATATCTGTTCGTCTACCATTATGAACTAAAATTTCATAGTGGTTACGTGGAGGAAAAACAAACTTTGTCTGGGAATCAGATGAAGCCGCCGCTTTAACCAGTCCAAGCAGCCGGCTTGACTGGAACAAAGCCACCGGCTTCGTACTCCAATCCGTACAGTTTGTGTTTTTTTTTCAGATTTGTATAAACTGAGTTTCTGTGATGATTGTTTAAACTGTTTTGAATCTGCTATATATTAATATGCTTTCTTGCCATGCTTAATTATTAAATGTTAGATTTTAGAATTGATTAGTACTTAATCCAATGATCTATTATTCGATTCATGCTACTTGTTTAAGATCTAGTAAATCAAACTTGTTAAATTGGATTGCATGCAACTAAGTTAAACAACATAGTTAGTGATAAATCTGTTGAATATAAATTACGCTTATATAATAGAGTTTGATATTGTTAGGCTTAGTCGAAGATCCTCTATTTTAGATGTGTTTGATTAATGATTGGATGAAAACCAAGTAATAATTGACTTTCAGCTAGTAACTTGAGTTGATCTACTTGATGTTTAATAGCTTATATAATTTGTCAGTCTATTTGCATGTTGATCCGCATCATAAGGTTGATATGTATCATGTAATTGAATTGAATACTAAGAATTGAGATGTTAGTCATGCACATCACGTGTCTAGCATATGCTTTAAGTCCTGCCTATTGAATGATATGTAACACTTGTCTTAACATGTTTAGGGATAATGATTGGTTTATGATTGTTATTTTGCCTTGTGTTAATATAAGTTAAGAAACTTGCCTAATATGATTCCGTATGAGTTATTCATCCATCTAACTACTTTTATTTATAATTGTTTATTTCAAGTCTTTAAATTCTTGCTTTATATTTAGTTATTTTATTCATTAAAATCGTATCTTCAATCATCTCTTTCCTAAGAGATAAAAATCTACAAGCTTAAAATACATAAAAATCTATCTTTAGTTCTTTAATAAGAGCTAAGTTTTTTAATAAACCAACTTAAAACGCATCTACGCTCTCTTGGAAAGATAATCTAAAATACTACATTTGATCAGATTTTGTTGCTTGTTAGGGTGTTAAAAGTAAAATAAAGGTTTTATAAATTTAAAAGTTGAAAGATAAATTAAGCACTACTGCACACACTTTTGACACATCAACTTTTTGGCGTCGCTGCCGGGGAGCGCGGTAAATAGAGAAATTGGAAATATTTTGGTTATTGATATTTCTTGAAAACAAAGTGATGACGGTCTTCCTTTAGAGGAGGGTTGATGGGGTTCCGATTTAAAGGCTTCTGCTCGAACCTAGACGTCGACGGTCACTTAAGTATTGAAAGATTCAAGAGGCTGATTTATGTTTGATTATTCATTGTTATGCGATAAAAGTTGGTATTTAATAATTATAGTTATGTCATTAATATTTATTATTACATTTACCAGTTTAAATTTTATTAATATATTAAAATATGTCCAATATATTCTCCTAAAGATAAAATAAAAAATACATAAAACTATTATAATAACATTAAATTATCTCCTTACCATAAATTCTAGAAAATTTTCTCCTAAAATATTTATTTTTATGATTTTAAATCACATGAATACCCGATCAGAGAATCCCGTCTTAGAAGACATGTTACCCAATCCCGATTTACTATTTAAACATTCTAAAGAGTTGAACATTGTTAGGAAATTAAACTTCCATGAAGGAACTAGTCCATTGTCTAGTATACCGTCTAGTCCTGATTCTAATTATTTGGGATCTCTTTTTGATTCATACATTGAATGACTACTGAAAATTCAATGGAAGCATTAATGAAAGCGGATCAAGAAGGGTTAGGTCACGCCATTACTCAACCTATTATAAAATAAAATTTTTATATTAAAGGTCCTATCTTTCACTTGCTTAAGGATAACCAATTTAAGGGTACTGAAAAAGAAGATGCTAATGCGCACATTCGAAACTTCAAGGATATTTGCAATTTGTTTAATATCACTAATGTTGAAAGTAATACAATTTATCTTCAGTTTTTTCTGTGGTCATTAAAAGATGAAGCTAAGTAGTGGTTAAATTCGTTGCTCGAAGGAGATATCACTAGTTGGGATACTATGGTTGAAAAATTTCTAAACTCGTTTCTTTCCCGCATCCAAAACTGTCACCCTTCAAACTGAAATTGCTAATTTTTGCAAGAAATCTAATGAGACACTTTACTCTGCTTGGGTTAGATTTGATCAATTGCTTAGGGGTTGTCCACAACATTGTTTGGATACATTTAAAAAGGTACCTACTTTCTACAAAGGTTATGACATAGATATGAGAAGAGAGATTGATACGTCTGCTGGAGGTAATATCATGAGTAAAACTGCCAAGGAAGCTGAATCGTTAATTAATAAGTTAGCTGCTCATTCCCATGAACGACATCAAGACTTAGACATTTCCCGGTCTGTTAAATATGTTAATTATGATTGGGAGGATGTGATTAAAGCTATGAATGCGCAGTTGGGTAATTTAGGAAGGCAAACAGAAAAAGCTTTCCAAAAAAATGCATATAATTAAGGTAGGTTGTGAAAAATGCCAAGGTCCTTGTACTACGAAAGATTGTGTTGCTAGTCATACTATGGAGCAGGTTGAAAACGTCTCTAACATGATTCAATATCAAGGAGGAAATTCAAATTTTTTAAATAATTATAATACACCTTATCCTACTAATAATAAAAATCCACCTGGTTTCTATCCTGCTAGAGCGCCCTTCATTCCAAATTCGTCTCCTAATGCTCAATCCGAAAAGAAATTCAATCTTGTAGAAAACATCCTAACTTTCATCAAGAATCAAAATGAAGCTAATGAAAACATAAAAGCTCAACTTTTCCAAGTGTAAAATAATCATCAAGCGTCTATTCAAAACTTAGAACGCAATGTTACTAAGTTATTTCAACTTGTCGAAGGAAAAGTTCCAGCTGATTCTGAAAAATCGAAGGAGGTTCTTTTTGAAAAGGTTAATAAGGTTAGAGAAGTGAATATGGTTGATATCTATGAACCTGGTTTGAGGTATTTATGGGAATTTGAAATGGTAGAAGAGGAATACGATCAACAGATTAAGAAGTTAACTGCTGATGAGGAAGATAAGTCCAAAGATGCTAAAGTTCAGGGTCTTGATCGTGATGATGTCATTTTTATGCATGAGTTGTTTGATGAAGGAGAAGGGGTTAACGAAAAAGCTAGTGAAGATTATGAAGTTGCTAGTAAAAAATTTGAAAAATCTGAGTGTGTGTTTACTGATGATTGGTTACCTGAACTTATGAAGAAATTGAAAGAACGAGAAAAGGAAGGTTTCCGATCTCTTTATTCATTTACAATTGATCCTGTCAATCCATCTAGAACACCTGAGTTTCCCATTGTTTGTTCTAATCCGGGGGAGTTTCAAGTTCCTTGCTTAATTCGTGGTCCCATTCCTATAGTGGGATTCACCGATACTGGTTCTAGCATTAATGTTATGCCATTTTCTGTCTACAATCGCTTATGATTGCCATCTTTGGAACCTATCTAAGGGATCGTTTGTTTTGCCGATAACTGTTTGCAAAATCCGTTGGGGATTGTTAAGGAAGTTAAAGTCATAGTTGGTTATGCTTTTTATAAGTTTAATTTCGTGGTCATGGACATGGAAGAAGATCCTATAACTCCTTTATTTTTGGGATCTCCATTTCTAGCTACCGCTCGCACAACCACTAACTATGAAAATAATATGCTGATTATTCGTTATGGTGCTATTTTTGAATCCATTTCGTTAGTGCCAAGAGCTAGGGTTCCAAGATCGAATATGAAAATGGTTAGAGTTAATAAAGAGGATGATGATGATCTTACTGTTGATAAAATAGTGACGGAATTCTTGAAAGGACAATACAAGATTAGTGGAGAAGTGAGGAGTAAAATCCATGATCTACATGTCCAATTCGAAATGCAGTTTCGTAGAAGTCTTAACACCACATTGAGTTTCTTAGAACAAATTAAAATGTCAAATGAGATTGAGAAAAACAAGTGTGGGGAAAATAAGCCTAAGAAGTAATCCCAATGGAATAATGAGTCGCACAACCGACTCTATAATCAAAACTACCTATCACTATATGTTTATTAGGATTATGTTTTCTGAATGTTTTGTTTCGTTATTTATTTTATGAATGTAAGAGCAATATAGCTCCTAAGTGTTAAAGTGATAAAGTTATTAATAAAATACTATGTTTGTGTTATATTTTGCATTGTTTAACAAAATTATGTCAAGTTATTTATATTGAATTCAAAAAAATCCACAAGTATTCTACAATTATTGTGCGATCCAACATTCAAGTAACATCACTTTTCCCTTGTTTTTATTTATGTCTTATATTTATTACTATGTTGAATTATAAATGCAAGTGAGGAACATTGCATAATCTAAGTGTGAGGAGGGAATTGATTAATCACTTAAAAACTTAAAAGAATAAAATACAATTTTTTCCCGAAATTTGAAACAAATACAAAAATGGGTACAAATTAATTTTTTTTAGGAAGTTTAAATTCTTAGTCAAACTTATGTCTTTTTCCTAACTTAATCTTAAATAATAATAGAACTACTCTCAACTTCGAGATCGGACTACTTGTTTAAGATAAGAAATAAACGCCAAATATTGTGAAACGATTGCAAACTTATAGCCACTACCATATGACATAATAAGCATGGACCACTGAGGCAGCAAAAGAGTCCCATTGAGGGCCAACTTAGAAAAATTTGCCAAATGTAAAGATAATGCTAAGCATAAAAGCAAAAGAAATGAAAAGTCAAAAGAGCCCAATGAAGGCCAATAAGAGTAAGGAAAGCAAGAGAAAAGAGTTCCAATGAGAACCACACATTTATAAAAATTCTAGTCAGAAAATAAAAGAATCCAATGATGACCAACTTGTATTAATCTGGATTAATAAACATTAGGACCACTTGTGCTCTTTGGTCTGGTTCAGACTAGTTCTTATAATAATAAAAGCTAACTTTTAAATAAGTAGACATCTTTTTGACTTTGCAATTTACTTCAGCTCTATATACCCATCTAAATTAATAAGTTTAAAGGTTTACTTGAGGACAAGTAAAAGTTTAAGTGTGGGGAATTTGATAAGTCCTAAATTACAGAATTTTGATAACATTTTAAGTAGTTATCTTACTATTTTAAAGTCATTTTAATCGTAAAACACACTAAAATGGGTAAAATGGGGAAAAAGGTAGGATCAAAAACAAGTAAAAACTGCAGAAATCAAGATGAAGCCGCCGGCCTGGTCTCTTGAAGCCGATGGCTTGGTGACAAAGTTCAAAAAAGTTCCAGAACTCTGCAGAAAATGTCAGAATCATTGAAGCAGCCGTCTTGCAAATAAAGCCACCGGCTTAAACCTGTTTCGTGTACTTAAAGCCCAAGAAAAAGCTAAAAAAAAAGAAATGAAATAAAAAATATTGCAGATCTCTGAAGCCGCCGGCTTGGTACTGAAGCCGCCAGCTTGGCCCAATACAGTTACGCGTTTGATGCGTTGCGATATACATCTTTTACCCTC
Source organism: Rutidosis leptorrhynchoides (assembly GCF_046630445.1). Classification (NCBI taxonomy): domain Eukaryota; kingdom Viridiplantae; phylum Streptophyta; class Magnoliopsida; order Asterales; family Asteraceae; genus Rutidosis; species Rutidosis leptorrhynchoides. The sequence goes on from NC_092333.1 coordinate 194,651,728, forward strand.
TAAATTTATATTTGATTCAAACACTACAATCAAGCACACACAATTAACGAGCACTTAGAACCCGGTTATTATAACACTTTAATGTAAGAATTCTTATCAAGTTCGTCCCAAGGGAAGCGGTGTAAGTCAGATATTTGAAACTATCAATTGTCCTAGGGTTTGTTTGATTGGGGAGTTTCGATTGATATCAACTAACAACTAAAACTTGCACAATTAAACAAACCTAAATTTATCAATTAAACTAGTAATAAGAAACAAGTAGTGAAGTATTAAGACTTAAAACAAATTAACTAAGACGTGTTCACTTATCTAATCCTCTCCATGCTTGGCTTGCCCCATTTTGCCTACTTTGCTATCTCATTAGTTGTTGAACTATTAAATATTTAGCATTACTACTAAACCTCAAATTAAATGATACTTCGTGAATTCACATAAGCTTTATATCCTAGGATCGAGTTAAGCATGATTTGGTCATTGGGATTGAGCTTGGGTTGAAATCACTTAAAACCCCCAACTATCGAAATCGCTTAAGATAATCGGCACTACTATGTTGACTAGAGGCCAATTGAAAACCAATCTAGATCAAGAACACAATCACTTGCAATTCCTAAGTTAGTTATCTAGATCACCCAAGGTGTTAAAGCACATATTGATTCACTTCTCAAATCACTAAGAGAGCTACACAACATATGTAATCAAAGTCAAGCCTAAAACAAACTCATAGCAATGGATCTTTAGCTAACTCAACAACACATGATCATGTAATTCATTCAAACAACAATAACCAATTGATTTAGGGCAAACACTAGCATTAGAGATTCATAGATAAGCAAACACAAGAGATTTAGCAAATCATAGCTAAAATTAAACTAATAATAAGCATAGAAATGTAAATCATCATCATCTTCAAGTTATTACAAGTAATCAATGAAAAATATGAAAAGTAAAGTGAAGATTACAGCCCAAAATGTAAAGAAGATGAAGATCTAAGCTAAACAATGATGAATCTTGAGCTAGCTTCCTTGAATCTGAAAGGACCCGTTCATATACATTATAAACGATTCACAATAGTTGATTACATTGCGAGGTATTTGACCTCTATATGATACATTTTACAAACATTGCATTCGTTTTTAAAAGACAATCTTTCTTTACATCGAAAATTGACAGGCATGCATACCATTTCATAATATCCACTATCCAACTATAAATTGATTTAATAATAATCTTTGATGAACTCAATGACTCGAATGCAACGTTCTTCGAAATATGCTATGAAAGACTCCAAGTAATATCTTTAAAATGAGCAAATGCACAGCGGAAGATTTCTTTAACACCTGAGAATAAACATGCTTTAAAGTGTCAACCAAAAGGTTGGTGAGTTCATTAGTTTATCATAATCATTTATTTCCATCATTTTAATAGACCACAAGAATTTCATTTCCAGTTCTCATAAATATATGTCCCATGCATAGAGACAAAAATAATCATTCATATGGTGAACACCTGGTAATCGACATTAACTAGATACATATAAGAATATCCCCTATCATTCCGGGATCCTCCTTCGGACATGATATAAATTTCGAAGTACTAAAGCATCCGGTACTTTGGATGGGGTTTGTTAGGCCCAATAGATCTATCTTTAGGATTCGCGTCAATTAGGGTGTCTTTTCCATAATTCTTAGATTACTAGACTTTAATAAAAAGAGGCATATTCGATTTCGATAATTCAACCATAGAATGTAGTTTCAATTACTTGTGTCTATTTCGTTAAACATTTATAAAAGTGCATGTATTCTCAGTCCCAAAAATATAAAGGGTAAAAAGGCAAATGAAACTCACCATACTGTATTTCGTAGTAAAAATACATATAACGTCATTGAACAAGTGCAAGGTTGACCTCGGATTCACGAACCTAAATTAATTATATATATTTATGTGTTGGTCAATATTTGTCTAACAAATTAGGTTAAGTCATAGTGTACCACAATCCTAATGCTCGAGACTAATATGCAAAAGTCAACAAATGTAAATTTGACTCAAAATAATTTCCAAAAATCTATACATGATTAATATATAGTTTAAATATCGTCGTTTTATATTTTTAAATATTTTTAAAAGATTTGTTAGAGTAAATAATATAATTTATTTATTAATAAATAAAATTTTATATTAAATTTATATAATAAAATATACTTTTATATATATTAAGTAATAAAATTTATAGGGTTCATTTAATATCATAAAGATAATATGATAGGTATTATTAAAGTAAGTTATTACACGTAGTAAAATATGTTTGTATCACATATTTATTTGATAAAATAATATCTATAATGATAGTAAGTAAAAGTTGTATTATTTTGTAATAATAATTATTATTATAAAAATATCAATATTTATAATTACTAAGATGACATTATGATAAAACGATAATTCTAATTATGATAACTTTAATATTTACGATAATTTTTAATATTATCTTTAAAATAATAATTCTATTTAAAATAATAATAATAATTATATTTTATAGTAACAATGACATTTCTATTAAAATGATAATTTTTGTTAAAATGATAGTTTTAATACTAACGATACTTTTAATAATAATAATAGTAATGATAAAAATAATAAGAACGATAATTTTATCTAAATCAATATCTTATAATATTTTAATTTCATCATGATACTCTTACTCATTATTTCCTAATCATTTCGTTTAATAGCTTTTAATCGTCTTTTATATCGTGTTCATAATAATGATAATAATAGTAATCAAAATAATTAGGTGTTACAAATATTTGTTTTAAATACATTAATATTAATAATGATAGTTACTATAACATTATTAACAATAATACTAATAATTATCTTAATGATAATATAGTAATAATAATAATAACAATAACAATAACCATTTTAAAATAATGATATATATATTAATAACGATAATAATAATAATAATACTAATAATAATAATAATAATAATAATAATAATAATAATAATAATAATAATAATAATAATAATAATAATAATAATAATTGGATAATAATAATAATAATAATACTAATTATAACTTTAACGATAATAACGATAGTAATAATAAAAAAAATATCAATTTTTAATGATAAATCCCTTTTATTGATAAAGATAATAATAATCATAATAATAAGATAAAACTAGAACGACGATAAAAACGACGATAATAATAATCATTTTTAATAAAAATATCGAAAATTCAATTGATTATAACTTCTAATCCGTTCATCGAAACCATTCGATATCTAAAGGAAAAGTTCTTAATTTTTCGCTAGCTTTCCAAGGACATGCATATCTTATACCTTATCTCAACCGCAAGTGTAACTAATTCAACATTCAACCTAACCTGTCTAAGGGCAATATTAAAAGTACAAGCATGCATAATCCTAAATACTCGAGCACTAGTCAGGGATACACTATTAGTATGTAAAAGTTAAATTATGAGTACTCACGTATCAATATTGAGATTCAATATTGCAGGAAAGGTACGTAGACGCAACGGAAATGATAAACACTATATTGACCTCACGAGCATACCCATGAACCATACTCAATCACCTCCATAGCTATAACCCATAATTTCCTTAATCCTTTCCTACTCGAAAAATAATTTTGAAATCACTCGGACAGCACTCCGTCATAATATTTTATGTATACTAATAATATCTTGAAATAATACGGAGTAAATATATATATGTAAATCGATTGAAAGAGTTTAGAGAAAAATATTTTCAAGTTTCTATGAAATAATGAAACCTATTGAATTCTATTTATAATAGATTTTTGAATTATTAAAGTGAATTATTAAAGTATGAATTATTAAAGTGAATTATTAAAGTATGAATTATTAAAGTGAATTATTAAAGTATGAATTATTAAAGTGAATTATTAAAGTATGAATTATTAAAGTTAAAGTAAAGTAAAAATAATGTAAAGGTAAAGTTTAAGTATAGTAAAAGTATAAAACTATGTACGTATAATACGCGTATAAATATATATAATATTAATTTAAATCGTTATATATATAAAATAAAATATAAATATCGTTATCTTTATCATACTAGTTAAGTAATGAGTTGTCAAAAGTGGTTCTAGATATTTATAAAAGTTATATACGTTTTAATAATAAAGTTCTTTTTAAACTGAAAACGTTTTTGTACGTTTAAAACTAAATAGATCAATCGAGTCTTTATGAGATTCAATCTTCCACTATCCTTTGTCTAGTTCTCAATGATTGACAATTTGTTCTTATTTATAAATCACTTTACCATTTTCCGAATATTGTTAAAATGGAAAGATTTCTCAAATCAACGTGGGCCTTTCAACAGAGACTTGTAATCATAATTCAATATATCTGATAATTCAATCATTTGATCTTATCTTCTAATTCCATTGATAAACATTTTGAAACAGATACAATCATATAAAGTATTTAATCTAATATTTTGTTTACGTTTCAAGTTATAATATATATACACATATACATATATAATCATATTCGTTTAATGGTTCGTGAATCGTTGGAACTTGGTCGAGGTTGAATGAATGTATGAAAATAGTTTAAAATTCTTGAAACTTAACTTAACAAATATTGCTTATCGTGTCGGAAACATATAAAGATTAAAGTTTAAATTTGGTTGGAAATTTCCGGGTTGTCACAGTACCTACCCGTTAAAGAAATTTCGTCCCGAAATTTGAGTGGAAAGGTCGTGAATGATAATAAGTATGTTTTTATGATGCATGCGGGCTGAAAATTAGAGTTTTATCATCAGCGAATAATTTGGATAAACAATCCATTTATATGAAGAGTACGAATGAAGCTAACATAGAAGAGTGAAATGAGTAAGTGTAGATTCATCTTATCATTTGACGTAGATATGATTGATTCCCAGATTTCAAGGGATTTGAAGAAAATCTTCTTAATAAGATTTGACTCTCCGGTAATCAAGGGAATTAGGATCCACTTTAAATGCGATCGTCCATTTTAATTGTTCTGTCGGAGATTTTCTTATAAATTCACCTCCTTCATTTCCTTACAACTCACACCTTCTGTTGATGCATTTTATGCAAGTCCCTAGACATCTACCCACGTCCATTGCAGGTACAACAGTTTACAGGCCACCATGATTGCTCGTTATTATCCTATACGTGTTTGTATGTGGTTACAGGAACTGCAGGAACGAGATTTAGATGTTTGAATATGTTAGACTTAGTCACACGTACGAGTGAAGCCTCACTAGTACAGCTGACAGGCTCATACGTACGGCTGATGCTGAGCTAAGTCACAATTACAACCTAAATAAGAAGACACGAGTGAGTGATCACCCGTACGGCTGATGAAGCCAACTGGTATGTGTGATGAATGAATCGTATGGGTGAGTCAATAACAGGGGTATATAAAGTCTTATGTTCTTCAATTTTAGGTTAAGCCTCTCATTTATTACACACACTCAGATCTAGTGAGCTCCTCCAATTTTCTCTCAGTCCAAATCACCCAGGTGGTGAATAATAGCTCTAGGTGTTGATCTAATCACACTTGATTTAGTTGTGGTTTGACTAAATTAACCAAAAAAAAAAAAATTAACCTATTCACTAGAGGGTTTGATTCACTTATTCCGCCATTGTGTGAGTTAAATCTGTTGATTTCTAAGTTCCTAGTCATGTTTCATCACCTTCTATTCTTTCCCCCTCAACTCATATTTTAAAGTATTCATAAATATGCTCCATCCAGTTCTGATTCTCGATATACTTCTAACTTTCATATCGATCATTCTTCTTTTTCATCTACCGCCAGAAGAATCTATTTACTTCTACTATACTCTTGGGTTTATAGTGTTTCTAGTTCTCACGTGTCTTTATATTGCTATATGCATCGATATATATGGTTTATAATTTCTAGTTTATCGTTGGGATTTATATGTTCCCTTATATTTCAAAGTCTCTGCTTCTGTCTTCTATAATCATTATCATTAACAGTTAATGCTCTCTTTTATTTGCTGCAATTTATACCCCAATTTTTATTTCGAATTTTTGTCCTTTTATTTCTTCTTCTTGCGATTAAGCACCGCTTGTAATGGTCCAGAATTCACAGATATGAATTTCAGAATGAACATTGTTAATGTTCTAGGAAGGAAATTGTGATGGCACGATCTTGACTTGTCAAATTACTAGAATACCTTGGAAAAGGCCGAATCATCAAGAAATATTTTCTTGATATTTTAGAGGTTAAATAGAATACAAGAGTCGTATAACATGGCACATGATGATATTATGATCTGTGAATTATCACGTTCCATTTAGAAACTCAGCATGACTTACTGTAATATAATCACGTTGATCAAGTGTCATTATATTATACTAATTCATGCTTCAGTTCCCAACACTACTTCAAAATATTCCTATTTTAAACTTGAATGTTTCAGAATTTAGAAACTAAAATAGTTTCTTTTATGATGTAATACAGATAGCGCAAAGAGATAAATGATTTCAAATAAGAAAAATTAAGAAAATATCTTCAGAAATATGGAGGATATTTATAATGAAAGATATGATGATATTTTAGAATTTCTAATATCAGAGGATGATGAAGAATATTGTCCGCATGGGTTTAGAGTCAGGAGCAAGGTATTCGTTAATGACTTCAGCAGGTACTGAATCATTTGGATCCTTTGAAGTCAGGTTCAGTCTTTGTAATTTGTCCAAAGCCTCCTTCCTACTTTGCTCAATCCGTTTTCCAGTTCCAAAACTTCTATTTTTCTGCGCTTTGCCAGCACACTTCATCACTATCATTCAGCTTTTACCGTTTAAAGTCGTTTTTAGTTTTTGCTGCTTCATCAGCATTTTTTCCATTTTCGGAGAACCAATTCTTAGTTCGGAGTGTTTTTCAGAAACTTCACATTCAAATTAAGTCCAGAAGATAGACGTTATATATACACATATAACTGTTGGCGTAGACATGCTGCGAGATTTCAAAATACTGATTGCTAATTCCCAATGATTCGTATGGCAATTCTCATTACAAGATGCGAATGAGTAAATGATGGGGTTTCAATAAATAATTATGATGACTTTTTGAAGAGGCTAAAGTCAAAGGGTAATGAAGTTGTTGGTACATCTGCTAATAATGTGGTGGAATGTAAAAGGTTCCCTGGTAACGATGGTGTATATCTCAAGGTTATAATAAGGTTAGTCTGACTGAAAATTCGAAGTTGACTTGCTGGAGCTGTGACAAAACTGGCTACTTTGAATAGGAGTCGCAAAGTTATTTTTGCTAATAAATGTCAAAGAATCTGACGCGGATACGTTATTTAAACTTTTACTTTGGTTTCAAGAGTTTTTCGGGTACATAACTGTGGGTAACATGTGGTTGGATCATCATCTCGATTGCTCATCATTCGAAGTGTCTTCAGAAATTTTCGAAGGGTTTGAACACAGATTGTAATCGTTAACATACATTTGATGTTCTAACACAGTTTTGAAGTCAAAATGTAGCTTGTGAAATATGTAAGGATCTAAGAGTGATGATTTTGGTCATATCTCGAGTTGAATTTTGAGATTTCAAAATCAGAATATGTAATTAAATTTTGAATGAGTATGGTTGTTTTGATTTCTATAAAAGAATGTATATTGTTGTGAAAGTAGGGAGTATAATGGATAATTTGCTGAATCAGATTCGAAGAATGTAACATATTAATTGTGAATTTATATATCTCTCGGGTATTACCTACCCGTTAAAAAAAAATTTCACAATTAATATTTTGTACAAAGGAATTTTATTACAGTCTTTATGAAAATATATATATATATGTATATTTTCTTCAGATGTAACATAGATTTAATGAGTTAATGTTAAATTAAACTCATTTGATTTACGGTTGAAACTAGAATTTAATAATCCCTAAAGTCTTTAAAAAGTACATAACTTTTACGCAGTATTTCTTTAATGACATTGAAATTATGAATCAATACTTCGTTATTTGTTGATGTATGATGTTCGGTTCGTGGAATTCTTGTGAATTTCGCAAAGTACGAATGATGTTATCTGAAAAGTTTCGGGTACATCGATGATGAAAGTGTAAAATCAAATATATACTTGATTTATTATGAATTGGAATTTGTTGAATTGCGACAGAGATTGTAGTTAACGCTGGTTAAGTTGAGGCCGAAGGACGTACATTATTGCATATTTGTAATATGAATTAACCGAGTAGTTAAGATTCACACACAATAGTTTAGCACGGAAAGATTTATTTCAAAATATATATATATATATATATATATATATATATATATATATATATATATATATATATATATATATATATATATATATATATATATATATATATATATATATATATATATATATATATATATATATATATTTTGAAATAAATACACGTTATTAATTCGTAATGATGTCCACAGTGATTCTTGAACTGACGGAGTTTGTGATGTTATCTGTGTTGTTGATTCGGATGTTGACTGTACTGACGATGCTGGTAACGCTGACGGTACTGTTGATGCTGTTGGTAAAGCAAGTTTAGCTTGTTAATCACACACCATTTTTGTCAGGGTTTCTACTCTTCCTTCTATCATTTTGGTTCGCTTAACTGATTTATGGTTAAGGCTAGATTAGATAATCTCTAAGACTTTAGAGATTATATAATCGCCGCAGAATGTTTCTCCAATGAAGTTATGAATTAATACTTCGTCAGTTATTGTTGTTGGTACTCCTTGGTATCTATGGTGCGTATGACGTTGATGCTCGTGGGACAGATTGTGAAGTTGAGGTTTACGACGCGGTTGTGGTTGGAGGTGGTAATGGTACTATTGGCGTTGATGATGGTGGTACTGGTTATGCTGCTGATGCTGCTGCTGGTGTTTGTAATCTCTGCACCATATTCTCCAAAGCCACTACCCGAGCGCGAAGCTCGTTGACTTCTTCTATTACACCGGGGTGATTGTCGGTTCGGACGAGCGGATAAATAAAATCTAAAATTTGATGTAATATATAATCGTGACGAGATACTCTGGAAATGAGCGAGAAAATGGTGTTTCGGACAGGTTCGCCGGTAAGTGCTTCAGGTTCTTCGTCAAGAGGGCAATGTGGTGGATGGAAGGGATCACCTTCTTCTTGTTTCCAATGATTGAGGAGGCTACGAACCCATCCCCAATTCATCCAGAATAGGTGATGACTGATTGGTTGATCTATTCCGGTCACACTGCTTTCGGAGCTTGAATGGGATTCCATTTCGGAATCTGAGTGACTTGAACTGATGACGAATTCCATTTCATACGATTGGATAAAGGATTTTTTTTCCGATATGAAATGATTTTGGCTAACGGATGGTATTCTAATTACATATATATATATATATATATATATATATACATATATATATATATATATATATATATATATATATATATATATATATATATATATATATATATATAGATCAAAAGATTTCGTAGATTACGGAGGCCTTTGCGGGATATGTCAGGCAAAGTTTAAAGTAACAGATACGATAAGATATGATTTAGCAGATATGCTAAGATATGAATTTTTGTCTATACACTATTCATGCAATCAATGCAGCAAGACGTGTCTTAGACTAAAAATGATAAGCAGGTAATTTTCTGAGGATGATAAGTAGTTAATTTTCTACACAAAATGATAAGCAAAACTTTTGACATGCAGACACGGTCGAAGTCCAGACTCACTAATGCATCCTATCGACTTATTAGTTAGACACACTAATGCAGACCTGGTTCACTAAGACCACCGCTCTGATACCAACTGAAAGGACCCATTCATATACATTATAAACGATTCACAATAGTTGATTACATTGCGAGGTATTTGACCTCTATATGATAAATTTTACAAACATTGCATTCGTTTTTAAAAGACAATCTTTCTTTACATCGAAAATTGACAGGCATGCATACCATTTCATAATATCCACTATCCAACTATAAATTGATTTAATAATAATCTTTGATGAACTCAATGACTCGAATGCAACGTTCTTCGAAATATGCTATGAAAGACTCCAAGTAATATCTTTAAAATGAGCAAATGCACAGCGGAAGATTTCTTTAACACCTGAGAATAAACATGCTTTAAAGTGTCAACCAAAAGGTTGGTGAGTTCATTAGTTTATCATAATCATTTATTTCCATCATTTTAATAGACCACAAGAATTTCATTTCCAGTTCTCATAAATATATGTCCCATGCATAGAGACAAAAATAATCATTCATATGGTGAACACCTGGTAATCGACATTAACTAGATACATATAAGAATATCCCCTATCATTCCGGGATCCTCCTTCGGACATGATATAAATTTCGAAGTACTAAAGCATCCGGTACTTTGGATGGGGTTTGTTAGGCCCAATAGATCTATCTTTAAGATTCGCGTCAATTAGGGTGTCTGTTCCATAATTCTTAGATTACCAGACTTTAATAAAAAGGGGCATATTTGATTTCGATAATTCAACCATAGAATGTAGTTTCAATTACTTGTGTCTATTTCGTTAAACATTTATAAAAGCGCATGTATTCTCAGTCCCAAAAATATAAAGGGTAAAAAGGCAAATGAAACTCACCATACTGTATTTCGTAGTAAAAATACATATAACGTCATTGAACAAGTGCAAGGTTGACCTCGGATTCACGAACCTAAATTAATTATATATATTTATGTGTTGGTCAATATTTGTCTAACAAATTAGGTTAAGTCATAGTGTACCACAATCCTAATGCTCGAGACTAATATGCAAAAGTCAACAAATGTAAATTTGACTCAAAATAATTTCCAAAAATCTATACATGATTAATATATAGTTTAAATATCGTCGTTTTATATTTTTAAATATTTTTAAAAGATTTGTTAGAGTAAATAATATAATTTATTTATTAATAAATAAAATTTTATATTAAATTTATATAATAAAATATACTTTTATATATATTAAGTAATAAAATTTATAGGGTTCATTTAATATCATAAAGATAATATGATAGGTATTATTAAAGTAAGTTATTACACGTAGTAAAATATGTTTGTATCACATATTTATTTGATAAAATAATATCTATAATGATAGTAAGTAAAAGTTGTATTATTTTGTAATAATAATTATTATTATAAAAATATCAATATTTATAATTACTAAGATGACATTATGATAAAACGATAATTCTAATTATGATAACTTTAATATTTACGATAATTTTTAATATTATCTTTAAAATAATAATTCTATTTAAAATAATAATAATAATGATATTTTATAGTAACAATGACATTTCTATTAAAATGATAATTTTTGTTAAAATGATAGTTTTAATACTAACGATACTTTTAATAATAATAATAGTAATGATAAAAATAATAAGAACGATAATTTTATCTAAATCAATATCTTATAATATTTTAATTTCATCATGATACTCTTACTCATTATTTCCTAATCGTTTCGTTTAATAGCTTTTAATCATCTTTTATATCGTGTTCATAATAATGATAATAATAGTAATCAAAATAATTAGGTGTTACAAATATTTGTTTTAAATACACTAATATTAATAATCACTTTACCGTTTTCCGAATATTGTTAAAATGGAAAGATTTCTCAAATCAACGTGGGCCTTTCAACAGAGACTTGTAATCATAATTCAATATATCTGATAATTCAATCATTTGATCTTATCTTCTAATTCCATTGATAAACATTTTGAAACAGATACAATCATATAAAGTATTTAATCTAATATTTTGTTTACGTTTCAAGTTATAATATATATACACATATACATATATAATCATATTCGTTTAATGGTTCGTGAATCGTTGGAACTTGGTCGAGGTTGAATGAATGTATGAACATAGTTTAAAATTCTTGAAATTTAACTTAACAAATATTGCTTATCATGTCGGAAACATATAAAGATTAAAGTTTAAATTTGGTTGGAAATTTTCGGGTTGTCACAGAATCCACCCTTAAACACCAATGGATGATGAAATTAGGGTTTTGTATGTGAAATTCGGACCTTAAACAGCTGCTCTCTAAAGATGCATATGAAAAATGACCTAATCTCGTTCCTCTTATAGTGATGAAAATCTGGTCTGAAACAGCGACAGGAGCGGCGCTTTTGGCTTTAATGAGGAGCGACGCCTTTGATCAGGAACGCCGCTTTTAGCTCTAAACAGGGATGACGCTTTTGTTGAGGAGCGACGCTTTTGGCTGAATAGGAGCGACGCTTTTCACTGTAGGAACGACGCTTTTGCTCACTAGAGGAAAATGGAGCTGGAATGTGCATGAGAACATCGCTTTTTCAGTTGGTGCGGCGCTTTTGGCTCACACGAGCGGCACTCTTGAATGATGAGCGGCGCTTTTCATGCTGATTCTGCACTTTTCCATTTCCTTAGCCAATTTTGCCCAAGATTTGGTCAATTTTATATCAAATCAACTCCTTAGCCCTTAATTTACCATTTAGCTCAATAGCACACAAAATAGGCTCCAAGATAGTCATAAACTGAGCGAAGTGAGGTAGATATCGCAAAATAAAACATATATAAATGGAGCAATATCAAAACCCCCTACATTTGAATCTTTGCTTGTCCTCATGCAAACAATCGATGAAACAAGCTTTGGAGATAGAGAACAAATAAATGAACAATGCCAAAGCGCAAGAAGGTTAAGCTCAAAATGATACCATTCATGAATATGCACTAGATGGCTATAGTGTTCTCCAAAAACTTGCACTTGCTAGGACCAAGCACAATCATCCTCTTCTTCTACTAACACAAGCTTAACTCAAGCTCCAAATAATATCTTCAAATCTTTAATCCTCAAACACTAACATAAACATTATTTTAGGCCTAAGTCTACCCGAACCAATCATGCCCCTGGTTAAAGTCAACTTCATCTACGAGAAGGTCATCAAACACCAATCACAAAGTATCAAATCTTTACAAACTCGAACATGACCTCCTTGACCTTGACCAAAAATGTAGGATTCACGGGATAGCCATAAACTCATCAAAAAAATACATCATATCAAATATAAGCCTATTTGACAATCTCAAAGTGTATCCAAAATATGTAAAATGCACCCCGAAATAAATAAGGGCCATGAAAATCGTACACATCACCACTAATCATGAAATGCATCGTGTAAAGAATATGCTTCCAAAAAGAATGCTCACCTCATCAACCCGCAATGGCTATCCCTCTTCCACCTCCATGCCCCCAAAATACCTATTTTTCGTCAATTCCAAGAATGATCGTCAATTCCAAATATTTGTCATCAATTTCAATTGATAATCGTCAATTCCAAGAATAGGGTTAAGGTGGGTGTGCCAAAGGTAAGGGACTGGGTACCCCACCTTTATTTGGTTACCTGGGTACGGGGTAACCGGCATTCATTAAGCTTTCTATCACAAATTTATCGTTTCTCTGATAGTAGGGTGAAAGCATTGACGGAGGTTCATGGAATTAGGGCTCCACGTGGCTAAATAAGAGAGTCTGCCAATTACAAATTTTTGAAGCACTAGGAAGACTTTAACTTCCTTTCAAATAATCGAGCTTGACTTGGGAGACTTTACTCCCAAGCTTGGAACAAACATAACTTGGAAGACTTTACTTCCAAGTTTGGAAGACTTTACTTCCAAATTGAGATGATGCTTATCTACTTCCCACATAACAAGCTTTTATGCTTATGTTAAGAAAATGTAGGAAGTAGTTACTACCTTTCCGTTAATTGCATGTGCAAGGGTGCCATTGCTTTTGGCTATGGGTTATGTTGTCTAGCAACACTAGCACGATGCCATTGCTCCTAAAAAGGATAGCACTTTGTGAAGCTCAAGGCTCCTCTTCCCACGGCACTTAGCATAGCTAAATATAAAATGGTGTAGATTAGGAAGTCTCCTACACCAAGTGAATTAACCATTCAAGTTTATTTTTGAAACATAAGAGGGTGGACTTTAACCACCGAACTTTTTGAAACCGAGAAGACTTTACTTCCTTAAGTTTTAAAAAACTTGGAAAAGACATTACTTTTCCCTCAAGAATTTTGAAATTTTTTTTTACAAGCCTTAACCATTTAGGTGGTTATGATAGGAATTAGTGTAATGGTTAAAAACTTGCTCCAAAATTTGTTCGACATTGATAGCTTTGAACTTTATAATGCATGTGATACGTTTACTCAAAATAGCTTAAAAATGGCCCAAAATTTTAATTCTCCCCCTCCCTACATTTAGCGTATGCAATGCCCTCATTGCATTTAAGCGGTAGAATAAGTGAAAATGAGAGACATTTTGAAATAGAAAAGATGAAAGGAAAGAAGACAAAAACCGGCGATAATCAAACGATCTTTGTTGTTACCATTCGAGAAACTTAATCACCAAGGGAATGCAAGTCAATGAGCTTGACGCCTGAACTTAATGCCAGGCTTGGATTAATTATCAATAAGGTGTATCCTGCCACTAAGAACCACAACAAGCAAGAACATACAAACAACCACAAGAATATCCAACACACGCCCATGTTAAATTATTACAATCATAAAGATGTTCATGTGTGAGAGTAGCAATATAAGTCTACTACCTCACACCAAATCGACCATTCAAAGTTTCACACACACAAGTACCAAATTTAGGTAAGTTACATGCCAATTCAAAAGATAAATTGTTCACAAACCATGATGAAAATTTATTACCAAATTCCCGTTGAGTGTCGGATTGACATCTACACACCCCTCCAAATGCACTTGTGAAGCCCAACTGCTTCATGGGTACCTCCTCCGATTCATTGAAATTCACCTTTAAGAAATTTGCCATGCGGGTCACGTAATGACCACCAACACTTGGGAATCTTGACTTCTCACCACTTGCGTCGAATAGATAACTTGCGATAAGGTTGGGAATGTGAATGTGCTTCTTCTTGTGGATAGCATGAATCAACCAAATCTCAAACACTGTCATCTTATCAACATCCACCGTTCGGTGGAAGACCGAGTGAGCGATGAACCTTTGGATGCACCTAAGTATGGGGATTTTTAGCACACTTGGGACTAGATTATTGGGGGTTAGTTTGACATGACTAATTTCACTCCATGCTTGCTTGGGATCAAACTCATTTGGGTTGTAGGTTTTACATTTTGCCAAGTATGTAAAGGTTGAATCTGGATCAGAATATGTGTATAGACCTAGGCATGCTATGAATTGGGCCATGCTCGTTTGCCATTCTGCACCCCCTAGCCTGAACCTGAGGTAGTTACGGATCCATGGAGAGGCGACCTTGAAATCAACCCTAAGAGTTGCTAAGAACTCACGGGTTAGCAATGGATAAACACTCTCCTTCATGTAAAGGAGCATCTCCCATGGGCGCATAACCTTATTATCCTGCTCAACCGTGAATGTTTCCCGAATTTGATGACCTAACCCCTCTAATTCAATCTCAATCCAATAGATGTACCTTGCTGGGCACACTGGCGTGTGAATCCTACTAATCACTTGATCTTGAGTTGTTTCATCCATTAAAATCACTTTCAACCACTCATGAACATCGGTGGATGTAAAACTTACCTCTCCTTTAAAAGTAGTTCCCTACAATAGACTTAACAAACAATACGTGCTAAAAAACATTTTCATGACATTAGCAACCATCAAATATATCACATACAAACAATGGTGAGGGAATGTACTGAAATGTCCCGTTCTTATTGATTAAAAACGTTCCATATTAATTGATTTCGTTGCGAGGTTTTGACCTCTATATGAGACGTTTTTCAAAGACTGCATTCATTTTTAAAACAAACCATAACCTTTATTTCATAAATAAAGGTTTAAAAAGCTTTACGTAGATTATCAAATAATGATAATCTAAAATATCCTGTTTACACACGACCATTACATAATGGTTTACAATACAAATATGTTACATCGAAATCAGTTTCTTGAATGCAGTTTTTACACAATATCATACAAACATGGACTCCAAATCTTTTCCTTATTTTAGTATGCAACAGCGGAAGCTCTTAGTATTCACCTGAGAATAAACATGCTTTAAACGTCAACAAAAATGTTAGTGAGTTATAGGTTTAACCTATATGTATCAAATCGTAATAATAGACCACAAGATTTCATATTTCAATACACATCCCATACATAGAGATAAAAATCATTCATATGGTGAACACCTGGTAACCGACATTAACAAGATGCATATATATAAGAATATCCCCATCATTCCGGGACGCCCTTCGGATATGATATAAATTTCGAAGTACTAAAGCATCCGGTACTTTGGATGGGGTTTGTTAGGCCCAATAGATCTATCTTTAGGATTCGCGTCAATTAGGGTGTCTGTTCCCTAATTCTTAGATTACCAGACTTAATAAAAAGGGGCATATTCGATTTCGATAATTCAACCATAGAATGTAGTTTCACGTACTTGTGTCTATTTTGTAAATCATTTATAAAACCTGCATGTATTCTCATCCCAAAAATATTAGATTTTAAAAGTGGGACTATAACTCACTTTCACAGATTTTTACTTCGTCGGGAAGTAAGACTTGGCCACTGGTTGATTCACGAACCTATAACAATATATACATATATATCAAAGTATGTTTAAAATATATTTACAACACTTTTAATATATTTTGATGTTTTAAGTTTATTAAGTCAGCTGTCCTCGTTAGTAACCTACAACTAGTTGTCCACAGTTAGATGTACAGAAATAAATCGATAAATATTATCTTGAATCAATCCCTAAACCCTAGATGACCATTTTAGAAAACATACTTCCACTTTGATGTTTTAAGTTTATTACACGACGTCTAGATGACCATTTTAGAAAACATACTTCCACTTTGAGTTTAACCATAATTTTTGGATATAGTTTCATGTTCATAATAAAAATAATTTTCTCAGAATAACAACTTTTAAATCAAAGTTTATCATAGTTTTTAATTAACTAACCCAAAACAGCCCGCGGTGTTACTACGACGGCGTAAATCCGGTTTTACGGTGTTTTTCGTGTTTCCAGGTTTTAAATTATTAAGTTAGCATATCATATAGATATAGAACATGTGTGTAGTTAATTTTAAAAGTCAAGTTAGAAGGATTAACTTTTGTTTGCGAACAAGTTTAGAATTATCTAAACTATGTTCTAGTGATTACGAGTTTAAACCTTCGAATAAGATAGTTTTATATATATGAATCGAATGATGTTATGAACATAATTACTACCTCAAGTTTAGTAGGTAAACCTACTGGAAGTGACAAGAAATGATCTAGCTTCAAAGGATCTTGGATGGCTTGAAAGTTCTTGAAGTAGGATCATGACACAAAAACAAGTTCAAGTAAGATTTTTACTCGAATTAAGATAGTTTATAGTTATAGAAATTGAATCAAAGTTTAAATATGAATATTACCTTGAATAAGAAAGATAACCTACTGTATATAACAAAGGTTTCTTGATCTTAGATGATTACTTGGAATGGATTAGAAAGCTTGGAAGTAAATTAGTAAACTTGAAGGGATTTTTGAAGTGTTCTTGAAGTGTTCTTCCTATGATGATTATAGCTTGATTCTTGAAGTGATTTTTGATGAAGATGATGATTAACTACTGGAAAAATACGTTCATAATAGTGTGTGTGTGTTGAGAGAGAATTAGAAAGAGAATTGGAAGTGAAATGGAGTGAATGATGAGTGGTAATTGGTGAGTGGTGAGTGGGGTTAAAAGGAGTTCTAGTTAGTTGACTAGCTCATGGTAGAAGTTAAAATTGATTAGTCATACATGACATAATCAAGAGTGGAATCCCATGCTAGTTCCTATTGGTATATACTCATAGTAAGTACGTTTTGAAGCTGTGTATAATACGGGTAAGAATACGACTAGAATTCTTGATGAAAGAAAAGAATGGAAAAGTAATTGTAACCATTTTCGTTAAGTATGAGTGTTTTGATATATGTCTTGAAGTCTTCCAAAAGTATTTTAATACATCTAAATACACTACATGTATATACATTTTAACTGAGTCGTTAAGTCATCGTTAGTCGTTACTTGTAAGTGTTGTTTTGAAACCTTTAAGTTAACGATCTCAATTAATGTTGTTAACCCATTGTTTATTATATCTAATGAGATGTTAAATTATTATATTATCATGATATTATGATATATTAATATATATTAATATATCTTAATATGATATATATACATTTAAATGTCGTTACAACGATAATCGTTACATATATGTCTCGTTTCGAAATCCTTAAGTTAGTAGTCTTGTTTATATGTATATAACTCATTGTTAATATACTTATGGAGATACTTACTTATCATAATCTCATGTTAACCATATGTATATCCATATATATATCGTCATGTCATTTTTACAAGTTTTAACGTTCGTGAATCGCCGGTCAACTTGGGTGGTCAATTGTCTATATGAAACATATTTCAATTAATCAAGTCTTAACAAGTTTGATTGCTTAACATGTTAGAAACATTTAATCATGTAAATATCAATCTCAATTAATATATATAAACATGAAAAAGTTCGGGTCACTACAGTACCTACCCGTTAAATAAATTTCGTCCCGAAATTTTAAGCTGTTGAAGGTGTTGACGAATCTTCTGGAAATAGATGCGGGTATTTCTTCTTCATCTGATCTTCATGCTCCCAGGTGAACTCAGGTCCTCTACGAGCATTCCATCGAACCTTAACAATTGGTATCTTGTTTTGCTTAAGTCTTTTAACCTCACGATCCATTATTTCGACGGGTTCTTCGATGAATTGGAGTTTTTAGTTGATTTGGATTTCATCTAATGGAATAGTGAGATCTTCTTTAGCAAAACATTTCTTCAAATTCGAGACGTGGAAAGTGTTATGTACAGCCGCGAGTTGTTGAGGTAACTCAAGTCGGTAAGCTACTGGTCCGACACGATCAATAATCTTGAATGGTCCAATATACCTTGGATTTAATTTCCCTCGTTTACCAAATCGAACAACGCCTTTCCAAGGTGCAACTTTAAGCATGACCATCTCTCCAATTTCAAATTCTATATATTTTCTTTTAATGTCAGCGTAGCTCTTTTGTTGACTTTGGGCGGTTTTCAACCGTTGTTGAAATTGGATGATCTTCTCGGTAGTTTCTTGTATAATCTCCGGACCCGTAATCTGTCTATCCCCCACTTTACTCCAACAAATCGGAGACCTGCACTTTCTACCATAAAGTGTTTCAAACGGCGCCATCTCAATGCTTGAATGGTAGCTGTTGTTGTAGGAAAATTCTGCTAATGGTAGATGTCGATCCCAACTGTTTCCGAAATCAATAACACATGCTCGTAGCATGTCTTCAAGCGTTTGTATCATCCTTTCGCTCTGCCCATCAGTTTGTGGATGATAGGCAGTACTCATGTCTAGACGAGTTCCTAATGCCTGCTGTAATGTCTGCCAGAATCTTGAAATAAATCTGCCATCCCTATCAGATATAATAGAGATTGGTATTCCATGTCTGGAGACGACTTCCTTCAAATACAGTCGTGCTAACTTCTCCATCTTGTCATCTTCTCTTATTGGCAGGAAATGTGCTGATTTGGTGAGACGATCAACTATTACCCAAATAGTATCAAAACCACTTGCAGTCCTTGGCAATTTAGTGATGAAATCCATGGTAATGTTTTCCCATTTCCATTCCGGGATTTCGGGTTGTTGAAGTAGACCTGATGGTTTCTGATGCTCAGCTTTGACCTTAGAACACGTCAAACATTCTCCTACGTATTTAGCAACATCGGCTTTCATACCCGGCCACCAAAAATATTTCCTGAGATCCTTATACATCTTCCCCGTTCCAGGATGTATTGAGTATCTGGTTTTATGAGCTTCTCTAAGTACCATTTCTCTCATATCTCCAAATTTTGGTACCCAAATCCTTTCAGCCCTATACCGGGTTCCGTCTTCCCGAATATTAAGATGTTTCTCCGATCCTTTGGGTATTTCATCCTTTAAATTTCCCTCTTTTAAAACTCCTTGTTGCGCCTCCTTTATTTGAGTAGTAAGGTTATTATGAATCATTATATTCATAGATTTTACTCGAATGGGTTCTCTGTCCTTCCTGCTCAAGGCATCAGCTACCACATTTGCCTTCCCCGGGTGGTAACGAATCTCAAAGTCGTAATCATTCAATAATTCAATCCACCTACACTGCCTCATATTCAGTTGTTTCTGATTTAATATGTGTTGAAGACTTTTGTGGTCGGTATATATAATACTTTTGACCCCATATAAGTAGTGCCTCCAAGTCTTTAATGCAAAAACAACCGCGCCTAATTCCAAATCATGCGTCGTATAATTTTGTTCGTGAATCTTCAATTGTCTAGACGCATAAGCAATCACCTTCGTTCGTTGCATTAATACACAACCGAGACCTTGCTTTGATACGTCACAATAAATCACAAAATCATCATTCCCTTCAGGCAATGACAATATAGGTGCCGTAGTTAGCTTTTTCTTCAATAACTGAAACGATTTCTCTTGTTCATCATTTCATTCAAATTTCTTCCCTTTATGCGTTAATGCAGTCAAGGGTTTTGCTATTCTGGAAAAGTCTTGGATGAACCTTCTGTAGTAACCAGCTAGTCCTAAAAACTGGTGTATGTGTTTCAGAGTTTTCGGGGTTTCCCACTTTTCAATAGTTTCTATCTTTGCCGGATCCACCTTAATACCTTCTTTGTTCACTATGTGACCGAGGAATTGAACTTCTTCCAAGCAAAATGCACACTTTAAAAACTTAGCGTACAATTCTTCCTTCCTCAATACTTCTAACACCTTTCTCAAATGTTCACCGTGTTCTTGGTCATTCTTTGAGTAAATAAGTATGTCATCAATGAAAACAATGACAAACTTGTCAAGGTATGGTCCACACACTCGGTTCATAAGGTCCATGAACACAGCTGGTGCATTAGTTAAACCAAACGGCATGACCATAAACTCGTAATGACCGTAACGTGTTCTGAAAGCAGTCTTTGGAATATCATCTTCTTTCACCCGCATTTGATGATACCCGGAACGTAAGTCAATCTTTGAATAAACAGACGAGCCTTGTAGTTGATCAAATAAGTCGTCAATTCTCGGTAGTGGGTAGCGATTCTTGATGGTAAGTTTGTTCAACTCTCGGTAGTCGATACACAACCTGAATGTACCATCTTTCTTCTTGACAAACAAAACAGGAGCTCCCCACGGTGATGTGCTTGGTCGAATGAAACCACGCTCTAAAAGTTCTTGTAATTGGCTTTGCAGTTCTTTCATCTCGCTGGGTGCGAGTCTGTAAGGAACACGAGCTATTGGTGCAGCTCCTGGTACAAGATCTATTTGAAATTCAACGGATAGCTGTGGGGGTAATCCCGGTAATTCTTTCGGAAATACATCGGGAAATTCTTTTGCAATGGAAACATCATTGATGCTCTTTTCTTCAGTTTGTACTTTCTCGACGTGTGCTAGAACAGCATAGCAACCTTTTCTTATTAGTTTTTGTGCCTTCAAATTACTAATAATATGTAGCTTCGTGTTGCCCTTTTCTCCGTACACCATTAGGGTTTTCCTTTTTCTCGTATAATGCGAATTGCATTTTTGTAATAAACGATCTCTGCTTTCACTTCTTTCAACCAGTCCATACCGATTATCACATCAAAACTCCCTAACTCTACTGGTATCAAATCAATCTTATATGTTTCGCTAACCAGTTTAATTTCTCGATTCCGACATATATTATCTGCTGAAATTAATTTACCATTTGCTAATTCGAGTAAAAATTTACTATCCAAAGGCGTCAATGGACAACTTAATTTAGTACAAAAATCTCTACTCATATAGCTTCTATCCGCACCCGAATCAAATAAAACGTAAGCAGATTTATTGTCAATAAGAAACGTACCCGTAACAAGCTCCGGGTCTTCCTGTGCCTCTGCTGCATTAATATTGAAAACTCTTCCGCGGCCTTGTCCATTCGTGTTCTCCTGGTTCGGGCAATTTCTAATAATGTGGCCCGGTTTTCCACATTTATAACAAACTACATTGGCATAACTTGCTCCGACACTACTTGCTCCGCCATTACTCATTCCGACACCATTTGTTCCTTTCGTTCTATTAACCCCTGGTCCGTAGACCTCACACTTTGCCGCGCTATGACCATTTCTTTTACATTTGTTGCAAAATTTGGTGCAGAACCCCGAGTGATACTTTTCACACCTTTGGCATAGCTGCTTCTGATTGTTGTTGTTGTTGCGGTTATTATTGTTGTTGGGATGATTGTTGTAGTTGCTGTTGTTGTTGTTGTTGTTGTTGTTGTTGTTGTTGTTGTTGTTGTTGTTGTTGTTGTTGTTGTTGTTGTTGTTGTTGTTATTGTTGGGCCGTTTGTTGTAGTTGCGATTGATGTTGCGATTGTTGGGATAATTGTTGCGATTATTGTTGTAATTGCTGTTGTTGTTGTATTGGTGATTCTTATCACCGTTTTCCTCCCACTTTCTTTTGACTTGCTTCACATTGGCCTCTTCAGTAGTCTGTTCTTTAATTCTTTCTTCAATCTGGTTCACTAGTTTGTGAGCCATTCTACATGCCTGTTGTATGGAGGCGGGCTCGTGTGAACTTATATCTTCTTGGATTCTTTCTGGTAATCCTTTCACAAACGCGTCGATCTTCTCTTCCTCATCTTCGAATGCTCCCGGACACAATAGGCACAATTCTATGAATCGTCTTTCGTACGTGGTAATATCAAATCCTTGGGTTCGTAACCCTCTAAGTTCTGTCTTGAGCTTATTGACCTCGGTTCTGGGACGGTAGTTCTCGTTCATCAAGTGCTTGAATGCTGACCACGGTAGTGCGTACGCATCATCTTGTCCCACTTGCTCTAGATAGGTATTCCACCATGTTAACGCAGAACCTGTGAAGGTATGCGTAGCATACTTCACTTTGTCCTCTTCAGTACACTTACTTATGGCTAACACCGATTCGACCTTCTCGGTCCAACGTTTCAATCCGATCGGTCCTTCGGTTCCATCAAATTCTAAAGGTTTGCAGGCAGTGAATTCTTTGTAGGTGCATCCTACACGATTTCCTGTACTGCCAGATCCAAGGTTATTGTTGGTATGTAGCGCAGCCTGTACTGCTGCTATGTTTGAAGCTAGAAAAGTACGGAATTCCTCTTCATTCATATTCACGGTGTGTCGAGTAGTCGGTGCCATTTCCTTCAAAATAGTCAAATGGAACAAGTTAATCATACAGAATATTAAGAGTAGTTAATAGTATTTCGTAGCATAATATGAACTCATTTATAAAAGCTTTTTCTTCATATTAGCGTTTTATAAGTTTAAATTCGGGTAGTACCTACCCGTTAAGTTCATACTTAGTAGCTAATATACAATTCAACTACTACAATTCTATATGAAAAACTGATTGTAATAATATTTCGCGTTCAAACTTTTATACAATATTTTACAAACTTACAATACCGCTTATTTTACATAAAGCATGAAATATAGCACATAATAACTTTGATACAAGATAGTTGTGAAGATAATTCTAGCTAGTACACAAGTCGTTCAACAAAGGCAATAAAGAGACGTAATTCATACGTCCAGAAACAAGTCATGCATTCTGGTTTTACTAGGACTACTTCCCATCCTTGGTCTTGTGTAACATAACCGTTATGGCCATTGATAAGACAGCGTGTTGTAACGTCGTCAAAGGGATGAGGGTTACGTAATGACCAACAGTCTCGTAATAACCTAAAAACCTCATTTCTTACCCCAATTACCGACTCCGTCACTTGTGGGAACGTTTTATTTAATAGTTATAGCCCGATGTTCCTGTTCTCACTTTGGTGAGAAGCGAACATTACTAACCCGTAAGCATAACATGCTTCTTTATGTTGCATGTTAGCCGCTTTTTCTAAATCACGAAGTCCTATATTCGGATATACTGAGTCAAAATAATTTCTTAACCCGTTGCGTAAAATAGCATTTGGGTTCCCCGCAATATATGCGTAAAAGTAAACACATCGTAACTTATGGATTTCCCAATGTGATATCCCCCATCTTTCGAACAAAAGCCTTTTATAAACCAAGGCATTCTTGGAACGTTCTTCGAATGTCTTACAAACTGATCTCGCCTTAAATAGTTATGCCGAGGAATTCTGACCGACTCTAGACAAGATTTCATCAATCATGTCTCCGGGTAGGTCTCTTAAAATATTGGGTTGTCTATCCATTAATACACGCAATTTTTACATATATCATAAAGCATAAGCACACTATATTACATATATTACACCACACGAATATAACTATCTTATTCCGACTCGCTCGTTTCTTCTTGTTCGGTTTTGGTTCGTTTTGCCAAGTTTCTAGGGATATATGATGTTCCCCTAATACGAGCTGTCGTTGTCCACATTGGTTTAGAAAAACCTGGTGGTTTAGAGGTTCCCGGGTCATTGTTACAACTTAAGGACTTCGGGGGTTGACGATACATATAAAGTTCATCGGGGTTGGAATTAGATTTCTCTATTTTTATGCCCTTTCCCTTATTATTTTCTTTTGCCTTTTTAAATTCAGTTGGGGTAATTTCTATAACATCATCGGAATTCTCGTCGGAATCCGATTCATCGGAGAATTGGTAATCCTCCCAATATTTTGCTTCCTTGGCGGAAACACCATTGACCATAATTAACCTTGGTCGGTTGGTTGAGGATTCTCTTTTACTTAACCGTTTTATTATTCCCCCACCGGTTCTATTTCTTCTTCCGGTTCCGATTCTTCTTCCGGTTCCGATTATTCTTCCGATTCCGACTCTTCTTCCGGTTCCTCTTCGGGAACTTGTGAATCAGTCCACGAATCATTCCAAATTACATTTGACTCTTCATTATTATTAGGTGAGTCAATGGGACTTGTTCTAGAGGTAGACATCTATCACATAATATCAAACACGATAAGAGATTAATATATCACATAATATTCATATGTTAAAAATATATAGTTTCCAACAAAAATGTTAAGCAATCATTTTTAAAGAAAACACGGTCGAAGTCCAGACTCACTAATGCATCCTAACAAACTCGATAAGACACACTAATGCAAATTTTCTGGTTCTCTAAGACCAACGCTCGGATACCAACTGAAATGTCCCGTTCTTATTGATTAAAAACGTTCCATATTAATTGATTTCGTTGCGAGGTTTTGACCTCTATATGAGACGTTTTTCAAAGACTGCATTCATTTTTAAAACAAACCATAACCTTTATTTCATAAATAAAGGTTTAAAAAGCTTTACGCAGATTATCAAATAATGATAATCTAAAATATCCTGTTTACACACGACCATTACATAATGGTTTACAATACAAATATGTTACATCGAAATCAGTTTCTTGAATGCAGTTTTTACACAATATCATACAAACATGGACTCCAAATCTTGTCCTTATTTTAGTATGCAACAGCGGAAGCTCTTAGTATTCACCTGAGAATGAACATGCTTTAAACGTCAATAAAAATGTTGGTGAGTTATAGGTTTAACCTATATGTATCAAATCGTAACAATAGACCACAAGATTTCATATTTCAATACACATCCCATACATAGAGATAAAAATCATTCATATGGTGAACACCTGGTAACCGACATTAACAAGATGCATATATATAAGAATATCCCCATCATTCCGGGACACCCTTCGGATATGATATAAATTTCGAAGTACTAAAGCATCCGGTACTTTGGATGGGGTTTGTTAGGCCCAATAGATCTATCTTTAGGATTCGCGTCAATTAGGGTATCTGTTCCCTAATTCTTAGATTACCAGACTTAATAAAAAGGGGCATATTCGATTTTGATAATTCAACCATAGAATGTAGTTTCACGTACTTGTGTCTATTTTGTAAATCATTTATAAAACCTGCATGTATTCTCATCCCAAAAATATTAGATTTTAAAAGTGGGACTATAACTCACTTTCACAGATTTTTACTTCGTCGGGAAGTAAGACTTGGCCACTGGTTGATTCACGAACCTATAACAATATATACATATATATCAAAGTATGTTTAAAATATATTTACAACACTTTTAATATATTTTGATGTTTTAAGTTTATTAAGTCAGCTGTCCTCCTTAGTAACCTACAACTAGTTGTCCACAGTTAGATGTACAGAAATAAATCGATAAATATTATCTTGAATCAATCCACGACCCAGTGTATACGTATCTCAGTATTGATCACAACTCAAACTATATATATTTTGGAATCAACCTCAACCCTGTATAGCTAACTCCAACATTCACATATAGAGTGTCTATGGTTGTTCCGAAATATATATAGATGTGTCGACATGATATGTCGAAACATTGTATACGTGTCTATGGTATCTCAAGATTACATAATATACAATACAAGTTGATTAAGTTATGGTTGGAATAGATTTGTTACCAATTTTCACGTAGCTAAAATGAGAAAAATTATCCAATCTTGTTTTACCCATAACTTCGTCATTTTAAATCCGTTTTGAGTGAATCAAATTGCTATGGTTTCATATTGAACTCTATTTTATGAATCTAAACAGAAAAAGTATAGGTTTATAGTCGGAAAAATATATTACAAGTCGTTTTTGTAAAGGTAGTCATTTCAGTCGAAAGAACGACGTCTAGATGACCATTTTAGAAAACATACTTCCACTTTGAGTTTAACCATAATTTTTGGATATAGTTTCATGTTCATAATAAAAATCATTTTCTCAGAATAACAACTTTTAAATCAAAGTTTATCATAGTTTTTAATTAACTAACCCAAAACAGCCCGTGGTGTTACTACGACGGCGTAAATCCGGTTTTACGGTGTTTTTCGTGTTTCCAGGTTTTAAATCATTAAGTTAGCATATCATATATATATAGAACATGTGTGTAGTTAATTTTAAAAGTCAAGTTAGAAGGATTAACTTTTGTTTGCGAACAAGTTTAGAATTAACTAAACTATGTTCTAGTGATTACGAGTTTAAACCTTCGAATAAGATAGTTTTATATATATGAATCGAATGATGTTATGAACATCATTACTACCTCAAGTTTAGTAGGTAAACCTACTGGAAGTGATAAGAAATGATCTAGCTTCAAAGGATCTTGGATGGCTTGAAAGTTCTTGAAGTAGGATCATGACACAAAAACAAGTTCAAGTAAGATTTTTACTCGAATTAAGATAGTTTATAGTTATAGAAATTGAATCAAAGTTTGAATATGAATATTACCTTGAATAAGAAAGATAACCTACTGTATATAACAAAGGTTTCTTGATCTTAGATGATTACTTGGAATGGATTAGAAAGCTTGGAAGTAAATTAGTAAACTTGAAGGGATTTTTGAAGTGTTCTTGAAGTGTTCTTCCTATGATGATTATAGCTTGATTCTTGAAGTGATTTTTGAAGAAGATGATGATTAACTACTGGAAAAATACGTTCATAATAGTGCGTGTGTGTTGAGAGAGAATTAGAAAGAGAATTGGAAGTGAAATGGAGTGAATGATGAGTGGTAATTGGTGAGTGGTGAGTGGGGTTAAAAGGAGTTCTAGTTAGTTGACTAGCTCATGGTAGAAGTTAAAATTAATTAGTCATACATGACATAATGAAGTGTGGAATCCCATGCTAGTTCCTATTGGTATATACTCATAGTAAGTACGTTTTGAAGCTGTGTATAATACGGGTAATAATACAACTAGAATTCTTGATGAAAGAAAAGAATGGAAAAGTAACTGTAACCATTTTCGTTAAGTATGAGTGTTTTGATATATGTCTTGAAGTCTTCCAAAAGTATTTTAATACATCTAAATACACTACATGTATATACATTTTAACTGAGTCGTTAAGTCATCGTTAGTCGTTACTTGTAAGTGTTGTTTTGAAACCTTTAAGTTAACGATCTCAATTAATGCTGTTAACCCATTGCTTATTATATCTAATGAGATGTTAAATTATTATATTATCATGATATTATGATATATTAATATATCTTAATATGATATATATACATTTAAATGTCGTTACAACGATAATCGTTACATATATGTCTCGTTTCGAAATCCTTAAGTTAGTAGTCTTGTTTATATGTATATAACTCATTGTTAATATACTTATGGAGATACTTACTTATCATAATCTCATGTTAACCATATGTATATCCATTTATATATCATCATGTCGTTTTTACAAGTTTTAACGTTCGTGAATCGCCGGTCAACTTGGGTGGTCAATTGTCTATATGAAACATATTTCAATTAATCAAGTCTTAACAAGTTTGATTGCTTAACATGTTGGAAACATTTAATCATGTAAATATCAATCTCAATTAATATATATAAATATGGAAAAGTTCGGGTCACTACATGTACCCCCTAAAATTTAAATTCAGGATAAGGCTTCACAACATTCAATCATAAGTAACATGGCCTAATTGCAAAAAGTTAACTCTAATCAAAGTCAAAAGTCAAATCAAGCTTAAAATTAGGAGTATGCATTTTAGTATAGCAATTAGCCAAATCAACAAGCATAATAATTAACAAGTAAGGTTCAATTGCAATCACACCCAATTGGTCAAACTTAGTCAAAAATCAAAGAATCAAGAATCCTAAATTCAAGTTAATCGCATACAAGCATGAAAGTTGGTTTCTTTTTGATCTAGACATAACATATAAGCATAATAATGACCAATTGCATCTTTACATTCTCAATTAAACATCATCTTTGAAAAACCCCCAAATTGGAAAGAACCCTAAAAATTCAAAGTATAAATTTTCAAAATCAAGCATGCAAATCATGTTAGGAATCATGATAATAACAAGGATTCATCACCAATTTAGCATAAACATCATCAATTTCTTATAGATCTAGAAATGAGAAGAAACAAGAACATAGCAAGAATCATGCAATTAATTGAAGAAAAGTGATAATGAAGCATGAATCTTACGTTACTCATGTTAGATGATGATTAAAATGTAAGAAATCTCCACAAAAGGTTTTAATTTGGAGCTAGTGGCCAAAGTAGCTGAGATTTGGTCGCAATATGAGAGAATAAATGAAGTGGGTGGAGAAAATGAAGTGTTTAAGTCGTATTTAAAACTTGACAGCCCAGATACAGCAGCGCCACACCTGGAGTAGGAGCTCCGTTCCTGAAGCATCAAAAGCGTCGCTTTTCAAATTAAAGTGCCGCTTTTGAGAAAATAAAAGCGTCGCTTTTCATAAGAAAAGTACCGTTCTTGGCTGCTGTCCATTTTTGGTCCAAAATCACAGATTAAAGCGTCGCTATTAAAGTAGAAGCTCGCTTTTAGAAGACCAAAAGCGCCGCTCCTAGGACAAAAGCACCACTTTTGTACCTGAAGCAGTTTTGCAGTTTCAAAATTCATTTCAACTCATTCAAAAGCTATTTTTGACGTTTTCCAGTTTACCCAAATGCATGAAATGCAACTATATGCAAATGCAATCTATAAAAACATAATATCATACAAGGTTATATGAGATGCAATCCTAAATGCACAAATATACACAAGCGTGATTGTTTTGATCACGGGTCTATCACTTGACCCGTTTTAGCGCAAAGGTGTCATTTGGGGTAGAGTTTGATGTAATCAAGCTCAATAGCATTGATGTCATCTCTATAAACCTTCAATCTATGACCATTAACCTTGAAAGTGTTCCCATTCCATTATAACTCCACGTAACCCGTAGGATAAGCTTTCTTAACAATGTACGAACCCGTCCATCTAGATTTCAACTTACTGGGTGAGAACTTAAAGCGGGAGTTGTAAACTAAGACCTTATCGTTGGGATTAAATTCTTTGGGACCTTTGAGTCAGGCTGTGACGACCCGAAAATTCCTATCAAATTTAAACTTAATCTTTATATGTTTCTGACACGATAAGCAAAGTCTGTAATGTTGGGTCTCAAAGTTTTTCGAACGATGTTCATATGTTCAATTGACCTTCGAATGCTCTTGACGATTCACGAACAATTAATTGTAAATCGATATGTGTGTATGTATATATAAATAATAATTCGAAATATAATTTGAAGTATTATATGTTGTTGTTATTAAAAGCTAATAAAATAAAAATAGGATATTATAATAATTATTATTTAAAATATATCTCCATATATAAATAAAGTATATTAAAAATAAATACTAAATGATTGTAATACTCGTTTGATGTTTCGATTGATATTAAGCAAATTAAATTCAAACTTATGTAATTTTAAAATAAACGGTGATACGAAAATGAGGTATATAAAGTATAGACTTATTAAAAATGTATTTAGGAGCTATTTGTTAAATTTTAGAACTTTTTATATTTTACCTGGAATCGAGCGCGGACAGTTGAGTTAATTTTTATTTAATAATTTTTAAAAAGTTAATGACCGAATTTTATACCATAATGACTAAAATAAATAAAGATGATTAATATAAAATTTTAGAATTTTTCTGAATACTTTTATCCACCACTGATTAACAACGGAGTACGATATACCCTCCGTGTTAAAACTGTTGGAAGAAAAAGTCAATTTGATGACTGCTAACTCGTTTAAACATTGAATAAATTAATTATTAAATATTATT
Source organism: Rutidosis leptorrhynchoides (assembly GCF_046630445.1). NCBI lineage: Eukaryota > Viridiplantae > Streptophyta > Magnoliopsida > Asterales > Asteraceae > Rutidosis > Rutidosis leptorrhynchoides. The sequence goes on from NC_092333.1 coordinate 194,682,443, forward strand.
ATATGTATATTAATATTCTCTATTAACTCCGTGATTTGGACAAAACAAAATGTATCAAATTTGAATCAGGAATGATATATCCTACTAGTACTATTACTGTGCCAAATTGATAGATTAGACTTATGTGCAATTGATTGAATAATGATAGTGTGTTTTCCCTGTACACAAACATTGGACTCATATCCATTACATAATTCATATTCATATATATGAACTCATAACATATACAAATTCGAGGAACCGAAAACCATCTGCAACACTTTGTTCAAGAGCCATCATCACTTCAATATCGGGCCATCTCAACAACCCTAACCGCCATCATTCACTACCAATCGACAACCACCTCTTTAACATCACCTTCAACCTTGAAATCCACCACCACTAACTTATATCTCTGTTTCAATAATTGTGTGTATTCAACACCCATCTAAACTATCACCACCTAAATTCCATCACTTCCTACTTGACCACAACCCACCAACGTGTGAACCACCACCACCCTAACCCGTCACAATCCTAAACGCACGATATCATCACACTATTACTGCTATCTGATTCAGTTTTAACTCGACAAACCAAAATCGTGAAAAACCTTCACTATTACTTTTGATCTCAAACCCACCCGCCACCTCACAAACATCGAAAATCATGTTTTTGCTTGCTTACTGTTTCTTTGATCAAATAAACAGCCACCACCATCGACAACCCAAAAAACAACTATGTTCCTGCTCTAACTGTATCTGTTTTTGTCGAGCATCAAACGAAGAAGAAAAACTTCAACACCCTTCTCTTTCTCTCTCTACGTCTCTCTTTCTTATCTATAAATCATAAACCACCATCACAACCACTGCAACTTCGGTTTTTCTGTTTCATGAATAATTACCACCATCACAAACTATAAATTTCTGTTACTCGTCACTGTCTTGTTGCTATGAACGAAGCTAATGCAAAGAAGAAAATGGAACTGTATTGATGATACAGTTATGTTAATGCTACAATAATTGATGGCCAAATAATACGCATATTGTATAATCCCCCAAACAAATACACGTTTCGTGTAGGTATCAATTTTATATTTCTATTTCCGTTGTTTTCCTCTTATTGCTATTTTATCTCAGTTGAAGACAATCAACGATGAGGAGATCAATTTGTTTTTGATGGAGCTAGTTATTTGCTTTTGCATAATGGCAGACACTCACCAACCCTATAGCCCCACTCGATTAAAAAAAAACCGTAAACCTTTGATTTCCAGTTAGATCGGTTTACATTTTTTTTATTATTGGGCCGTATTATTTTATATCTTGTTTTCCTAGTTGGGCCATGAATTGTCATGCCTGTTGGGCCAAATGTGTAACCATTACGTGTTGGGCTGTTTTCCATATTTTTTTTTACGATGGAGGTACATGAAGATGACCATGATGGTGAACATACTAGGATAATGGTAACAAGGATGAGGTTAAACAGCGAGAATGATGGGGTTAAGATTTTTACGTGATGGTTATGATTAGGGTATTGATGATATACGTGATGATTAACGAGTATGATAATGAGATGATGATTATTAGAAAAGATAATGATAATTATGTACATAAAATAATAACTAGTGTATGATGTTGATTTAGAGGCATGGACGATAGGATGAATATGAATATGAATTTGATTATGATTATGATAATGATGATTATGATCATAATAACAGGTATGACATGATGATGATGATAACTAGCGAGCGATGTTGATGAGTGTGATATATTATGATGATAAAGATTATATGAATGTTTGATGAAGATGATGTTTGGATTAGTTAATGATGGCGATGATCACTTATAAATGCTGATGATATCGGATGGTATAAATCTTATCATTTATTATTATTATTATTATTATTATTATTATTATTATTATTATTATTATTATTATTATTATTATTATTATTATTATTATTATTATTATTATTATTGTTATTATTATTGTTATTATCATTAATATTAAAATTAATATTTTAATTGAAATTATAACTATTATTATTATTATCATTATTACTATCATTATTATTATTTCCATTAACATGATTTTTATATATACTTTTATTTACATTATTTTATTATCACTATTATTATCATTAGTATTATTATTATTACAGTATTATTATTTTTACTACAAACATAATCACATTATTATATAAATATTACATATAACAAATTACTAATTTTTGATATAATACCAACTACAAATATATATATATATATATATATATATATATATATATGAATATTGATTATTTACAAAATAACTATATATAAAATATAACTAAAGATATAATATATATATATATATATATATATATATATATATATATATATATATATATATATATATATATATATATATATATATATAACTACAACACTTAATATATAAATATTATGTAGGAGGAATTATATATATATATATATATATATATATATATATATATATATATATATTTATATAACTACAACACTTAATATATAAATATTATGTAGGAGGAATTATATATATATATATATATATATATATATATATATATATATATATATATATATATATATAACTACAACACTTAATATATAAATATTATGTAGGAGGAATTATGTGATTATATGTGTTAATATATATACTTGATATAGGTTCGTGAATTCGGGGCCAACCCTGTATTGTTCAGTATCGTCGTATGAATATTTTTACTACAAAATATTGTAGAGTGAGTTTCATTACTCCCTTTTTAAATGCTTTTGCAATATATATTTTTGGGACTGAAAATACATGCGCTTTTATAAATGTTTGACGAAATAGACACAAGTAATTGAAACTACATTCTATGGTTGAATGATCGAAGCCGAATATGCCCCTTTTGCTCGATAACCTAATAATTAGTAAACCAATCTACTAATTGACGCAAATCCTAAAGATAGATCTATTGGGCCCAACAAACCCCATCCGTTATAGCAGATGCTTTAGTACTTCGAGCTTTATATCATGTCCGATGAATGTCCCGGAATGATGGGGATATTCTTATATGCATCTTGTTAATGTCGGTTACCAGGTGTTCAATCCATATGAATGATTTTTGCATGCATGATATTTAAGAGAGATGGAAATGAAATTCTTGTGGTCTATTAAAATTATGGAAATGATCGATTATGATAAACTAATGAACTCACCAACGTTTTGGTTGACACTTTAAAGCATGTTTATTCTCAGGTATGAAAGAAATCTTCCGCTGTGCATTTGCTCATTTTAGAGATATTACTTGGAGTCATTCATGACATATTTCAAAAGACGTTGCATTCGAGTCATTGAGTTCATCAAGATTATTACTAGGTCAATTATAGTTGGATATATTATGAAATGGTATGTATGCCGTCAATTTTCGATGAAATGAAAGTTTGTCTTTTAAAAATGAATGCAATGTTTATAAAGTGTATCATATAGAGGTCAAGTACCTCGCAATGTAATCATATGTTATTATATTCGTTCTTATGGATTAGGACGGGTCATCACACAGGCATCGTGTCAATGCTTAGTTTTCTCTTTGTATACTAAAGAGTTATCATATGCCTCTAACCTAATCTCCTCTAATTCATGCAATTGTGTCACCCATTTTTCCTTAGCTCTTTCTAGGTCTAGATTTATCTCCTTAATTGCCCAAGTTGCCTTGTGTTCAACCTCAACCAGAATATGACATGCCTTCCCATACACTAGATGAAAAGGTGTAGTTCCTATGGGTATCTTCTAAGCGATTCTAAATGCCCACAATGCTTCATCTAGTTTGGTTGACCAAATCTTAGGGTTATTACTAACCATCTTCTCCAAAATCCTTTTTAAGGCCCGATTAGTATTCTCAACTTGACCGCTAGTTTGGGGATGGTAAGGGGTCAAAAAACGATGGTTTACACCATATTTTTCCATGACTCTCTCCATATGACTATTAGCAAAAGGTGTCCCTCGATCCGAGATCAATGCTTTTGGCACACCAAACCTACAAACAACCCTTTTAAAAACTTAACAACTACTCTCACATCATTTGTTGGCAAGGCTACCAAAATATAAACACACTTATTCGAGTTCGGGAATGGCCCCATGAAATCTAAACCCCATACATCCATATTTGAATGCCGGTTTGGGGCATCTCATCCCTCTTGGAGATGGATCTCGACCTTTGGCATGAATCACATTGCTTAACTAAATTGTGTGCATTCTTGAAGATAGTGGGCCAATAAAACCCCTGTTGGGATTTACCATGTTTCGAAAATACTTAAAACCATTTAAGAAATAAACATAGCGAAACCATTTTGAACATGTTATACTTTAACCATATAAAGTTAAATCTCAAATAGGATCAAGTTGTGAAACACTTACAAACTATAAGAGAGTTTAGATATTATACCTACTCCAAGCTAGGTAGTGGATGGTGAGGATGATGATGAAGAATGTAGGTTCAAAAGGATGAAGCCTCAAGTAGTAATACCCCAAGCTTTTGCACCAACACCTTCTAGTTTTGGTTAGAATTTTTCTACACTTGAAATTATCTTGCAAAAAAAACTAAAGAAACCTTTTTCTTTTCTTGAAACTTTCGGCCAGCTCAAAGGTGAGAGGGAGAGAGTTTTTGCAATCACTTGATATGTGTATTTTTTTTTAATCTTTTTGTAGTACCCAATGTGTCTAGGTACACATGCATATGGAGATGGGAAGCAACCACACTAAATGACCAATTAAATGTGTCTAGGGCATGCAAACTTGTACTCCCAATTTCACTCCCACTTTATCAAATAGTTTTTATAAAATTAGATTTTATAAAACATATTTTATACACTTCCATATTATTTGTTATGTATACTTTATTTATAAAACCCATTTTATAAAATGCAACATAACTTAATTAATTATTTAACCTATAAATAATTAAATCCTCATTATATAAATTATTCCATAATTTATATATCATATCAAGTGATATTAGAAAACCATTTTTCTTATAATTCAAGTGTCGCGTATTTTAACCAACGAACCAATCGCTAAGATCAAATACGAATAAAGTGTCGGTGAGTGATCGGTTCAAAAATACCGATCGTATTTGATATTAAGAGATAGATTTTATGTGTGCATTTGAAGTTTAAAAAGTCATTTTATAAGGTTTTCATAATGGGCACAAGTCAAGACGAAACGCGAAAACGAGGGTTAAAATGAGAAAAAGACGCGAAAAATGGAACCCAGCCGCAAATTGTGGCTGGTGGGCGCAAGGAGGCGCCTAGCCTGGGGTAGCAAACTTTTCAGGTGGAATTCGGGCATAAGGAGGCGCCTGGAATTGGCGCCCGGGCGTAATTTGCGCCCGGTGAGCATAATTTGCGGCTGGAGCTATTTTTGGATAGAATTTAAGGCCGAATTTGAGGGATTTCATGCTTGGGGAATACCCTACTTCATCCCTATATAAGGTAAACCCTACGCTACGAATTCCACACCTTTTCCATCAGTTTTGAGAGCATAAAACACACAAAAACACATCATCAATCATCATCAAACAAAGATTCAAGCTAGGAATCAAGGAGTGTTCATCATGCAACTTCAAGAAGCAACCATGATCATCATCACCAACATGCTTGGCTAGTTTATTTTACTTTATTCCTTGCATGAACAATTATTGTATGTTTAGTTTTTCATTTACTTATGTGATTCTTGATTTTGTAATCCTTATGTCTTTCGGTTTATAATTTCATTGAATCTTTTGAATTATCAATTAATGCAAGTTTGAAAGTTATTGATTGTTGCAAGACAAGTAATTGATATTTAACATCTTGTGCTTAATCCAACCTAGTTATAATTAAGTATAGGGATAATGACAACGTGTGTAAGTAGCATTGCTTGTGCCCAATATAATTATCACACCCCAAGTTAGGGCTTGGGCGAAATGTGACTTAATACCAAACAAACCAACATATTATAATAAACGAGAACAATACTAAATGATAAAATTATCTTTATTGAGAGTACGCAGCGGAAAATGATATGTCGTTACAATGTCGAAAATAACAATAATGTAAATGTTCAAATGCAAAAGTAAATAATGCGATATCTCTTGATCCTATGTCCAAGTAGCATCAAATAAGCAGTAGTTAAGTAACTTGATCAATCAGCACCTGAGACAAACATGCTAAAGTGTCAACCAAAAAGGTTGAGTGAAATCATAGGTTTAACAAATAAGTTTGACCGTTGTTTTAGACCACAAGATTTAGTTTATAAAGTTGATCTCGCAGATCAAAAAGTTATGCCAGTTTGTGATATTTTGACTAAACAAACAAGTTTTCCCCATGACAAGTTGTAGTATATACTTGTCGGTTTAAATTTCATTATTAAGTAATACAATGACTTGGTCAAATGTATCGAGGACGTTACTCCCGATAGGCCTACCCCCAATAATTAAGCATGCAATCAACGAGCAATTAAAAATATCACTGTAGGGACTTAGTCGGACATAACCGGGTATAGCATAATTTTAACAATTGGTACTTGTGTCTAAGTTGTAAAATGTAAAAACAGCATGTGTCTCACCCCAAATAAGTAAGTAAGTTTGCTAGCAATAAAGAGAGGGGCTATGAATTCACCTTAATAAGTAGAGAGATGTGACAATTATTCCTTGGAATAGAAAGTTGGAACGAACAGAAAGTCAACCTATTGAAATTTAAGAGTAGTAAGTGTTTTTGCCCAAGTTTAAGTAGATGTTTAAGTATGATAGTGTTTTAAGTATAGTTCATTTTCCTTTCCTAGTAAGTTTCTATTTTTAGAAAGTTTCCTCTTTTAGTAGGTTCCTTATTTTAGTAAGTTTCTATAACTAGAAAGTTTCTACTTTAAAAGTGTTTTCCATTTTAGGATACTTGTCGTATTAGATAAGCTTCCAATCACCCCTTTCCCTTCGAATGGCCATTTCAGGTCTAGGGGCTTGAGCTATAGGATCCTTTAAATCGAAAAATCCAAACCCTTCCACCTAGAGTTTCGTAGAAACCATTCGTCAAGAAAGTTCGAAGATCTATACATCTCTAATACATATCCCAAAATGTTTTTATGTATTATAATATAAGTAGTAGGTTATAGGTGTTAGTAATAGTAATAGTGTATACATGTTAATTAATAGTATAAGTAGTATTAGGGTTTCATTAATTAACTAGGGTTAGTTAATTCAAGTAGTATTTAATAACTAGGGTTTAGTAATTAACGTCCTAGGGTTTAATAAATGTCTAGGGTTTAGGTTTAATTAATTAGGGTTTAATAATTAATTAAGTTTAAGGTTTAAGTAATTAGGGTTTAGTATATATATATATATATATATATATATATATATATATATATATATACAATAAAAATATTTTTTTTACATGTATATATATGTATATGTCGATATATATTTATATGTATATATATTTATTTTGTTTCCTAAATTAACCACAAACAAATCTTTCATGTAATAACCTAGGGTTTAATGATCAAAGTTTCCTTTTTCCTTTTTTTTCCTTCTTGGTCGACATACATACATAAAAATATATATATTTTTTTCTTTCATGTATATATAGATCTAGGTGTGTTTATGTATATATTTATGAATAAACAAGTTTATAACATGAATTAAAGATCAAAGATTATGTAAACAAGTTAGGGTTTATGTTATACCTTTGAAGATTCAAGATGATTAACAAAGAAGTGATGAACACGTTGAAGATTGAAGATCAAAGCCTTGAAAAACTTGAAGAACTCCTTGAAGATTCTTGACGAACACGAAGAATGCGAAGAACACTTGAAGATCACCTTGAAGATTGATGATGATTTCGATGGGTGGTGGTGGTGTTTCGGTTTTGGGAGCCGAAAATGGGAGAGAGGGGAGAGAGATTTTGAGAGAGAATTTGTGTTTTGATTTGGTACATCCTTAGCTCTAGCCTAGGCCTCTATTTATAGTAGAGATTGGAGGATTCTACAATTAGGGTTAGATTAGGTTTTACTTAGGGAACAAGTTGGCTTGGAAAAGGGGTAAAGAGGGGATGCTTGGGCTGAAATTAGGAGGGGTATTTTAGGCAATTCAAATATTTTTTTTTTTAAATTTTCGGCTAGGGCTTTTTATGGTTAGGGTTTGGAATTTTTCACTTTAGTCCTTGTACTTTAGTTTAGCTTAATAAATCCTTAACTATCCAAGTTTATTTATTTTAAGTACACAAGTTTAGAGTTATTTATTTATTCGCAAAAGTTTATTAGCTTATTATTTTTATTAACTTGTCAATTTAATGTACAAAGTTAATTATTGTATTTTATAATTCTTAACGCTTAACCGTTATCAATTAAAGTTTAATTATTAAGTTTAATTATATTATTGGGCATTTAATAAGGAAAAGTATAGAATGAAAAAATGAGAAATATAGAATGGAAAAAATGAGGGTCGTTATAGTACCTCCCCGTTATTGAAAACTTCATCCCGAAGTTTTAGGTAGATTCCTCGTTTGCATCAGCAGTTGAGAAGAGATGGGGATATTTCCGTATCATATAGTCTTTGCGTTCCCAGGTATATTCGGGGCCTCTACGCAAATTCCAACGGACTTTAACGATAGGTATGTTGCTTTTACGCGTTTGCTTGACCTCTCCTTCCAAAATTTCTATAGGTTCTTCAACGAAGTGCATTTGCTCATCAATGCGGACATCATCCAAAGGAATAACCAGTGTGTCATCAGCAAGACACCGTTTAAGATTTGAGACATGAAACACATCATGTACTTGACTGAGTTTGGCTGGCAGTTCTAATCGGTATGCCACAGGATCGACTCTTTGAGTAACTGTGAAAGGTCCTACATATCGTGGACTGAGTTTACTTCGTTTACCGAAGCGGACAACACCTTTCCATGGGGATACTTTCAACATGACTTTATCTCCAATTTGGTATTCGATGTCTTTTCGTTTCTTGTCAGCATAGCTCTTTTGTCGACTACACGCAGTTTCTAATCGTTGCTTGATCTGAACGATCTTTTCGGTAGTGTCGTGAATGATTTCAGGAACAGTTAAATGTCTGTCCTCGAGTTCATCCCAACACAAAGGGGATCTACACTTCCGGCCATACAAAGCTTCAAAAAGTGCAACTTTAATGCTAGAGTGATAACTGTTGTTGTAAGAAAATTCAACTAAAGGTAGGTGTCTATCCCAACCTTTGCCGAAATTGATTACACAAGCACGTAGCATATCTTCCAAGGTTTGAATAGTTCGTTCACTTTGACCATCAATTTGTGGATGATAGGATGTACTCATGTCGAGTTGAGTTCCAAGAGCAGATTGTAAAGTTTTCCAGAATCTGGATACGAATCGACTGTCGCGATCAGAAATAATCGAGAAAGGAACACCATGATGTGAGACAATTTCTTTAATATAAAGTTGCGATAATCTCTCCATCTTGTCGGTTTCCTTGATCGGTATGAAATGCGCAGATTTAGTAAGGCGATCAACTACGACCCAAATAGTATCGTTACCATTTGAAGTCTTAGGTAACTTAGTAACGAAGTCCATAGTGATGCATTCCCACTTCCATTGCGGAATATCGGGTTGTGTCAACAGACCAGAAGGCTTTTGATGTTCGGCCTTGACTTTCAGACAAGTGAGACACTTACTAACATAAGTAGCAATGTCGGCTTTCATGTTAGGCCACCAGTAGAATTCCTTCACATCGTGATACATCTTACTGGAACCGGGATGAATATAATATCTAGTCTTATGAGCTTCATCCAAGACTAGTTCACGGAGATTACCGAAGCGAGGAACTCAAATTCTATTGCCAAAGTACCGTGTACCATTGGCTTTCACTTGAAGTTGGTTCTCAAAACCGATAGGTTCTTCACCTTCGATAAGTGTCGGTTTAATAGCTTCCAGTTGAGCTTCACAGATTTGTGATATAAGATTCGATTTGATTTTCAGATTTAGAGCACGAACACATTTAACATCGTCTTTTCGACTAAGAGCATCGGCAACTACATTCGACTTGCCAGGATGATATTTTAGCTCACAGTGATAATCGTTCAATCACTTGAGCCATCGGCTTTGCCTCATGTTCAGCTGTTTTTGGTCAAGGATTTTTCGAAGACTTTTAAGGTCAGTGTACACCGTAAACTTAGTACCATATAGATAATGTCTCAATATCTTTAATGCAAATACCACGACACCTAACTCAAGGACATGTGTGGTATAGTTCTCTTCATGTTTCTTTAACTGCCTAGATGCGTAGGAAATAACATTTTCTTGTTGCATTAAAACACAACCGAAGCCTTGCTTCGAAGCATCGCAGTAAACAACAAAGTCATCAGTACCTTCGGGTAAAGATAGAATTGGGGCTGTGGTGAATTTCTCCTTCAGAATCTTGAAAGCAGATTCATATTCTTCAGACCACTCAAGCTTCTTTCCTTTTTAAGTTAGCTTCGTAAGGGGTTTAGCAAGTAGGGACAAATCTTTTATAAACCTTCGATATTAACCAGCAAGTCCCAAAAATTGACGAATATGCTTCGCAGTCTTTGGTATCTCCCAGTTCTGAATAGCAGTAATCTTGGCTGGATCGACATGTATTCCGTCACTATCAACAACATGTCCGAGGAATTGTACAGTTTTGAGCCAAAACTCGCACTTAGAAAATTTAGCATAGAGTTGTTCCTTTCACAAGAGTTCAAGAATTATGCGCAAATGTTGCTCATGTTCTTCCTCACTCTTTGAATAGATCAAGATGTCGTCAATGAAAACAATGACAAACTTGTCAAGATACGGCTTGCAGACACGATTCATAAGATCCATAAACACAGCAGGAGCGTTGGTCAAACCAAAAGGCATGACATAAAACTCATAGTGTCCATTGTGAGTGCGAAAAGCAGTCTTAGGAATATCGGATTCCTTGACTTGGAGTTGGTGATAACCAGATCTCAAATCAATCTTTGAATAGACGCTTGACCCTTGGAGTTGGTCGAATAAATCATCAATACGCGGCAACGGATAACGATTCTTGATAGTAAGCTTGTTAAGTTCACGGTAATCAATGCACATCCTTAACGTACCATCTTTCTTCTTAACAAACAGAATAGGAGCTCCCCATGGGGACGAGCTTGGATGAATGAAACCTTTATCCAATAGTTCTTGGAGTTGGTTGGATAAATCCTTGATTTCGGAGGGCGCTAAACGGTATGCCGCTTTAGCAATAAAAGCAGCACCGGGAGTTAAATCAATTTGGAATTCAACTTGTCGAGGAGGTGGAAGACCAGGAAGATCTTTAGGAAATACATCGGGAAAATCTTTAACCACTGGTACATCTTAAATACGCTTCTCTTTTGATTCATTCATCTTAACGTTGGCTAGAATAGCTGGATAACCTTTCATAAGGTATTTGCGGGTTTTAATACAGGAGATGATGTTGAGATTAGAACCACTCTTTTCACCTTGGATAATGAGAGTCTCTCCATTTCCCAATGGAACATGAACAGTTTTATCGTAACACAGGATGGCAGCATGTAATGGACGTAACCAATCCATTCCAAGTATAACGTCAAAACTTCCGAGCTCGACCGGTAAAAGGTCTATCTTAAATTCTTTGTTGGCTAAGATTAGGTTGAAGTTTTTATAGATTTTATCGACTTGCATGATCTTTCCATTAGCTACTTCTACTAATCTTTTGGTTTCTAAGGGTTGAGGCTTTTCAGTAAATAGGGTACAAAAATCACTAGAAACATAAATTCGGTCAGCACCAGGATCGAATAAAATAGTTGCAAAATAATTATTGACAAGATACGTACCCGTGTTGACCTCATCCTCATCTCGGGCTTCAGCAGCAGTAATAACAAACGCACGACCCTAAGCAGCAGTAACATTAGCTCCAGTAGCAGGATTATCCTTCTTCTTAGGACAATTTGGACTAATGTGTCCCTTTTCTCCACAAGTATAACATGTAGGAGGAGCTTTAGCAGGAACAATCACCTTATCCTTTGGAGGAGTCTTACACGTTTTAGCTACGTGTCCCACTTTCTTACACAACGCACATGTAGCAGAGCACCGCCCCGGGTGATGTCTCTCACAATGAATACAAAAAAGTTAGGTACCCTTATAATTCGACCTCGTACTATCCAAAAGCTTCTTACTGTCATTCTGAGTCGAACCTTAAGATGGCTCAAATTTCCTCTTACCTTCATTACTCTTAGTGTCAACCTGCTAATTAGCCGACGCTCTTCTTCTCTTGGCCAACATCAAATTTTGTGCCATGAGAATCACAGCATCCAGAGTAACCTTCTCAGCAGTAATGACATTCCCCTGAACATCCTCGGGGAGACCTTCAATATATCGTTCAATCCTTCTAGCTTCGGTAGGAAACATCTCGGGACATAGAGTAGAAAGCTCAAGATAACGGTTGGTGTAGCTTTCAATATCAGTTCCCTTCACCTTGAGTTCCCAGAACTCAGCTTCAAGTTTCTGAACTTGACTTCGAGGGCAGAATTTATTAATCATCATGCTTTTGAGTTCGTCCCATGGAATTGCATTAGCATTATCAATTCCTACTGACTTGGCATGAGCAGACCACCAAGTTAAAGCATTACCACCTAATGAGCTAGTGGCATACTTTACTCGATCGTTATCACCATAGTTGTAAATACAGAAAATGGACTCCATCTTCTCGAACCAACGAACTAGTTCGACAACTTCTTCATTTTCCTTGAATGCGGGAGGGTGACAGTTTGTGAAATCCTTGTATGAACAAGGTTTTGGTTGAGGATTAACATTATTAGCTTGATTGTTGCCTTGTGCGGCTGTGAGTAGTTGTTGGAATTGCTCGGTAGTCAATACGATATTGTTAACAGTAGGTGCAGCTGGACGAACCATGATGTTGCTACATAAGTGAACATAAGTCGGATAAGTTTACAAGTTATAGGGTTGAGCAATTACAAGTACGAATAAGATAAAGTATGGATATCACATGATATAAATAAAACACTTTATATTATTAAGGAATGAGGTGTTAAAATAAGCCTTTTAATACACGATTCAGGAATAGGAATAGTTTAAGGCATAGCCTATACATAGATGGAAAAATAGGAAAATATACTAAGAAATATTAAGATCGAAGTAGTCTTCATATCTCTTCTTCTCATCCTCAAACTGCTTCATCACTTTTTCCATGTTATCCTTCACAAGTTTCTCTAGCCTTTCAGTTTGAGAGTCGAAGGACTCTTTGATGATTTCCTTCAAGATTTTGTTTTCTTTTTCTAGGTTGTTTAGACGCACTTCTATCCAAGCAACGTGGCGTCTGCTAAACTCCCTATTCTTCTCACAACTACTTTGAAGGTTGATGATATCACATTTCACCCTTACGTGCTCCATGTTATTAAAAATAATGGACCGGTAGTGGGTTCATGTTGCTTTCTATTTAGAGTTGAGTTTTCAGACGATTCTTCAATAGGCTCTTCTTCGGGCTCATAATTTGAGAAGTCACTGTCGTAGTTAGGGAGATTTTGAAGCGCATCCCATTCGGGAGTACTCATCGGTTTATGTACCAATGAGTGAAAAGAGCCAGAGTCAGCAGAATTAGCAGAGCTTTCTCCTTCGCTTTCAGATCCTTGAGTCGGGTGAAAATCAGGAGAAGCAGGTAGAGTATCTGGGCTATAGTTTGGTGAATGAGGACCACCAAAGCCATAAGGTGGACTTTGGACTGGTCTTTCAGTGGAAGACCCTTTAGTATCTACTTTGGTTGGCTTGGAGCAAGCTGGTTTATTAATGCTTGAGCTTGACATCCTAACGTTAGGAATGAGACTTTTGATTAGAATCTTTAAGTCAAGTTTAGTAAAGCATAAGTGTTAAGATTATAAGGCAATCCTAAGTGCTTCAAAGTCTAAGGCAGGAAAGGTTATAGTTTTCTAGATTGCTAAGGCACCCTAGCTAATAAGTAAGGTACACATAAAAATGCAATCCTGGTTCTCTATAACAGCCTGGTTTGCTCTGATACCAATCTATCACACCCCCAGTTAGGGCCTGGGCGAAATGTGACTTAATACCAAACAAACCAACATATTATAATAAACGAGAACAATACTAAATGATAAAATTATCTTTATTGAGAGTACGCAGCGGAAAATGATATGTCGTTACAATGTCGGAAATAACAATAATGTAAATGTTCAAATGCAAAAGTAAATAATGCGATATCTCTTGATCCTATGTCCAAGTAGCATCACATAAGCAGTAGTTAAGTAACTTGATCAATCAGCACCTGAGACAAACATGCTAAAGTGTCAACCAAAAAGGTTGAGTGAAATCATAGGTTTAACAAATAAGTTTGATCGTTGTTTTGGACCACAAGATTTAGTTTATAAAGTTGATCTCGCAGATCAAAAAGTTATGCCAGTTCGTGATATTTTGACTAAACAAACAAGTTTGCCCCATGACAAGTTGTAGTATATACTTGTCGGTTTAAATTTCATTATTAAGTAATACAATGACATGGTAAAATGTATCGGGGACGTTACTCCCGATAGGCCTACCCCCAATAATTAAGCATGCAATCAAAGAGCAATTAAAAATATCACTGTAGGGACTTAGTCGGACATAGTCGGGTATAGCATAGTTTTAACAATTGGTACTTGTGTCTAAGTTGTAAAATGTAAAAATAGCATGTGTCTCACCCCAAATAAGTAAGTAAGTTTGCTAGCAATAAAGAGAGGGGCTATGAATTCACCTTAGTAAGTAGAGAGATGTGACGATTATTCCTTGGAATAGAAAGTTGGAACGAACAGAAAGTCAACCTATTGACATTTAAGAGTAGTAAGTGTTTTCGCCCAAGTTTAAGTAGATGTTTAAGTATGATAGTGTTTTAAGTATAGTTCATTTTCCTTTCCTAGTAAGTTTCTATTTTTAGAAAGTTTCCTCTTTTAGTAGGTTCCTTATTTTAGTAAGTTTCTATAACTAGAAAGTTTCTACTTTAAGAGTGTTTTACATTTTAGGATACTTGCCGTATTAGATAAGCTTCCAATCACCCCTTTCCCTTCGAATGACCATTTTAGGTCTAGGGGCTTGAGCTATAGGATCCTTTAAATCGGAAAATCCAAACCCTTCCACCTAGAGTTTCGTAGAAACCATTCGTCAAGAAAGTTCGAAGATCTATACATCTCTAATACATATCCCAAAATGTTTTTATGTATTATAATATAAGTAGTAGGTTATAGGTGTTAGTAATATTAATAGTGTATACATGTTAATTAATAGTATAAGTAGTATTAGGGTTTCATTAATTAACTAGGGTTAGTTAATTAAAGTAGTATTTAATAACTAGGGTTTAGTAATTAATGTCCTAGGGTTTAATAAATGTCTAGGATTTAGGTTTAATTAATTAGGGTTTAATAATTAATTAAGTTTAGGGTTTAAGTAATTAGGGTTTAGTATATATATGTATATTTTCGTGTATATATATATAATAAAAATATTTTTTTTACATGTATATATATGTATATGTCGATATATATGTATATGTATATATATTTATTTTGTTTCCTAAATTAACCACAAAAAAATCTTTCATGTAATAACCTAGGGTTTAAAGATCAAAGTTTTATTTTTCCTTTTTTTTTCTTCTTGGTCGACATACATACATAAAAATATATATATATATTTTTTCTTTCACGTATATATAGATCTAGGTGTGTTTATGTATATATTTATGAATAAACAAGTTTATAACATGAATTAAAGATCAAAGATTATGTAAACAAGTTAGGGTTTATGTTATACCTTTGAAGATTCAAGATGATTAACAAAGAAGTGATGAACACGATGAAGATTGAAGATCAAAGCCTTGAAAAACTTGAAGAACTCCTTGAAGATTCTTGAAGAACACGAAGAACGCGAAGACCACTTGAAGATCACCTTGAAGATTGATGATGATTTCGATGGGTGGTGGTGGTGTTTCGGTTTTGGGAGCCGAAAATGGGAGAGAGGGGAGAGAGATTTTGAGAGAGAATTTGTGTTTTGATTTGGTACATCTTTAGCTCTAGCCTAGGCCTCTATTTATAGTAGAGATTGGAGGATTCTAGAATTATGGTTAGTTTAGGTTTTACTTAGGGAACAAGTTGGATTGGAAAAGGGGTAAAGAGGGGATGCTTGGGCCAAAATTAGGAGGGCTATTTTAGGCAATTCATATATATATTTTTTTAAAAATTTTCGGCTAGGGCTTTTTAGGGTTAGGGTTTGGGATTTTTCACTTTAGTCCTTGTACTTTAGTTTAGCTTAATAAATCCTTAACTATCCAAGTTTATTTATTTGAAGTATACAAGTTTTAGAGTTATTTATTTATTCGCAAAAGTTTATTAGCTTATTATTTTTATTAACTTGTCAATTTAATGTACAAAGTTAATTATTTTATTTTATAATTCTTAACGCTTAACCGTTATCGATTAAAGTTTAATTATTAAGTTTAATTATATTATTGGGCATTTAATAAGGAAAAGTATAGAATGGAAAAATGAGAAATATAGAATGGAAAAAATGAGGGTCGTTATAATAATCATAAATTGGAAAATCGAAGAAGTCTTGTCTATGAGGTTTAGTTGATAATTTGATAGCATAAGGATTTGTTGAACTAGTGTATGCATAATTGGGATTGTAAAGGAATAACGTCTTTCATCCAATTGATTACAACCTTTTCATTTAGCTCATTGTTTATGCTCTTAAATGCTCAAAGTTTACATTTGCTTAGTAATTGTTAATCTAGTCTTTACATTAGTTAATTTTAGTTAATCACAAACAAACCAATCTTGAAATTGCTTGCTAGTTAACCATAACTTCCCGTGGAACGAATCCTGCTTACCCTATCTAAAGTAGAGTAATTAGGTTAATTTTGACCGGCCCTTTGACACCGATCAAATTTTGGCCGCTGCCGGGGAGGTCTGCGCTTGATTGCAAGCTCTTATTTTATTTGCCTTCTTGTTTTATTAGAAAAATCATAAAAATCATAAAACATAAAAAAATACAAAAATATTGTTTCTTTTATTTTGTTTGTCAGTTTTACGCTCGGTATTCTTGTTTTTGTTGAAGTGCAGGTTAGTGTATGCAAACTCGGAGTTCAGGAGATCAAAATCTTGAGCCTTTAAACTCGAAAATCGAGAAATCTACAAAAGCTAATCGAAAAGCTACAAGGATTCTTAAAAGCTTGACGGTGGCTTCAGCATCAACACAACCACCACTAGAGTCACATCCTATTGTTCCACCAAACTCGCCTAAACCAGACTCCGACGTTGAGGAGGATGTTTTTGTTCAACAAACTGAAATGGCTGACCGTGAAAGAGGAGTGGACTCCTACTACCAACCGGTGATTATGTGAAATGTCCCGTTCTTATTGATTAAAAACGTTCCATATTAATTGATTTCGTTGCGAGGTTTTGACCTCTATATGAGACGTTTTTAAAGACTACATTCATTTTTAAAACAAACCATAACCTTTATTTCATAAATAAAGGTTTAAAAAGCTTTACGTAGATTATCAAATAATGATAATCTAATGTGACGACCCGAAAATTTTCGACCAAATTTAAACTTAATCTTAATATCAATTCGACATGATAAGTAAAGTCTGTAATATTGAGTCTCAAATTTTTTTTTTTTGAACTGTTTTTATAAATTCATTTAACCTTTGACTATCTCCGACGATTCACGAACAACTATTTGTAAATGGATTCATATATGTTTAAATATATAGATAGATATAAATAATAATTTGAAGTATAATTTAAGATATTATTTGTTGTTTAAATTAACTATGTAAAGTAAAAATAAAATATGATATCATTATTAAAATAAATAAATAAATAAATGAAAAGTATATTAAAAATAAATATTAAATGATTGTAATACTTGTCTGATGTTTCGATTGATATTAAGAAAGTTAAATTCAAAGATATGTAATTTTAAAATAAACGGTGATCTGAAAATGAGTTATATAAGTTATAGGTTTATTAAAAGTATATTTAGGATCTAATTAT
Organism: Rutidosis leptorrhynchoides; assembly: GCF_046630445.1. Lineage (NCBI taxonomy): Eukaryota > Viridiplantae > Streptophyta > Magnoliopsida > Asterales > Asteraceae > Rutidosis > Rutidosis leptorrhynchoides. Next base: position 194,700,493 of record NC_092333.1, read on the forward strand.
TTAATATTAACACTTTTTATATTTTACCCAGAATTGAGAGGGACAGTTGATGTAATTTTTAATTAATAGATTAATGATCAAATTTTATATCATAATGACTAAAATAAATAAATATAGTTAATCTAAAAATTTGGGATTTTTCTGAATGTTTTTATCCGCCATTGATTTACAACGGAGGACGATACAACAACCCGTAAAAAAACGTCGGTAGAAACAACCAATTTAATGGCTGCTTTACTATTTAAATTTGACTTTATTTGTTTCGTTTCCACCCGTGATTAGTGTTGAGATGTTTGTAGTATATTATTATTACATTATTTTATTATATATATTCTATGAATATGAAGACACTTTCCTTGATTATAACACACCCACACATACAGTGATATCCACTTTATATTTCATACTTCACCATAAAACTCTATCTTCATATCTATCTAATTCTTTTATATCATTCACCTTAAATTATAAGTTAAGATCGATGATTAAATCCACTAATCCCTCATAATTTCCTTCCTCTCCTTCTTGTTTCCACCACCCTTACACCGCTACCCTACACCATAAACAACCACCTTTCGTTTCGGTTTATAAGCGAACAAGACCACCACTTAACACCTATTTAAACAACCCACCACCACCTAAACCCGTCACTAGCCTACGTGAACTACCACCGTTAACCACCGGTTAAACCATCACCTTCTCCTCTCCCTCTCTTCTTCAACCGTGCTCCACCACCTTTGTCTTTCTTACTAAACCCGCCACCATCAAAGCACGAATAACCAACTGGTACGCCTTTTCCTCTTCTTCAATCATGTTGTCGCCACCCAAGCTCACCCACACCGGAGCACCACCTCACTGTCGTAATCTATCACCATTTTAAACCACCGTCATGTGACATTTTTTTTCTCTTGCTCGCGACAGTTACAAGCACTCGCCATTGTCACCATCACTTTGTGAAGCCACCACCATCATGAGCCACCCTAATCACAACCACAACCACCGTTCACCACCGAGACTCCACCACTACCATCACTAAATTTTTTTTTCTTTTCCTCGTCGCCTTTAGGGTCCTGCTACGCGTAATCTTTTAATGAAAATAAGGATGATGATGCTTATGATGATTAGATGATCGAAAAGATAATGGTGATGATGACTAGATATGATACTTGCGATTATGAAGATTATGATGATGAATTTTTTTTAATGATGATGAAAATTTTTATTTAAAAAAAAAAACCGGTGATGTTTATGATTTGATGATTATGATTTTATAGTGAAAATAATCGAAAAAAAAAAATATTAATGATCATGAGTGTTATTAGATGGTGATGATGAAGAGAACATATGGGTTGTGTTTTAAGAAGAAGAAAATAGACAGTAATCGATTTAAAAAGATTTAAAATCCTAATTGTTCCAGAAAATAATAGACAGCTCAATGGTTAGTATTGTGGTCGGGGAACGAGAGGTCCTGGGTTCAAATCTAGGCAACTGCAAACAATGTTTTTTTTTTTAAAAAAGAAGCTGTCTTGTTAAGCATGAGCCTGTTGGGCTTGGTAAATTATTGGACTTGCTAGTGGACTGATTATTATGAGTTTTGCTAAATGAGTTTTCTGGTGGGCTTCAATTAATATAAGTGATGGACTAACATTAAGCCCATTTGTTTTATATAAAGGTATAAATTATTTTTTATTATTATTGTTATCTAAATGATTATTATTACAATTGTTACTATTATTATTATTATTATTATTATTATTATTATTATTATTATTATTATTATTATTATTATTATTATTATTATTATTATTATTATTATTATTATTAACATAAGAATCATTATTAACAATATCATTTTTTTAAAGTTATTATTATTATTATTATTATTATTATTATTATTATTATTATTATTATTATTTATTAGAAACTCATTATTTTCAAAACAATTATTTTAACAAATAAATATTTGATAGAAAAAAAAATATACTTATTACATATAATTATATTATATAATTATATAATAAACCTAATAACATTGTTACACAAATATTTACATATAACAAATATATTAATAAATTAAATAAGTAATATACATAAACTAGTTTAATTATTATTACATGTTATTTATATGTGTTAATATATATATATAAATGATATAGGTTCGTGAATCCAAGGTCAACCCTATACTTGTTCAATGCCGTCATATGTATTTTTACTACAAAATACAGTATGGTGAGTTTCATTTTCTCCCTTTTTAATTGCTTTTACAATATATATTTTTGGGCTGAGAATACATGCGCTGTTTTATAAATGTTTTACGAAGTAGGCACAAGTACTAAAACTAATTCTATGTGGGTTTAAACCAGAAATATACCCTTAGCTTGGTAACATTAAACTACTTGTCTATGTACGGTAGGCGCGAATCCTAAAGATAGATCTATTGGGCCTGACAAACCCCATCCTGACTATGGGATGCTTTAGTACTTCGAGGTTATTTTAAACACACCTGATCTGGTGTACTTCAGAGGGTAAAACATGAATGTTAAGGCTTGTTACCCGGTGCCTACAACTTATAGAATACTTTTATACACTTGCGAGTGTACATATATTTATAAACGGAAATCTTGTGGTCTATTAATATATTGTAAAGATTGTTATGATAAACCTATGAACTCACCAACCTTTTGGTTGACACTTTTAAGCATGTTTATTCTCAGGTACGAATTAAGTCTTCCGTTGTGCATTTGCTCATTTTAAGGACATTACTTGCAGTCGATCACCGCAATGGAACCAAATGTTGATGATTTCGTCCAGGTGGATAAGGACGGGTCGTTACATGTGGTATCAGAGCGGTGGTCTTAGCGAACTAGGTCTTGCATTAGTGAGTCTAACTGATAATTGTTAGGATGCATTAGCAAGTCTGGACTTCGACCTTAGCTACATATTATAAGTATTGTATATCATTCCTAGTGGAAAATTGCCTGCTTATCATTCCAAATCTAGACACGACTTCCTGCACTTATTTGATAGATAGTGTACAGATAAATTCATATCTTAGTATATCTGTTACTGTAGACTTTATCTGACACGTTTCCTTAAATCCCTTCGTAATCTACGGGATCTTCTGTACTATATTCTATGTAATTAGAATATCATCCAACATCCAAAAATCATTTCATATCGAAAAATGCCTTATTCAATCGTACTCAATGGAACTCACCACTAGTTCAAGTTCCTCGGATTTCGATATGGAGTCCCACTTCAGCTCCGAAAGTAGCGTCACCAGAATGAATCAATCAATCAGCCATCCCCAATTCATCTGATGGGTTCGTAGTTGATTTAACTAATGGAAACAAGAAGAAGGCGATATTTTCCACCCACCAACCTGCACTCTCGGTGAAGAACCTGAAGCACTTACCGGTGAACCTATCTGAAACACCATTTTTAGCCTCATCTTCAGAGTCATTTGTCACGATTATCTTCTATCTAAAATTCTAAACCTTATTCAACCGCTTGTTCCGACCCAATCATCTCGGAGTAATAGAAGAAGTCAACGAACCTCGCGTTCGAGTAGTGGCTTTGGAGAATATGGTGCAAAGCTTACAAACACCAGCAGCATCACCGACATCAACAGTACCACTAGCATTGGCACTATTACTACCAATAACACAAGCCTCAACATCACATGCCTCAATATCACAAATTGTACTTCGAGTATAATCTTCGTTCTACATATCGTTCAACATCAATTATCTTCGTTCTACGTATCGTTCTACCTCATTTATCTTCATCCAACACGTCAATTATGAATCTTTAATGTTTTAGAGATTATGTATTCTAGTTCTAACGGTAAATCAAATGAGTTTATTACCTTATTGACTCATTAAATCCATGATTACATCTGAAGAAAATATATATGTAGGTATATTTTCATAAAGATTGTAATTAAAAATTCTTTTGTATCAACTGTTAATGATGAAAATATTTTAACGGGTAGGTAATACCTGAGGAATATTTAGAATTCACATTAATGATTTACACGGTACACTCTTCAGTTCTGATTCAGCGATCATTAACAAATACTGCTCAAATCCATACATATACGTATCCGTTCACCAAAGAATAACTATTTCCATTCAAATTCAATTTTATATTTGAATTTTGACCTATCAGAATCCAACAAGTGGCATAATGAAGAAAACATTGGACAAAATAAAATTTGTTAGAAACAAACAAATTAATTATAAAGAATTTTGTTAAGAATCCACGCTAACTGTTCCTAGCTAACTATTCCTAGCTAACTGGTTATATTTTATTTACCGCAATTTAATTATCGCAATTTACATTCTCGCAATTTACATTCTCGCAATTTTATTTATCGTCATTTAATTTCTGTTATTTACTTTTACGCACTTTAAAACGGGACACGTATACAAGGTTTCGACCTATCATATCAACCCATCTATATATATATTTCGGAACAACCATAGACACTCTATATGTGAATGTTGGAGTTGGCTATACAGGGTTGAGGTTGATTCCAAAATATATATATGGTTTGAGTTGTGATCAATACTGAGACCGGTACACAGGTCACGATACGTATTAATTAATTCGAATATTAAATTATATATGAATATATTAGATTATTGGACAATTGAACTATTGGACTGCTAACTTTGGACAATTAAAATGAATTAAAATATTGATTATAACATATGAAACTAAACAATTCTTCAAGTTTGCCACTTGATTTCATCTTAAACCTCATTTGTATCTTGACGATTCCAATTTGCGTTCAAATCTTTCATGATTCATGAAAACATCTCAATCGAGAAGATGAACCAACCGCACTTCATCTACGGAAGAAAAGGTTTATGCATATAGTTATGCACCTGAAAAAAAAAAAAAACACTCTCGGAACCTGAGTAAACGTTTAACACGTATATGCGATAGCTCCTTTGGCGATGTTACTACCGAAAAACACTTTGCAATTCCTTTCCAAATTAGCCAAATTTTGTCACAGCTCCAGCAAGTTGATTTCAACTTTTCGTTCAAAACAACCTTATTATAACCTCGGAATATATACGTGCTTATTTATTATTACCAGAGAACCTTTTATATTCCACCATATTACCATCAGCGTTTAATCATCTAAAAACATAATTCTCCTTAAACCACCTCGGTTTGATAATCGACGATTCAGATATAGCAGCATTAAATGCAGAGGAAACAGAAAAATGGTAGATGGTTTAAACGGCCAAGAGTTTGATGATAAAGTATGGAGTGTTAAAAACGCAAGATAGAAAATTTGGTACTGAGAAATAGATTGAGCTAACCATGAAGGAGATCAAGGACAAATACAAGAACCAAACCCTATATTCAAAGAATCCAGGTAATTCTAGATCCGATGAAATCTTTAGAGAATATTTTTGCTCCGTATCCACGTAAAAATTTTGCGGAAAATTTTCTTCATCAACCTTCGAACTTTGAAATTCCAAAATATCATCATAAATATCTTCGATATTTCTGAGGATATTTTCATAAATATTCTTGTCCAAAATTATCTACCTCTTCATGTTTCCTGTATTCCATTATATTGAAAACTTCTGTAAAATCTAAGTATAAATTATGAATGAATGGTGGAGAAGTGTTGGGAATTGATGCATGGGTTAGTATAATATAATGACGCCCGGCCAACGTGATTATATTACAGTAAGTCATGCTGGAAGTTCTATTGGAACATGATGATTCACAGATCATAACATCATTATGTGCCATGTTACATAACTCTTTCATTCTACTTAACTTCTGAACATATCAAGAAAATGTATTCTTGATAGTTCAATCTTCCGTGATGTTGATAAATTTGAAAATCAAATCGTGCTATCACGTTCCTTCCTGCTTAGAACATTATTACCAATCGAAACTCTATATCTAAAAATTCTAGATCATTATTTGCTTGATTTAAAGTCGGGAAGAGAGAACAAAAGTATGAAACTCCAAAATATAAGGGGGAATATAAAGCTCGATAACAACGCATAAATTACAAACCGTGTATATCAATGTTTAACTTAACATAAAGACACAGGAGAATTAAAAACATTATAACCCCAAGGGCGAAGTAGAAGAAAACAGATTCCTCCGGTGGTAGTTGGAAAAGGAGATGGATTGTTGCGATAGTAAGGATAAGGACAATAATCAAAACTGGATGAAGCATTTTTAAAATCTTTTGAATTTAGGAATTTAGTATAGGAGTGGTGGAAATAATGGAACGGAAGAAGTTCATTTATAATGGAGATACCAGACAAAGCAATCAAGACAGGTGATCGCATTAAATTAAAGAGATTTTAATTTCCTTAATCCCGAGGAAATCAGATTTAATTCAGATTTCAAAGATTTTCTTTAAATCTCTTAAATTCCGGAAATCAACCATATCTACGTCAAAAGATTTGACGAAACACTAATTACTCATTTCACTCTTTTGTGATAACTTCACTTATACGCTTCGAATAATCGAATTATTTTATCTATATTACTTAATGCTGATAAAACTATATTTATCAACTTATATTCGTCATGGAAACATTTTTATTGTTAACCATGATCACCTCACTCAAATTTCGAGACGAAATTTCTTTAACGGGTAGGTACTGTGACGACCCGAAAATTTTCGACCAAATTTAAACTTAATCTTAATATCAATTCGACATGATAAGTAAAGTCTGTAATATTGAGTCTCAATTTTTTTTTTTTTTGAACTGTTTTTATAAATTCATTTAACCTTTGACTATCTCCGACGATTCACGAACAACTATTTGTAAATGGATTCATATATGTTTAAATATATAGATAGATATAAATAATAATTTGAAGTATAATTTAAGATATTATTTGTTGTTTAAATTAACTATGTAAAGTAAAAATAAAATATGATATCATTATTAAAATAAATAAATAAATAAATGAAAAGTATATTAAAAATAAATATTAAATGATTGTAATACTTGTCTGATGTTTCGATTGATATTAAGAAAGTTAAATTCAAAGATATGTAATTTTAAAATTAACGGTGATCTGAAAATGAGTTATATAAGTTATAGGTTTATTAAAAGTATATTTAGGATCTAATTATTTAATATTAACACTTTTTATATTTTACCCAGAATTGAGAGGGACAGTTGATGTAATTTTTAATTAATAGATTAATGATCAAATTTTATATCATAATGACTAAAATAAATAAATATAGTTAATCTAAAAATTTGGAATTTTTCTGAATGTTTTTATCCGCCACTGATTTACAACGGAGGACGATACAACAACCCGTAAAAAAACGTCGGTAGAAACAACCAATTTAATGGCTGCTTTACTATTTAAATTTGACTTTATTTATTTCGTTTCCACCCGTGATTAGTGTTGAGATGTTTGTAGTATATTATTATTACATTATTTTATTATATATATTCTATGAATATGAAGACACTTTCCTTGATTATAACACACCCACACATACAGTGATATCCACTTTATATTTCATACTTCACCATAAAACTCTATCTTCATATCTATCTAATTCTTTTATATCATTCACCTTAAATTATAAGTTAAGATCGATGATTAAATCCACTAATCCCTCATAATTTCCTTCCTCTCCTTCTTGTTTCCACCACCCTTACACCGCTACCCTACACCATAAACAACCACCTTTCGTTTCGGTTTATAAGCGAACAAGACCACCACTTAACACCCATTTAAACAACCCACCACCACCTAAACCCGTCACTAGCCTACGTGAACTACCACCGTTAACCACCGGTTAAACCATCACCTTCTCCTCTCCCTCTCTTCTTCAACCGTGCTCCACCACCTTTGTCTTTCTTACTAAACCCGCCACCAACAAAGCACGAATAACCAACTGGTACGCCTTTTCCTCTTCTTCAATCATGTTGTCGCCACCCAAGCTCACCCACACCGGAGCACCACCTCACTGTCGTAATCTATCACCATTTTAAACCACCGCCATGTGACATTTTTTTTCTCTTGCTCGCGACAGTTACAAGCACTCGCCATTGTCACCATCACTTTGTGAAGCCACCACCATCATGAGCCACCCTAATCATAACCACAACCACCGTTCACCACCGAGACTCCACCACTACCATCACTAAATTTTTTTTTCTTTTCCTCGTCGCCTTTAGGGTCCTGCTACGCGTAATCTTTTAATGAAAATAAGGATGATGATGCTTATGATGATTAGATGATCGAAAAGATAATGGTGATGATGACTAGATATGATACTTGCGATTATGAAGATTATGATGATGAATTTTTTTTAACGATGATGAAAATTTTTATTTAAAAAAAAAACGGTGATGTTTATGATTTGATGATTATGATTTTATAGTGAAAATAATCGAAAAAAAAAAATATTAATGATCATGAGTGTTATTAGATGGTGATGATGAAGAGAACATATGGGTTGTGTTTTAAGAAGAAGAAAATAGACAGTAATCGATTTAAAAAGATTTAAAATCCTAATTGTTCAAGAAAATAATAGACAGCTCAATGGTTAGTATTGTGGTCGGGGAACGAGAGGTCCTGGGTTCGAATCTAGGCAACTGCAAACAATGTTTTTTTTTTTTTTTTAAAAAGAAGCTGTCTTGTTAAGCATGAGCCTGTTGGGCTTGGTAAATTATTGGACTTGCTAGTGGACTGATTATTATGAGTTTTGCTAAATGGGTTTTCTGGTGGGCTTCAATTAATATAAGTGATGGACTAACATTAAGCCCATTTGTTTTATATAAAGGTATAAATTATTTTTTATTATTATTGTTATCTAAATGATTATTATTACAATTGTTACTATTATTATTATTATTATTATTATTATTATTATTATTATTATTATTATTATTATTATAATTATTATTATTATTATTATTATTATTATTATTATTATTATTATTAGTATTATTATTATTATTATTATTATTATTATTAACATAAGAATAATTATTAACAATATCATTTTTTTAAAGTTATTATTATTATTATTATTATTATTATTATTATTATTATTATTTGTTAGAAACTCATTATTTTCAAAACAATTATTTTAACAAATAAATATTTGATAGAAAAAAAAAAAATACTTATTACATATAATTATATTATATAATTATATAATAAACCTAATAACATTGTTACACAAATATTTACATATAACAAATATATTAATAAATTAAATAAGTAATATACATAAACTAGTTTAATTATTATTACATGTTATTTATATGTGTTAATATATATATATAAATGATATAGGTTCGTGAATCCAAGGTCAACCCTATACTTGTTCAATGCCGTCATATGTATTTTTACTACAAAATACAGTATGGTGAGTTTCATTTGCTCCCTTTTTAATTGCTTTTGCAATATATATTTTTGGGCTGAGAATACATGCGCTGTTTTATAAATGTTTTACGAAGTAGGCACAAGTACTAAAACTAATTCTATGTGGGTTTAAACCAGAAATATACCCTTAGCTTGGTAACATTAAACTACTTGTCTATGTACGGTAGGCGCGAATCCTAAAGATAGATCTATTGGGCCTGACAAACCCCATCCTGACTATGGGATGCTTTAGTACTTCGAGGTTATTTTAAACACACCTGATCTGGTGTACTTCAGAGGGTAAAACATGAACGTTAAGGCTTGTTACCAGGTGCCTACAACTTATAGAATACTTTTATACACTTGCGAGTGTACATATATTTATAAACGGAAATCTTGTGGTCTATTAATATATTGTAAAGATTGTTATGATAAACCTATGAACTCACCAACCTTTTGGTTGACACTTTTAAGCATGTTTATTCTCAGGTACGAATTAAGTCTTCCGCTGTGCATTTGCTCATTTTAAGGACATTACTTGCAGTCGATCACCGCAATGGAACCAAATGTTGATGATTTCGTCCAGGTGGATAAGGACGGGTCGTTACATCTAAAATATCCTGTTTACACACGACCATTACATAATGGTTTACAATACAAATATGTTACATCGAAATCAGTTTCTTGAATGCAGTTTTTATACAATATCATACAAACATGGACTCCAAATCTTGTCCTTATTTTAGTATGCAACAGCGGAAGCTCTTAGTATTCACCTGAGAATAAACATGCTTTAAACTTCAACAAAAATGTTGGTGAGTTATAGGTTTAACCTATATATATCAAATCGTAACAATTGACCACAAGATTTCATATTTCAATACACATCTCATACATAGAGATAAAAATTATTCATACGGTGAACACCTGGTAACCGACATTAACAAGATGCATATATAAGAATATCCCCATCATTCCGGGACACCCTTCGGATATGATATAAATTTTGAAGTACTAAAGCATCCGGTACTTTGGATGGGGTTTGTTAGGCCCAATAGATCTATCTTTAGGATTCGCGTCAATTAGGGTGTCTATTCCCTAATTCTTAGATTACCAGACTTAATAAAAAGGGTCATATTCGATTTCGATAATTCAACCATAGAATGTAGTTTCAAGTACTTCTGTCTATTTTGTAAATCATTTATAAAACCTACATGTATTCTCATCCCAAAAATATTAGATTTTAAAAGTGGGACTATAACTCACTTTCACAAATTTTTACTTCGTCGGGAAGTAAGATTTGGCCACTGGTTGATTCACAAACCTATAACAATATATACATTATATCAAAGTATGTTCAAAATATATTTACAAAACTTTTAATATATTTTGATGTTTTAAGTTTATTAAGTCAGCTGTCCTCGTTAGTAACCTACAACTAGTTGTCCACAGTTAGATGTACAGAAATAAATCGATAAATACTATCTTGAATCAATCCATGACCCAGTGTATACGTATCTCAGTATTGATCACAACTCAAACTATATATATATATATATATATATATATATATATATATATATATATATATATATATATATATATATATATATATATATATTGGAATCAACCTCAACCCTGTATAGCTAACTCCAACATTCACATATAGAGTGTCTATGGTTGTTCCGCAATATATATATAGATGGGTCGACATGATAGGTAAAAAAATTGTATACGTGTCTATGGTATCTCAAGATTACATAATATACAATATAAGTTGATTAGGTTATGGTTGGAATAGATTTATTACTAACTTTCACGTAGGTAAAATGAGTAGTTTTTATCAATCTTGTTTTACTCGCCATTTCTTCGTTTCTAATCCGTTTTGAGTGATTCCTGTGGCCATGGTTTCGTATTGAACTTAACTTTATGAATCTAAACAGAAAAAGTATAAGTTTATAGTCAGAAATACAAGTTACAAGTCGTTTTTGAAAGAGGTAGTCATTTCCGTTGAAAGAACGACATCTTGATGACCATTTTGAAAAACATACTTTCACTTTGAGTTTAACCATGATTTTTGGATATAGTTTCATGTTCATAAGAAAAATCATTTTTCCAGAAGTATAGCTTTTAAATCAAAGTTCTTCTTAGCTTTTAATTATCCCAACCAAAACAGCCCCCGGTTTTACTACGACGGCGTATATCCAGTTTTATGGTGTTTATCGTGTTTTCGGGTTTTAAATCATTAAGTTAGCATATCATATAGATATAGAATATGTGCTTAGTTGATTTTAAAAGTCTAGTTAGAAGGATTAACTTTATTTTCGAACAAGTTTAGAATTAACTAAACTATGTTCTAGTGATTACAAGTTTATAACGTTAAATAAGACAGCTTTTTATGTATGAATTGAATGATGTTATGAACATCATTACTACCTCAAGTTCCTTGGATAAAACTACTGGAAATGAGAAAAATAGATCTAGCTTCAAAGGATCCTTGGATGGCTTGAAAGTTCTTGAAGCAGAATCATGACACGAAAACAATTTCAAGTAAGATTTCCACTCGAAATAAGATTGTTATAATTATAGAAATTGAATTAAAGTTTGAATATGATTATTACCTTGTATTAGAAAGATAACCTACTGTAAGTAACAAAGGTTTCTTGATCTTGGATGATTACTTGGAATGGATTTAGAAAACTTGGAAGTAAACTTGCAATCTTGGAAGTATTCTTGATTTTATGAAACTAGAACTTTTGGAATTTATGAAGAACACTTAGAACTTGAAGATAGAACTTGAGAGAGATCAATTAGATGAAGAAAATTGAAGAATGAAAGTGTTTGTAGGTGTTTTTGTTCGTTGGTGTATCGATTAGATATAAAGGATATGTAATTTTGTTTTCATGTAAATAAGTCATGAATGATTACTCATATTTTTGTAATTTTATGAGATATTTCATGCTAGTTGCCAAATGATGGTTTCCACCATATTAGGTGACTCACATGGGCTGCTAAGAGCTGATCATTGGAGTGTATATACCAATAGTACATACATCTAAAAGCTGTGTATTGTACGAGTACTAATACGGGTGCATACGAGTAGAATTGTTGATGAAACTGAACGAGGATGTAATTGTAAGCATTTTTGTTAAGTAGAAGTATTTTGATAAGTGTCTTGAAGTCTTTCAAAAGTGTATGAATACATATTAAAACACTACATGTATATACATTTTAACTGAGTCGTTAAGTCATCGTTAGTCGTTACATGTAAGTGTTGTTTTGAAACCTTTAGGTTAACGATCTTGTTAAATGTTGTTAACCCAATGTTTATAATATCAAAAGAGATTTAAAATTATTATATTATCATGATATTATGATGTACGAATGATGTCGTAGGGGGTGTATACGAAATAGTATATTTTTGTTACGAAATACTATTAAATATGCTACAATTTTACACAAGTTATTTATTTATTTATCGAGTGGATATACTTAAACCTTGCTACAACACTTATAGGCAGTGTACCTAATCGTAGAGTAGTGTAGTTTTTAGTAAGTCCGGTTCGTTCCACAGGGAACTAGTGAAGTTTAACGCTATATTTTTTACACACAATATTTGTAAAAATACAAAAATATATATGTACTAGTAGTATTATTATTATAAAAGGGGTTTTTTTTTTACCGTTTAATGACCGGTTTGTCGATTTTTAAAACTTAAAATACAATTAAAACCTAATGTAAAATATAAAAAAAACTAAAACTTAATTTAAAGAGTAAGTAAATGACGATAATTTAAATGACAGAAATTAAAGTGCAATAAATAAAAGTGCGATTAGATATGAAATTAAAGGGATTATGCTTATTTAAACTTCCATAATCATGATGTTTGACGTGTTGATTTTAGTTTTATGCCCATGGGTTAATTGTCCTTTGTCCTGGATTATTTAATATGTCCGTCTGGTTTTTGTCCATAACAGTCCATCAGTCATAAATATAAAGTGCGAGTGTCCTCGTCAAATTATTCTTATACCCGAAGTTAAATATTCCAACTAATTGGGGACTTAAACTGTAACAAGATTTTAATACTTTGTTTAGTAATTACACCAGGATGTCGACTGAGTGTAACCCAAGGTTTTAATATTTTGTTATCAATTATACCAAGTGTCCTTGTACATAATTTCACCCCTGTTTTAATTATTCTAGTGGCTATTAATCCATTCCCGTGTCCGGTTAGATGAACGATTATTCGTACATATAAATACCACGCCCATCGTGTCCGATTGAGTGTATATGGTAATTTATAGGGACGCCCAATTGTAAATCTTTATATTAACATTAACAAACTATCATTTAGTTAAACAAATATAAAGCCCATTAATAGCCCATAGTCTAATTTCCACAAGTGTCGTTCTTTTGTCCAAACCCCAATTATGGTACAAAGCCCAATTACCCAATTTTAGTAATTAGCCCAACATCATGATTACTTCGTTTTAAATAATCATAATAATAACTTAGCTACGAGACATTAATGTAAAAAGGTTGAACATAACTTACAATGATTAAAAATAGCGTAGCGTTACACGGACAGAATTTCGACTTATGCACTCAAACGATCTCTATCATAAATTTTATTATTATTATAATTTAAAATTAAAATTAAGATTATTGTTATATCTTATTAAGTTAACATTATGATAGAGATATAGAATATAGATATTGATAATTGATATTAATAATAGATAGATGGATCGATATATAGATAGAAATATGATAGAAAAAGGTGTGTTTATATCTATCGAATACACTACCTTTTATAGGCGAATTCTGAATTTGATTTTTCACTTACGACCCCTGAACTATGCTCAATTAACAACTTTTTATTATTTAATATTATTCTTATTATGAATTATTTAAATATTATATTATATTCTTGTGCATAGTTGACTTGTACTTTCAGCTCCGTTGCGTCGAGCGTTGAGAGTTGACTCATGTCCCGGTTCCGGATTTTCGAACGTCCTTTCGTACAATTTTATATCGTGTACTTTGCGTTTTGTAACTTGTACTCTTGTCATTTTTAGACGTTCCTCATCAATAATTTGAACCTTTTTGATTGTATCTTGTACTTTTGAGCTTTTTGGACCTTTGTGTCTTCAATTCGTCGTTTTCGCCTTTTGTCTTCGCACTTATTTAATATAAACGAATATTACTTGAAAATGGAACAATTGCAACTAAAATCTTGTATTTCTTGGGGGATAATGCTATGAAATATATGTTCCTTTTTAGCCTTATCAATATTCCCACACTTAAGCGTTGCTTGTCCTCAAGCAATATAGTCTTGAAAAACACTTGAATCACTTCTTTATTCTTCACACTTTGTACATCAGTGATTTCAATACGGCGGTATGAACAATGATAGTAACGATGTGGTTAAAGGTGGGTGTGTCATTCACAGTTGCCTTGGGTTTAGGTCAACGACACTTGCAATCAAATAGCCGATTTACTTCCGGTTTCTAAAGCAAAGTGCACATTTGAAAGGCGGTTTACAGTCCCACATGACTATAAAAATGTAGATCCTTTAGGAAATTGGATCTTTATGAAAACATTTGATCTTTTGAAAATTCAAGCTAGATTTTACCCTAGACAAGTTTTCTGATTTGATCCATCATTGGTGTTGCAAAATATATTTGTGGATCATTATTTTGGCTAAAACTTTTAGGCTCGTGTAATCCACTGCTATCCCGGTATCGGAAAGCACACATCCAGTTTACTTGTTCCGCATATTACCTTTCGGTAAACTACCGTCCGGTTGTAAAGGAAAGCGATGAATAAGAAACTGTTAAGGCAATGTCCCGTGACATGCAGATGATTATGGTCTTATTAACGTGTCGGATGCTAGTACTATCCTTGGTAGGAGCAATAGTAAAGATCATCCTATAATTTTTCGGTCTGGCACAAGGTCCTGTCTCCGACCATGCTATGCAACCACCGTTCTTACGGTTGACACCCGATTTGGTTCAGGTGACCTAATGAATTCCAGGTGAATTCCTAGGATTTTACGTTCAATGGTAATGAACGCATTGAAAATGGGTTTTCAGAAAACAAATCGGTTTATAATTTTGATCAAAATATTTTCTCGTTCAAGCTCGAGTTTAGATATCATCGAATTCCATGAGTTTAAATTCTCAATCTTTAAGGTCAATCTCAAGGATTGAGTAATATCAGGCTTAAAAGCTGATTTTTAATCTTTAAGGAGATTATCCTTTCTGGGGATCTGATTCATTAGTCTTATCCAGCTAATTTGCATGGTGCCCCCCCATTGTACGAGGTAAAACCTTCTCATGGTTAGGATAAATCTGACCACTTGGCGACCCTGTTTAATGCTGAGTTCCGTGGATTTCCTGCTGATTTTAGTGATGACTTTTCTAGATTTTTCGTCAACCTACAGCTGGTCTGGACGACAACTTCTTGACCTAAATCAAGAAGCGCGTGTCTTTTTCGGAAGACTTTACTTCCTTTTAATGATGGAATTGATTCATCGTGTAGATCCATCTCTTCTTTTCTTTCATCGGGTAAAATGGTTTAGTTTAGTCCAAAGCAAAAGTATTTTCAGTTATTTGTTACAGATATATGTGACATATGTTTAAGATAACTTGGTAAGTTTTTCCACACTTGGCTTTTATTTTCTTTTATTTGCCTTTTTGTTCTCCTCTATTCCGTTCTTAAATGAATTTTTAACATTTTAGTTTGTTTCTCAATTTATGTCCTTTCCGAGGTTACAATAATTTCGGTGTTAAAACCTAGTTTTATCGTTCATAAATATGTATAAACATGATTTTGAGTTCATTTAATTGAAAATTTTGAAAATTTTTACTAGAATTGGGTAGTCAGTATATAAGACTAGGGCTGTTCCTTGTTATCGGAGATCACTAGATTCTAATACAACTACTGCGTTACTAGTATTTTTAATGGTAACCCAGTGTTTAAGATAAAAATTTTAAAATTCGAAAGAATTTAACCCCTTCCCACACTTAAGATCTTGCAATGCCCTCATTTGTAAGAAATCAGTAACAATTTAAATTATTGAGGGTGATTTGCGTAGAAAAATGATTAAATTTTACCAAAGTTTCCAAACATATTGGAATTTTTTTTTTTAGAAATCTTTAACTTATAAAAAAAATATTAATTAATTTTAAAAAATTGTTTCTCTTGTTATTTAGGACGAGGTCGTTTCGAATCGATGTCCTAGTCCGTCCTTCGACAAAATTTTAAAATTTGTCTTTTTGTAGCGATTGTTTTAAAAGCTAAGATTTTTAGGGTTTTTTTTTTTTTTTTTTTTTTTGGCATACTTTAATTCAATAAGATTAAAAATAATGATAATAATAACTCTCGTCCCTCCCTCGGGTAAAGCAATTTCGGTTCAATGACCTAGTCTTCAACTTACGACGAATTTTAAAAATCATATTTTTAACTTAATGTATAAAGTAAATTTTTGTTTTTAAATTCACACAATTTAAATATAAAATTCAAAATTAATATTAAAAATTCACACCAAACTTAAAATTTGAAATGCATAAAATTAAAAAATTCATATTTTAAAAATTAAAAATTCACACCAAACTTAATTTAAAAAATTCATATTATAAATTCACACCAAACTTATATTAATTTTTCAAATATTTACAATTTTAAATATATTGTTTTTACAAAGTTTACAATATTAATTTAAGATTTAAATATTAATTTTAAAAACATGGTAAAAATAAAATTAAAAATCTTTTTGGCTTTTTATCCCACTTTAATCAATCAAATATTACCAAAAATATGCGC
The DNA here is from genome assembly GCF_046630445.1 of Rutidosis leptorrhynchoides. Lineage (NCBI taxonomy): Eukaryota > Viridiplantae > Streptophyta > Magnoliopsida > Asterales > Asteraceae > Rutidosis > Rutidosis leptorrhynchoides. Next base: position 194,717,713 of record NC_092333.1, read on the forward strand.
CCCTCTTTTCGGTAAAGTAATTTCGGTTCCAAGACCTAATTTAACTCATGATGAATTTTTGAAATATTTTGGGTTGATTGTTTAAAGATATTTATACCTTAAGAATAAACGTTAAATTTCGCAGTGATGTAATAAATTTTTAAATGATATCAATAATTTTGGTCGCCAAACCTAATTTTATTTAATACCAATTTAATACTTTATAGCGAACAAATTAGCGTTTATTATCAAAAGGTTAAAAATAAAAATAAATAAAAAATAAAAACTGTACAGACTTACCTGTGAGATAGTATTCTTAGTTATATGATCTATCCCATTCATAAGATAGTCGGTTTAATTGGTTTTCCATAGCTACATAGGCGTAACCTCGAGCATTCAGTGTCTTTTCTTCTAAACATATGAACGGTCCGTCTCTACATAAAGTAACAAATTCGGTATTTGAATAGGTTTGATTATTTGAACATTTACCTCCATGTGACCATTTTCCGCATTTGTGACATCGTTCTAGGTGTCGTGCTCTTCTTTTCGCTGCGGATTTTGATTTTCCTTTACCAAATTGTAACTTATTATCTTCGCATCTGGATTCTTTTCTAACTCCGTCCATTCTTTCTCTGATTAATGATACTAATTCACTCAGGAGTATGTCATTATTACGTTTAGTGATCAAAGCGTGTAGCATTAGACCATGGTTTAGTTCACAGGCAGTCTTCATTTCCTAAAAAAAATAAAAATTCAGAATGGGGGGAGAAGACTAGTTCTTTAGGGTCTGCTAGGGAAAGACCATTCGGGTTCCATTTTCGAGAACTACACGAAAACAGACAATCTAACTCTAACAAAAATACATATTATCCTTTAAAGACTTGATTCTCCCCACACTTAGTTAGCTGTGGTGTCGAAATTATGATTAACTTCGTTGTCGACTTCCATTGGACCATGTATGTAGTGTTTAACTCTGTGACCATTAACTTTAAATTCAATCCCATTTGAATTTATTAATTCTATCGTTCCGTATGGGAAAACTCTTTTGATTATGAATGGTCCAGACCATCTTGATTTCAATTTTTCAGGAAATAGCTTGAATCGTGAATTGAAAAGAAGAACTCTGTCTCCTTCTTTAAATTCTTTTGAACTTCTGATTCTTTTATCATGCCATTTCTTCGTTCTTTCTTTATAGATTAACGAATTTTCGTATGCTTCATGTCTTAATTCTTCTAATTCGTTTAGTTGACTTAATTGGAGACGTCCAGCTTCATGTAAATCAAGATTACATGATTTCAAAGCCCAAAATGCTTTGTGTTCAATTTTTACTGGAAGATGACATGTTTTTTCATAAACAAGTCTAAAAGGTGTGGTTCCAATTGGAGTTTTGTAGGCTGTTCTAAAAGCCCAGAGTGCATCCTCCAATTTAATGGACCATTCCTTCGAATTTGATCCTACGGTTTTCTCTAGAATACGTTTTAAAGCTCGGTTGGTATTTTCAACTTGTCCACTTGTTTGTGGATGATATGCGGTTGAGATTTTATGAGTTACTCCATAACGTTTGAGAACTTTCTCAAGTTGATTATTACAAAAATGAGTTCCCCGATCACTTATTAAAGCTTTCGGTGTTCCAAACCTTGCAAAAAGACTTTTTAAAAAGTTGACTACAACTCGTGCATCGTTAGTTGGGAGAGCTTGTGCTTCCGTCCATTTAGATACATAATCAATGGCTACGAGTATATATAGATTATTATGAGATTTTGGAAATGGACTCATAAAGTCAATACCCTAAATGTCAAATACTTCACATACTTGGATGACATTTTGTGGCATTTCATCACGTTGACTTATTTTTCCGGCCCTTTGACAAGCATCACAGGATTTGCAAAGAAAGTGTGCGTCTTTGTAAATTGTAGGCCAATAGAATCCAGCATCATAAACTTTTCTTGCTGTTAGTTGAGGCCCATAATGCCCTCCTGTTGGTCCTGTGTGACAATGGTTTAATATTTTACTAGCTTCATCTCCAAATACACATCGGCGTATTATTCCATCGGGACAACTTTTAAACAGATGTGGATCTTCCCAGAAATAGTGTTTTATATCACTGAAGAATTTCTTTCGACTTTGGTACGAGAATCCTTTTTCAAGGAATCCACAAACTAAGTAGTTTGCATAGTCTGCAAACCATGGTATTTCTTTATAATCTATCTTCAATAGATATTCATCAGGAAAGTTGTCTTTTATGGCTGATTCATTTAGAACTTCTAAATCGAGATTTTCAAGACGAGAAAGATGATCGGCGGCGAGATTTTCTGCTCCCTTTTTGTCTCGGATTTCAATATCAAACTCTTGTAATAGTAAGATCCAACGAATTAATCGTGGTTTGGCATCTTGTTTCGAAAATAGGTATCTAAGAGCAGAATGATCGGTATAGACTATTGTTTTTGATACAACGAGATATGAACGAAATTTGTCAAAAGCAAAGACAATAGCAAGGAGTTCTTTTTCAGTAGTTGTGTAATCCGTCTGTGCTCCTTGTAATGTCTTACTAGCGTAATAAATAGGTTGAAATCGTTTTTCAATCCTTTGTCCTAAAACGGCTCCCATTGCAAAATCACTTGCATCGCACATTAGTTCAAATGGTAGATTCCAATTTGGTGTTATCATGATCGGCGCATTAGTGAGTTTCTCTTTAAGAATATTAAAAGATTTGATACACTCATCTGAAAAGATGAATGGCGCATCCTTTTCTAGGAGTTTATTCATAGGAGTGGCAATTTTAGAAAAATCTTTTATGAAACGTCGGTAAAAACCGGCATGCCCTAGAAAACTCCTAACTCCTCTAACATTGGTGGGATGTGGAAGTTTAGCAATTACATCTACTTTAGCTCTATCCACTTCAATTCCTTCTTTTGAAATTTTATGTCCAAGAACGATGCCTTCTTTAACCATGAAATGGCATTTCTCCCAATTAAGTACTAGATTGGATTGTTCGCATCTAAGAAGCATTCGTTCCAGATTAACTAGACATGATTCAAATGTATCACCGAAGACTGAAAAGTTATCCATGAAAACTTCCATGCATTCTTCTATCATGTCGTGAAAAATCGCCATCATGCACCTTTGAAAGGTTGCAGGGGCATTGCAAAGTCCAAATGGCATGCGTTTGTAAGCAAAAGTACCATAAGGGCATGTGAACGTGGTTTTCTCTTGATCTTCGGGTGCTATTGGAATTTGAAAATATCCGGAAAATCCATCTAGAAAACAATAGTAACTATTTCCGGCTAATCTTTCCAACATTTGATCAATGAAAGGTAAGGGAAAGTGATCTTTTCTGGTGGCGTCATTTAATTTTCTATAATCAATACACACACGCCATCCTGTTACAGTCCTAGTAGGAATAAGCTCATTTTTCTCATTTGTAATGACAGTCATGCCACCCTTCTTAGGTACGCATTGAACTGGGCTTACCCATGGACTATCAGAAATTGGATAAATTAAACCTGCATCTAACAGTTTAATAATTTCCTTCTTAATAACATCTTGCATATTAGGATTTAGTCTTCGTTGGCGTTGCACATACGTTTTATGACCTTCTTCCATAAGGATTCTATGAGTGCAATACGAAGGACTTATGCCTTTAATATCATGAAATTTCCATGCAATAGCTGGTTTATGAGCTTTTAGTACAGAAATGAGTCGAGATTTTTCATCGTTTGTGAGAGAAGACGATATTATTACAGGTAATTCAGATTCACCATGTAAATAAGCATATTCCAAATGAGTTGGAAGTGGCTTTAACTCTAATTTCGGAGGTTCTTCTATCGATAATTTATATCGATATCTGTCTTCTTCTTTTAGCATTTGAATTTCTTCTGTTGTTGGTTCATATCCATTAGCTATAAGTGTAGCTAACATTTCAGCTTCATCAATTGGTTCATTACCTTCTCCTAAAGAACATTCTTCTGTTCCTTGTAATTCTGGAAATTCTTCTAATAATTCTGCATGTGCATCTATAGTTTGAATATAATAACATGTATCATCTGCAGATTGTGGTTGTTGCATTGCTCTATCAACTGAAAAGGTAACACTCTCATCCTCTATACTTAGGGTCAGTTTCTTACCGAACACGTCTATCATTGCTTTAGCCGTGTTTAAGAATGGTCTTCCTAATATGAGAGGAACTTGAGAATCTTCTTCCATGTCCAGAACAACAAAATCTACTGGAAATACTAAAGTACCAACTTTAACTAGCATGTTCTCCATTATCCCTCTAGGATATTTTATTGATCTATCGGCTAGTTGTATGCTTATTCTGGTTAGTTTCAATTCTCCAAGGTCTAGTTTAGTGTATAGTGAATACCGCATTAGATTTATACTAGCACCTAAGTCTGCCAATGCTTCTATTGAACTAAGACTACCCAGAAAACATGGAATTGTGAAACTTCCTGGATCAGATAGTTTTTCTGGTATCTTATTCAACAGCACTGCTGAACAATTAGCATTCATAGTAACAGCCGAGAGTTCTTCCATTTTCTTTCTATTTGAAATTAGATCTTTCAAGAATTTAGCATATATAGGCATTCCTGAAATCACATCAATGAAAGGAAGATATACATTTATCTGTTTAAACATATCCAAGAATTTGGATTGCTCGGCTTCAAGTTTCTCTTTCTTCATTTTACTCGGGTAAGGAAGTGGTGGTTGGTATGGTTTAACATAAGGTTATCCTTAACTGTGTTATCTTCATTAACCTTTTCAACTACCAGTTGTTTTTCCTTATCTTGATCAGGTTGTGGTTCTTGTGGAGTAGGAATAGCTTCATCAGAAGTTACAGGTATTTCAGGTGGTTTAAGTGTTGTACCACTTCTTGTGGTAATGGCTTTAGCTGTTTCATTCCGGGGGTTAGCATTTGTATCACTAGGTAGACTTCCTGGTTTTCTTTCAATTATTAACCTTGCTAGGTTACTTACTTCTTGTTCTAGATTTTGAATAGAAGCTTGTTGATTTCTAAATGCTTGAGCATTTTGTTCATTGGTTTGTTTCTGAGATGTGAAAAACTGCGTTTGAGTTTCAACTAGCTTTGTCATCATATCTTCTAAATTCGGCTTTTTATCATCGATTTGTTGTGGTGGTTTGTTTTGAAAATTCGGTCTTTGCTGATTGTAATTATTATTGGATACTTGTTGATTGATAGGACCTTGTTGGTTGTTGTATGGAATATTTCTATTATAATTCTGGTTTTGATTGTAAATCGGTCTTGGCGGTTGATAATTATTCTGATAATTATTTACAGGCCTTTGGTTTATGTATGAAATATTCTCTCTTTGTTCCATTGTTAATTCAATACTGAGACAATCTTTTGTCAAATGTGGTCCTCCACACTGCTCACAACTAATTCGTATTGAGTGAATATCCTTAGTCATCTTTTCCATTCGTCTCTCCACAGCATCTATCTTTGCGGAAATGGAATCTAAGTCATGGCTAGAATCGGCTCTAGCTGCTTTAGATGATCTAATGATATCTTTTTCTTGGTGCCACTCATGTGAGTGGGAAGCAGTGTTATCAATAATTTTGTAAGCATCAGTTTCGGTTTTCTTCATAATAGAACCACCAGCTGCTATATCTATGTCTTTCCTTGTAGTGATGTCGCATCCTTGGTAGAATATTTGTACTATTTGACAGGTGTCTAAACCATGTTGCGGACATCCTCTTAATAACTTTCCATATCTTGTCCACGCCTCATATAGAGTTTCATTTGGTTTCTGTGTGAACGTAACAATTTCTGCTTGAAGTCTTACGGCTTTAGATGCAGGAAAGAATTGTTTAAGAAATTTGTCAACTAAAACATCCCATGTATCGATCGCCCCTTCAGGTAACGATTCCAACCATCTTTGGCTTCTCCCTTTAAAGTCCAGATAAATAACATGAGATATATCTGTTCTTCCTCCACTTCTCGGATTTTAAATAGTGTGCAGATTCTATTAAAGGTACGTAGATGTTCATTTGGATCTTCCTTCGGCGCACCACTAAATTGGCATTGATTAGTCACCATGTGTAGAATTTGTCCTTTGATTTCATAATCTGGCGCATTAATGTCTGGATGAGTAATTGCGTGACCTTGGCCAGTGCGTTTAGCTCTCATTCGGTCTTCCATACTTAAAGATTCCAGATTCTCCATAATTGAATTTGTTGAATCGGTATCACTAGATGATTCTGATTTAATGATTCGTTCCTCAACAATCTCTGTTTGAATGATTGGTGGCTCCGGAGGAAAGTTTAGTGGTTCAGGATCTACGAACCGTTCCTGAATATTCTCCGGATTCTCAATTGTGAGGTCGGGTTCAAAAAATGGATTATCGGAAATTTGAACTGAAGTACTTGGTTGACTGGATGACGATTCTAAAGAGAAATCAACGGCGGTTATATTTGTTAAATGTCTTGATCTAGTTAAAGGTGGTGAACGTACAAAAGGTGGTGAACGTCTTGCTCGGTGCATTCACTGAATATCCTATTAGTTTTTAAAAAGGAAAGAAAAATTATATAAGTTATCCAATCAATAGACTTTTCTGATTTTGCCCACGTTTCGAATAGCCAAAAGATGCAGCAGAGGGGCAGGATTCGTTTGGTCTCAATATAATTGAGTACTGTTTGGCTCCAATAACCCGGTCCACGTACAAATCCAACTATTACTACGAACCAGAAAATTTTGATGTCTATCAATTTAACCACTTAAAATAAATTTTCGTAATTTTAAGAAATTTAGAGAAGAAGTAGAAAAAATTCTAAGTCCTAAAAACTAGAATGGCGAGAAATAAGAGAGAAAAAGAGTGCGCGTCGAAAAGTGTCGAAAAATGAAAAAGACGAAGAGTGGTTTGTAAACACGCGGTTAATCCAACCTTATAACTATCACTATCTTAAAATTAAAACTACAAATAGAGATCACTAATTGGAATTGTAATTGATACATAGGTAAACGCGTCGAAAAATAAAAATAAGAAAATAGCGCGAAAAATGGCGTCGCAAAATTCTAAAGCACCTAAAACTTAGTCTAAGGAATAAGCACTTAAGGGATTTTACGGCAAATCTAAAATACTAAAAATTAAAACTATAACTACGAACTAAGAAATATATAACAAAAAAAAAAAAATTAACAAAATATAAGGTATTATCTAAGAATATAAAAATAGATTTCTAACTTACAAATTTAAACTACAAGTTTAAAATACGAGTATAACTTAAACTTAAAATAGACTATAAGTTAAAAGAAAACAATAAAAATAAAGTTTTTTTTTTATTTTTTTTTTACTATAGAATATCTTATATATTTAAATATTTATCTATATGTCATTTGGAACCTTGCCAGTTATTGTCAAATTGTCTAGATCCCTAAATTTCCCATATACCTACATATTTAATTATCAAAGGTGTGACCCCATAGAATTTTGAACGTGTGATCAAATATTGTCCTTTTTTTTTTTTTTTTTTTTTTTTTTTAGAAACGGAGCCCAATAATAGTTTTTTTTTTTTTTTTTGTTATCACTTACCACTAGCACAGATAGTTAAATCTAGATGATCCTTGTAGGCCCTTATAATATTAAAAATACCCCAAATTTGAATATTGCAAATTCTCAAATATTTATTGACTCGTCTGTTGTAGAATTATTTGGAAGGGCCTACAAGCTTAAAAGCCAAAATTATTACTAATCTGTTGGTGTCACTTGCACCATTCATTATTAAGTGGTTCCAAATTGAAACGAAGTAAATGGATAGACTTTGTTGTTTTGTATTAAAAAGAAAGGATTTTAATTCCTTATATATATATATATATATATATATATATATATATATATATATATATATATATATATATATATATTTTTTTTTTTCAAACTTATTTCTAATTAATATTGATAATGGGTTTTTTTAAGAAAACGATGAAAGCTTTCGATTTTTTTTTTCACAAATATAAATTAAAAATATAGCGTTTTAGCGCTCCCCGGCAGCGGCGCCAAAAATACTTGATGTCGTAGGGGGTGTATACGAAATAGTATTATTTTTGTTACGAAATACTATTAAATATGCTACAATTTTACACAAGTTATTTATTTATTTATCGAGTGGATATACTTAAACCTTGCTACAACACTTATAGGCAGTGTACCTAATCATAGAGTAGTGTAATTTTTAGTAAGTCCGGTTCGTTCCACAGGGAGCTAGTGAAGTTTAACGCTATATTTTTTACACACAATATTTGTAAAAATACAAAAATATATATGTACTAGTAGTATTTTATTATAAAAGGGGGGTTTTTTTTTTACCTTTTAATGACCGGTTTGTCGATTTTTAAAACTTAAAATACAATTAAAACCTAATGTAAAATATAAAAAAAACTAAAACTTAATTTAAAGAGTAAGTAAATGACGATAATTTAAATGACAGAAATTAAAGTGCAATAAATAAAAGTGCGATTAAATATGAAATTAAAGGGATTATGCTTATTTAAACTTCCATAATCATGATGTTTGACGTGTTGATTTTAGTTTTATGCCCATGGGTTAATTGTCCTTTGTCCTGGATTATTTAATATGTCCGTCTGGTTTTTGTCCATAACAGTCCATCAGTCATAAATATAAAGTGCGAGTGTCCTCGTCAAATTATTCTTATACCCAAAGTTAAATATTCCAACTAATTGGGGACTTAAACTGTAACAAGATTTTAATACTTTATTTAGTAATTACACCAGGATGTCGACTGAGTGTAACCCAAGGTTTTAATATTTTGTTATCAATTATACCAAGTGTCCTTGTACATAATTTCACCCCTGTTTTAATTATTCTAGTGGCTATTAATCCATTCCCGTGTCCGGTTAGATGAACGATTATTCGTACATATAAATACCCCGCCCATCGTGTCCGATTGAGTGTATATGGTAATTTATAGGGACGCCCAATTGTAAATCTTTATATTAACATTAACAAACTATCATTTAGTTAAACAAATATAAAGCCCATTAATAGCCCATAGTCTAATTTCCACAAGTGTCGTTCTTTTGTCCAAACCCCAATTATGGTACAAAGTCCAATTACCCAATTTTAGTAATTAGCCCAACATCATGATTACTTCGTTTTAAATAAGCATAATAATAACTTAGCTACGAGACATTAATGTAAAAAAGTTGAACATAACTTACAATGATTAAAAATAGCGTAGCGTTACACGGACAGAATTTCGACTTATACACTCAAACGATCTCTATCATAAATTTTATTATTATTATAATTTAAAATTAAAATTAAGATTATTGTTATATCTTATTAAGTTAACATTATGATAGAGATATAGAATATAGATATTGATAATTGATATTGATAATAGATAGATGGATCGATATATAGATAGAAATATGATAGAAAAAGGTGTGTTTATATCTATCGAATACACTGCCTTTTATAGGCGAATTCTGAATTTGATTTTTCACTTACGACCCCTGAACTATGCTCAATTAACAACTTTTTATTATTTAATATTATTCTTATTATGAATTATTTAAATATTATATTATATTCTTGTGCATAGTTGACTTGTACTTTCAGCTCCGTTGCGTCGAGCGTTGAGAGTTGACTCATGTCCCGGTTCCGGATTTTCGAACGTCCTTTCGTACAATTTTATATCGTGTACTTTGCGTTTTGTAACTTGTACTCTTGTCATTTTTAGACGTTCCTCATCAATAATTTGAACCTTTTTGATTGTATCTTGTACTTTTGAGCTTTTTGGACCTTTGTGTCTTCAATTCGTCGTTTTCGCCTTTTGTCTTCGCACTTATTTAATATAAACGAATATTACTTGAAAATGGAACAATTGCAACTAAAATCTTGTATTTCTTGGGGGATAATGCTATGAAATATATGTTCCTTTTTAGCCTTATCAACGAATATCTCTTAATATGATATATATACATTAAATGTCATTACAACGATAATCGTTACATATATGTCTCGTTTCAAAATCATTAAGTTAGTAGTCTTGTTTTTACATATGTAGTTCATTGTTAATATACTTAATGATATGTTTACTTATCATAATATCATTTTAACTATATATATAACCATATATATGTCATCATATAGTTTTTACAAGTTTTAACGTTCGTGAATCACCGATCAACTTGGGTGGTCAATTGTCTATATGAAACCTATTTCAATTAATCAAGTCTTCACAAGTTTGATTGCTTAACATGTTGGAAACACTTAATCATATAAATAAAAATTTCATTTAATATATATAAACATGAAAAAGTTCGGGTCACTACAGTACCTACCCGTTAAATAAATTTAGTCCCGAAATTTTAAGCAGTTGGAGGTGTTGACGTATCTTCTAGAAATAAGTGCGGGTATATTTTCTTTATCTGATCTTCTCGTTCCCAGGTGAACTCGGTCCTCTACGAGCATTCCATCGAACCTTAACAATTGGTATCTTGTTTTGCTTAAGTCTATTAACCTCACGATCCATTATTTCGACGGGTTCTTCGATAAATTGAAGTTTTTCGTTGATTTGGATTTCATCTAACTGAATAGTGAGATCTTCTTTAGCAAAACATTTCTTCAAATTCGAGACGTGGAAAGTGTTATGTACAGCTGCGAGTTGTTGAGGTAACTCAAGTCGGTAAGCTACTGGTCCGACACGATCAATAATCTTGAATGGTCCAATATACCTTGGATTTAATTTCCCTTGTTTACCAAATCGAACAACGCCTTTCCAAGGTACAACTTTAAGCATGACCATCTCTCCAATTTCAAATTCTATATCTTTTCTTTTAATGTCAGCGTAGCTCTTTTGTCGACTTTGGGCGGTTTTCAACCGTTGTTGAATTTGGATGATCTTCTGGGTAGTTTCTTGTATTATCTCCGGACCCGTAATCTGTCTATCCCCCACTTCACTCCAACAAATTGGGGACCTGCACTTTCTACCATAAAGTGCTTCAAACGGTGCCATCTCAATGCTTGAATGGTAGCTGTTGTTGTAGAAAAATTCTGCTAACGGTAGATGTCGATCCCAACTGTTTCCGAAATCAATAACACATGCTCGTAGCATGTCTTCAAGCATTTGTATCGTCCTTTCGCTCTGCCCATCAGTTTGTGGATGATAGGCAGTACTCATGTCTAGACGAGTTCCTAATGCTTGCTGTAATGTCTGCCAGAATCTTGAAATAAATCTGCCATCCCTATCAGAGATAATAGAGATTGGTATTCCATGTCTGGAGACGACTTCCTTCAAATACAGTCGTGCTAACTTCTCCATCTTGTCATCTTCTCTTATTGGCAGGAAGTGTGCTGATTTGGTGAGATGATCAACTATTACCCAAATAGTATCAAAACCACTTGCAGTCCTTGGCAATTTAGTGATGAAATCCATGGTAATGTTTTCCCATTTCCATTCCGAGATTTCGGGTTGTTGAAGTAGACCTGATGGTTTCTGATGCTCAGCTTTGACCATAGAACACGTCAAACATACTCCTATGTATTTAGCAACATCGGCTTTCATACCCGACCAACAAAAATGTTTCTTGAGATCCTTGTACATCTTCCCCGTTCCAGGATGTATTGAGTATCTGGTTTTATGAGCTTCTCTAAGTACCATTTCTCTCATATCTCCAAATTTTGGTACCCAAATCCTTTCAGCCCTATACCAGGTTCCATCGTCCTGAATATTAACATGCTTCTCCAATCCTTTGGGTATTTCATCCTTTAAATTTCCCTCTTTTAAAACTCCTTGTTGCGCCTCCTTTATTTGAGTAGTAAGGTTATTGTGAATAATTATATTCATAGATTTTACTCGAATGGGTTCTCTGTCCTTCCTGCTCAAGGCGTCGGCTACCACATTTGCCTTCCCCGGGTGGTAACGAATCTCAAAGTCGTAATCATTCAATAATTCAATCCACCTACGCTGCCTCATATTCAGTTGTTTCTGATTAAATATGAGTTGAAGACTTTTGTGGTCGGTATATATAATACTTTTGACCCCATATAAGTAGTGTCTCCAAGTCTTTAATGCAAAACAACCGCGCCTAATTCCAAATCATGCGTCGTATAATTTTGTTCGTGAATCTTCAATTGTCTAGACGCATAAGCAATCACCTTTGTTCGTTGCATTAATACACAACCGAGACCTTGCTTTGATGCGTCACAATAAATCACAAAATCATCATTCCCTTCAGGCAATGACAATATAGGTGCCGTAGTTAGTTTTTTCTTCAATAACTGGAACGCTTTCTCTTGTTCATCCTTCCATTCAAATTTCTTCCCTTTATGCGTTAATGCAGTCAAGGGTTTTGCTATTCTGGAAAAGTCTTGGATGAACCTTCTATAGTAACCAGCTAGTCCTAAAAACTGGCGTATGTGTTTCGGAGTTTTCGGGGTTTCCCACTTTTCAACAGTTTCTATCTTTGCCGGATCCACCTTAATACCTTCTTTGTTCACTATGTGACCGATGAATTGAACTTCTTCCAACCAAAATGCACACTTTGAAAACTTAGCGTATAATTCTTCCTTCCTCAATACTTCTAACACCTTTCTCAAATGTCCACCGTGTTCTTGGTCATTCTTTGAGTAAATAAGTATGTCATCAATGAAAACAATGACAAACTTGTCAAGGTATGGTCCACACACTCGGTTCATAAGGTCCATGAACACTGCTGGTGCGTTAGTCAATCCAAACGGCATAACCATAAACTCGTAATGACCATAACGCGTCCTAAAAGCAGTCTTTGGAATATCATCTTCTTTCACCCGCATTTGATGATACCCGGAACGTAAGTCAATCTTTGAATAAACAGACGAGCCTTGTAGTTGATCAAATAAGTCATCGATTCTCGGTAGTGGGTAGCGGTTCTTGATGGTAAGTTTGTTCAACTCTCGGTAGTCAATACACAACCTGAATGTACCATCTTTCTTCTTGACAAACAAAACAGGAGCTCCCCACGGTGATGTGCTTGGTCGAATAAAACCACGTTCTAAAAGTTCTTGTAATTGACTTTGCAGTTCTTTCATCTCGCTGGGTGCAAGTCTGTAAGGAGCACGAGCTATTGGTGCAGCTCCTGGTACGAGATCTATTTGAAATTCAATGGATCGATGTAGGGGTAATCCCGGTAATTCTTTTAGAAATACATCGGGAAATTCTTTTGCGACGGGAACATCATTGATGCTCTTTTCTTCAGTTTGTACTTTCTCGACATGTGCTAGAATAGAATAGCAACCTTTTCTTATTAGTTTTTGTGCCTTCAAATTACTAATAAGATGTAGCTTCGTGTTGCCCTTTTCTCCGTACACCATTAAGGGTTTTCCTTTTTCTCGTATAATGCGAATTGCATTTTTGTAACAAACAATCTCTGCTTTCACTTCTTTCAACCAGTCCATACCGATTATCACATCAAAACTCCCTAACTCTACTGGTATCAAGTCAATCTTAAATGTTTCGCTAACCAGTTTAATTTCTCGATTCCGACATATATTATCTGCTGAAATTAATTTACCATTTGCTAATTCGAGTAAAAATTTACTATCCAAAGGCGCCAATGGGCAACTTAATTTAGCACAAAAATCTCTACTCATATAGCTTCTATTCGCACCCGAATCAAATAAAACGTAAGCAGATTTATTGTCAATAAAAAACGTACCCGTAACAAGCTCCGGGTCTTCCTGTGCCTCTACCGCATTAATATTGAAAACTCTTCCGCGGACTTGTCCATTCGTGTTCTCCTGGTTCGGGCAATTTCTAATAATGTGGCCCAGTTTTCCACATTTATAACAAACTACATTGGCATAACTTGCTCCGACACTACTTGCTCCGCCATTACTCATTTCGACACCATTTGTTCGTTTCGTTCTGTTAACCCCTGGTCCGTAGACCTCACACTTCGCCGCGCTATGACCATTTCTTTTACACTTGTTGCAAAATTTGGTGCAGAACCCCGAGTGATACTTTTCACACCTTTGGTATAGCTGCTTCTGATTGTTGTTGTTGGGATGATTGTTGTAGTTGCTGTTGTTGTTGTTGTTGTTGTTGTTGTTGTTGTTGTTGTTGTTGTTGTTGTTGTTGGGCCGTTTGTTGTAGTTGCGATTGTTGGGATAGTTGTTTCGATTATTGTTATAATTGCTGTTGTTGTTGTATTGGTGATTCTTATCACCGTTTTCCTCCCACTTTCTTTTGAGTTGCTTCACATTGGCCTCTTCAGCAGTCTGTTCTTTAATTCTTTCTTCAATCTGGTTCACTAGTTTGTGAGCCATTCTACATGCCTGTTAGTGTGAACTTAGATCTTCTTGGATTCTTTCCGGTAATCCTTTCACAAACGCGTCAATCTTCTCTTCCTCATCTTCGAACGCTCCCGGACACAATAAGCACAATTCTGTGAATCGTCTTTCGTATGTGGTAATATCAAATCCTTGGGTTTGTAACCCTCTAAGTTCTGTCTTGAGCTTATTAACCTCGATTCTGGGACGGTACTTCTCGTTCATCAAGTGCTTGAATGCTGACCACGGTAGTGCGTAAGCATCATCTTGTCCTACTTGCTCTAGATAGGTATTCCACCATTTTAACGCAGAACCTGTGAAGGTATGTGTAGCGTACTTCACTTTGTCCTCTTCAGTACACTTACTTATGGCAAACACCGATTCGACCTTCTCGGTCCATCGTTTCAATCCGATCGGTCCTTCGGTTCCATAAAATTCCAAAGGTTTACAGGCAGTGAATTCTTTGTAGGTGCATCCTGAAATGTCCCGTTCTTATTGATTAAAAACGTTCCATATTAATTGATTTCGTTGCGAGGTTTTGACCTCTATATGATACGTTTTTCAAAGACTGCATTCATTTTAAAACAAACCATAACCTTTATTTCATCAATAAAGGTTTAAAAAGCTTTACGTAGATTATCAAATAATGATAATCTAAAATATCCTGTTTACACACGACCATTACATAATGGTTTACAATACAAATATGTTACAACAAAATAAGTTTCTTGAATGCAGTTTTTACACAATATCATACAAGCATGGACTCCAAATCTCGTCCTTATTTAAGTATGCGACAGCGGAAGCTCTTAATAATCACCTGAGAATAAACATGCTTAAAACGTCAACAAAAATGTTGGTGAGTTATAGGTTTAACCTATATATATCAAATCATAATAATAGACCACAAGATTTCATATTTCAATACACATCCCATACATAGAGATAAAAAT
Organism: Rutidosis leptorrhynchoides; assembly: GCF_046630445.1. Taxonomy (NCBI): domain Eukaryota; kingdom Viridiplantae; phylum Streptophyta; class Magnoliopsida; order Asterales; family Asteraceae; genus Rutidosis; species Rutidosis leptorrhynchoides. Next base: position 194,732,933 of record NC_092333.1, read on the forward strand.
CATTCATATGGAGAACACCTGGTAACCGACATTAACAAGATGCATATATAAGAATATCCCCATCATTCCGGGACACCCTTCGGATATGATATAAATTTCGAAGTACTAAAGCATCCGGTACTTTGGATGGGGCTTGTTGGGCCCGATAGATCTATCTTTAGGATTCGCGTCAATTAGGGTGTCTGTTCCCTAATTCTTAGATTACCAGACTTAATAAAAAGGGGCATATTCGATTTCGATAATTCAACCATAGAATGTAGTTTCACGTACTTGTGTCTATTTTGTAAATCATTTATAAAACCTGCATGTATTCTCATCCCAAAAATATTAGATTTTAAAAGTGGGACTATAACTCACCTTCACAGATTTTTACTTCGTCGGGAAGTAAGACTTGGCCACTGGTTGATTCACGAACCTATAACAATATATACATATATATCAAAGTATGTTCAAAATATATTTACAACACTTTTAATATATTTTGATGTTTTAAGTTTATTAAGTCAGCTGTCCTCGTTAGTAACCTACAACTAGTTGTCCACAGTTAGATGTACAGAAATAAATCGATAAATATTATCTTGAATCAATCCACGACCCAGTGTATACGTATCTCAGTATTGATCACAACTCAAACTATATATATTTTGGAATCAACCTCAACCCTGTATAGCTAACTCCAACATTCACATATAGAGTGTCTATGGTTGTTCCGAAATATATATAGATGTGTCGACATGATAGGTCGAAACATTGTATACGTGTCTATGGTATCTCAAGATTACATAATATACAATACAAGTTGATTAAGTTATGGTTGGAATAGATTTGTTACAAATTTTCACGTAGCTAAAATGAGAAAAATTATCCAATCTTGTTTTACCCATAACTTCTTCATTTTAAATCCGTTTTAAGTGAATCAAATTGCTATGGTTTCATATTGAACTCTATTTTATGAATCTAAATAGAAAAAGTATAGGTTTATAGTCGGAAAAATAAGTTACAAGTCATTTTTGTAAAGGTAGTCATTTCAGTCGAAAGAACGACGTCTAGATGACCATTTTAGAAAACATACTTCCACTTTGAGTTTAACCATAATTTTTGGATATAGTTTCATGTTCATAATAAAAATCATTTTCTCAGAATAACAACTTTTAAATCAAAGTTTATCATAGTTTTTAATTAACTAACCCAAAACAGCCCGCGGTGTTACTACGACGGCGTAAATCCGGTTTTACGGTGTTTTTCGTGTCTCCGGGTTTTAAATCATTAAGTTAGCATATCATATAGATATAGAACATGTGTTTAGTTGATTTTAAAAGTCAAGTTAGAAGGATTAACTTTTGTTTGCGAACAAGTTTAGAATTAACTAAACTATGTTCTAGTGATTACAAGTTTAAACCTTCGAATAAGATAGCTTTATATGTATGAATTGAATGATGTTATGAACATCATTACTACCTTAAGTTCCTTGGATAAACCTATTGGAAAAGTGAAAAATGGATCTAGCTTCAACGGATCCTTGGATGGCTCGAAGTTCTTGCAGCAGAATCATGACACGAAAACAAGTTCAAGTAAGATCATCACTTGAAATAAGATTGTTATAGTTATAGAAATTGAACCAAAGTTTGAATATGATTATTACCTTGTATTAGAATGATAACCTACTGTAAGAAACAAAGATTTCTTGAGGTTGGATGATCACCTTACAAGATTGGAAGTGAGCTAGCAAACTTGAAAGTATTCTTGATTTTATGTAACTAGAACTTGTAGAATATATGAAGAACACTTAGAACTTGAAGATAGAACTTGAGAGAGATCAATTAGATGAATAAAATTGAAGAATAAAAGTGTTTGTAGGTGTTTTTGGTCGTTGGTGTATGGATTAGATATAAAGGATATGTAATTTTGTTTTCATGTAAATAAGTCATGAATGATTACTCATATTTTTGTAATTTTATGAGATATTTCATGCTAGTTGCCAAATGATGGTTCCCACATGTGTTAGGTGACTCACATGGGCTGCTAAGAGCTGATCATTGGAGTGTATATACCAATAGTACATACATCTAAAAGCTGTGTATTGTACGAGTACGAATACGGGTGCATACGAGTAGAATTGTTGATGAAACTGAACGAGGATGTAATTGTAAGCATTTTTGTTAAGTAGAAGTATTTTGATAAGTGTATTGAAGTCTTTCAAAAGTGTATAAATACATATTAAAACACTACATGCATATACATTTTAACTGAGTCGTTAAGTCATCGTTAGTCGTTACATGTAAGTGTTGTTTTTAAACCTTTAGGTTAACGGTCTTGTTAAATGTTGTTAACCCAATGTTTATAATATCAAATGAGATTTTAAATTATTATATTATCATGATATTATCATGTATGAATATCTCTTAATATGATATATATACATTAAATGTCTTTACAACGATAATCGTTACATATATGTCTCGTTTAAAAATCATTAAGTTAGTAGTCTTGTTTTTACATATGTAGTTCATTGTTAATATACTTAATGATATGTTTACTTATCATAGTATCATGTTAACTATATATATATCCATATATATGTCATCATATAGTTTTTACAAGTTTTAACGTTCGTGAATCACCGGTCAACTTGGGTGGTCAATTGTCTATATGAAACCTATTTCAATTAATCAAGTCTTAACAAGTTTGATTGCTTAACATGTTGGAAACATTTAATCATATAAATATCAATCTCAGTTAATATATATAAACATGGAAAAGTTCGGGTCACTACAGTACCTACCCGTTAAATAAATTTCGTCCCGAAATTTTAAGCTGTTGAAGGTGTTGACGAATCTTCTGGAAATAGATGCGGGTATTTCTTCTTCATCTGATCTTCACGCTCCCAGGTGAACTCGGGTCCTCTACGAGCATTCCATCGAACCTTAACAATTGGTATCTTGTTTTGCTTAAGTCTTTTAACCTCACGATCCATTATTTCGACGGGTTCTTCGATGAATTGAAGTTTTTCGTTGATTTGGATTTCATCTAATGGAATAGTGAGATCTTCTTTAGCAAAACATTTCTTCAAATTCGAGACGTGGAAAGTGTTATGTACAGCCGCGAGTTGTTGAGGTAATTCTAGTCGGTAAGCTACTGTTCCGACACGATCAATAATCTTGAATGGTCCAATATACCTTGGATTTAATTTCCCTCGTTTACCAAATCGAACAATGCCTTTCCAAGGTGCAACTTTAAGCATGACCATCTCTCCAATTTCAAATTCTATATCTTTTCTTTTAATGTCAGCGTAGCTCTTTTGTCGACTTTGGGCGGTTTTCAACCATTGTTGAATTTGGATGATCTTCTCGGTAGTTTCTTGTATAATCTCCGGACCCGTAATCTGTCTATCCCCCACTTCACTCCAACAAATCGGAGACCTGCACTTTCTACCATAAAGTGCTTCAAACGGCGCCATCTCAATGCTTGAATGGTAGCTGTTGTTGTAGGAAAATTCTGCTAACGGTAGATGTCGATCCCAACTGTTTCCGAAATCAATAACACATGCTCGTAGCATGTCTTCAAGCGTTTGTATCGTCCTTTCGCTCTGCCCATCAGTTTGTGGATGATAGGCAGTACTCATGTCTAGACGAGTTCCTAATGCTTGCTGTAATGTCTGCCAGAATCTTGAAATAAATCTGCCATCCCTATCAGAGATAATAGAGATTGGTATTCCATGTCTGGAGACGACTTCCTTCAAATACAGTCGTGCTAACTTCTCCATCTTGTCATCTTCTCTTATTGGTAGGAAGTGTGCTGATTTGGTGAGACGATCAACTATTACCCAAATAGTATCAAAACCACTTGCAGTCCTTGGCAATTTAGTGATGAAATCCATGGTAATGTTTTCCCATTTCCATTCCGGGATTTCGGGTTGTTGAAGTAGAACTGATGGTTTCTGATGCTCAGCTTTGACCTTAGAACACGTCAAACATTCTCCTACGTATTTAGCAACATCGGCTTTCATACCCGGCCACCAAAAATGTTTCTTGAGATCCTTGTACATCTTCCCCGTTCCAGGATGTATTGAGTATCTGGTTTTATGAGCTTCTCTAAGTACCATTTCTCTCATATCTCCAAATTTTGGTACCCAAATCCTTTCAGCCCTATACCTGGTTCCGTCTTCCCGAATATTAAGATGCTTCTCCGATCCTTTGGGTATTTCATCCTTTAAATTTCCCTCTTTTAAAACTCCTTGTTGCGCCTCCTTTATTTGAGTAGTAATGTTATTATGAATCATTATATTCATAGATTTTACTCGAATGGGTTCTCTGTCCTTCCTGCTCAATGCATCGGCTACCACATTTGCCTTCCCCGGGTGGTAACGAATCTCAAAGTCGTAATCATTCAATAATTCAATCCACCTACGCTGCCTCATATTCAGTTGTTTCTGATTAAATATGTGTTGAAGACTTTTGTGGTCGGTATATATAATACTTTTAACCCCATATAAGTAGTGCCTCCAAGTCTTTAATGCAAAAACAACCGCGCCTAATTCCAAATCATGCGTCGTATAATTTTGTTCGTGAATCTTCAATTGTCTAGACGCATAAGCAATCACCTTCGTTCGTTGCATTAATACACAACCGAGACCTTGCTTTGATGCATCACAATAAATCACAAAATCATCATTCCCTTCAGGCAATGACAATATAGGTGCCGTAGTTAGCTTTTTCTTCAATAACTGAAACGCTTTCTCTTGTTCATCATTCCATTCAAATTTCTTCCCTTTATGCGTTAATGCAGTCAAGGGTTTTGCTATTCTGGAAAAGTCTTGGATGAACCTTCTGTAGTAACCAGCTAGTCCTAAAAACTGGCGTATGTGTTTCGGAGTTTTCGGGGTTTCCCACTTTTCAACAGTTTCTATCTTTGCCGGATCCACCTTAATACCTTCTTTGTTCACTATGTGACCGAGGAATTGAACTTCTTCCAACCAAAATGCACACTTTGAAAACTTAGCGTACAATTATTCCTTCCTCAATACTTCTAACACCTTTCTCAAATGTTCACCGTGTTCTTGGTCATTCTTTGAGTAAATAAGTATGTCATCAATGAAAACAATGACAAACTTGTCAAGGTATGGTCCACACACTCGGTTCATAAGGTCCATGAACACAGCTGGTGCATTAGTTAAACCAAACGGCATGACCATAAACTCGTAATGACCGTAACGTGTTCTGAAAGCAGTCTTTGGAATATCATCTTCTTTCACCCGCATTTGATGATACCCGGAACGTAAGTCAATCTTTGAATAAACAGACGAGCCTTGTAGTTGATCAAATAAGTCATCGATTCTCGGTAGTGGGTAGCGATTCTTGATGGTAAGTTTGTTCAACTCTCGGTAGTCGATACACAACCTGAATGTACCATCTTTCTTCTTGACAAACAAAACAGGAGCTCCCCACGGTGATGTGCTTGGTCGAATGAAACCACGCTCTAAAAGTTCTTGTAATTGGCTTTGTAGTTCTTTCATCTCGCTGGGTGCGAGTCTGTAAGGAGCACGAGCTATTGGTGCAGCTCCTGGTACAAGATCTATTTGAAATTCAACGGATCGATGTGGGGGTAATCCCGGTAATTCTTTCGGAAATACATCGGGAAATTCTTTTGCGATGGGAACATCATTGATGCTCTTTTCTTCAGTTTGTACTTTCTCGACGTGTGCTAGAACAGCATAGCAACCTTTTCTTATTAGTTTTTGTGCCTTCAAATTACTAATAAGATGTAGCTTCGTGTTGCCCTTTTCTCCGTACACCATTAAGGGTTTTCCTTTTTCTCGTATAATGCGAATTGCATTTTTGTAACAAACGATCTCTGCTTTCACTTCTTTCAACCAGTCCATACCGATTATCACATCAAAACTCCCTAACTCTACTGGTATCAAATCAATCTTAAATGTTTCGCTAACCAGTTTAATTTCTCGATTCCGACATATATTATCTGCTGAAATTAATTTACCATTTGCTAATTCGAGTAAAAATTTACTATCCAAAGGCGTCAATGGACAACTTAATTTAGCACAAAAATCTCTACTCATATAGCTTCTATCCGCACCCGAATCAAATAAAACGTAAGCAGATTTATTGTCAATAAGAAACGTACCCGTAACAAGCTCCGGGTCTTCCTGTGCCTCTACCGCATTAATATTGAAAACTCTTCCACGGCCTTGTCCATTCGTGTTCTCCTGGTTCGGGCAATTTCTAATAATGTGGCCTGGTTTTCCACATTTATAACAAACTACATTGGCATAACTTGCTCCAACACTACTTGCTCCGCCATTACTCGTTCCGACACCATTTGTTCCTTTCGTTCTATTAAACCCTGGTCCGTAGACCTCACACTTCGCCGCGCTATGACCATTTCTTTTACACTTGTTGCAAAATTTGGTGCAGAACCCCGAGTGATTCTTTTCACACCTTTGGCATAGCTGCTTCTGATTGTTGTTGTTGTTGTTGCGGTTATTATTGTTGTTGGGATGATTGTTGTAGTTGTTGTTGTTGTTGTTGTTGGGCCGTTTGTTGTAGTTGCGATTGATGTTGCGATTGTTGGGATAATTGTTGCGATTATTGTTGTAATTGCTGTTGTTGTTGTATTGGTGATTCTTATCACCGTTTTCCTCCCACTTTCTTTTGACTTGCTTCACATTGGCCTCTTCAGCAGTCTGTTCTTTAATTCTTTCTTCAATCTGGTTCACTAGTTTGTGAGCCATTCTACATGCCTGTTGTATGGAGGCGGGCTCGTGTGAACTTATATCTTCTTGGATTCTTTCTGGTAATCCTTTCAAAAACGCGTCGATCTTCTCTTCCTCATCTTCGAATGCTCCCGGACACAATAGGCACAATTCTGTGAATCGTCTTTCGTACGTGGTAATATCAAATCCTTGGGTTCGTAACCCTCTAAGTTCTGTCTTGAGCTTATTGACCTCGGTTCTGGGACGGTACTTCTCGTTCAGTAAGTGCTTGAATGCTGACCACGGTAGTGCGTACGCATCGTCTTGTCCCACTTGCTCTAGATAGGTATTCCACCATGTTAACGCAGAACCTGTGAAGGTATGCGTAGCGTACTTCACTTTGTCCTCTTCAGTACACTTACTTATGGCAAACACCGATTCAACCTTCTCGGTCCACCGTTTCAATCCGATCGGTCCTTCGGTTCCATCAAATTCCAAAGGTTTGCAGGCAGTGAATTCTTTGTAGGTGCATCCTACACGATTTCCTGTACTGCTAGATCCAAGGTTATTGTTGGTATGTAGCGCAGCCTGTACTGCGGCTATATTTGAAGCTAGAAAAGTACGGAATTCCTCTTCATTCATATTCACGGTGTGTCGAGTAGTCGGTGCCATTTCCTTCAAAATAGTTAAATGGAACAAGTTAATCATACAGAATATTAAGAGTAGTTAATAGTATTTCGTAGCATAATATGAACTCATTTATAAAAGCTTTTTCTTCATATTAGCGTTTTATAAGTTTAAATTCGGGTAGTACCTACACGTTAAGTTCATACTTAGTAGCTAATATACAATTCAACTACTACAATTCTATATGAAAAACTGATTGTAATAATATTTCGCGTTCAAACTTTTATACAATATTTTACAAACTTACAATACCGCTTATTTTACATAAAGCATGAAATATAGCACACAATAACTTTGATACAAGATAGTTGTGAAGACAATTCTAGCTAGTACACAAGTCGTTCGGCAAAGGCAATAAAGACACGTAATTCATACGTCCAGAAACAAGTCATGCATTCTGGTTTTACTAGGACTACTTCCCATCCTTGGTCTTGTGCAACATAACCGTTATGGCCATTGATAAGACAGCGTGTTGTAACGTCATCAAAGTGACGAGGGTTACGTAATGTCCAACAGTCCCGTAATAATCTAAAAACCTCATTTCTTACCCCAATTACCGACTCCGTCACTTGTGGAAATGTTTTGTTTAATAGTAGTAGCCCGATGTTCTTGTTCTCACTTTGGTGAGAAGCGAACATTACTAATCCGTAAGCATAACATGCTTCTTTATGTTGCATGTTAGCCGATTTTTCTAAATCACGAAGTCCAATATTCGGATATATTGAGTCAAAATAATTTCTTAACCCATTGCGTAAAATAGCATTTGGGTTCCCCGCAATATATGCGTCAAAGTAAACACATCGTAACTTATGGATTTCCCAATGTGATATCCCCCATCTTTCGAATGAAAGCCTTTTATAAACCAAGGCATTCTTGGAACGTTCTTCGAATGTCTTACAAACTGATCTCGCCTTAAATAGTTGTGCCGAAGAATTCTGACCGACTCTAGACAAGATTTCATCAATCATGTCTCCGGGTAGGTCTCTTAAAATATTGGGTTGTCTATCAATTTTGTGTTTTTATACTTTAAAATAGACAAGAGTTAGATTCAAAAAAAATACTTATTAATACAAGCAATTTTTACATATATCATAAAGCATAAGCACACTATATTACATATATTACACCACACGAATACAACTATCTTATTCCGACTCGCTTGTTTCTTCTTCTTCGGTTTTGGTTCGTTTTGCCAAGTTTCTAGGGTTATATGATGTTCCCCTAATACGAGCCGTCGTTGTCCACATTGGTTTAGAAAAACCTGGTGGTTTAGAGGTTCCCGGGTCATTGTTACAACTTAAGGACTTCGGGGGTTGACGATACATATAAAGTTCATCGGGGTTGGAATTAGATTTCTCTATTTTTATGCCCTTTCCCTTATTATTTTCTTTTGCCTTTTTAAATTCAGTTGGGGTAATTTCTATAACATCATCGGAATTCTCGTCGGAATCCGATTCATCGGAGAATTGGTAATCCTCCCAATATTTTGCTTCCTTGGCGGAAACACCATTGACCATAATTAACCTTGGTCGGTTGGTTGAGGATTTTCTTTTACTTAACCGTTTTATTATTTCCCCCACCGGTTCTATTTCTTCATCCGGTTCCGATTCTTCTTCCGGTTCCGATTCTTCTTCCGGTTCCGACTCTTCTTCCGGTTCCTCTTTGGGAACTTGTGAATCAGTCCACGAATCATTCCAATTTACATTTGACTCTTCATTATTATTAGATGAGTCAATGGGACTTGTTCTAGAGGTAGACATCTATCACATAATATCAAACGCGTTAAGAGATTAATATATCACATAATATTCACATGTTAAAAATATATAGTTTCCAACAAAATTTGTTAAGCAATCATTTTTCAAGTAAACACGGTCGAAGTCCAGACTCACTAATGCATCCTAACAAACTCGATAAGACACACTAATGCAAAATTCTGGTTCTCTAAGACCAACGCTCGGATACCAACTGAAATGTCCCGTTCTTATTGATTAAAAACGTTCCATATTAATTGATTTCGTTGCGAGGTTTTGACCTCTATAAGATACGTTTTTCAAAGACTGCATTCATTTTAAAACAAACCATAACCTTTATTTCATCAATAAAGGTTTAAAAAGCTTTACGTAGATTATCAAATAATGATAATCTAAAATATCTTGTTTACACACGACCATTACATAATGGTTTACAATACAAATATGTTACAACAAAATAAGTTTTTTGAATGCAGTTTTTACACAATATCATACAAGCATGGACTCCAAATCTCGTCCTTATTTAAGTATGCGACAGCGGAAGCTCTTAATAATCACCTGAGAATAAACATGCTTAAAACGTCAACAAAAATGTTGGTGAGTTATAGGTTTAACCTATATATATCAAATCATAATAATAGACCACAAGATTTCATATTTCAATACACATCCCATACATAGAGATAAAAATCATTCATATGGAGAACACCTGGTAACCGACATTAACAAGATGCATATATAAGAATATCCCCATCATTCCGGGACACCCTTCGGATATGATATAAATTTCGAAGTACTAAAGCATCCGGTACTTTGGATGGGGCTTGTTGGGCCCGATAGATCTATCTTTAGGATTCGCGTCAATTAGGGTGTCTGTTCCCTAATTCTTAGATTACCAGACTTAATAAAAAGGGGCATATTCGATTTCGATAATTCAACCATAGAATGTAGTTTCACGTACTTGTGTCTATTTTGTAAATCATTTATAAAACCTGCATGTATTCTCATCTCAAAAATATTAGATTTTAAAAGTGGGACTATAACTCACCTTCACAGATTTTTACTTCGTCGGGAAGTAAGACTTGGCCACTGGTTGATTCACGAACCTATAACAATATATACATATATATCAAAGTATGTTCAAAATATATTTACAACACTTTTAATATATTTTGATGTTTTAAGTTTATTAAGTCAGCTGTCCTCGTTAGTAACCTACAACTAGTTGTCCACAGTTAGTTGTACAGAAATAAATCGATAAATATTATCTTGAATCAATCCACAACCCAGTGTATACGTATCTCAGTATTGATCACAACTCAAACTATATATATTTTGGAATCAACCTCAACCCTGTATAGCTAACTCCAACATTCACATATAGAGTGTCTATGGTTGTTCCGAAATATATATAGATGTGTCGACATGATAGGTCGAAACATTGTATACGTGTCTATGGTATCTCAAGATTACATAATATACAATACAAGTTGATTAAGTTATGGTTGGAATAGATTTGTTACAAATTTTCACGTAGCTAAAATGAGAAAAATTATCCAATCTTGTTTTACACATAACTTCTTCATTTTAAATCCGTTTTAAGTGAATCAAATTGCTATGGTTTCATATTGAACTCTATTTTATGAATCTAAACAGAAAAAGTATAGGTTTATAGTCGGAAAAATAAGTTACAAGTCATTTTTGTAAAGGTAGTCATTTCAGTTGAAAGAACGACGTCTAGATGACCATTTTAGAAAACATACTTCCACTTTGAGTTTAACCATAATTTTTGGATATAGTTTCATGTTAATAATAAAAATCATTTTCTCATAATAACAACTTTTAAATCAAAGTTTATCATAGTTTTTAATTAACTAACCCAAAACAGCCCGCGGTGTTACTACGACGGCGTAAATCCGGTTTTACGGTGTTTTTCGTGTCTCCGGGTTTTAAATCATTAAGTTAGAATATCATATAGATATAGAACATGTGTTTAGTTTATTTTAAAAGTCAAGTTAGAAGGATTAACTTTTGTTTGCGAACAAGTTTAGAATTAACTAAACTATGTTCTAGTGATTACAAGTTTAAACCTTCGAATAAGATAGCTTTATATGTATGAATTGAATGATGTTATGAACATCATTACTACCTTAAGTTCCTTGGATAAACCTACTGGAAAAGTGAAAAATGGATCTAGCTTCAACGGATCCTTGGATGGCTCGAAGTTCTTGCAGCAGAATCATGACACGAAAACAAGTTCAAGTAAGATCATCACTTGAAATAAGATTGTTATAGTTATAGAAATTGAACCAAAGTTTGAATATGATTATTACCTTGTATTAGAATGATAACCTACTGTAAGAAACAAAGATTTCTTGAGGTTGGATGATCACCTTACAAGATTGGAAGTGAGCTAGCAAACTTGAAAGTATTCTTGATTTTATGTAACTAGAACTTGTAGAATATATGAAGAACACTTAGAACTTGAAGATAGAACTTGAGAGAGATAAATTAGATGAATAAAATTGAAGAATAAAAGTGTTTGTAGGTGTTTTTGGTCGTTGGTGTATGGATTAGATATAAAGGATATGTAATTTTGTTTTCATGTAAATAAGTCATGAATGATTACTCATATTTTTGTAATTTTATGAGATATTTCATGCTAGTTGCCAAATGATGGTTCCCACATGTGTTAGGTGACTCACATGGGCTGCTAAGAGCTGATCATTGGAGTGTATATACCAATAGTACATACATCTAAAAGCTGTGTATTGTACGAGTACGAATACGGGTGCATACGAGTAGAATTGTTGATGAAACTGAACGAGGATGTAATTGTAAGCATTTTTGTTAAGTAGAAGTATTTTGATAAGTGTATTGAAGTCTTTCAAAAGTGTATAAATACATATTAAAACACTACATGTATATACATTTTAACTGAGTCGTTAAGTCATCGTTAGTCGTTACATGTAAGTGTTGTTTTTAAACCTTTAGGTTAACGGTCTTGTTAAATGTTGTTAACCCAATGTTTATAATATCAAATGAGATTTTAAATTATTATATTATCATGATATTATCATGTATGAATATCTCTTAATATGATATATATACATTAAATGTCTTTACAACGATAATCGTTACATATATGTCTCGTTTAAAAATCATTAAGTTAGTAGTCATGTTTTTACATATGTAGTTCATTGTTAATATACTTAATGATATGTTTACTTATCATAGTATCATGTTAACTATATATATATCCATATATATGTCATCATATAGTTTTTACAAGTTTTAACGTTCGTGAATCACCGGTCAACTTGGGTGGTCAATTGTCTATATGAAACCTATTTCAATTAATCAAGTCTTAACAAGTTTGATTGCTTAACATGTTGGAAACATTTAATCATATAAATATCAATCTCAGTTAATATATATAAACATGGAAAAGTTCGGGTCACTACACATCCTACACGATTTCCTGTACTGCTAGATCCAAGGTTATTGTTGGAATGTAGCGCAGTCTGTACTGCGGCTATGTTTGAAGCAAGAAAGGCACGAAATTCCTCTTCGCTCATATTCAAGGTGTGTCGAGTAGTCGGTGCCATTTCCTTCAAAATAGTCAAATGAAATGAGTTAATCATATAGAATATCAAGAGCAGTCAATAGTATTTTGTAGCGTAATATGAACTTATTTATAAAAGCTCTTTCTTCATATTAGCGTTTTATACTCTTTAATTCGGGTAGTACCTACCCGTTAAGTTCATACTTAGTAGCTAACATACCATTTCAACTACTACAATTCTATATAAAAAACTAATCACAAAAAAAAAATATATATATATATCATATTCAAACCTTTATACAATAACTTGCAAACTTACAATACCGTTATTTTACATATAGCATGAAATATAGCACATAAAACTTTGATACCAAGTAGTTGCGAAGATAATTCTAGTTAATAAATAAGGCGTTCAGCAAAGGCAACAAAGACACGTAATTCATACGTCCAGAAACAAGTCATGCATTCTGGTTTTACTAATACCACTTCCCATTCTTGGTCTTGCGGAACGTAACCGTTGTGACCGATAGTATGACAATGTGTTGTAATGTCATCAAAAGGGTGAAGGTTATGTAATGATCAACAGTCTCGTAATAACCTAAAAACCTCATTTCTTACCCCAATTACCGACTCCGTCACTTGTGGGAACGTTTTGTTTAATAGTTGTAGCCCGATGTTCTTTTTCTCACTTTGGTGAGAAGCGAACATTACTAACCCATAAGCATAACATGCTTCTTTATGTTGCATGTTAGCCGCTTTTTCTAAATCATGAAGTCCTATATTGGGATACATTGAGTCAAAATAATTTCTTAACCCATTGCGTAAAATAGCATTTGGGTTCCCCGCAATATATGCGTCAAAGTAAACACATCGTAACTTATGGGTTTCCCAATGTGATATCCCCCATCTTTCAAACGAAAGCCTTTTATAAACCAAGGCATTCTTGGAACGTTCTTCGAATGTCTTACAAACTGATTTTGCCATAAATAGTTGTGCCGAGGAATTCTGACCGACTCTAGACAAGATTTCATCAATCATGTCTCCGGGTAAGTCTTCTAAAATATTGGGTTGTCTATCCATTTTGTGTTTTTATACTGTAAAATAGACAAGATTTAGATTCATAAAAGATACTTATTAATACAAGTGATTTTTACATATATCGTAAAGCATAAGCACACTATATTACAAATATTACACCGCACAAATACAACTATCTTATTCCGACTCACTCGTTTCTTCTTTTTCGAACTTGGTTCTTTTTACTAAGTTTTTAGGGATATATGATGTTCCCCTAATACGAGCCATCGTTTTCCACATTAGTCTAGAAAAACCTGGTGGTTTAGAGGTTCCCAGGTTATTGTTACAACTTAAGAAATACGGGTGTTGACGATACATATAAAGTTCATCGGGGTTAGAATCAGATTTCTCTATTTTTATGCCCTTTCCCTTATTGTTCTCTTTTGCCTTTTTAAATTTAGTTGGGGTAATTTCTATAACATCATCGGAATCCTCGTCGGGATCCGATTCATCGGAGAATTGGTAATCCTCCCAATATTTTGCTTCCTTGGGGGAAACACCGTTGACCATAATTAACTTTGGTCGGTTGGTTGAGGATTTTCTTCTACTTAACCGTTTTATTATTTCCCCCACTGGTTCTTCTTCCGGTTCCGATTCTTCTTTCGGTTCCGATTCTTCTTCCGGTTCCGAATCTTCTTCCGATTCCTCTTCGGGAACTTGTGAATCAGTCCACGAATCATTCCAATTTACATTTGACTCTTCATTATTATTAGGTGAGTCAATGGGACTAGTTCTAGAGGTAGACATCTATCACATAATATCAAACACGTTAAGAGATTAATATATCACATAATATTCACATGTTAAAAATATATAGTTTCCAACAAAATTTGTTAAGCAATCTTTTTTTTTCAAGTAAACACGGTCGAAGTCCAGACTCACTAATGCATCCTAACAAACTCGATAAGACACACTAATGCAAAATTCTGGTTCTCTAAGACCAACACTCGGATACCAACTAAAATGTCCCGTTCTTATTGATTAAAAACGTTCCATATTAATTGATTTCGTTGCGAGGTTTTGACCTCTATATGAGACGTTTTTCAAAGACTGCATTCATTTTTAAAACAAACCATAACCTTTATTTCATAAATAAAGGTTAAAAAAGCTTTACGTAGATTATCAAATAATGATAATCTAAAATATCCTGTTTACACACGACCATTACATAATGGTTTACAATACAAATATGTTACATCAAAATCAGTTTCTTGAATGCAGTTTTTACACAATATCATACAAACATGGACTCCAAATCTTGTCCTTATTTTAGTATGCAACAGCGGAAGCTCTTAGTATTCACCTGAGAATAAACATGCTTTAAACGTCAACAAAAATGTTGGTGAGTTATAGGTTTAACCTATATATATCAAAGCATAACAATAGACCACAAGATTTCATATTTCAATACACATCCCATACATAGAGATAAAAATCATTCATATGGTGAACACCTGGTAACCGACATTAACAAGATGCATATATAAGAATATCCCCATCATTTCGGGACACCCTTCGGATATGATATAAATTTCAAAGTACTAAAGCATCCGGTACTTTGGATGGGGTTTGTTAGGCCCAATAGATCTATCTTTAGGATTCGCGTCAATTAGGGTGTCTGTTCCCTAATTCTTAGATTACCAGACTTAATAAAAAGGGGCATATTCGATTTCGATAATTCAACCATATAATGTAGTTTCAAGTACTTGTGTCTATTTTGTAAATTATTTATAAAACCTACATGTATTCTCATCCCAAAAATATTAGATTTTAAAAGTGGGACTATAACTCACTTTCACAGATTTTTACTTCGTCGGGAAGTAAGATTTGGCCACTGGTTGATTCACAAACCTATAACAATATATACATATATATCAAAGTATGTTTAAAATATATTTACAAAACTTTTAATACATTTTGATGTTTTAAGTTTATTAAGTCAGCTGTCCTCGTTAGTAACCTACAACTAGTTATCCACAGTTAGATGTACAGAAATAAATCGATAAATATTATTTTGAATCAATCCATAGCCCAGTGTATACGTATCTCAGTATTGATCACAACTCAAACTATATATATATTTTGGAATCAACCTCAACCCTGTATAGCTAACTCCAACATTCACATATAGAGTGTCTATGGTTGTTCCGCAATATATATATAGATGGGTCGACATGATAGGTTGAAACATTGTATACGTGTCTATGGTATCTCAAGATTACATAATATACAATATAAGTTGATTAGGTTATGGTTGGAATAGATTTATTACTAACTTTCACGTAGGTAAAATGAGTAGTTTTTATCAATCTTGTTTTACTCGCCATTTCTTCGTTTCTAATCCGTTTTGAGTGATTCCAGTGGCCACGGTTTCAAATTGAACTTAACTTTATGAATCTAAACAGAAAAAATATAAGTTTATAGTCGGAAATACAAGTTACAAGTCGTTTTTGAAAGAGGTAGTCATTTCCGTCGAAAGAACGACATCTTGATGACCATTTTGAAAAACATACTTTCACTTTGAGTTTAACCATGATTTTTGGATATAGTTTCATGTTCATAAGAAAAATCATTTTCTAGAAGTATAGCTTTTAAATCAAAGTTCTTCTTAGCTTTTAATTATCCCAACCAAAACAGCCCCCGGTTTTGCTACGACGGCGTATATCCAGTTTTATGGTGTTTATCGTGTTTCCGGGTTTTAAATCATTAAGTTAGCATATCATATAGATATAGAACATGTGTTTAGTTGATTTTAAAAGTCTAGTTAGAAGGATTAACTTTATTTGCGAACAAGTTTAGAATTAACTAAACTATGTTCTAGTGATTACAAGTTTATAACGTTGAATAAGACAACTTTTTATGTATGAATTGAATGATGTTATGAACATCATTACTACCTCAAGTTCCTTGGATAAACCTACTGGAAATGAAAAAAATAGATCTAGCTTTAAAGGATCCTTGGATGGCTTGAAAGTTCTTGAAGCAGAATCATGACACGAAAACAATTTCAAGTAAGATTTACACTTGAAATAAGATTGTTATAATTATAGAAATTGAATTAAAGTTTGAATATGATTATTACCTTGTATTAGAAAGATAACCTACTGTAAGTAACAAAGGTTTCTTGATCTTGGATGATTACTTGGAATGGATTTAGAAAACTTGGAAGTAAACTTGCAATCTTGGAAGTATTCTTGATTTTATGAAACTAGAACTTTTGGAATTTATGAAGAACACTTAGAACTTGAAGATAGAACTTGAGAGATATCAATTAGATGAAGAAAATTGAAGAATGAAAGTGTTTGTAGGTGTTTTTGGTCGTTGGTGTATGGATTAGATATAAAGGATATGTAATTTTGTTTTCATGTAAATAAGTCATGAATGATTACTCATATTTTTGTAATTTTATGAGATATTTCATGCTAGTTGCCAAATGATGGTTCCCACATGTGTTAGGTGACTCACATGGGCTGCTAAGAGCTGATCATTGGAGTATATATATACCAATAGTGTGACGCCCCGTACTAAATCATCATGTACGGACCATCAACAACAGGATCATTACAAGGTTAAGTACTATATGCGTTTTCAAAACAGAGTTTGCATTCATCAATAAAAGTGACGTCATAACATACGTCAATTGTTTTACAAATCAAAGTATGCTTCACTAAGTAGAAGCATTAAATAAGTGTACGTGACCATAATGGTCGTTACATATCATAAGTTCATAAGTAAAAAGTTTGAATGCAACATAAGTAGTCATGCGATAACAACTCTAGGCAGCGGGTTCTACAGCACGACTAGTAAGATAGCGGAAGCGACTTCAAGCACCTGAGAAAATACATGCTTAAAAAGGTCAACACAAAGGTTGGTGAGCTATAGTTTAAGTATAACAGTAATGTAAGTAGGCCACGAGATTTCAGTGCTACAACGAGCGTTTCAAAAGTATGTAAAAGTATATGCTTAACCGTGGGCACCCGGTAACTAACTTAACGTTTAATGTACCCCCTTAAAGTGCACTTGGCAAGTGCGTATAACCTCGAAGTATTAAACACTCGTTAAATGCTAGCGCTACTAGCCCGAGTGGGGATGTCAAACCCTATGGATCCATATCTAAGATTCGCGTTCACGGTTCAAAAACCAATGATTAAACGTTACCGAGCTAAAGGGAATGTTTCTGCCGTTATATAACCCACACATATATAAAGTTTATGTACTCGTGCCTAGTATGTAAAACATAAAATCCGCATGTATTCTCAGTTCCCAAAATAAGTTAAAGTAAAAAGGGAATGCTATAACTCACAATGATTAGTAGTAATGGTAAGGTAGTAGTCGGAAAGTGGTGTGCAAGTAACGGTCCAAACGTCCTCAACCTAAGTCAAATAGCACTAAGTCAATAAGTCGTCTCAAAAGGTTTACAAGTACGTAATTAAGGTCATAAGGGTCATCATCAATCATCATTAAACAAAAGGTAACAAGTAAGACTCGTTTATGAAAGTCGTTTAAAACAAAGGCTGACTTCGGTCAGTCACCACGGCCTCTACCCTTACTGAATTAAGGTGAGACCAGTGGTCATGGCTCCGTCTATGAGTCCCTTAAGTGTGGTAAAATTTACAGAAGCAAACTCGTCTTGGTTTGACCGTGGCGACGGTCTAAGTGCGAGTAGGTCAGAAATTTCTGCACAACGTTAAAGGACATGGTAACGATCGGAGGGCCATAAATCCTAAACCGTAACTCGGATTAAGACGAGTCCTATATGAAAAGTTATCTACTCGAAAAGTTCTATCTAGAAATCAAGGTTAGAACAGCCCAGGTCTACTGGTCTGTTCCAGAAGCATCAGGTCAGTAGGTTTTGGACAGAACAGTGGGTTTTGGAGAGTTCCGGTTGTCTCGGTGTTTGATGTTCATCACGGTTCTCATCCTTGATGCGTATAGCTTCAAGTGTACAACTCGTTGATGTGTTAACATCATTTTGACCAAGGTTTGTCCATCATAACTCAAGTGCAAGTGTTGTAAGTGTTTGATGAACCAAGGTTACATGTAAGTTTATGAACAAGTTCATGAACACTAAGAAAGATCACAACCAAGTGTTGGATCCATGATACTTGCACCAAAGTGTAAGCTCTTGTTGGTTTCATGTCCTTGTTCAAATGTGTAGTAAGCAACTTAACAATAAGAAATAAAGAAAATGAAAGATAAGCCTAAACCAACCATGAAGGTGGTATTCTAGTAACATACAACAAACAAGAACACAAGTAACAATTATAAAGATTATAACTTTAAATCTTTTGAAACAAAATATGTAGAACATAACTAGATAGATTATGTTCTTGGATGTTCTTGTTATAACAAGATAAAGATGAAGAATCAAAACTAGAAAGTTTGATCTTGTAACTTAGTAAATAAAGACAAGTAAGTAAGTAAATAATAACTAGTAACTTACAAGTAATTAAACTACAACAAGATTAAGTAACAAACAACAAAAGATGATGATGATTAAGATGATGAAGGCCATGGTTTTTAGGGAGAAAGAAGAAGAAGAAATGTCTTCAATATTACTTACAAGAACTAGAGAAAAAGTGAGAGAGAATGAAGCAAGTTTGAGAGGAATCAAGTGTGTGTTTTGAGAGAAGACTTCAAGTGAGCAAGTAATGAAGAAATAATGAAATGTGGACTCCTTGAAGCCTCAAAAATCACGGCCTGCAGCCCCAAGGGAAGGAGTGCATGGTTTGTTGGTTAAAAGCTTGTAAAGGTTGGTTAAAGTTGGATAATAAGGTGGTGTGCATGGGGATAGTGAGCCAACAAGATTCCTAATGGTAAAACTAACTAGTTACATGCTAAACTAATACTTACAAGTGTCATGTGGGCTAGTTAATTCATAAATATAAGTAGGGTGGGCTTACACAAGTCCATTAACACTAAAAGGCCCAAGTTTGCAAGTAGTTAGCAAGTAATCCAATAAAAGTCCAACTTAAGCCCAAGTAACTAACTAATTGCTTTAGTTAATTAAAATGATTAATAAAATTAATCATGAATGTAAATAATATCTTAAAATATTATTCGTGCAAGTTCCGGGTGTCACAAAGACGTTTCGGGCATTTAAAGTTCAAGTACGGGCAATTAAAGCAACATGTAAATGTAATAACATACATTCGTTTAATCAAGCGTATTAATAATAATAATTATTAATAAATAACGTTGGAAAAACCAGGGTCGTTACATTACCCACCTGTTAAAGAAAATTTCGTCCCGAAATTTAAGCTGAAGTAGATGGAGGAGTCGGGAAAAGATGAGGATATTTCCGCATCATTTGATCCTCTCGCTCCCAAGTAAACTCAGGTCCTCGTTTGGCATTCCATCGTACTCGTACAATCGGAATCTTGTTGCGTTTCAAAGTTTTGATTTCACGATCCATAATCTCAACAGGTTCCTCCACAAAGTGGAGTTTGTCATCAATAGTAAGTTCTTCCAAAGGTATGATGAGTTCGGGTGCAGCAAGACACTTCTTCAAGTTTGACACATGGAAGGTAGGATGAACTGAGCTCAATTGTGCTGGAAGATCAAGACGATAAGCAACGGGTCCAACACGTTCCAAAATTTCGAAAGGACCAATGTATCGTGGGTTCAACTTTCCACGTTTTCCAAAACGGATCACACCTTTCCAAGGTGCAACCTTCAACATTACACGATCACCAACATTAAATTCAAAGTCTTTCCGTTTAAGATCGGCATAGCTCTTTTGGCGATCACGAGCAGTCTTAAGTCTAGCTTGGATCTGAGCAATCTTCTCCGTGGTTTCGTGAACTACCTCGGGTCCGGTGATTTGCTTTTCGCCTACTTCGGCCCAACAAATAGGAGATCGGCACTTACGACCATACAATGCTTCAAAAGGTGCAGCATTAATGCTTGAGTGATAACTGTTATTGTACGAGAATTCGGCGAGTGGCAAATGCCTTTCCCAGGCCTTTCCAAAATCAATGACACATGCACGCAGCATGTCCTCCAAGGTCTGAATCGTTCGTTCACTTTGCCCGTCAGTCTGAGGATGATAAGCAGTACTCATGTCAAGACGAGTTCCCATGGCTTCTTGCAAAGAACGCCAAAATCTGGAAGCAAAACGGGGATCGCGATCGGAGATGATTGATAAAGGTACACCATGACGAGATACAACCTCTTTGATGTACAGCTGAGCAAGTCTTTCCATTGTATCAGTTTCCTTCATCGCTAGGAAGTGTGCAGATTTGGTGAGGCGGTCAACAATAACCCAAATAGTATCGCATCCGCCCACCGTCTTCGGCAGCTTAGTAATGAAATCCATTATGATCCTTTCCCACTTCCATTGTGGGATTTCCGGCTGTTGAAGTAACCCAGAAGGTCTCTGATGCTCGGCTTTAACCTTCGAGCAAGTCAAACACTTACTAACATAAGTCGCAACGTCCTTCTTAAGATTTGGCCACCAATACTGTTCTTTAAGGTCGTGGTACATCTTACCTGCACCGGGGTGAATCGAATATCTCGATTTGTGTGCTTCATCAAGTATCAGGCTTCGTAGATCTCCATAGTAAGGTACCCAAATTCTTCCGGCATAACATCGGAGTCCAGACTCTCTAACCTCGAATCGAGAGACAAGTATGTTCAAATGCTCGTGAGATATGTTCTCCTCCTTGAGAGCCTCAACTTGGGCTACTCTGATCTGGTTGTTGAGGTTCGAATGGATGGTGATGTTCAGATCCCTAACACGGAGAGGTGCCGTCCTCTCCTTTCGGCTTAAAGCGTCAGCTACAACATTGGCCTTGCCAGGGTGATAACGGAGTTCACAATCGTAGTCGTTGAGCGTCTCGATCCATCGACGCTGTCTCATATTCAATTGCTTCTGATCGAAGATGTGCTGGAGACTCTTGTGATCGGTGAAGATAGTGCTCTTAGTTCCATACAAATAATGTCTCCACAATTTGAGTGCAAAGACAACGACTCCAAGTTCAAGATCATGTGTAGTGTAGTTCCGCTCGTGAATCTTCAATTGGCGGGAGGCATAGGCAATAACCTTTGATCGTTGCATCAGTACACAACCAAAACCACTCTTCGATGCATCGCAATAAACAACAAAGTCGTCACTGCCTTCAGGAAGTGATAGGATAGGTGCGGAGGTTAACTTCTTCTTCAAGGTTTGGAATGCTGATTCGTGTGTGGGTTCCCAAATGAACTTCTTGCCCTTGTGAGTCAGTGCGGTCAAAGGACGCGCAATCAGAGAAAATCCTTCGATAAACCTTCGATAATAACCGGCGAGACCTAGAAATTGGCGAATATGCGTTGGAGTAGTGGGGGTCTCCCACTTGCTGATGGCTTCAATCTTGGCGGGATCAACTTTGATACCCTGGTCGCTCACAACATGACCCAAAAACTGTACTTCCTTCAACCAAAATTCGCACTTGGAGAATTTGGCGTAAAGTTGCTCTTGTCTTAAGAGTTCAAGCACTAGCCGAAGGTGTTGCTCATGTTCTTCTTCGCTCTTAGAGTAGATGAGGATATCATCTATGAAGACGATAACAAACTTATCCAAGTAAGGCTTGCAGACACGATTCATGAGATCCATGAATACGGCAGGTGCATTTGTCAAACCGAATGGCATCACGAGGAACTCATAATGACCATAACGGGTCCTGAATGCAGTTTTCATCACGTCACTTTCCTTCACCCTCAGTTGGTGATATCCGGATCGCAAATCGATCTTTGAATAAACGCTCGATCCTTGTAGTTGATCAAAAAGATCATCAATTCGTGGAAGAGGATATCGATTCTTGATTGTCAATTTGTTGAGTTCACGGTAGTCGATACACATACGGAAGGATCCATCCTTCTTCTTTACAAACAACACAGGTGCGCCCCAAGGCGAGAAGCTTGGTTGGATAAACCCTCGATCTAATAGCTCTTGTAGTTGACTCTGTAATTCTTGCATCTCGGAAGGTGCGAGTCTATAAGGTGCGCGAGCTACAGGTGCAGCTCCTGGCACTAAGTCAATCTGAAACTCTACTGCTCTCTGCGGCGGTAATCCAGGCAATTCCTCTGGGAAGACATCAGAAAATTCGTTCACAATTCGTACGTCGTTCACGTTCTTCACCTCAGTTTCTACCGCTTTCACATGTGCTAGGACAGCAAAGCGTCCCTTCTTCATAATCTTTTGCGCTTTCACGCAACTAATGAGGTTCAACTTCGAGGTACATCTCTCTCCATAGATAACCAGTGGTTCGCCATCTCCTTGTGGTATGCGAAGTGCTTTATCTCCACAGATAACATCGGCCTTTATCTTGCTCAACCAATCCATACCGACGATCGCGTCAAAACTTCCCAGTTTGATAGGTATCAAATCAATTTCGAAATCTGCACCAGCTATGTTGATAATAGCTCCACGACTAATATGGTCAACCTTTTCAAGTTTTCCATTGGCGACCTCGACAAGCATACTTTCCTTCAAAGGAACTAACGACCAATCTAACTTATCACAAAAATGTCTACACACATAGCTCCTATCGGCACCAGTATCAAATAGGACAGAAGCTAAAAGATTGTTGATCTTGAATATACCTGTCACCAAGTCGGGGTTGTCGCGAGCGTCCCTTGCATTAACATTGAAGGCTCTAGCACGTGGTGGTCCGCCATCCTTACGCTTGTTAGGACACTCGTTTCTGAAATGGCCCGTCTTTCCACATTCATAACACTTCTTAGGCCCATTGTTGTTGTGGTTTGGCTTCACGTTCAAAGTGGTAACCTTGCAATCCTTGCCAACATGTCCAGATCGTTGGCACTTCTCACAGATAACATTGCAATACCCAGTGTGGTGCTTGTAGCACCTATTGCATTGTGGTAAGGTTCCTTTGTAGTTCGGATTGGTGCGGTTGTTGTTGTTGGGGTTGGTGTTGTTGTTGTGTATGTTGTTGTTTTGCCTAAACCCTTCATGTCGTTTTGCCGGGTTTTGATCATAGTTCCTACCCCTGTTGTTGTTGTGGTTGTTGTCCCATTTCCTCTTTTCACCGCTAACAGTTTCAAACTTAGCCTTCTCCGGCTCGTCCAGGATGATTTGATTCAAGAGAGTATGCGCCATGCGCATTGCTTCGGGAACACTTGGTGGCTTGGATGAGGTAACATTACCCTTGATGGACTTAGGAAGTCCCGAGAAGTATTTCTCCAAACGCTTAAATTCGGGGGTGACCATGGTTGGACACATAAGAGCCAATTCCAAAAACCTACGGTTGTAGTTGTTAAGGTCGTTCCCTACTGTTTTCAATTGCATAAATTCGATTTCCATCTTTTGAATCTCGGTTCTCGGACAGTATTCCTCGATCATAGCACATTTAAATTCTTCCCAAGGCGTAGCATACGCCTCATCAATTCCTTTCGCTTGGGCCATGGTATTCCACCATGTGAGCGCGCCATCAGAAAGTGTGCAAGATGCAAATTTCGTTTTGTTAGCCTCAGAACAATTGCTAACCCTGAATACCGATTCCAACTTTTCGAACCATCTGGTGAGACCGACGGGTCCCTCAGTGCCACTGAAGTAGTGTGGCTTGCAGTTTTGAAATTCCTTGTAAGTACACCCATCTCGGACGACAGGTGGATTGACAGGCAGTGGTGGTGGAACTTGGGGTTGTCTTTCAGCTAGTGCAGCAGCGACTCGCTCGTTAATCATTTCCTCGATTTGTGCCGCGGTGGGGATAGATCTCCCGTTGGCCATGATGTTCTATACAAACATTTTGACTCAAGTCAAAATCCATTATGCAAATAATAATAATATAGTATATAACAACCAACATGAAAACAGCACAACACATGTTGATTAAGTAATGCAAGCATATATAAGTACCACAAAACCATGATATGATAACGTAAATAGAACACTTGCGCAAGAAGTAAGCAACACAAATTCCATTCATTAATGATAATAGGTTCATACATTACAATAAGTTCGTACATTACATAAGTGAAATATGAAATTACAAAAGAGATTACAATACAGAATCTAGTACAAAGTCCTACGGCGATGGTGGGTACAAGATGTCCAAAACATGAGTCAACTGCTCCTCGAGCTCAGTAACTCGAGTCTGGAGAATCTCAATCTCCCGCCTCATTTCCTCATTAGAGGAAGGTGATGGGGCAGGTGGTGCTGGCGGTGCAGGTGGAGCCGGTGGTGCTGAAGTGGATGGTCCGGCTCTGGGTGGAGACGGTAATATCAGTGGGTCGGCGGGGTACGGCACCAGCCGTTTACGAGCAGTGATCCTACGACGCCGACCATAAGCGTCAGTGACAGTACGACCAGGAATTATGCCAGCGAAGCGATACCGCTTCTTCGGCGGGGTAGAAGGTGCCTGAATCGGTCGGTCAGCGGGATCCTCCTCATCACTGGAGTCGTCAGATGAGGTGTCGTCTGAAGAAGCATCGGTGGAAGAACCGTCGTCTGAATCATGCGGTGGTGGCGCGGGTGGCTCAACATATCCGAAAGCGGCCAACATCTGTCGGTGTCGGCCTGGCGTAATCACGGCTAAGCGGCCGTCGGCAGTGCGTCGGCAAGGTGTGCGCCAGTGATTACGGAAGGGACCTTCCCCGAACTCCGCGGGGATCTCCATGCCACCAATGCGAGCCAGTTGCCTCAGGGGTCTGGAAGAAGACGCCGGGATAGGCACACTAGAGCTAGCTCCAGAACTAGAGGCGCCGGGGTCGCCAGTGGGTGTCGGGGCCGGAATGTCGGCAGCAGCAGCAGCAGCAACAGGTGCAGCAGTGGGTGGAACAACGGGGCTTGAGCCGCTCGGGATGTCAGTAGGTGGAACGTCCGACATCTGAACAAGGAAAAATAAATTTTCCATGTCAGTATGTCATAAAGCAAGCAAATAATAGGCCAACAGTTTAAATCATGTATAACAATAAGTAGCATGGCAATATCAGTAATCGTACGAAACTAGCATGCAATCGAAAGCAAGTAATAGCATGCAGTAGTGAAATCATGTAGTAGCATACGGCATATAGCAGTAACAGTAAGCAGCAACATGCAGTAAGTTCAGCGGAAACAAGTAAACTAACAAGTTGTAGATTAGCCCTATTAGTGAATCCTACTCGGGTCGGTCTTAGACTCACTAATGCATCCTAATTCCCTACAACCAATGCTCTGATACCAAATGTGACGCCCCGTACTAAATCATCATGTACGGACCATCAACAACAGGATCATTACAAGGTTAAGTACTATATGCGTTTTCAAAACAGAGTTTGCATTCATCAATAAAAGTGACGTCATAACATACGTCAATTGTTTTACAAATCAAAGTATGCTTCACTAAGTAGAAGCATTAAATAAGTGTACGTGACCATAATGGTCGTTACATATCATAAGTTCATAAGTAAAAAGTTTGAATGCAACATAAGTAGTCATGCGATAACAACTCTAGGCAGCGGGTTCTACAGCACGACTAGTAAGATAGCGGAAGCGACTTCAAGCACCTGAGAAAATACATGCTTAAAAAGGTCAACACAAAGGTTGGTGAGCTATAGTTTAAGTATAACAGTAATGTAAGTAGGCCACGAGATTTCAGTGCTACAACGAGCGTTTCAAAAGTATGTAAAAGTATATGCTTAACCGTGGGCACCCGGTAACTAACTTAACGTTTAATGTACCCCCTTAAAGTGCACTTGGCAAGTGCGTATAACCTCGAAGTATTAAACACTCGTTAAATGCTAGCGCTACTAGCCCGAGTGGGGATGTCAAACCCTATGGATCCATATCTAAGATTCGCGTTCACGGTTCAAAAACCAATGATTAAACGTTACCGAGCTAAAGGGAATGTTTCTGCCGTTATATAACCCACACATATATAAAGTTTATGTACTCGTGCCTAGTATGTAAAACATAAAATCCGCATGTATTCTCAGTTCCCAAAATAAGTTAAAGTAAAAAGGGAATGCTATAACTCACAATGATTAGTAGTAATGGTAAGGTAGTAGTCGGAAAGTGGTGTGCAAGTAACGGTCCAAACGTCCTCAACCTAAGTCAAATAGCACTAAGTCAATAAGTCGTCTCAAAAGGTTTACAAGTACGTAATTAAGGTCATAAGGGTCATCATCAATCATCATTAAACAAAAGGTAACAAGTAAGACTCGTTTATGAAAGTCGTTTAAAACAAAGGCTGACTTCGGTCAGTCACCACGGCCTCTACCCTTACTGAATTAAGGTGAGACCAGTGGTCATGGCTCCGTCTATGAGTCCCTTAAGTGTGGTAAAATTTACAGAAGCAAACTCGTCTTGGTTTGACCGTGGCGACGGTCTAAGTGCGAGTAGGTCAGAAATTTCTGCACAACGTTAAAGGACATGGTAACGATCGGAGGGCCATAAATCCTAAACCGTAACTCGGATTAAGACGAGTCCTATATGAAAAGTTATCTACTCGAAAAGTTCTATCTAGAAATCAAGGTTAGAACAGCCCAGGTCTACTGGTCTGTTCCAGAAGCATCAGGTCAGTAGGTTTTGGACAGAACAGTGGGTTTTGGAGAGTTCCGGTTGTCTCGGTGTTTGATGTTCATCACGGTTCTCATCCTTGATGCGTATAGCTTCAAGTGTACAACTCGTTGATGTGTTAACATCATTTTGACCAAGGTTTGTCCATCATAACTCAAGTGCAAGTGTTGTAAGTGTTTGATGAACCAAGGTTACATGTAAGTTTATGAACAAGTTCATGAACACTAAGAAAGATCACAACCAAGTGTTGGATCCATGATACTTGCACCAAAGTGTAAGCTCTTGTTGGTTTCATGTCCTTGTTCAAATGTGTAGTAAGCAACTTAACAATAAGAAATAAAGAAAATGAAAGATAAGCCTAAACCAACCATGAAGGTGGTATTCTAGTAACATACAACAAACAAGAACACAAGTAACAATTATAAAGATTATAACTTTAAATCTTTTGAAACAAAATATGTAGAACATAACTAGATAGATTATGTTCTTGGATGTTCTTGTTATAACAAGATAAAGATGAAGAATCAAAACTAGAAAGTTTGATCTTGTAACTTAGTAAATAAAGACAAGTAAGTAAGTAAATAATAACTAGTAACTTACAAGTAATTAAACTACAACAAGATTAAGTAACAAACAACAAAAGATGATGATGATTAAGATGATGAAGGCCATGGTTTTTAGGGAGAAAGAAGAAGAAGAAATGTCTTCAATATTACTTACAAGAACTAGAGAAAAAGTGAGAGAGAATGAAGCAAGTTTGAGAGGAATCAAGTGTGTGTTTTGAGAGAAGACTTCAAGTGAGCAAGTAATGAAGAAATAATGAAATGTGGACTCCTTGAAGCCTCAAAAATCACGGCCTGCAGCCCCAAGGGAAGGAGTGCATGGTTTGTTGGTTAAAAGCTTGTAAAGGTTGGTTAAAGTTGGATAATAAGGTGGTGTGCATGGGGATAGTGAGCCAACAAGATTCCTAATGGTAAAACTAACTAGTTACATGCTAAACTAATACTTACAAGTGTCATGTGGGCTAGTTAATTCATAAATATAAGTAGGGTGGGCTTACACAAGTCCATTAACACTAAAAGGCCCAAGTTTGCAAGTAGTTAGCAAGTAATCCAATAAAAGTCCAACTTAAGCCCAAGTAACTAACTAATAGCTTTAGTTAATTAAAATGATTAATAAAATTAATCATGAATGTAAATAATATCTTAAAATATTATTCGTGCAAGTTCCGGGTGTCACAAAGACGTTTCGGGCATTTAAAGTTCAAGTACGGGCAATTAAAGCAACATGTAAATGTAATAACATACATTCGTTTAATCAAGCGTATTAATAATAATAATTATTAATAAATAACGTTGGAAAAACCAGGGTCGTTACAAATAGTACATACATCTAAAAGCTGTGTATTGTACGAGTACGAATACGGGTGCATACGAGTAGAATTGTTGATGAAACTGAATGAGGATGTAATTGTAAGCATTTTTGTTAAGTAAAAGTATTTTGATAAGTGTCTTGAAGTCTTTCAAAAGTGTATGAATACATATTAAAACACTACATGTATATACATTTTAACTGAGTCGTTAAGTCATCGTTAGTCGTTACATGTAAGTGTTGTTTTGAAACCTTTAGGTTAACGATCTTGTTAAATATTGTTAACCCAATGTTTATAATATCAAAAGAGATTTTAAATTATTATATTATCATGATATTATGATGTACGAATATCTCTTAATATGATATATATACATTAAATGTCGTTACAACGATAATCGTTACATATATGTCTCGTTTCAAAATCATTAAGTTAGTAGTCTTGTTTTTACATATGTAGTTCATTATTAATATACTTAATGATATGTTTACTTATCATAATATCATTTTAAATATATATATAACCATATATATGTCATCATATAGTTTTTACAAGTTTTAACGTTCGTGAATCACCGGTCAACTTGGGTGGTCAATTGTCTATATGAAACCTATTTCAATTAATCAAGTCTTCACAAGTTTTATTGCTTAACATGTTGGAAACACTTAATCATGTAAATAACAATTTCATTTAATATATATAAACATGGAAAAGTTCGGGTCACTACATTATGCGGATCATTCACCCATTGTTTTTCCTGCACCGGCGGGAGGTAACACACGAAGATTCGAGGTCCGGCCTCAATTCATATCGATCTTGCCAACCTACCAAGGTATGGCCAATGAGGAACCATATGAACATATCACTGATTTTAATGAAATATGTGCTACTAATTGTAGTGACCCGAACTTTTCCATGTTTATATATATTAATTGAGATTGATGTTTACATGATTAAATGTTTCCAACATGTTAATCAATCAAACTTGTTAAGACTTGATTAATTGAAATAGGTTTCATATAGACAATTGACCACCCAAGTTGACCGGTGATTCACGAACGTTAAAACTTGTAAAAAAAAAACTATATGATGACATATATATGGTTATATATATAGTTAACATGATATTATGATAAGTAAACATATCATTAATTATATTAACAATGAACTACATATGTAAAAACAAGACTACTAACTTAATGATTTTGAAACGAGACATATATGTAACGTTTATCGTTGTAACGACATTTAATGTATATATATCATATTAAGAGATATTCGTACATCATAATATCATGATAATATAATAATTTAAAATCTCTTTTGATATTATAAACATTGGGTTAACAACATTTAACAAGATCGTTAACCTAAAGGTTTCAAAACAACACTTACATGTAACGACTAACGATGACTTAACGACTCAGTTAAAATGTATATACATGTAGTGTTTTAATATGTATTTATACACTTTTGAAAGACTTCAATACACTTATCAAAATACTTCTACTTAACAAAAATGCTTACAATTACATTCTCGTTCAGTTTCATCAACAATTCTACTCGTATGCACCCGTATTCGTACTCGTACAATACACAGCTTTTAGATGTATGTACTATTGGTATATACACTCCAATGATCAGCTCTTAGCAGCCCATGTGAGTCACCTAACACATGTGGGAACCATCATTTGGCAACTAGCATGAAATATCTCATAAGATTACAAAAATATGAGTAATCATTCATGACTTATTTACATGAAAACAAAATTACATATCCTTTATATCTAATCCATACACCAACGACCAAAAACACCTACAAACACTTTCATTCTTCAATTTTCTTCATCTAATTGAACTCTCTCAAGTTCTATCTTCAAGTTCTAAGTGTTCTTCATAAATTCCAAAAGTTCTAGTTTCATAAAATCAAGAATACTTTCAAGTTTGCTAGCTCACTTCCAATCTTGTAAGGTGATCATCCAACCTCAAGAAATCTTTGTTTCTTACAGTAGGTTATCATTCTAATACAAGGTAATAATCATATTCAAACTTTGGTTCAATTTCTATAACTATAACAATCTTATTTCAAGTGATGATCTTACTTGAACTTGTTTTCGTGTCATGATTTTGCTTCAAGAACTTTGAGCCATCCAAGGATCCATTGAAGCTAGATCCATTTTTCTCTTTTCCAGTAGGTTTATCCAAGGAACTTAAGGTAGTAATGATGTTCATAACATCATTCAATTCATACATATAAAGCTATCTTATTCGAAGGTTTAAACTTGTAATCACTAGAACATAGTTTAGTTAATTCTAAACTTGTTCGCAAACAAAAGTTAATCCTTCTAACTTGACTTTTAAAATCAACTAAACACATGTTATATATCTATATGATATGCTAACTTAATGATTTAAAACCTGGAAACACGAAAAACACCGTAAAACCGAATTTACGCCGTCGTAGTAACACCGCGGGCTGTTTTGGGTTAGTTAATTAAAAACTATGATAAACTTTGATTTAAAAGTTGTTATTCTGAGAAAATGATTTTTATTATGAACATGAAACTATATCCAAAAATTATGGTTAAACTCAGAGTGGAAGTATGTTTTCTAAAATGGTCATCTAGACGTCGTTCTTTCGACTGAAATGACTACCTTTACAAAAACGACTTGTAACTTATTTTTCCGACTAGAAACCTATACTTTTTGGGTATAGATTCATAAAATAGAGTTCAATATGAAACCATAGCAATTTGATTCACTCAAAACGGATTTAAAATGAAGAAGTTATGGGTAAAACAAGATTGGATAATTTTTCTCATTTTAGCTACGTGAAAATTGGTAACAAATCTATTCCAACCATAACTTAATCAACTTGTATTATATATTATGTAATCTTGAGATACCATAGACACGTATACAATGTTTCGACCTATCATGTCGACACATCTATATATATTTCGGAACAACCATAGACACTCTATATGTGAATGTTGGAGTTAGCTATACAGGGTTGAGGTTGATTCCAAAATATATATAGTTTGAGTTGTGATCAATACTGAGATACGTATACACTGGGTCGTGGATTGATTCAAGATAATATTTATCGATTTATTTCTGTACATTTAACTGTGGACAACTAGTTGTAGGTTACTAACGAGGACAGCTGACTTAATAAACTTAAAACATCAAAATATATTAAAAGTGTTGTAAATATATTTTGAACATACTTTGATATATATGTATATATTGTTATAGGTTCGTGAATCAACCAGTGGCCAAGTCTTACTTCCCGACGAAGTAAAAATCTGTGAAAGTGAGTTATAGTCCCACTTTTAAAATCTAATATTTTTGGGATGAGAATACATGCAGGTTTTATAAATGATTTACAAAATAGACACAAGTACGTGAAACTACATTCTATGGTTGAATTATCGAAATCGAATATGCCCCTTTTTATTAAGTCTGGTAATCTAAGAATTAGGGAACAGACACCCTAATTGACGCGAATCCTAAAGATAGATCTATTGGGCCTAACAAACCCCATCCAAAGTACCGGATGCTTTAGTACTTCGAAATTTATATCATATCCGAAGGGTGTCCCGGAATGATGGGGATATTCTTATATATGCATCTTGTTATTGTCGGTTACCAGGTGTTCACCATATGAATGATTTTTATCTCTATGTATGGGATGTGTATTGAAATATGAAATCTTGTGGTCTATTGTTACGATTTGATATATATAGGTTAAACCTATAACTCACCAACATTTTTGTTGACGTTTTAAGCATGTTTATTCTCAGGTGATTATTAAGAGCTTCCGCTGTCGCATACTTAAATAAGGACAAGATTTGGAGTCCATCCTTGTATGATATTGTGTAAAAACTGCATTCAAGAAACTTATTTTGTTGTAACATATTTGTATTGTAAACCATTATGTAATGGTCGTGTGTAAACAGGATATTTTAGATTATCATTATTTGATAATCTACGTAAAGCTTTTTAAACCTTTATTGATGAAATAAAGGTTATGGTTTGTTTAAAAATGAATGCAGTCTTTGAAAAACGTCTCATATAGAGGTCAAAACCTCGCAACGAAATCAATTAATATGGAACGTTTTTAATCAATAAGAACGGGACATTTCAGTTGGTATCCGAGCGTTGGTCTTAGAGAACCAGAAAATTTGCATTAGTGTGTCTTATCGAGTTTGTTAGGATGCATTAGTGAGTCTGGACTTCGACCGTGTTTTCTTTAAAAATGATTGCTTAACATTTTGTTGGAAACTATATATTTTTAACATATGAATATTATGTGATATATTAATCTCTTAACGTGTTTGATATTATGTGATAGATGTCTACCTCTAGAACAAGTCCCATTGACTCACCTAATAATAATGAAGAGTCAAATGTAAATTGGAATGATTTGTGGACTGATTCACAAGTTCCCGAAGAGGAACCGGAAGAAGAGTCGGAACCGGAAGAAGAATCGGAACCGGAAGAAGAATCGGAACCGGATGAAGAAATAGAACCGGTGGGGAAAATAATAAAACGGTTAAGTAAAAGAAAATCCTCAACCAACCGACCAAAGTTAATTATGGTCAATGGTGTTTCCGCCAAGGAAGCAAAATATTGGGAGGATTACCAATTCTCCGATGAATCGGATTCCGACGAGAATTCCGATGATGTTATAGAAATTACCCCAACTGAATTTAAAAAGGCAAAAGAAAATAATAAGGGAAAGGGCATAAAAATAGAGAAATCTAATTCCAACCCCGATGAACTTTATATGTATCGTCAACCCCCGAAGTCCTTAAGTTGTAACAATGACCCGGGAACCTCTAAACCACCAGGTTTTTCTAAACCAATGTGGACAACGACGGCTCGTATTAGGGGAACATCATATATCCCTAGAAACTTGGCAAAACGAACCAAAACCGAAGAAGAAGAAACGAGCGAGTCGGAATAAGATAGTTGTATTCGTGTGGTGTAATATATGGAATATAGTGTTCTTATGCTTTATGATATATGTAAAAATTGCTTGTATTAATAAGTATTTTTTTTATGAATCTAACTCTTGTCTATTTTACAGTTTAAAAACACAAAATGGATAGACAACCCAATATTTTAAGAGACCTACCCGGAGACATGATTGATGAAATCTTGTCTAGAGTCGGCCAGAATTCTTCGGCACAACTATTTAAGGCGAGATCAGTTTGTAAGACATTCGAAGAACGTTCCAAGAATGTCTTGGTTTATAAGAGACTTTCGTTTGAAAGATGGGGGATATCACATTGGGAAACCCATAAGTTACGATGTGTTTACTTTGACGCATATATTGCGGGGAACCCAAATGCTATTTTACGCAACGGGTTAAGAAATTATTTTGACTCAATATATCCGAATATTGGACTTCGTGATTTAGAAAAAGCGGCTAACATGCAACATAAAGAAGCATGTTATGCTTACGGATTAGTAATGTTCGCTTCTCACCAAAGTGAGAACAAGAACATCGGGCTACAACTATTAAACAAAACGTTTCCACAAGTGACGGAGTCGGTAATTGGGGTAAGAAATGAGGTTTTTAGATTATTACGGGACTGTTGGACATTACGTAACCCTCGTCCCTTTGATGACGTTACAACACGCTGTCTTATCAACGGCCATAACGGTTATGTTGCACAAGACCAAGGATGGGAAGTAGTCCTAGTAAAACCAGAATGCATGACTTGTTTCTGGACGTATGAATTACGTGTCTTTATTTCCTTTGCTGAACGACTTGTGTACTAGCTAGAATTGTCTTCACAACTATCTTGTATCAAAGTTATTGTGTGCTATATTTCATGCTTTATGTAAAATAAGCGGTATTGTAAGTTTGTAAAATATTGTATAAAAGTTTGAACGCGAAATATTATTATAATCAGTTTTTCATATAGAATTGTAGTAGTTGAATTGTATATTAGCTACTAAGTATGAACTTAACGGGTAGGTACTACCCGAATTTAAACTTATAAAACGCTAATATGAAGAAAAAGCTTTTATAAATGAATTCATATTATGCTACGAAATACTATTAACTACTCTTAATATTCTGTATGATTAACTTGTTCCATTTAACTATTTTGAAGGAAATGGCACCGACTACTCGACACACCGTGAATATGAATGAAGAGGAATTCCGTACTTTTCTAGCTTCAAACATAGCCGCAGTACAGGCTGCGCTACATACCAACAATAACCTTGGATCTAGCAGTACAGGAAATCGTGTAGGATGCACCTACAAAGAATTCACTGCCTGCAAACCTTTGGAATTTGATGGAACCGAAGGACCGATCGGATTGAAACGGTGGACCGAGAAGGTTGAATCGGTGTTTGCCATAAGTAAGTGTACTGAAGAGGACAAAGTGAAGTACGCTACGCATACCTTCACAGGTTCTGCGTTAACATGGTGGAATACCTATCTAGAGCAAGTGGGACAAGATGATGCGTACGCACTACCGTGGTCAGCATTCAAGCACTTGATGAACGAGAAGTACCGTCCCAGAACCGAGGTCAATAAGCTCAAGACAGAACTTAGAGGGTTACGAACCCAAGGATTTGATATTACCACGTACGAAAGACGATTCACAGAATTGTGCCTATTGTGTCCGGGAGCATTCGAAGATGAGGAAGAGAAGATCGACGCGTTTGTGAAAGGATTACCGGAAAGAATCCAAGAAGATATAAGTTCACACGAGCCCGCCTCCATACAACAGGCATGTAGAATGGCTCACAAACTAGTGAACCAGATTGAAGAAAGAATTAAAGAACAGACTGCTGAAGAGGCCAATGTGAAGCAAGTCAAAAGAAAGTGGGAGGAAAACGGTGATAAGAATCACCAATACAACAACAACAGCAATTACAACAATAATCGCAACAATTATCCCAACAATCGCAACATCAATCGCAACTACAACAAACGACCCAACAACAACAACAACAACAACAACAGCAACTACAACAATCATCCCAACAACAATAATAACCGCAACAACAACAACAATCAGAAGCAACTATGCCAAAGGTGTGAAAAGAATCACTCGGGGTTCTGCACCAAATTTTGCAACAAGTGTAAAAGAAATGGTCATAGCGCGGCGAAGTGTGAGGTCTATGGACCAGGGGTTAATAGAACGAAAGGAACAAATGGTGTCGGAACGAGTAATGGCGGAGCAAGTTATGCCAATGTAGTTTGTTATAAATGTGGAAAACCAGGCCACATTATTAGAAATTGCCCGAACCAGGAGAACACGAATGGACAAGGCCGTGGAAGAGTTTTCAATATTAATGCGGTAGAGGCACAGGAAGACCCGGAGCTTGTTACGGGTACGTTTCTTATTGACAATAAATCTGCTTACATTTTATTTGATTCGGGTGCGGATAGAAGCTATATGAGTAGAGATTTTTGTGCTAAATTAAGTTGTCCATTGACGCCTTTGGATAGTAAATTTTTACTCGAATTAGCAAATGGTAAATTAATTTCAGCAGATAATATATGTCGGAATCGAGAAATTAAACTGGTTAGCGAAACATTTAAGATTGATTTGATACCAGTAGAGTTAGGGAGTTTTGATGTGATAATCGGTATGGACTGGTTGAAAGAAGTGAAAGCGGAGATCGTTTGTTACAAAAATGCAATTCGCATTATACGAGAAAAAGGAAAACCCTTAATGGTGTACGGAGAAAAGGGCAACACGAAGCTACATCTTATTAGTAATTTGAAGGCACAAAAACTAATAAGAAAAGGTTGCTATGCTGTTCTAGCACACGTCGAGAAAGTACACACTGAAGAAAAGAGCATCAATGATGTTCCCATTGCAAAAGAATTTCCTGATGTATTTCCGAAAGAATTACCGGGATTACCCCCACATCGATCCGTTGAATTTCAAATAGATCTTGTACCAGGAGCTGCACCAATAGCTCGTGCTCCTTACAGACTCGCACCCAGCGAGATGAAAGAACTGCAAAGCCAATTACAAGAACTTTTAGAGCGTGGTTTCATTCGACCAAGCACATCACCGTGGGGAGCTCCTGTTTTGTTTGTCAAGAAGAAAGATGGTACATTCAGGTTGTGTATCGACTACCGAGAGTTGAACAAACTTACCATCAAGAACCGCTACCCACTACCGAGAATCGACGACTTATTTGATCAACTACAAGGCTCGTCTGTTTATTCAAAGATTGACTTACGTTCCGGGTATCATCAAATGCAGGTGAAAGAAGATGATATTCCAAAGACTGCTTTCAGAACACGTTATGGTCATTACGAGTTTATGGTCATGCCGTTTGGTTTAACTAATGCACCAGCTGTGTTCATGGACCTTATGAACCGAGTGTGTGGACCATACCTTGACAAGTTTGTCATTGTTTTCATTGATGACATACTTATTTACTCAAAGAATGACCAAGAACACGGTGAACATTTGAGAAAGGTGTTAGAAGTATTGAGGAAGGAAGAATTGTACGCTAAGTTTTCAAAGTGTGCATTTTGGTTGGAAGAAGTTCAATTCCTCGGTCACATAGTGAACAAAGAAGGTATTAAGGTGGATCCGGCAAAGATAGAAACTGTTGAAAAGTGGGAAACCCCGAAAACTCCGAAACACATACGCCAGTTTTTAGGACTAGCTGGTTACTACAGAAGGTTCATCCAAGACTTTTCCAGAATAGCAAAACCCTTGACTGCATTAACGCATAAAGGGAAGAAATTTGAATGGAATGATGAACAAGAGAAAGCGTTTCAGTTATTGAAGAAAAAGCTAACTACGGCACCTATATTGTCATTGCCTGAAGGGAATGATGATTTTGTGGTTTATTGTGACGCATCAAAGCAAGGTCTCGGTTGTGTATTAATGCAACGAACGAAGGTGATTGCTTATGCGTCTAGACAATTGAAGATTCACGAACAAAATTATACGACGCATGATTTGGAATTAGGCGCGGTTGTTTTTGCATTAAAGACTTGGAGGCACTACTTATATGGGGTTAAAAGTATTATATATACCGACCACAAAAGTCTTCAACACATATTTAATCAGAAACAACTGAATATGAGGCAGCGTAGGTGGATTGAATTATTGAATGATTACGACTTTGAGATTCGTTACCACCCGGGGAAGGCAAATGTGGTAGCCGATGCATTGAGCAGGAAGGACAGAGAACCCATTCGAGTAAAATCTATGAATATAATGATTCATAATAACATTACTACTCAAATAAAGGAGGCGCAACAAGGAGTTTTAAAAGAGGGAAATTTAAAGGATGAAATACCCAAAGGATCGGAGAAGCATCTTAATATTCGGGAAGACGGAACCCGGTATAGGGCTGAAAGGATTTGGGTACCAAAATTTGGAGATATGAGAGAAATGGTACTTAGAGAAGCTCATAAAACCAGATACTCAATACATCCTGGAACGGGGAAGATGTACAAGGATCTCAAGAAACATTTTTGGTGGCCGGGTATGAAAGCCGATGTTGCTAAATACGTAGGAGAATGTTTGACGTGTTCTAAGGTCAAAGCTGAGCATCAGAAACCATCAGGTCTACTTCAACAACCCGAAATCCCGGAATGGAAATGGGAAAACATTACGATGGATTTCATCACTAAATT
Source organism: Rutidosis leptorrhynchoides (assembly GCF_046630445.1). Taxonomy (NCBI): domain Eukaryota; kingdom Viridiplantae; phylum Streptophyta; class Magnoliopsida; order Asterales; family Asteraceae; genus Rutidosis; species Rutidosis leptorrhynchoides. The sequence goes on from NC_092333.1 coordinate 194,771,238, forward strand.
GCCAAGGACTGCAAGTGGTTTTGATACTATTTGGGTAATAGTTGATCGTCTCACCAAATCAGCACACTTCCTACCAATAAGAGAAGATGACAAGATGGAGAAGTTAGCACGACTGTATTTGAAGGAAGTCGTCTCCAGACATGGAATACCAATCTCTATTATCTCTGATAGGGATGGCAGATTTATTTCAAGATTCTGGCAGACATTACAGCAAGCATTAGGAACTCGTCTAGACATGAGTACTGCCTATCATCCACAAACTGATGGGCAGAGCGAAAGGACGATACAAACGCTTGAAGACATGCTACGAGCATGTGTTATTGATTTCGGAAACAGTTGGGATCGACATCTACCGTTAGCAGAATTTTCCTACAACAACAGCTACCATTCAAGCATTGAGATGGCGCCGTTTGAAGCACTTTATGGTAGAAAGTGCAGGTCTCTGATTTGTTGGAGTGAGGTGGGGGATAGACAGATTACGGGTCCGGAGATTATACAAGAAACTACCGAGAAGATCATCCAAATTCAACAACGGTTGAAAACCGCCCAAAGTCGACAAAAGAGCTACGCTGACATTAAAAGAAAAGATATAGAATTTGAAATTGGAGAGATGGTCATGCTTAAAGTTTCACCTTGGAAAGGCGTTGTTCGATTTGGTAAACGAGGGAAATTAAATCCAAGGTATATTGGACCATTCAAGATTATTGATCGTGTCGGACCAGTAGCTTACCGACTTGAGTTACCTCAACAACTCGCAGCTGTACATAACACTTTCCACGTCTCGAATTTGAAGAAATGTTTTGCTAAAGAAGATCTCACTATTCCGTTAGATGAAATCCAAATCAACGAAAAACTCCAATTCATCGAAGAACCCGTCGAAATAATGGATCGTGAGGTTAAAAGACTTAAGCAAAACAAGATACCAATTGTTAAGGTTCGATGGAATGCTCGTAGAGGACCCGAGTTCACCTGGGAGCGTGAAGATCAGATGAAGAAGAAATACCCGCATCTATTTCCAGAAGATTCGTCAACACCTTCAACAGCTTAAAATTTCGGGACGAAATTTATTTAACGGGTAGGTACTGTAGTGACCCGAACTTTTCCATGTTTATATATATTAATTGAGATTGATGTTTACATGATTAAATGTTTCCAACATGTTAATCAATCAAACTTGTTAAGACTTGATTAATTGAAATAGGTTTCATATAGACAATTGACCACCCAAGTTGACCGGTGATTCACGAACGTTAAAACTTGTAAAAAAAAAAACTATATGATGACATATATATGGTTATATATATAGTTAACATGATATTATGATAAGTAAGCATATCATTAATTATATTAACAATGAACTACATATGTAAAAACAAGACTACTAACTTAATGATTTTGAAACGAGACATATATGTAACGTTTATCGTTGTAACGACATTTAATGTATATATATCATATTAAGAGATATTCGTACATCATAATATCATGATAATATAATAATTTAAAATCTCTTTTGATATTATAAACATTGGGTTAACAACATTTAACAAGATCGTTAACCTAAAGGTTTCAAAACAACACTTACATGTAACGACTAACGATGACTTAACGACTCAGTTAAAATGTATATACATGTAGTGTTTTAATATGTATTTATACACTTTTGAAAGACTTCAATACACTTATCAAAATACTTCTACTTAACAAAAATACTTACAATTACATTCTCGTTCAGTTTCATCAACAATTCTACTCGTATGCACCCGTATTCGTACTCGTACAATACACAGCTTTTAGATGTATGTACTATTGGTATATACACTCCAATGATCAGCTCTTAGCAGCCCATGTGAGTCACCTAACACATGTGGGAACCATCATTTGGCAACTAGCATGAAATATCTCATAAGATTACAAAAATATGAGTAATCATTCATGACTTATTTACATGAAAACAAAATTACATATCCTTTATATCTAATCCATACACCAACGACCAAAAACACCTACAAACACTTACATTCTTCAATTTTCTTCATCTAATTGAACTCTCTCAAGTTCTATCTTCAAGTTCTAAGTGTTCTTCATAAATTCCAAAAGTTCTAGTTTCATAAAATCAAGAATACTTTCAAGTTTGCTAGCTCACTTCCAATCTTGTAAGGTGATCATCCAACCTCAAGAAATCTTTGTTTCTTACAGTAGGTTATCATTCTAATACAAGGTAATAATCATATTCAAACTTTGGTTCAATTTCTATAACTATAACAATCTTATTTCAAGTGATGATCTTACTTGAACTTGTTTTCGTGTCATGATTTTGCTTCAAGAACTTTGAGCCATCCAAGGATCCATTGAAGCTAGATCCATTTTTCTCTTTTCCAGTAGGTTCATCCAAGGAACTTAAGGTAGTAATGATGTTCATAACATCATTCAATTCATACATATAAAGCTATCTTATTCGAAGGTTTAAACTTGTAATCACTAGAACATAGTTTAGTTAATTCTAAACTTGTTCGCAAACAAAAGTTAATCCTTCTAACTTGACTTTTAAAATCAACTAAACACATGTTCTATATCTATATGATATGCTAACTTAATGATTTAAAACCTGGAAACACGAAAAACACCGTAAAACCGAATTTACGCCGTCGTAGTAACACCGCGGGCTGTTTTGGGTTAGTTAATTAAAAACTATGATAAACTTTGATTTAAAAGTTGTTATTCTGAGAAAATGATTTTTATTATGAACATGAAACTATATCCAAAAATTATGGTTAAACTCAAAGTGGAAGTATGTTTTCTAAAATGGTCATCTAGACGTCGTTCTTTCGACTGAAATGACTACCTTTACAAAAACGACTTGTAACTTATTTTTCCGACTAGAAACCTATACTTTTTTGGTTTAGATTCATAAAATAGAGTTCAATATGAAACCATAGCAATTTGATTCACTCAAAACGGATTTAAAATGAAGAAGTTATGGGTAAAACAAGATTGAATAATTTTTCTCATTTTAGCTACGTGAAAATTGGTAACAAATCTATTCCAACCATAACTTAATCAACTTGTATTATATATTATGTAATCTTGAGATACCATAGACACGTATACAATGTTTCGACCTATCATGTCGACACATCTATATATATTTCGGAACAACCATAGACACTCTATATGTGAATGTTGGAGTTAGCTATACAGGGTTGAGGTTGATTCCAAAATATATATAGTTTGAGTTGTGATCAATACTGAGATACGTATACACTGGGTCGTGGATTGATTCAAGATAATATTTATCGATTTATTTCTGTACATCTAACTGTGGACAACTAGTTGTAGGTTACTAACGAGGACAGCTGACTTAATAAACTTAAAACATCAAAATATATTAAAAGTGTTGTAAATATATTTTGAACATACTTTGATATATATCTATATATTGTTATAGGTTCGTGAATCAACCAGTGGCCAAGTCTTACTTCCCGACGAAGTAAAAATCTGTGAAAGTGAGTTATAGTCCCACTTTTAAAATCTAATATTTTTGGGATGAGAATACATGCAGGTTTTATAAATGATTTACAAAATAGACACAAGTACGTGAAACTACATTCTATGGTTGAATTATCGAAATCGAATATGCCCCTTTTTATTAAGTCTGGTAATCTAAGAATTAGGGAACAGACACCCTAATTGACGCGAATCCTAAAGATAGATCTATTGGGCCTAACAAACCCCATCCAAAGTACCGGATGCTTTAGTACTTCGAAATTTATATCATATCCGAAGGGTGTCCCGGAATGATGGGGATATTCTTATATATGCATCTTGTTATTGTCGGTTACCAGGTGTTCACCATATGAATGATTTTTATCTCTATGTATGGGATGTGTATTGAAATATGAAATCTTGTGGTCTATTGTTACGATTTGATATATATAGGTTAAACCTATAACTCACCAACATTTTTGTTGACGTTTTAAGCATGTTTATTCTCAGGTGATTATTAAGAGCTTCCGCTGTCGCATACTTAAATAAGGACAAGATTTGGAGTCCATCCTTGTATGATATTGTGTAAAAACTGCATTCAAGAAACTTATTTTGTTGTAACATATTTGTATTGTAAACCATTATGTAATGGTCGTGTGTAAACAGGATATTTTAGATTATCATTATTTGATAATCTACGTAAAGCTTTTTAAACCTTTATTGATGAAATAAAGGTTATGGTTTGTTTAAAAATGAATGCAGTCTTTGAAAAACGTCTCATATAGAGGTCAAAACCTCGCAACGAAATCAATTAATATGGAACGTTTTTAATCAATAAGAACGGGACATTTCACTAATCAGGTAAACGGTTGCACTGATGATGATGTACGACTTCGCTTATTTCCCTCTTCATTAATAGATAAGGCAAAACGTTGGTTTCTCTCTTTACCCGCCCGGAGTATTAATACTTGGGCGGAAATGAAAAGGAAGTTTTTAGAGGAGTTCTACCCGATAAGTAAGACCTCGGACATGCGTACGCAAATAAAATCTTTTAGGCAATTGCCTGGTGAACTTTTTCATGAAGCGTACGAACGTTTGAAGGAATTACTTAGGGCATGCCCACACCATGAGATACCAAAGTGGGAATTGGTTAAAGTTTTCTATGATAGTTTAGATTCCCAAAATAGGAAATTTCTTTTGGCGGCTAGTGGTGGGGCGTTTTTAACTAGATCCAGTGATGACGAATGGACCTTCTTTGAGCAATTAAGCAAGGGTTCGAAAACCCAAGCTTCAGTCAAATGGAAACAACCTAGTACTTCCTGAGTAAATCATGTTTCCGACTCGGGTGGTTCATCAAGGAACTTAGAACAAGAACTAGATAATTTGAAAATGCTTATATTTAACAACCCAAACCAGGGTCTTGCTTGTAATGTTTCGCAGGTTCGGGAAGTTAGTGAGATATGTGGAGATCCTTCTCATTTCGCACACGGGTGTCGAAATGGGATTCCACAGGTGAATCAACAAATAATGGAAGAACAGGTTAATGAGGTTCAGAGAAGGAGATTTGATCCATACTCCAACACGTATAATCCGGGATGGAGAAATCATCCAAACTTTAGTTGGAGCAACAACAACGCTTTAAATGCTAACAATCAAGGAACCCAACCAAGACCTCAAGACAACTTCCAAAATCAAAACAACTTCTAAAATTAAGGGAACTACCAAAGAAATTACCAAAACCCTTATCCCAATACCCGAAACCAAAACCAAAACAATTACCAAAATCAAGGCCAAAACCAAAATCAAAACAATGCCCCACCCAATCAACCATCTAGCTCGGATGCCAAGATGGACGCGTTTATCTTCGAAATGCATAAAATAGTGGAAGTGCAAAACAAGTCAATTGGTGCATTGGCTAAGGAGATTGGTAATGTAGCGGAGAGTAAGGGAAATCGGGAGCCGGGTACCATTCCGAGTTATACAGTGTTAAATCCAAATCATAAGGACTCGGGCAAAGGACATAGTGTAAACATGGTAGGCACCTTGCATAGTGGAAAGAAGTATGACAACAAGGTCGGTGAGAAAGAGGTAGCTCAACGCGATGCGCATAAGTCTCCTATCGTTCTTGATGAGGAGGATGAGGTAAGTAAAAATAATGACCTTGGGAAGGGGGTGGAAAATAAAGAACCCATTATTGAGGAAATTGGGAAATCGGGTACGGAACCAAAAATCGTTCCATTTCCCAAGGCCTTAGAGTCCCCGAACCAATTCCCTTATGGGAAAAGGGACCAAAAATGGATGATATGTGGGAAACATTTAAACAAGTAAAAATAAATATTCCACTTATTGATGCAATCAAACAAATTCCTGCATATGCTAAGTTTTTAAAAGATTTATGTGTTCAAAAGCGTAAACTCAATGCATCATTTCCCAAAAAGGTAAAATTAACTGAAAAAGTGAGTGCTGTAATTTCGGGTTCACTTTCACCCAAGTTTAAGGACCCGGGGACACCATTAATTTCGGTTAAGGTGGGTAATGTTAATGTCAAAAAGGCTTTATTGGACTTAGGGTCCAGTATTAACATACTTCCATCAAGTCTTGTTGAACGATACGAGTTGGGAGCTTTAAAACATACAGATATTCTCGTCCAACTTGCGGATCGGTCAATGAGAACTCCACGGGGTGTGTTGGAAAATGTGATTGTGAAAGTGGAAAACTTTTATTACCCGGTAGATTTTATAGTTATGGACACAAAGACCACTTTTAGGGAGACCCAACCGATGATCATTCTTGGTCATCCATTTTTGACCACAATTGATGCTCTTATCAATTATAGAACCGGGGTTATGGACATTTCTTTTGGTAATAAGAGATCACGGATTAATATTTTTAATTCATTACATACAACGGATGTCCAGGATTGTTTTTTGTTGGATACTAACCATGAACAGGTTCAAAAGTATGCACCGGATGTGAAAGAGAAAGAGGAGGTAAGGAATTCTAGTGAAGAGGGTATGACGAGTGAATTCATGGAATCTCAAATAAGAACTAATGCAGAAATTTTGATGAGTCAGCAAGAGTTGATACAAAATCATGAGCGAGAATTGAAAAATCTAAGTCAAGTCCTTGAAACCAAGTTGAGTTCGTCTATTAGCACCACTTATTTCTTACCGATGAAAGAAACCGTGATGGTAGTATCCACATTTGTTGGGGTAGATGAAAAAGTTTCTAAATGTGAAGAGGATGAACATTTGGTAACCCCGAAGATGATTAAATGATCAGGTATCTAGTGATAACAAAATGGAGAATTTTGTTGGGAATGTGTCTGTTGATACACTTGAAAAGTCTGAAGAATCCGATGAAAAAGTAGTCAAAGTAATGGGGAATACCGTAGAAAAACTCATTGAGCAGTTTGGAGGTCACAAGATCAAAGTGAATAAGAATGAAAAGGTGAATTCTCGAGTTGATTATGAGGTGATTTCCAATTTAGAGGATCATGAAGGGCCTAAGTGTGGGGGAGATAGTGAAAACCCGCCACATAGTTCTTTGAGGCATGATAGTGAGTGTAAGGAATATGTGGATGACTAGGTGCTTGATCGTTCCATGAAGAAATTACATAGACGGGTCCATGATGCTAGGAGTAGGGGAATGAAAGCTTAACCAACCGTCTTGTGTGTAACTTGTCTCCTAAAGAAAAAGCTAAATTGTTTGAGTTAATGCATGTGGCTAAGGAGAATGATGTGTGGTTGGATTCTAAGTTGAGAAAAGTTAGAGATAGTGAAGGTTCTCATAAAGTGAGGGAAGGAGGAACCTTCTATAGTCCTGGAATTAGCTGAAGTGGCGAAAGAGTCGTGTGCACGACTCAGAAATAAAAACTGCACAAACTATGTGTAGAGTTTGTAAGTCTTCTTTATTTTATTTTTAGTTTATTTCTATTTTATTTTTATTTTTAGATAAATGAACTTTGTGGGTATGTTCACTGCAAGCCCTCACGAGACAAAACTCATCCACCCGAGGGAATCAGGCGGTTTAAAGGCTTGTTGCACATGCTAAGTGCAAGCGTGAGTCCTACGGAAGTGGCTAGTTAGGATTGTACGTTTTCTTTTGTTTTTCTTTTCTAAGTTGTAATGGAAGGATAAATGTAATCAAATGGAATGCATGATGATGAATCAAAATGGTGTGCAATGGTAATTAATGGATGGTGTACGTGCAAGTATCTCGGTAATATGTAATAATTTCTTTTCTTTTCACACAAACATTGTAATATTCTTAAAACATGCATACGAGGGCGTAGCATGATGTAAGTGTGGGGGAGAGGGGAAATTAATTTTTTTTTTTTGGGATACATTACTTTGGTTTGAAGCTAAAAGTGAGTAAAACATTATGATTATTTAAATTGAACAAATTTTTTTTTATCATAATTTTATAACAAACCAAGTGTGATTCTTGTGATAAAGAGTTGAAAGAATAAGTGAAGTGGCATGGTATTAATGGGTATTAAGAAAAAGTTGGATGTTAGCACCTAAATTAAACAAGAATTTTCGAAGTGGTCAAGTTAAGAAGTAAAGTCTTCTTAGTTGTGTTTATCAAGGTGTTGTTCGAAAAAAGGGAAGTAAAGTCTTCCAAATTATGTTGCAAAAGCACTTTTAGTGCAGCTTTTTACCCATGAATTGACGAAATTGAAAAGTACAAAATGTCATTTCCTGTTCATTCACATATTGTTTCGATACCGGAAACAAATGCTAGTGCTTGGACTTGTTATGTGTCGCTATCCAAAACTAGGATGTAGTGACCCGAACTTTTCCAAGTTTATATATATTAAATGAAGTTGATATTTACATGATTAAATGTTTCCAAAATGTTAAGCAATCAAACTTGTTAAGACTTGATTAATTGAAATAGATTTCATGTAGACAATTGACCACCCAAGTTGACCGGCGATTCAAGAACGTTAAAACTTGTAAAAACTATATGATGATATATATATGGATATGTATATAGCTAACATGATATTATGAAAAGTAAGTATCTCACTAGGTATATTAACAATGAGTTATATACATAAAATGAGACTATTGAATTATGAAACTCGAAACGATATATATAACGAGTATCGTTATAGCAACGCCTTACTAAATACATATGTATCATATTAAGATATATTCATTCTTGGTGATTTGTGTCACCAATATGATTTAAGTGTAATGGGATTAATTTGTTAACCAAAATAACCTTGATAAATATCGAACAAGTTTGGGAAAGTATGGAGTGCACACTTGTTTGAACTTATCTTGATTATGACGGGTGTTCGGGGGCAGCGCCCCTGATAGCGGCAACCCCTGGCGGGGTCCAAGGGGCAGAGCCCCTGGCTGGGATTGAGCTGCCAGGTCAGCTCAGAGATTTTTTTGTTTGGGTTAATATCGCTTTATTAAAAATGTGTTAAAATTTGATTTAAACCTTTCAACAACATTAAATGAGATCGTTAACTTAAAGCTTTCAAAAACAACACTTACATGTAACGACTAACGATGACTTAACGACTCAGTTAAAATGAATATACATGTAGGGTATTAAGATATATTAGTACACTTTTGAAAGACTTCAAGACACATATCAAAGTACTTCTATTTAGCAAAAATGCTTACAATTACATTTCCATTCATTTTCATCAACAATTCGACTCGTAGTCATTCAGTATTTGTACCCGTATTATACACAGCTTCTAGACCTACTTACTATGAGTATATACTAATAGGAACTAGCATGGGATTCCACTCTTGATTATCTCATGCATGACTAATCAAATTTAACTTCTACCATAAATTAGTCAACTAACTAGAGCTCCTTTTAACCCCACTCACCACTCATCATTCACCACTCACCAATCAATCCATTTCACTTCCAATTCTCTTTCTAATTCTCTCTAAACACATACACACTCTTAGGAACAAAATTTCCAGTAAACTAATCATCATCTTCATCAAAAATTACTTCAAGAATCAAGCTATAATCATCATAGGAAGAACACTTCAATAACACTTCGAAAATCCTTTCAAGTTTGCTAGTTTACTTTCAATTTTGCAAATCCATTCCAAGTAATCATCTAAGATCAAGAAACCATGGTTAATTACAGTAGGTTATCTTTTATTATTTAAGGTAATATTCATATCCAAACTTTGATTCAATTTCTATAACTATAAACTATCTTAATTCAAGTGATAATCTTACTTGAACTTGTTTTCGTGTCATGATTCTACTTCAAGAACTTTCAAGCCATCCAAGAATCCTTTGAAGCTAGATCAATTTTTGTCACTTCCAGTAGATTTACCTACTAAACTTGAGGTAGTAATGATGTTCATAACATCATTCGATTCATATATATATATATATATATATATATATATATATATATATATATATATATATATATATATATATATAAATATCTTATTCGAAGATTTAAACTTGTAATCACTAGAACATAGTTTAGTATATTCTAAACTTGTTCGCAAACAAAGTTAATACTTCTAACTTAACTTTTAAAATCAACTAAACACATGTTCTATATCTATATGATATGCTAACTTAATAATTTAAAACCTAGAAACACGAAGAACACCGTAAAACCGAATATACGCCGTCGTAGTAAAACCCGGGGCTGTTTTGGTTTGGATAATTAAAAACTATGATAAACTTTGATTTAAAAGCTATTCTTCTGAGAAAATGATTTTTATTATGAACATGAAACTATATCCAAAAATCATGGTTAAACTCAAAGTGGAAGTATGTTTTCCAAAATGGTCACCTAAACGTCGTTCTTTCGACTGAAATGACTACCTTTACAAAAATGACTTATAACCTGTATTTCCGACTATAAACTTATACTTTTTCTATTTAGATTCAAAAATTTAAGTTCAATATGAAACCATAGCAACTTGAATCACTCAAAACGGATTTAAAACGAAGAAGTTATGGTTAAAACAAGATTGGATAATTTTGCTTGTTGTAGCTACGTGAAATTTGTAACAAATCTATACAAATCATAATTTAACCAACTTATATTGTATTATACATGTATTCTAACATATATTATGTAATCTTGGGATACCATAGACACGTATACAATGTTTTGACATATCATATCGACCTATCTATATATAATATTTGGAACAACCATAGACACTCTATATGCAGTAATGTTTGAGTTAGCTATACATGGTTGAGGTTGATTCCAAATAATATATATACTTTGAGTTGTGATTGTGTCTAAGACTTGTAGACACTGGGTCGTGGATTGATTCGAGATAATATATATATTGATTTATTTCTGTACATCTAACTGTGGATAACTAGTTGTAGGTTACTAACGAGGACTATTGACTTAATAAACTTAAATCGTTAAAACATAATTAAAATATTGTGAATGTATTTTGATCATACTTTTATATATATATGTACATATTTGTTATAGGTTCGTGAATCGACCCGTGACCAAGTCTTATTTTCCGACGAAGTGAAAATATGTGAAAGTGAGTTATAGTCCCATTTTTACTATCTAATATTTTTGGGATGAGAATACATTCAGTTTTGAAAATGATTTACAAAATAGACACATGTATTGAAACTACATTCTATGTTGAATCGTTATACCGGATATCGCCCTTGTTGAACTTGGTAGCCTAAGAATTGGTGTTTATTATAATTGCCACCAATTGACGTGAATCCTAAAGATAGATCTATGGGCTTTGACACGCCCCAGTTGTAGTGACCCGAACTTTTCCATGTTTATATATATTAATTGAGATTGATATTTACATGACTAAATATTTCCAACGTGTTAAGCAATCAAACTTGTTAAGACTTGATTAATTGAAATAGGTTTCATATAAACAATTGACCACCCAAGTTGACCGGTGATTCACGAACGTTACAAATTTGTAAAAACTACATGTTGTGGTATATATAGACATATATATATGGTTGACATGAGATTATGATGAGTAAGTATCTCACTAAGTATATTAACAATGTGTGATATACATAAGAAATGAGATTACTAAGTTAAGAAACTCGAAATGATATATATAACGATTATCGTTATGATAACGTCTACTAAATACATATGTATCATATTAAGATATTGATACACTTTATTTAACATGATAAAATGATATTTAAATATATCATTAAGTGTGTTAATAATGAACTACATATGTAAAAACAAGACTACTAACCTAATGATTTCAAAACGAGACATATATTTAACGATTATCGTTGTAACGACATTTAAATGTATATATATAAAATTAAGATATATTAATATATCATAATATCATGATAATATAATAATTTAACATCTCATTAGATATAATAAACATTGGGTTAACAACATTTAACAAGATCGTTAACTTAAAGGTTTCAAATCAACATTTACATGTAACGACTAACGATGACTTAACGACTCAGTTATAATGTATATACATGTAGTGTTTTAATATGTATTCATACACTTTTTAAAGACTTCAAGACACTTATCAAAATACTCCTACTTAACAAAAATGCTTAAAATTACATCCTCGTTCAGTTTCATCAACAATTCTACTCGTATGCACCTATATTCGTACTCGTACAATACACACCTTTTAGATGTATGTACTATTGGTATATACACTCCAATGATCAGCTCTTAGTAGCCCATGTGAGTCACCTAACACATGTGGGAACCATCATTTGGTAACTAGCATGAAATATCTCATAAAATATAAAAATATGAGTAATCATTCATGACTTATTTACATGAAAACAAAATTACATATCCTTTATATATAATCCATATACCAACGACCAAAAACACCTACAAACACTTTCATACTTCAATTTTTTTCATCTAAGTGATCTCTCTCAAGTTCTATCTTCAAGTTCTAAGTGTTCTTCATAAATTCTATAAGTTCTAGTTTCATAAAATCAAGAATACTTCCAAGTTTGCTAGCTTACTTCCAATCTTGTAAAGTGATCATCCAACTTCAAGAAATCTTTCTTATTTATAATAAGATATCTTTCTAACACAAAGTAATACTCATATTCAAACTTTGATTCAATATCTATAACTATAACTATCTTATTTCGAGTGGAAATCTTACTTGAACTTGTTTTCGTGACATGATTCTACTTCAAGAACTTTCACGCCATCCAAGGATCCTTTGAAGCTAGATCCATTTTTTTCATTTCCAATAGTTTTATCTAGAAAACTTGAGGTAGTAATGATGATCATAACATCATTCGATTCATACATATAAAGCTATCTTATTCGAAGGTTTAAACTTGTAATCACTAGAACATAGTTTAGTTAATTCTAAACTTGTTCGCAAATAAAAGTTAATCCTTCTAACTTGACTTTTAAAATCAACTACACACATGTTCTATATCTATATTATATGCTAACTTAATGATTTAAAACCTGGAAACATGATGAACACCATAAAATCGGATATACGCCGTCATAGTGAAACCGGGGGCTGTGTTGGTTTGGATAATTAAAAACTATGATAAACTTTGATTTAAAAGTTGTTCTTCTGGGAAAATGATTTTTCATATGAACATGAAACTATATCCAAAAATCGTTGTTAAACTCAAAGTGAAAGTATGTTTTTCAAAATGGCCATCAAGATGTCGTTCTTTCGATGGAAATGACTACCTCTTTAGTAATTGACATGTAACATAAATTTCCGACTATAAACCTATACTTTTTCTGTATATATTCATAAACTTAAGTTCAATATGAAACCATAGAAATTGGATTCACTCAAAACGGATTTAAAACGAAGAAGTTATGGGTAAAACAAGATTGGATATTTTTGATCTTTTTAGCTACGGAAAATGTTTAACAAATCTATACAAATCATATCCTAGCTAACTTATATTGTATTATACATGTATTCTAATATATTATGTAAACTTGGGATACCATAGACACGTATGCAAATGTTTTGACAAATCATATCGACCCATGTATATATATTATTTGGAACAACCATAGACACTCTATATGCAGTAATGTTGGAGTTAGCTATACAGGGTTGAGGTTGATTCCAAAAATATATATACTTTGAGTTGTGATCTAGCCTGAGACGTGTATACACTGGGTCGTGGATTGATTTAAGATAATATATATCGATTTATTTCTGTACATCTAATTATGGACAACTAGTTGTAGGTTACTTACAAGGACAGCTGACTTAATAAACTTAAAATAGTAAAATATTAAAAATGTTGTAAATATATTTTGAACATACTTTGATATATATGTACATATTTGTTATAGGTTCGTGAATCGACCAGTGGCCAAGTCTTACTTCCCGACGAAGTAAAAATCTGTGAAAATGAGTTATAGTCCCACTTTTAAAATCTAATATTTTTGGGATGAGAATACATGCAGGTTTTATAAATGATTTACAAAATAGACACAAGTACGTGAAACTACATTCTATGGTTGAATTATCAAAATCGAATATGCCCCTTTTTATTAAGTCTGGTAATCTAAGAATTAGGGAACATACACCCTAATTGACGCGAATCCTAAAGATAGATCTATTGGGCCTAACAAACCCCATCCAAAGTGCCGGATGCTTTAGTACTTCGAAATTTATATCATATCCGAAGGGTGTCCCAGAATGATGGGGATATTCTTATATATGCATCTTGTTAATGTCGGTTACCAGGTGTTCACCATATGAATGATTTTTATCTCTATGTATGGGATGTATATTGAAATATGAAATCTTGTGGTCTATTGTTACGATTTGATATATATAGGTTAAACCTATAACTCACCAACATTTTTGTTGACGTTTAAAGCATGTTTATTCTCAGGTGAATACTAAGAACTTCCGCTGTTGCATACTAAAATAAGGACAAGATTTGGAGTCCATGTTTGTATGATATTGTGTAAAAACTGCATTCAAGAAACATATGTCGATGTAATATATTTTTATTGTAAACCATTATGTAATGGTCGTGTGTAAATAGTATATTTTAGATTATCATTATTTGATAATCTACGTAATGCTTTTGAAACCTTTATTGATAAAATAAAGGTTATGGTTGTTTTAAAAATGAATGCAGTCTTTGAAAAACGTCTCATATAGAGGTCAAAACCTCGCAATGAAATCAATTAATATGGAACGTTATAATCAATATGAACGGGACATTTCACCAGTCAGAGAATTTGAACTGCTTTAGCAGTTCGATATTTATATATGGGGATATTCTAGATGCATTTGTTAATGTCAGTTACCAGGTGTTCAACCATATGAATGATTTTTATGCAGATTGCATGTTATTGAAAGATGAAATCTTGTGGTCTATTATTAAAATTTGATATATAGGTTAAACCTATAACTCACCAACATTTTTTTTGATGTTTAAAGCATGTTTATTCTCAGGTGATTATTAAGAGCTTCCGCTGTTGCATGCTAATTTATGGACAAGAGTTGGAGTCAGCATGCTTGTATAATATTGTTTAAAAACTGCATTCGAAGACATATATTGTTGTATAATATTATTGTAAACCATTATGTAATGGTCGTGTGAAAACGCTATATTTTAGATTATCATTATTTGATAATCGTGGTAATATTTTAAAGGTTATGGTTTGTTTTAAAAATCGAATGCAGTCTTTGAAAAAACGTTTCATATAGAGGTCAAGACCTCGCAACGAAATCAATTAATATGGAACGTTTATAATTGATATGAACGGGACATTTCACAGCATTAGCTGTGGATGACACTAGCCATACCCGCAGTTCACTGCAAAACAGCCAGTTTAAGGGCTGGATAAATATTCCTAAACGAGAGCCATGCTTGGGACTAAGACAACAACACGAGAGCTCGATGGAGCCAAATCCATAAAACAACCAGTATAGGGACTAGATAAATATTTCTATACGCGAGCCTTGTTGGGGCGTATAATACCGCTAAAATAGAGCTAGATAAGGCTAAATCCACAAAAACTATTTCTCATTATAAGTCATGTGGGACTTAAATTCCTCGACCCTTCGTCGATTGTCCACCCTGCTCTGAGAGTCACCGGAGTAGTAGTTGGGACATGAGATGAGTGTCGTGATCCTAAAACACCGGGAGAACCAAAAAGGGTGTCTTCGGACACTATGGCACACCAACTTTAAAAACAAAGATGGAATTAACGGTAACGTTTCTAGCTTAACAACTAGAGCATAGTATGTAACTTGTACCATGGTTCTCTTATCTAGTTCATATGGAGGATGGCTCTCACTTGACTTATGTTTTATTTGAAGATCACCAAGTTTGAAGTTATGTTACATTTTGAAGTATTTGCTCGAGACGAGATGTTCATATAATTGAGAAGTAAAATTTGGTTAAGTGTGAGCCATGTCGGGGGAATTTATGTTTCACATTGAGTTCAAAGACTTTGCGGTTTTATACATTCTTTCGAAGATTTATCAGTTGTCAAAAGTTCAAGGTTAAAGGTTCGAGTCGAAGATTTGAGTTTGAGATTGTTTGAGGACAAACAATGATAAGTATGGGGGAGTTGATCGGTTCATAAATACCGATCGTATTTGATATTAAGAGATGGATTTTATGCGTGCATTTGAAGTTTAAAAAGTCATTTTATAAGGTTTTCATAATGGGCACAAGTCAAGATGAAACGCGAAAACGAGGGTTAAAACGAGAAAAAGACGCGAAAAATGGAACCCAACCGCAAATTGCGGCTGGTGGGCGCAAGGAGGCGCCTAGCCTGGGGTCGCAAACTTTTCAGGTGGAATTCGGGCATAAGGAGGCGCCTGGAATTGGCGCCCAGTGAGAATAATTTGTGACTGGAGGTATTTTTGGATAGAATTTGAGGCCAAATTTGAGGGATTTCATGCTTGGGGAATACCCTACTTCATCCCTATATAAGGTAGACCCTAGGCTATGAATTGCACAACTTTTCCATTAGTTTTGAGCGCATAAAACACACAAAAACGCATCATCAATCATCATCAAACAAAGATTCAAGCTAGGATTCAAGGAGCGTTCATCATGCAACTTCAAGAAGCAACCATGATCATCATCACCAACATGCTTGACTAGTTTATTTTACTTTATTCCTTGCATGAACAATTATTGTATGTTTAGTTTTTCATTTACTTATGTGATTCTTGATTTTGTATTCCTTATGTCTTTCGATTTATAATTTCATTGAATCTTTTGAATTATCAATTAATGCAAGTTTGAAAGTTATTGATTGTTGCAAGACAAGTAATTGATATTTAACATCTTGTGCTTAATCCAACCTAGTTATAATTTAGTATAGGGATAAAGACAACGTGTGTAAGTAGCATTGCTTGTGCCCAAGATAATCATAAATTGGAAAACCGAAGAAGTCTTGTCTATGAGGTTTAGTTGATAATTTGATAGCATAAGGATTTGTTGAACTAGTGCATGCATAATTGGGATTGTAAAGGAATAAAGACTTCCATCCAATTGATTACAACTTTTTCATTTAGCTCATTGTTTATGCTCTTAAATGCTCAAAGTTTACATTTGCTTAGTAATTGTTAATCTAGTCTTTACATTAGTTAATTTTAGTTGATCACAAACAAACCAATATTGAAATTGGTTGCTAGTTATCCACAACTTCCCGTGGAATGAATCCTGCTTACCCTATCTAAAGTAGAGTAATTAGACTATTTTTGACCAGCCCTTCGACACCAATCAGTAAGCTTGTTATTGGGTATGACCAGACTTGGATCAAAACATACTAGCCACATTAATTTAATATGTCTCTCGGGCATACGAAATACCTTCAATCTCCCACTTACACGAGAAACATAAGAAATTAATGCAAGTGATGGATACCACCTAACGACCGTCCATCACCCCCAATATGTTATGACTTTGTGCCATTCAATAACATCACCCCTTTCGAGTTTCCAACTCAAATTTGAATAGGTGAATCTTTTATTTTATCCTTTCGTCCTAGATGTCATGTTAAATCCAAGAGACACAGAGTGAACACTCTCTTCTAGATTTAACTTTATCAGGCCTTAGACATCTGACTCTCAACGAATAAGAGGGACAAATTCCATCTTGACTACATATGTCCTAAATATATACTTTGTATTATACCCGAGCTCTTCCTTATGAACTACCATATTTCAGAATAGTAAAGGAAAGAATCAAGGCACAATACTTGGTAAATATCTGAACCCAATATGTATCTCAGGTCAGAGGATACAATGATATTCGTCTTTACTCAAGATTACATGTGATCAACCACAAAGGCTTCGTTCAGTAAATCTTGAGAGCAGGTCTTCCAATATTTGTATCCCACAAATATCTATGAACCTTGGCAGCAACCTTGCCCCACATTCAGCCTGTGAATGTATACCAGTCTAAGTTCATGATAGTATAGACCTCACACTTGTTCCCACAAATGTGATCGACTACAAAATTTAGAATAATAGCTTATTCATGGATAAAATATGCAAAATAGGAACTTGACTCAAAATAAATTAACACCATAGTTATATTAATGAGTTTGAAGTGGTAAAACAGATCATAACCAATCACTAGAATATCGAAGCCCTAATGCACAAACATGTCCTTCATGTTTTGCTCCATGTAAGAGCTTCGTGAGTGGATCTGCTATATTAAGATCTGTGTGAACTTTGCGAATACATATCTTTCCCTTTTCAACTTCATCCCTTATGTAGTTGAATCTCCGCTCAATGTGACGGGTCTTTTGGTGAGCACGAGGTTCGTTGATTTGAGCAATCGCACCCTCGTTGTCAAAAAAGATCTCAAGAGGGTCCTGAATGGAAGGGACCACTCCTAAGTCATCGATGAATTTCTTCATCCATGCAGCTTCCTGAGCTGCCAATGAGGCGGTAATGTACTCTGACTCTGTAGTGGATAATGCAACAACATCCTGTTTTGAACTCTTCCAAGAGACCGCACCTCCATTTAACATGAAGACAAAACTGGATTGTGATCGAGAATCATCTCGATCAGTTTGGACACTCGCATCCACATAACCTTTTACTGCGAGTTCCTCCTCACCAGACCCGTATATGAGAAACATATCCTTAGTCTTCCTAAGGTATTTCAATATACTTATAACCGCAATCCAGTGACTGTTTCCAGGGTTATTCTGGTATCTACTTATCAAGCTAAGAGCGCATGACACATCCGGTCTAGTGCATATTATTGCATACATGATTGACCCAATAGCAGACACATATGGGACATTCTTCATTCTTTCTTGTTCATCTTTCGTGGTAGGGCACTGAGATGAACTGAGAAGCGTCCCCTTTTGAATAGGTACCAAACCTTTCTTAGAGTTCTCCATCTTGAACCTTTTCAAGACCTTTTCAATGTATGCACTTTAATTCAAACCTATCAATTTCTTGGATCTATCTCTGTAGATCCCAATCCCCAAAACATATTGTGCTTCTCCAAGATCCTTAATGGAGAAGCATCTACTTAGCCAAGTTTTAACAACTTGCATCGTCGAAATATCATTTCCAAATAATAATATATCATTCACATATAGTACAAGGAACATGATAGTTCTCCCACTAGCTTTCTTTTATACACAAGCTTCATCACCATTTTTAATGAAGCCAAATTTTTTGGACTCCTCATTAAAAAGATGATTCCACATTCTAGATGCTTGTTTCAATCCGTAGATTGAATTCTTTAACTTACATACGTTGTTAGGATATTTCGGATCAACAAAACCTTCAGGCTGAACCATATAGACATCTTCCTCAAGATATCCATTTAGGAAAGCGGTCTTGACATCCATTTGCTATATCTCATAATCATAATGAGCAGCAGTGGCAAATAATATCCTGATAGACTTTAGCATTACACAGGTGAAAAAGTTTCATCATAGTCAACCCCTTGAGTTTGAGTGAAACCTTTTGCTACAAGTCTAGCTTTATATGTATCCAAGTTTTCACGCATGTCTGTTTTCTTCTTGAAAAGCCATTTAGAGTCAACTAGCCTGGAGCTAGTAGGTTGTACAACCAGTTCCCAAACTTGGTTGTCATATATGGATTGCATCTCAGCGTTCATGGCTTCATGCCATTTATCTTTATCAATCCTTGATAAAGCATCTCAGTAGTTCGTTGGTTCATCCAAATCAACCACATAGCAACCATCCATGAGAAACCCATATCTCTCAGGAGGATTACTAATCCTACGAGATCTACGAATGTTTTGTATACTTTGATCACCCATGTGATCATTCCCAACATTTTGATGTTGAGTGCTAGTGTCAACCAATTGTGTATCATCTTCTTGATCATGAACCTCTTCAAGATCTATCTTCCTTTCACTATTACCCTCCATTAGGAACGTAGTTTCAAGGAATTCCACCTTCCGAGCAACAAATACATTTTGCTTGATTGGATCATAGAAATTATATCCCATATCATCCTTGGGATATCCTATGAAAATACACTTTGTGGATCGAGCATTCAACTTATTAGCGACGAAGTGCTTAGGGTAAGCTTCGCATCCCCATACTCTCAAGTATGATAGAGAAGGAGGTTTTTCAAACCACATCTCATGAGGAGTTCGTTCCACTTTCTTGGTTGGGGCCATATTTAGAATACGAGCCGCGGAGCATAGACAATAACCCCAAAATGATTGACGTAACGAGATTCTTGCCATCATAGATCGAACCATATACATTAGGGTTCGGTTCCTCCTTTCGGATACACCATTAAGCTGGGGTGTTCTAGGTGGAGTAAGTTGCGAGATAATTCCACAACTTTTAAGATGATCCTGGAAAGCATCGCTTAGGTATTCACCTCCTCTATCGGTATGAAGTACCTTGATTGTTTTGTTGAGTTGATTTTGTACTTTGTTTTGATATTCTTTGAATGTTTCAAAAGTTTCGTCCTTGTGTCTCAACAAGTAGACATATACGAAATGACTGAAGTCATCAATGAAAGTAACGAAGTATCTTTCACCATTCCTAGTCATGGGCTTAAATGGTCCACATACATCCAAATGTATTAATCCAAATAAGTCTTTAGCCCTTTCATAGGTCCTTTGAAAGGTGCTTTAGTCATTTTGCCTTGTAAACAAGATTCACATACATCAAATGAGTCTAGCTCACTTGATTTCAAAAGACCATTCTTTTGAAGTGTATGAATTCGGTTTTTATTTATGTGACCAAGGCGACAATGCCATAAGTAGGAATCACTCAAATCCCTTTTGAGTTTTTTGGTGTTTGCATGGAATATTGAGCTATTGTATGATGTGTCATTATGAACCAATTCATAAATACCATTCAAAGGTAAAGCCTTAAAATAGAACACATTATCTAAAGAAACATGGATATCATAATTAATAAAATTAAGATTAAAACTAAATTGTCTTAAACGGGATGCAGAAATAATGTCTCGAGTCAAATCAGGTGCATATAAAACATTTTTCAAAATAAGCTCCAAACCAGTTTGTAGCTTCAAAATAAAGCCTCCTTGGGCTTATACGTGCACCTTTGCACCATTTCCCATGAAGAGACTCGTTGTTCCCGCATCTAGTTTACTTCTTTTGAACCCCTGCAATGAATTGCAAATATGAGTTCTACATCCTGTGTCTAATACCCATGTATTAGAAGAAGTAATACTAAGCTCAATGTATACCATATATACATTACCTGAGGTTTGCCCTGCATCCCTCTTTTCTTTCAACTCCTTTAGGTAGATCGGGCAGTTGCGTTTCCACTGACCCATCTCACTGCAACCAAAGCATGGATCTTCCTTGGGGTTTGCTTGACCAATAACTGTAACAACCTAACCCATTAACCATCCGTAAAAGTGCCATAAATTTTTTTTTTGAGAGCCAGTTGATCTGGACGGCGTCCAGTAATCTGGACGGCGTCCAGTAATCTGGACGGCGTCCAGTTGTAAAAACCAGGACGGCATCCAGCCATCTGGGACAGCATCCAGATGTGCTGCCAGATTCTGATCAGTTTTACGTTTTACACATGGGTGAAAAACCCGCTTCCCGACACTTTTAAACCAACACACTTTCACAATATATAACAATAGGTTAAACTAAGCGTTTTTCATAATAAAAAATGAGTTTTACGACACCGGGCCCACATCGACCCAAAATACCACAAGTGACTATTTCAACCCATTAGTTTATACAAAATATAGACCGAGCATGGGATTGGGGACACGCTACCCAATCCTAAACAAATCCAAAAGCAAGTCTTCTAAAGCAACTACGCAAGTCCACTAGTCCCCGCGCTTACCCGAGCCACCGCATCCATGCAATCTATAAAAATGTAAACAACGAGAGGGTAAGCTAACGCTTAGTGAGTGAAAATATACTACATACATATATATGTATAAAATGGACACGCCACAATAATAATCAAATAGCGCATACCGAAGCATCCAAGTATAAGGCAAGCTAAACCTAGCATACCGTACGTTCACTAAGCACAAGCTAACAACACCAACAATATAGTAAGTTCGCAAATAACGTTGCGAACAATGCCAATAAGCTACAACCAGAAGGTTAGCTACATCACGTCAATACAACATTATACGTATACAATATATATATAACAACGCGTAAAACTCCCAAGGTTACCCATTAAGCTATGGTGCTACCGGCTCGTGGTTCACACCATACGCAATTGAGTCATACTCTTTTATAGTGCTACCGGCTCGTGGTTCACACTTGATGCTACCGGCTCGTGGTTCACATTAATTATTTTATAGTGCTACCGGCACGTGGTTCACACTCGATGCTACCGGCACGTGGTTCACATCAATTATTTTATAGTGCTACCGGCTCGTGGTTCACACTCGATGCTACCGGCACGTGGTTCACATCAATTATTTTATAGTGCTACCGGCTCATGGTTCACCCTCGATGCTACCGGCTCGTGGTTCACATCCTATCACACACACACATTATGGCACTACCGGCTCGATGGCTCATACCATAACATTCACAAATAAATACGCCATATACACATACGTATAATTATTCCACTCACAATACTACCCTTCGCCATTGGGGTTATATCTAAGTCCGCATCACAATATTAACCCTTCCCCATTGGGTTTATATAATCCACATCATACCGCGTGTGATAATGTACACACAAATTGTGTACCCCGCCAAAGGTGGCAAAAAAAACGCACAACCGTGCCAATTGGACTTATACACAAGTCCATCAAATCCACCTATATTTGAAGTGAGCTCTATAACCAAGAAACACTTCACCCGACCCGCACCCATCCTACACATACATATGCACATAGGATATTAACACTCACCTCATCGTCTTGATGAATGCTTCCGAATAATCTGCAATGCGCCAATGGAAAGTACCTATTCCATTATCACAAATACAATAACACGATTAGGGTTGACTTACAAACCAACCCATATGACACTTAGTGCAATTTCGACCCAAATGCACTTCCAAGTACAAACCGCGCCCAAAACTAACCAATAATCACTAACACGAGTGAAAATGGTCCTAACACACCAATTAAACCCGAACACAAGTGTTAAACACGTGTGATACCCATTTTGACACCAAAACCCTAGTTTTGACCCATTTCAAAATTAGTTAACCAAACACACCCAAAAGTGTTCCAACACTTCCAAAATCACTAAGCCTAGTGATTAAACTCATTAACAAACCCTAATCAAGGCCAAAATGTCAACCGACCCAAATCCCGCCAAGTGACAAGAATAACATGTCACCTTAAACCCATTTCATCACCTAAAAAGGTTTTACAACAATCTAGCTCAAAGCCCTAACTTGAATATCAAATCTAACAAATGAAATTCGGAGTTTGAGCTTACTAATACCACCACACGTAGCTAGGAGCGAGATGAACAACTTTAGAACCCGAGATTTTGCGAGAAATCGACTCCTTCCCTTCCAAATCAAGCTCTCTCTCACTAAAAGTGAGTTTCTCTCACTAGGGTTTGAGGAGTGTGTTTGTGTGTGTGAAATATGATCCAAAATGACCAAGGAACCAGCCTTGAAGGCTCCAAACCGACACCCAAGTGAAATGACCATTTTACCCCTTTTTAAAATAAAAACACAGCTGGCTCGACAGACAAGTTGTACGGTGTCCCGACCCTTGGACGGCGTCCCACGCTTCACATCTGGACGGCGTCCCATCCCTTGGATGGCGTCCCGTACTACTGAAATTTCAGAAATAGAAACAGGGTGTTACAACTCTCCCCCACTTAGAATCGATCACGTCCTCGTGATCCTTGAAATGTCCCGTTCTTATTGATTAAAAACGTTCCATATTAATTGATTTCGTTGCGAGGTTTTGACCTCTATATGAGACGTTTTTCAAAGACTGCATTCATTTTAAAACAAACCATAACCTTTATTTCATCAATAAAGGTTTAAAAAGCTTTACGTAGATTATCAAATAATGATAATCTAAAATATCCTGTTTACACACGACCATTACATAATGGTTTACAATACAAATATGTTACAACAAAATAAGTTTCTTGAATGCAGTTTTTACACAATATCATACAAGCATGGACTCCAAATCTCGTCCTTATTTAAGTATGCGACAGCGGAAGCTCTTAATAATCACCTGAGAATAAACATGCTTAAAACGTCAACAAAAATGTTGGTGAGTTATAGGTTTAACCTATATATCAAATCATAATAATAGACCATAAGATTTCATATTTCAATACACATCCCATACATAGAGATAAAAGTCATTCATATGGTGAACACCTGGTAACCGACATTAACAAGATGCATATATAAGAATATCCCCATCATTCTGGGACACCCTTCGGATATGATATAAATTTCGAAGTACTAAAGCATCCGGTACTTTGGATGGGGTTTATCAGGCCCAATAGATCTATCTTTAGGATTCGCGCCAATTAGGGTGTCTGTTCCCTAATTCTTAGATTACCAGACTTAATAAAAAGGGGCATATTCGATTTCGATAATTCAACCATAGAATGTAGTTTCACGTACTTGTGTCTATTTTGTAAATCATTTATAAAACTTGCATGTATTCTCATCCCAAAAATATTAGATTTTAAAAGTGGGACTATAACTCACTTTCACAGATTTTTACTTCGTCGGGAAGTAAGACTTGGCCACTGGTTGATTCACGAACCTATAACAATATATACATATATATCAAAGTATGTTTAAAATATATTTACAACACTTTTAATATATTTTGATGTTTTAAGTTTATTAAGTCAGCTGTCCTCGTTAGTAACCTACAACTAGTTGTCCACAGTTAGATGTACAGAAATAAATCGATAAATATTATCTTGAATCAATCCACGACCCAGTGTATACGTATCTCAGTATTGATCACAACTCAAACTATATATATTTTGGAATCAACCTCAACCCTGTATAGCTAACTCCAACATTCACATATAGAGTGTCTATGGTTGTTCCGAAATATATATAGATGTGTCGACATGATAAGTCAAAACATTGTATACGTGTCTATGGTATCTCAAGATTACATAATATACAATACAAGTTGATTAAGTTATGGTTGGAATAGATTTGTTACCAATTTTCACGTAGCTAAAATGAGAAAAATTATCCAATCTTGTTTTACCCATAACTTCTTCATTTTAAATCCGTTTTGAGTGAATCAAATTGCTATGGTTTCATATTGAACTCTATTTTATGAATCTAAACAGAAAAGTATAGGTTTATAGTCGGAAAAATAAGTTACAAGTCATTTTTGTAAAGGTAGTCATTTCAGTCGAAAGAACGACGTCTAGATGACCATTTTAGAAAACATACTTCCACTTTGAGTTTAACCATAATTTTTGGATATAGTTTCATGTTCATAATAAAAATCATTTTCTCAGAATAACAACTTTTAAATCAAAGTTTATCATAGTTTTTAATTAACTAACCCAAAACAGCCCGCGGTGTTACTACGACGGCGTAAATCCGGTTTTACGGTGTTTTTCGTGTTTCCAGGTTTTAAATCATTAAGTTAGAATATCATATAGATATAGAACATGTGTATAATTAATTTTAAAAGTCAAGTTAGAAGGATTAACTTTTGTTTGCGAACAATTTTAGAATTAACTAAACTATGTTCTAGTGATTACGAGTTTAAAACTTCGAATAAGATAGTTTTATATATATGAATCGAATGATGTTATGAACATCATTACTACCTCAAGTTTAGTAGGTAAACCTACTGGAAGTGACAAGAAATGATCTAGCTTCAAAGGATCTTGGATGGCTTGAAAGTTCTTGAAGTAGGATCATGACACAAAAACAAGTTCAAGTAAGATTTTTACTCGAATTAAGATAGTTTATAGTTATAGAAATTGAATCAAAGTTTGAATATGAATATTACCTTGAATAAGAAAGATAACCTAATGTATATAACAAAGGTTTCTTGATCTTAGATGATTACTTGGAATGGATTAGAAAGCTTGGAAGTAAATTAGTAAACTTGAAGGGATTTTTGAAGTGTTCTTGAAGTGTTCTTCCTATGATGATTATAGCTTGATTCTTGAAGTGATTTTTGATGAAGATGATGATTAACTACTGGAAAAATACGTTCATAATAGTGTGTGTGTGTGTGTGTGTGTGTTGAGAGAGAATTAGAAAGAGAATTGGAAGTGAAATTGAGTGAATGATGAGTGGTAATTGGTGAGTGGTGAGTGGGGTTAAAAGGAGTTCTAGTTAGTTGACTAGCTCATGGTAGAAGTTAAAATTGATTAGTCATACATGACATAATCAAGAGTGGAATCCCATGCTAGTTCCTATTGGTATATACTCATAGTAAGTACGTTTTGAAGCTGTGTATAATACGGGTAAGAATACGACTAGAATTCTTGATGAAAGAAAAGAATGGAAAAGTAACTGTAACCATTTTCGTTAAGTATGAGTGTTTTGATATATGTCTTGAAGTCTTCCAAAAGTATTTTAATACATCTAAATACACTACATGTATATACATTTTAACTGAGTCGTTAAGTCATCGTTAGTCGTTACATGTAAGTGTTGTTTTGAAACCTTTAAGTTAACGATCTCAATTAATGTTGTTAACCCATTTTTTATTATATCTAATGAGATATTAAATTATTATATTATCATGATATTATGATATATTAATATATCTTAATATGATATATATACATTTAAATGTAGTTACAACGATAATCGTTACATATATGTCTCGTTTCGAAATCCTTAAGTTAGTAGTCTTGTTTATATGTATATAACTCATTGTTAATATACTTATGGAGATACTTACTTATCATAATCTCATGTTAACCATATGTATATCAATATATATATATATCATCATGTCGTTTTTACAAGTTTTAACGTTCGTGAATCGCCGGTCAACTTGGGTGGTCAATTGTCTATATGAAACATATTTCAATTAATCAAGTCTTAACAAGTTTGATTGCTTAACATGTTGGAAACATTTAATCATGTAAATATCAATCTCAATTAATATATATAAACATGGAAAAGTTCGGGTCACTACAGTACCTACCCGTTAAATAAATTTCGTCCCGAAATTTTAAGCTGTTGAAGGTGTTGACGAATCTTCTGGAAATAGATGCGGGTATTTCTTCTTCATCTGATCTTCATGCTCCCAGGTGAACTCGGGTCCTCTACGAGCATTCCATCGAACCTTAATAATTGGTATCTTGTTTTTCTTAAGTCTTTTAACCTCACGATCCATTATTTCAACGGGTTCTTCGATGAATTGAAGTTTTTCGTTGATTTGGATTTCATCTAATGGAATAGTGAGATCTTCTTTAGCAAAACATTTCTTCAAATTCGAGACGTGGAAAGTGTTATGTACAGCCGCGAGTTGTTGAGGTAACTCAAGTCGGTAAGCTACTAGTCCGACACGATCAATAATCTTGAATGGTCCAATATACCTTGGATTTAATTTCCCTCGTTTACCAAATCGAACAACGCCTTTCCAAGGTGCAACTTTAAGCATGACCATCTCTCCAATTTCAAATTCTATATCTTTTCTTTTAATGTCAGCATAGCTCTTTTGTCGACTTTGGGCGGTTTTCAACCGTTGTTGAATTTAGATGATCTTCTCGGTAGTTTCTTGTATAATCTCCGAACCCGTAATCTGTCTATCCCCCACTTCACTCCAACAATTCAGAGACCTGCACTTTCTACCATAAAGTGCTTCAAACGGCGCCATCTCAATGCTTGAATGGTAGCTGTTGTTGTAGGAAAATTATGCTAATGGTAGATGTCGATCCCAACTGTTTCCGAAATCAATAACACATGCTCGTAGCATGTCTTCAAGCGTTTGTATCATCCTTTCACTCTGCCCATCAGTTTGTGGATGATAGGCAGTACTCATGTCTAGACGAGTTCCTAATGCTTGCTGTAATGTCTGCCAGAATCTTGAAATAAATCTGCCATCCCTATCAGAGATAATAGAGATTGGTATTCCATGTCTGGAGACGACTTCCTTCAAATACAGTCGTGCTAACTTCTCCATCTTGTCATCTTCTCTTATTGGCAGGAAATGTGCTGATTTGGTGAGACGATCAACTATTACCCAAATAGTATCAAAACCACTTGCAGTCCTTGGCAATTTAGTGATGAAATCCATGGTAATGTTTTCCCATTTCCATTCCGAGATTTCGGGTTGTTGAAGTAGACCTGATGGTTTCTGATGCTCAGCTTTGACCTTAGAACACGTCAAACATTCTCCTACATATTTAGCAACATCGGCTTTCATACCCGGCCACCAAAAATATTTCCTGAGATCCTTGTACATCTTCCCCGTTCCAGGATGTATTGAGTATCTGGTATTATGAGCTTCTCTAAGTACCATTTCTCTCATATCTCCAAATTTTGGTACCCAAATTCTTTCAGCCCTATACCGGGTTCCGTCTTCCCGAATATTAAGATGTTTCTCCGATCCTTTGGGTATTTCATCCTTTAAATTTCCCTCTTTTAAAACTCCTTGTTGCGCCTCCTTTATTTGAGTAGTAAGGTTATTATGAATCATTATATTCATAGATTTTACTCGAATGGGTTCTCTGTCCTTCCTGCTCAAGGCATCGGCTACCACATTTGCCTTCCCCGGGTGGTAACGAATCTCAAAGTCGTAATCATTCAACAATTCAATCCACCTACGCTGCCTCATATTCAGTTGTTTCTGATTAAATATGTGTTGAAGACTTTTGTGGTCGGTATATATAATACTTTTGACCCCATATAAGTAGTGCCTCCAAGTCTTTAATGCAAAAACAATCGCGCCTAATTCCAAATCATGCGTCGTATAATTTTGCTCGTGAATCTTCAATTGTCTAGACGCATAAGCAATCACCTTCGTTCGTTGCATTAATACACAACCGAGACCTTGCTTTGATGCATCACAATAAATCATAAAATCATCATTCCCTTCAGGCAATGACAATATAGGTGCCGTAGTTAGCTTTTTCTTCAATAACTGAAACGCCTTCTCTTGTTCATCATTCCATTCAAATTTCTTCCCTTTATGCATTAATGCAGTCAAGGGTTTTGCTATTCTGGAAAAGTCTTGGATGAACCTTCTGTAGTAACCAGCTAGTCCTAAAAACTGGTGTATGTGTTTCAGAGTTTTCGGGGTTTCCCACTTTTCAACAGTTTCTATCTTTGCCGAATCTACCTTAATACCTTCTTTGTTCACTATGTGACCGAGGAATTGAACTTCTTCCAACCAAAATGCACACTTTGAAAACTTAGTGTACAATTCTTCCTTCCTCAATACTTCTAACACCTTTCTCAAATGTTCACCGTGTTCTTGGTCATTCTTTGAGTAAATAAGTATGTCATCAATGAAAACAATGACAAACTTGCCAAGGTATGGTCCACACACTCGGTTCATAAGGTCCATGAACACAGCTGGTGCATTAGTTAAACCAAACGGCATGACCATAAACTCGTAATGATCGTAACGTGTTCTGAAAGCAGTCTTTGGAATATCATCTTCTTTCACCCGCATTTGATGATACCCGGAACGTAAGTCAATCTTTGAATAAATAGACGAGCCTTGTAGTTGATCAAATAAGTCGTCGATTCTCGGTAGTGGGTAGCGGTTCTTGATGGTAAGTTTGTTCAACTCTCGGTAGTCGATACACAACCTGAATGTACCATCTTTCTTCTTGACAAACAAAACAGGAGCTCCCCACGGTGATGTACTTGGTCGAATGAAACCACGCTCTAAAAGTTCTTGTAATTGGCTTTGCAGTTCTTTCATCTCGCTGGGTGCGAGTCTGTAAGGAGCACGAGCTATTGGTGCAGCTCCTGGTACAAGATCTATTTGAAATTCAACGGATCGCTGTGGGGGTAATCTCGGTAATTATTTCGGAAATACATCGGGAAATTCTTTTGCTACGGGAACATCATTGATGCTCTTTTCTTCAGTTTGTACTTTCTCGACGTGTGCTAGAACAGTATAGCAACCTTTTCTTATTAGTTTTTGTGCCTTCAAATTACTAATAAGATGTAGCGTCGTGTTGCCCTTTTCTCCGTACACCATTAAGGGTTTTCCTTTTTCTCGTATAATGCGAATTGCATTTTTGTAACAAACGATCTCTGCTTTCACTTCTTTCAACCAGTCCATACCGATTATCATATCAAAACTCCCTAACTCTACTGGTATCAAATCAATCTTAAATGTTTTGCTAACCAGTTTAATTTCTCGATTCTGACATATATTATCTGCTGAAATTAATTTACCATTTGCTAATTCGAGTAAAAATTTACTATCCAAAGGCGTCAATGGACAACTTAATTTAGCACAAAAATCTCTACTCATATAGCTTCTATCCGCACCCGAATCAAATAAAACGTAAGCAGATTTATTGTCAATAAGAAACGTACCCGTAACAAGCTCCGGGTCTTCCTGTGCCTCTGATGCATTAATATTGAAAACTCTTCCGCGGCCTTGTCCATTCGTGTTCTCCTGGTTCGGGCAATTTCTAATAATGTGGCCCGGTTTTCCACATTTATAACAAACTACATTGGCATAACTTGCTCCGACACTACTTGCTCCGCCATTACTCGTTCCGACACCATTTGTTCCTTTTGTTCTATTAACCCCTGGTCCGTAGACCTCACACTTCGCCGCGCTATGACCATTTCTTTTACACTTGTTGCAAAATTTGGTGCAGAACCCCGAGTGATACTTTTCACACCTTTGGCATAGCTGCTTCTGATTATTGTTGTTGTTACGGTTATTATTGTTGTTGGGATGATTGTTGTAGTTGCTGTTGTTGTTGTTGGGCCGTTTGTTGTAGTTGCGATTGATGTTGCGATTGTTGGGATAATTGTTGCGATTATTGTTGTAATTGCTGTTGTTGTTGTATTGGTGATTCTTATCACCGTTTTCCTCCCACTTTCTTTTAACTTGCTTCACATTGGCCTCTTCAGCAGTCTATTCTTTAATTCTTTCTTCAATCTGGTTCACTAGTTTGTGAGCCATTCTACATGCCTGTTGTATGGAGGCGGGCTCGTGTGAACTTATATCTTCTTGGATTCTTTCCGGTAATCCTTTCACAAACGCGTCGATCTTCTCTTCCTCATCTTCGAATGCTCCCAAACACAATAGGCACAATTCTGTGAATCGTCTTTCGTACGTGGTAATATAAAATCCTTGGGTTCGTAACCCTCTAAGTTCTGTCTTGAGCTTATTGACCTCGGTTCTGGGACGGTACTTCTCGTTCATCAAGTGCTTGAATGCTGACCACGGTAGTGCGTAAGCATCATCTTGTCCCACTTGCTCTAGATAGGTATTCCACCATGTTAACGCAGAACCTGTGAAGGTTTGCGTAGCGTACTTTACTTTGTCCTCTTCAGTACACTTACTTATGGCAAACACCAATTCGACCTTCTCGGTCCACCGTTTCAATCTGATCGGTCCTTCGGTTCCATCAAATTCTAAAGGTTTGCAGGCAGTGAATTCTTTGTAGGTGCATCCTACACGATTTCCTGTACTGCTAGATCCAAGGTTATTGTTGGTATGTAGCGCAGCCTGTACTGCGGCTATGTTTGAAGCTAGAAAAGTACGGAATTCCTCTTCATTCATATTCACGGTGTGTCGAGTAGTCGGTGCCATTTCCTTCAAAATAGTCAAATGGAACAAGTTAATCAAACAGAATATTAAGAGTAGTTAATAGTATTTCGTAGCATAATATGAACTCATTTATAAAAGCTTTTTCTTCATATTAGCGTTTTATAAGTTTAAATTCGGGTAGTACCTACCCGTTAAGTTCATACTTAGTAGCTAACATACAATTCAACTACTACAATTCTATATGAAAAACTGATTATAATAATATTTCGTGTTCAAACTTTTACACAATATTTTACAAACTTACAATACCGCTTATTTTACATATAGCATGAAATATAGCACACAATAAATTTGATACAAGATGGTTGTGAAGATAATTCTAACTAGTACACAAGTCGTTCAGCAAAGGCAATAAAGACACGTAATTCATACGTCCAGAAACAAGTCATGCATTCTAGTTTTACTAGGATTACTTCCCATCCTTGGTCTTGTGGAACATAACCGTTATGGCCGTTGATAAGACAGCGTGTTGTAATGTCGTCAAAGGGATGAGGGTTACGTAATGTCCAACAGTCCCGTAACAATCTAAAAACCTCATTTCTTACCCCAATTACCGACTCCGTCACTTGTGGGAACATTTTGTTTAATAGTTGTAGCCCGATGTTCTTGTTCTCACTTTGGTGTGAAGCGAACATTACTAATCCGTAAGCATAACATGCTTCTTTATGTTGCATGTTAGCCGCTTTTTCTAAATCACGAAGTCCAATATTCGGATATATTGAGTCAAAATAATTTCTTAACCCATTACGTAAAATAGCATTTGGGTTCCCCGCAATATATGCGTCAAAGTAAACACATCGTAACTTATGGATTTCCCAATGTGATATCCCCCATCTTTCGAACGAAAGCCTTTTATAAACCAAGGCATTCTTGGAACGTTCTTAGAATGTCTTACAAACTGATCTCGCCTTAAATAGTTGTGCCGAAGAATTCTGACCGACTCTAGACAAGATTTCATCAATCATGTCTCCGGGTAGGTCTCTTAAAATATTGGGTTGTCTATCCATTTTGTGTTTTTATACTGTAAAATAGACAAGAGTTAGATTCATAAAAAAAAATACTTATTAATACAAGCAATTTTTACATATATCATAAAGCATAAGCACACTGTATTACATATATTACACCACACGAATACAACTATCTTATTCCGACTCGCTTGTTTCTTCTTCTTCGGTTTTGGTTCGTTTTGCCAAGTTTCTAGGGATATATGATGTTCCCCTAATACGAGCCGTTGTTATCCACATTGGTTTAGAAAAACCTGGTGGTTTAGAGGTTCCCGGGTCATTATTACAACTTAAGGACTTCGGGGGTTGACGATACATATAAAGTTCATCGGGGTTGGAATTAGATTTCTCTATTTTTATGCCCTTTCCCTTATTATTTTCTTTTGCCTTTTTAAATTCAGTTGGGGTAATTTCTATAACATCATCGGAATTCTCGTCGGAATCCGATTCATCGGAGAATTGGTAATCCTCCCAATATTTTGCTTCCTTGGCGGAAACACTATTGACCATAATTAACCTTGGTCGGTTGGTTGAGGATTCTCTTTTACTTAACCGTTTTATTATTTCCCTCACCGGTTCTATTTCTTCATCCGGTTCCGATTCTTCTTCCGGTTCCGATTCTTCTTCCGGTTCCGACTCTTCTTCCGGTTCCTCTTCGGGAACTTGTGAATCAGTCCACGAATCATTCCAATTTACATTTGACTCTTCATTATTATTAGGTGAGTCAATGGGACTTGTTCTAGAGGTAGACATCTATCACATAATATCAAACGCGTTAAGAGATTAATATATCACATAATATTCACATGTTAAAAATATATAGTTTCCAACAAAATTTGTTAAGCAATCATTTTTCAAGTAAACACGGTCGAAGTCCAGACTCACTAATGCATCCTAACAAACTCGATAAGACACACTAATGCAAAATTCTGGTTCTCTAAGACCAACGCTCGGATACCAACTGAAATGTCCCGTTCTTATTGATTAAAAACGTTCCATATTAATTGATTTCGTTGCGAGGTTTTGACCTCTATATGAGACGTTTTTCAAAGACTGCATTCATTTTAAAACAAACCATAACCTTTATTTCATCAATAAAGGTTTAAAAAGCTTTACGTAGATTATCAAATAATGATAATCTAAAATATCCTGTTTACACACGACCATTACATAATGGTTTACAATACAAATATGTTACAACAAAATAAGTTTCTTGAATGCAGTTTTTACACAATATCATACAAGCATGGAATCCAAATCTCGTCCTTATTTAAGTATGCGACAGCGGAAGCTCTTAATAATCACCTGAGAATAAACATGCTTAAAATGTCAACAAAAATGTTGGTGAGTTATAGGTTTAACCTATATATTAAATCATAATAATAGACCACAAGATTTCATATTTCAATACACATCCCATACATAGAGATAAAAGTCATTCATATGGTGAACACCTGGTAACCGACATTAACAAGATGCATATATAAGAATATCCCCATCATTCCGGGACACCCTTCGGATATGATATAAATTTCGAAGTACTAAAGCATACGGTACTTTGGATGGGGTTTGTTTGGCCCAATAGATCTATCTTTAGGATTCGCGTCAATTAGGGTGTCTGTTCCCTAATTCTTAGATTACCAGACTTAATAAAAAGGGGCATATTCGATTTCAATAATTCAACCATAGAATGTAGTTTCACGTACTTGTGTCTATTTTGTAAATCATTTATAAAACTTGCATGTATTCTCATCCCAAAAATATTAGATTTTAAAAGTGGGACTATAACTCACTTTCACAGATTTTTACTTCGTTGGGAAGTAAGACTTGGCCACTGGTTGATTCACGAACCTATAACAATATATACATATATATATCAAAGTATGTTTAAAATATATTTACAACACTTTTAATATATTTTGATGTTTTAAGTTTATTAAGTCAGCTGTCCTCGTTAGTAACCTACAACTAGTTGTCCACAGTTAGATGTACAGAAATAAATCGATAAATATTATCTTGAATCAATCCACGACCCAGTGTATACGTATCTCAGTATTGATCACAACTCAAACTATATATATTTTGGAATCAACCTCAACCCTATATAGCTAACTCCAACATTCACATATAGAGTGTCTATGGTTGTTCCGAAATATATATAGATGTGTCGACATGATAGGTCGAAACATTGTATACGTGTCTATGGTATCTCAAGATTACATAATATACAATACAAGTTGATTAAGTTATGGTTGGAATAGATTTGTTACCAATTTTCACGTAGCTAAAATGAGAAAAATTATCCAATCTTGTTTTACCCATAACTTCTTCATTTTAAATCCGTTTTGAGTGAATCAAATTGCTATGGTTTCATATTGAACTCTATTTTATGAATATAAACAGAAAAGTATAGGTTTATAGTCGGAAAAATAAGTTACAAGTCATTTTTGTAAAGGTAGTCATTTCAGTCGAAAGAACGACGTCTAGATGACCATTTTAGAAAACATACTTCCACTTTGAGTTTAACTATAATTTTTGGATATAGTTTCATGTTCATAATAAAAATTATTTTCTCAGAATAACAACTTTTAAATCAAAGTTTATCATAGTTTTTAATTAACTAACCCAAAACAGCCCGCGGTGTTACTACGACGGCGTAAATCCGGTTTTACGGTATTTTTCGTGTTTCCAGGTTTTAAATCATTAAGTTAGCATATCATATAGATATAGAACATGTGTGTAGTTAATTTTAAAAGTCAAGTTAGAAGGATTAACTTTTGTTTGCGAACAAGTTTAGAATTAACTAAACTATGTTCTAGTGATTACGAGTTTAAACCTTCGAATAAGATAGTTTTATATATATGAATCGAATGATGTTATGAACATCATTACTACCTCAAGTTTAGTAGGTAAACCTACTGGAAGTGACAAGAAATGATCTAGCTTCAAAGGATCTTGGATGGCTTGAAAGTTCTTGAAGTAGGATCATGACACAAAAACAAGTTCAAGTAAGATTTTTACTCGAATTAAGATAGTTTATAGTTATAGAAATTGAATCAAAGTTTGAATATGAATATTACCTTGAATAAGAAAGATAACCTACTATATATAACAAAGGTTTCTTGATCTTAGATGATTACTTGGAATGGATTAGAAAGCTTGGAAGTAAATTAGTAAACTTGAAGGGATTTTTGAAGTGTTCTTGAAGTGTTCTTCCTATGATGATTATAGCTTGATTCTTGAAGTGATTTTTGATGAAGATGATGATTAACTACTGGAAAAATACGTTCATAATAGTGTGTGTGTGTTGAGAGAGAATTAGAAAGAGAATTGGAAGTGAAATGGAGTGAATGATGAGTGGTAATTGGTGAGTGGTGAGTGGGGTTAAAAGGAGTTCTAGTTAGTTGACTAGCTCATGGTAGAAGTTAAAATTGATTAGTCATACATGACATAATCAAGAGTGGAATCCCATGCTAGTTCCTATTGGTATATACTCATAGTAAGTACGTTTTGAAGCTGTGTATAATACGGGTAAGAATACGACTAGAATTCTTGATGAAAGAAAAGAATGGAAAAGTAACTGTAACCATTTTCGTTAAGTATGAGTGTTTTGATATATGTCTTGAAGTCTTCCAAAAGTATTTTAATACATCTAAATACACTACATGTATATACATTTTAACTGAGTCGTTAAGTCATCGTTAGTCGTTACATGTAAGTGTTGTTTTGAAACCTTTAAGTTAACGATCTCAATTAATGTTGTTAACCCATTGTTTATTATATCTAATGAGATGTTAAATTATTATATTATCATGATATTATGATATATTAATATATCTTAATATGATATATATAAATTTAAATGTCGTTACAACAATAATCGTTACATATATGTCTCGTTTCGAAATCCTTAAGTTAGTAGTCTTGTTTATATGTATATAACTCATTGTTAATATACTTATGGAGATACTTACTTATCATAATCTCATGTTAACCATATGTATATCCATATATATATTGTCATGTCGTTTTTACAAGTTTTAACGTTCGTGAATCGCCGGTCAACTTGGGTGGTCAATTGTCTATATGAAACATATTTCAATTAATCAAGTCTTAACAAGTTTGATTGCTTAACATGTTGGAAACATTTAATCATGTAAATATCAATCTCAATTAATATATATAAACATGGAAAAGTTCGGGTCACTACAATCCTCGTCACTAACCCACACAGACCACACTCCACGGTCCTCAAACATAAGTCCCAATCCGACTTTCCTAATCAATTCTTCCCAATGAATCGCTTCTAACAACTAAAATCGTCACCCGCGATTTATCAATCCACAATTCCGAGCACTAAGACCATGCTCATTCCCTTATATCGGGAAAACTCAACTAATCTCTGACCGAGATATCAAACCCCTAGCGTACCATTACCAAGTACAATGCTAAGGTAACGAAGTCGCAATCCTAAGGTCAACAACCCGAAACGATGAAGACCGATCCAAACGAATCCTTACGGATAACACCAATCACTAACATCCCTTGTAGTGCGCAATACGACCAATACACAACTACCGTAACATCATAACAAACGGTTTAAACCAAAAGCGCCCAGAACGACTATGGCAACGCTAGTCCTAAGGTGTACAAAATCGGCTATTGTCACACCCGTGATAACATGTGAGCGAAACATGGCTATCGCATCACAAATCACACCACACAGTCCTCACGACCCCACCATCAGCGTATAAAACAACCGATAGTTCCCACAACACAACTCAAGAATGGTACTCTCATTTCCCACCGGTACTCGCATTTCCCGATAATGTTATGCCATGCCGACGTAACACTACTCTCCTGATGAAGTCAGCGGACCCCGAAGGCCATGCTTCACCAATCTCAACACCGGATGAAGTCAGCGGACCCGAAAGTCATGCTTCACCGATATATCACCTCGCTCATGATGAAGTCAGCGGACCCGAAGATCATGCTTCACCAATCGTATACTCCCATGATGAAGTCAGCAGACCCTAAAGGTCATGCTCCACCAATCAACAACCATGATGAAGTCAGCGGACCCGAAGATCATGCTTCACCAATCAACCACACCATATTGAAGTCAGCGGACCCCGAAGGTCATGCTTCATTAATCAACAATCCCATGATGAAGTCAGCGGACTCCGAAAGTCATGCTTCATCATTCATCAATACCACGATGAAGTCAGCGGACCCCGAAGGTCATGCTTCATCAATGACATACGCACTTTCAGCCTCAAACAACGAGTAGTGCAACATCGCGCTCTGTTACACTATAGTGAACCCTAGCGGATACCACTAACCATCCACAATCGAGCAAGAACCACCAATATCAAACATAGGTACCAAACGATAATTCTCCAAAAGAGAACCCGACTCACACACATCCCTTAACCGAGGGATTTTACCTTGCTCGCCAAACACGTCCATTATCTCTCAACGAGATTCACCAACATACCACCTCAGTGATAATTTACAAATCTAATATCATAAGTACAAGTTAACCAAAATTGTACTCTACCACAAATCGACCCAAACTGTGTCTCGACCAAATTTTCGGATCTACCAACAGCATCATCCGAAATCTCACACTAAAACTTCCTCGTGCGGGAGTGTAACTTCCCCACTTGGAACTACGTTCCAATATCCACAACTCGTACAATGCTACCAAAGGTAGACTTTACCAACAATTGGGTTCACACGACCCATCACTACATCTTGCTCCAACCTGGAGCATACGAAGGATTTTAACCAATCCTTAAAACCTTTCGAACGAAAAGTGAACCACAAATTACACAAAC
Source organism: Rutidosis leptorrhynchoides (assembly GCF_046630445.1). Classification (NCBI taxonomy): domain Eukaryota; kingdom Viridiplantae; phylum Streptophyta; class Magnoliopsida; order Asterales; family Asteraceae; genus Rutidosis; species Rutidosis leptorrhynchoides. The sequence continues at coordinate 194,809,743 of NC_092333.1, forward strand.
CAATACCCTCGCAATCGTCCAATTACTTTAGTTTGTCAACTTCCACTTACTCACTCATGTACCTAAGGGTTTCACTCCGGTACCTTAAGCACAATGTAACCGCAACACCATCGGAGTCGAACACCACGCTAGTAGGTATAAAAGAGGCACCTAATGTCGCATCATGTAGGCTCTATTACCAACATACATCGATATCCAAAACACTCTATCTCAAGGGTTCCAACCCCCCGACGAACCTCACGGTTCATCAATCTCAACACAAAAGCGAACACGCGCTTAACAACCGAACACCAAAACCCATTTCCATGGCTTGGTAGAACATTTCCCAAATACTAAGGAATGCTTGGTTGCACCAAGTCTTAAGCCCTTCGCCCGATAATCCAACGTCACCATAGGGTACTTCCATTAGGAACGTCACCCATAACATCAATATGCATAACACAAGGCATTTAATCAACTCAAACGCAACGGCTCATAATAAATAATCAAAGGACATATTTATTAAAACGAAACGTACCTTAACGTCTCCTTGCCGCACCCGTCCCTGCTAACTTGGGACAATCCGCCTTACGATGTCCTTCTTCTTGGCAATTAAAGCACACCATGCCATCACCCTTTGGTACCGAACATTCCCAAGACTTGTGACCCCTCACACCACAATTGTAACATCTAGCCTGTAGTGACCCGAACTTTTCCATGTTTATATATATTAATTGAGATTGATATTTACATGATTAAATGTTTCCAACATGTTAAGCAATCAAACTTGTTAAGACTTGATTAATTGAAATATGTTTCATATAGACAATTGACCACCCAAGTTGACCGGTGATTCACGAACGTTAAAACTTGTAAAAACTATACAATGACATATATATGGTTATATATATAGTTAACATGTTTTTATTATAAGTATGTATCTCATTAGGTATTTTAACAATGAGTTATATACATAAAAATGAGACTATTAATTTAAGAAACTCGAAAACGATATATATAACGATTATCGTTATAACAACGTCTTACTAGGTACATATGAATCATATTAAGATATTGATACACTTGGTTAATTATGTTAAATGATAAGTAAATATATTATTAAGTGTATTAACAATGAAATACATATGTAAAAATAAGACTACTAACTTAATGATTTCGAAACGAGACATATATGTAACGATTATCGTTGTAACGACATTTAACTGTATATACATCATACTAAGATATATTATATATCATAATATCATGATAATATAATAATTTAACATCTCATTTGTTATAATAAACAATGGGTTAACAACATTCAACAAGATCGTTAACCTAAAGGTTTCAAAACAACATTTACATATAACGACTAACGATGACTTAACGACTCAGTTAAAATGTATATACATGTAGTGTTTTAATATGTATTTATACACTTTTGAAAGACTTCAATACACTTATCAAAATACTTCTACTTAACAAAAATACTTACAATTACATCCTCGTTCAGTTTCATTAACAATTCTACTCGTATGCACCCGTATTCGTACTCGTACAATACACAGCTTTTAGATGTATGTACTATTGGTATATACACTCCAATGATCAGATCTTAGCAGCCCATGTGAGTCACCTAACACATGTGGGAACCATCATTTGGCAACTAGCATGAAATATTTCATAAAATTACAAAAATATGAGTAATCATTCATGACTTATTTACATGAAAACAAAATTACATATCCTTTATATCTAATCCATACACCAACGACCAAAAACACCTACAAACACTTTCATTCTTCAATTTTCTTCATCTAATTGATCTCTCTCAAGTTCTATCTTCAAGTTCTAAGTGTTCTTCATATATTTTACAAGTTCTAGTTACATAAAATCAAGAATACTTTCAAGTTTGCTAGCTCACTTCCAATCTTGTAAGGTGATCATCCAACCTCAAGAAATCTTTGTTTCTTACAGTAGGTTATCATTCTAATACAAGGTAATAATCATATTCAAACTTTGGTTCAATTTCTATAACTATAACAATCTTATTTCAAGTGATGATCTTACTTGAACTTGTTTTCGTGTCATGATTCTTCTTCAAGAACTTCGAGCCATCCAAGGATCCATTGAAGCTAGATCCATTTTTCTGTTTTCCAGTAGGTTTATCCAAGGAACTTAAGGTAGTAATGATGTTCATAACATCATTCGATTCATACATATAAAGCTATCTTATTCGAAGGTTTAAACTTGTAATCACTAGAACATAGTTTAGTTAATTCTAAACTTGTTCGCAAACAAAAGTTAATCCTTCTAACTTGACTTTTAAAATCAACTAAACACATATTCTATATCTATATGATATGCTAACTTAATGATTTAAAACCTGGAAACACGAAAAACACCGTAAAACCGGATTTACGCCGTCGTAGTAACACCGCGGGCTGTTTTGGGTTAGTTAATTAAAAACTATGATAAACTTTGATTTAAAAGTTGTTATTCTGAAAAATTGATTTTTATTATGAACATGAAACTATATCCAAAAATTATGGTTAAACTCAAAGTGGAAGTATGTTTTCTAAAATGGTCATCTAGACGTCGTTCTTTCGACTGAAATGACTACCTTTACAAAAATGACTTGTAACTTATTTTTCCGACAATAAACCTATACTTTTTCTATTTAGATTCATAAAATAGAGTTCAATATGAAACCATAGCAATTTGATTCACTCAAAACGGATTTAAAATGAAGAAGTTATGGGTAAAACAAGATTGGATAATTTTTCTCATTTTAGCTACGTGAAAATTGGTAACAAATCTATTCCAACCATAACTTAATCAACTTGTATTGTATATTATGTAATCTTGAGATACCATAGACACGTATACAATGTTTCGACCTATCATGTCGACACATCTATATATATTTCGGAACAACCATAGACACTCTATATGTGAATGTTGGAGTTAGCTATACAGGGTTGACGTTGATTCCAAAATATATATAGTTTGAGTTGTGATCAATACTGAGATACGTATACACTGGGTCGTGGATTGATTCAAGATAATATTTATCGATTTATTTCTGTACATCTAATTGTGGACAACTAGTTGTAGGTTACTAACGAGGACAGCTGACTTAATAAACTTAAAACATCAAAATATATTAAAAGTGTTGTAAATATATTTTGAACATACTTTGAAATATATGTATATATTGTTATAGGTTCGTGAATCAACCAGTGGCCAAGTCTTACTTCCCGATGAAGTAAAAATCTGTGAAAGTGAGTTATAGTCCCACTTTTAAAATCTAATATTTTTGGGATGAGAATACATGCAGGTTTTATAAATGATTTACAAAATAGACACAAGTACGTGAAACTACATTCTATGGTTGAATTATCGAAATTGAATATGCCCCTTTTTATTAAGTCTGGTAATCTAAGAATTAGGGAACAGACACCCTAATTGACGCGAATCCTAAAGATAGATCTATCGGCCCCAACAAGCCCCATCCAAAGTACCGGATGCTTTAGTACTTCGAAATTTATATCATATCCGAAGGGTGTCCCGGAATGATGGGGATATTCTTATATATATGCATCTTGTTAATGTCGGTTACCAGGTGTTCACCATATGAATGATTTTTATCTCTATGTATGGGATGTGTATTGAAATATGAAATCTTGTGGTCTATTATTATGATTTGATATATATAGGTTAAACCTATAACTCACCAACATTTTTGTTGACGTTTTAAGCATGTTTATTCTCAGGTGAATATTAAGAGCTTCCGCTATTGCATACTAAAATAAGGACAAGATTTGGAGTCCATGTTTGTATGATATTGTGTAAAAACTGCATTCAAGAAACTGATTTCGATGTAACATATTTGTATTGTAAACCATTATGTAATGGTCGTGTGTAAACAGGATATTTTAGATTATCATTATTTGATAATCTACGTAAAGCTTTTTTTTAAACCTTTATTTATGAAATAAAGGTTATGGTTTGTTTTAAAAATGAATGCAGTCTTTGAAAAACGTCTCATATAGAGGTCAAAACCTCGCAACGAAATCAATTAATATGGAACGTTTTTAATCAATAAGAACGGGACATTTCAGTTGGTATCAGAGCGTTGGTCTTAGAGAACCAGAAAATTTGCATTAGTGTGTCTTATCGAGTTTGTTAGGATACATTAGTGATTCTGGACTTCGACCGTGTTTTCTTTAAAAATGATTACTTAACATTTTTGTTGGAAACTATATATTTTTAACATATGAATATTATGTGATATATTAATCTCTTAACGTGTTTGATATTATGTGATAGATGTCTACCTCTAGAACAAGTCCCATTAACTCACCTAATAATAATGAAGAGTCAAATGTAAATTGGAATGATTCATGGACTGATTCACAAGTTCCCGAAGAGGAACCGGAAGAAGAGTCGGAACCGGAAGAAGAATCGGAACCGGACGAAGAATCGGAACCGGAAGAAGAATCGGAACCGGTGGGGGAAATAATAAAACGGTTAAGTAAAAGAGAATCCTCAACCAACCGACCAAGGTTAATTATGGTCAATGGTGTTTCCGCCAAGGAAGCAAAATATTGGGAGGATTACCAATTCTCCGATGAATCGGATTCCGACGAGAATTCCAATGATGTTATAGAAATTACCCCAACTGAATTTAAAAAGACAAAAGAAAATAATAAGGGAAAGGGCATAAAAATAGAGAAATCTAATTCCAACCTCGATGAACTTTATATGTATCGTCAACCCCCGAAGTTCTTAAGTTGTAACAATGACCCGGGAACCTCTAAACCACCAGGTTTTTCTAAACCAATGTGGACAACGACGGCTCGTATTAGGGGAACATCATATATCCCTAGAAACTTGGCAAAACGAACCAAAACCGAAGAAGAAGAAACGAGCGAGTCGGAATAAGATAGTTGTATTCGTGTGGTGTAATATATGTAATATAGTGTTCTTATGCTTTATGATATATGTAAAAATTGCTTGTATTAATAAGTATTTTTTTATGAATCTAACTCTTGTCTATTTTACAGTTTAAAAACACAAAATGGATAGACAACCCAATATTTTAAGAGACCTACCCGGAGACATGATTGATGAAATCTTGTCTAGAGTCGGCCAGAATTCCTCGGCACAACTATTTAAGGCGAGATCAGTTTGTAAGACATTCGAAGAACGTTCCAAGAATGTCTTGGTTTATAAGAGACTTTCGTTTGAAAAATGGGGGATATCACATTGGGAAACCCGTAAGTTACGATGTGTTTACTTTGACGCATATATTGCGGGGAACCCAAATGCTATTTTACGCAACGGGTTAAGAAATTATTTTGACTCAATATATCCGAATATTGGACTTCGTGATTTAGAAAAAGCGGCTAGCATGCAACATAAAGAAGCATGTTATGCTTACGGATTAGTAATGTTCGCTTCTCACCAAAGTGAGAACAAGAACATCGGGCTACAACTATTAAACAAAACGTTTCCACAAGTGACGGAGTCGGTAATTGGGGTAAGAAATGAGGTTTTTAGATTATTACGGGACTGTTGGACATTACGTAACCCTCGTCCCTTTGACGACGTTACAACACGCTGTCTTATCAACGGCCATAATGGTTATGTTGCACAAGACCAAGGATGGGAAGTAGTCCTAGTAAAACCAGAATGCATGACTTGTTTCTGGACGTATGAATTACGTGTCTTTATTGCCTTTGCTGAACGACTTGTGTACTAGCTAGAATTATCTTCACAACTATCTTGTATCAAAGTTATTGTGTGCTATATTTCATGCTTTATGTAAAATAAGCGGTATTGTAAGTTTGTAAAATATTGTATAAAAGTTTGAACGCGAAATATTATTATAATCAGTTTTTCATATAGAATTGTAGTAGTTGAATTGTATATTAGCTACTAAGTATGAACTTAACGGGTAGGTACTACCCGAATTTAAACTTATAAAACGCTAATATGAAGAAAAAGCTTTTATAAATGAGTTCATATTATGCTACGAAATACTATTAACTACTCTTAATATTCTGTATGATTAACTTGTTCCATTTGACTATTTTGAAGGAAATGGCACCGACTACTCGACACACCGTGAATATGAATGAAGAGGAATTCCGTACTTTTCTAGCTTCAAACATAGCCGCAGTACAGGCTGCGCTACATACCAACAATAACCTTGGATCTGGCAGTACAAGAAATTGTGTAGGATGTACCTACAAAGAATTCACTGCCTGCAAACCTTTGGAATTTGATGGAACCGAAGGACCGATCGGATTGAAACGGTGGACCGAGAAGGTCGAATCGGTGTTTGCCATAAGTAAGTGTACTGAAGAGGACAAAGTGAAGTACGCTACGCATACCTTAACAGGTTCTGCGTTAACATGGTGGAATACCTATCTAGAGCAAGTGGGACAAGATGATGCGTACGCACTACCGTGGTCAGCATTCAAGCACTTGATGAACGAGAAGTACCGTCCCAGAACCGAGGTCAATAAGCTCAAGACAGAACTTAGAGGGTTACGAACCCAAGGATTTGATATTACCACGTACGAAAGACGATTCACAGAATTGTGCCTATTGTGTCCGGGAGCATTCGAAGATGAGGAAGAGAAGATCGACGCATTTGTGAAAGGATTACCGGAAAGAATCCAAGAAGATATAAGTTCACATGAGCCCGCCTCTATACAACAGGCATGTAGAATGGCTCACAAACTAGTGAACCAGATTGAAGAAAGAATTAAAGAACAGACTGCTGAAGAGGCCAATGTGAAGCAAGTCAAAAGAAAGTGGGAGGAAAACGGTGATAAGAATCACCAATACAACAACAACAGCAATTACAACAATAATCGCAACAATTATCCCAATAATCGCAACATCAATCGCAACTACAACAAACGGCCCAACAACAACAACAACAACAACAACAACAGTAACTACAACAATCATCCCAACAACAATAATAACCGCAACAACAACAACAACAATCAGAAGCAGCTATGCCAAAGGTGTGAAAAGTATCACTCAGGGTTCTGCACCAAATTTTGCAACAAGTGTAAAAGAAATGGTCATAGCGCGGCGAAGTGTGAGGTATACGGACCAGGGGTTAATAGAACGAAAGGAACAAATGGTGTCAGAACGAGTAATGGCGGAGCAAGTAGTGTCGGAGCAAGTTATGCCAATGTAGTTTGTTATAAATGTGGAAAACCGGGCCACATTATTAGAAATTGCCCGAACCAGGAGAACACGAATGGACAAGGCCGCGGAAGAGTTTTCAATATTAATGCGGCAGAGGCACAGGAAGACCCGGAGCTTGTTACGGGTACGTTTCTTATTGACAATAAATCTGCTTACGTTTTATTTGATTCGGGTGCTGATAGAAGCTATATGAGTAGAGATTTTTGTGCTAAATTAAGTTGTCCATTGACGCCTTTGGATAGTAAATTTTTACTCGAATTAGCAAATGGTAAATTAATTTCAGCAGATAATATATGTCGGAATCGAGAAATTAAACTGGTTAGCGAAACATTTAAGATTGATTTGATACCAGTAGAGTTAGGGAGTTTTGATGTGATAATCGGTATGGACTGGTTGAAAGAAGTGAAAGCAGAGATCGTTTGTTACAAAAATGCAATTCGCATTATACGAGAAAAAGGAAAACCCTTAATGGTGTACGGAGAAAAGGGCAACACGAAGCTACATCTTATTAGTAATTTGAAGGCACAAAAACTAATAAGAAAAGGTTGCTATGCTGTTCTAGCACACGTCGAGAAAGTACAAACTGAAGAAAAGAGCATCAATGATGTTCCCATTGCAAAAGAATTTCCCGATGTATTTCCGAAAGAATTACCGGGATTACCCCCACATCGATCCGTTGAATTTCAAATAGATCTTGTACCAGGAGCTGCACCAATAGCTCGTGCTCCTTACAGACTCGCACCCAGCGAGATGAAAGAACTGCAAAGCCAATTACAAGAACTTTTAGAGCGTGGTTTCATTCGACCAAGCACATCACCGTGGGGAGCTCCTGTTTTGTTTGTCAAGAAGAAAGATGGTACATTCAGGTTGTGTATCAACTACCGAGAGTTGAACAAACTTACCATCAAGAACCGCTACCCACTACCGAGAATCGATGACTTATTTGATCAACTACAAGGCTCGTCTGTTTATTCAAAGATTGACTTACGTTCCGGGTATCATCAAATGCGGGTGAAAGAAGATGATATTCCAAAGACTGCTTTCAGAACACGTTACGGTCATTACGAGTTTATGGTCATGCCGTTTGATTTAACTAATGCATCAGCTGTGTTCATGGACCTTATGAACCGAGTGTGTGGACCATACCTTGACAAGTTTGTCATTGTTTTCATTGATGACATACTTATTTACTCAAAGAATGACCAAGAACACGGTGAACATTTGAGAAAGGTGTTAGAAGTATTGAGGAAGGAAGAATTGTACGCTAAGTTTTCAAAGTGTGTATTTTGGTTGGAAGAAGTTCAATTCCTCGGTCACATAGTGAACAAAGAAGGTATTAAGGTGGATCCGGCAAAGATAGAAACTGTTGAAAAGTGGGAAACCCCAAAAACTCCGAAACACATACGCCAGTTTTTAGGACTAGCTGGTTACTACAGAAGGTTCATCCAAGACTTTTCCAGAATAGCAAAACCCTTGACTGCATTAATGCATAAAGGGAAGAAATTTGAATGGAATGATGAACAAGAGAAAGCGTTTCAGTTATTGAAGAAAAAGCTAACTACGGCACCTATATTGTCATTGCCTGAAGGGAATGATGATTTTGTGATTTATTGTGACGCATCAAAGCAAGGTCTCGGTTGTGTATTAATGCAACGAACGAAGGTGATTGCTTATGCGTCTAGACAATTAAAGATTCACGAACAAAATTATACGACGCATGATTTGGAATTAGGCGCGGTTGTTTTTGCATTAAATACTTGGAGGCACTACTTATATGGGGTCAAAAGTATTATATATACCGACCACAAAAGTCTTCAACACATATTTAATCAGAAACAACTGAATATGAGGCAGCGTAGGTGGATTGAATTATTGAATGATTACGACTTTGAGATTCGTTACCACCCGGGGAAGGCAAATGTGGTAGCCGATGCCTTGAGCAGGAAGGACAGAGAACCCATTCGAGTAAAATCTATGAATATAATGATTCATAATAACCTTACTACTCAAATAAAGGAGGCACAACAAGGAGTTTTAAAAGAGGGAAATTTAAAGGATGAAATACCCAAAGGATCGGAGAAACATCTTAATATTCGGGAAGACGGAACCCGGTATAGGGCTGAAAGGATTTGGGTACCAAAATTTGGAAATATGAGAGAAATGGTACTTAGAGAAGCTCATAAAACCAGATACTCAATACATCCTGGAACGGGGAAGATGTACAAGGATCTCAGGAAATATTTTTGGTGGCCGGGTATGAAAGCCGATGTTGCTAAATACGTAGGAGAATGTTTGACGTGTTCTAAGGTCAAAGCTGAACATCAGAAACCATCAGGTCTACTTCAACAACCCGAAATCCCGGAATGGAAATGGGAAAACATTACCATGGATTTCATCACTAAATTACCAAGGACTGCAAGTGGTTTTGATACTATTTGGGTAATAGTTGATCGTCTCACCAAATCAGCACACTTCCTGCCAATAAGAGAAGATGACAAGATGGAGAAGTTAGCACAACTGTATTTGAAGGAAGTCATCTCCAGACATGGAATACCAATCTCTATTATCTCTGATAGGGATGGCAGATTTATTTCAAGATTCTGGCAGACATTACAACAAGCATTAGGAACTCGTCTAGACATGAGTACTGCCTATCATCCACAAACTGATGGGCAGAGCGAAAGGACGATACAAACGCTTGAAGACATGCTACGAGCATGTGTTATTGATTTCGGAAACAGTTGGGATCGACATCTACCATTAGCAGAATTTTCCTACAACAACAGCTACCATTCAAGCATTGAGATGGCGCCGTTTGAAGCACTTTATGGTAGAAAGTGCAGGTCTCCGATTTGTTGGAGTGAAGTGGGGGATAGACAGATTACGGGTCCGGAGATTATACAAGAAACTACCGAGAAGATCATCCAAATTCAACAACGGTTGAAAACCGCCCAAAGTCGACAAAAGAGCTACGCTGACATTAAAAGAAAAGATATAGAATTTGAAATTGGAGAGATGGTCATGCTTAAAGTTGCACCTTGGAAAGGCGTTGTTCGATTTGGTAAATGAGGGAAATTAAATCCAAGGTATATTGGACCATTCAAGATTATTGATCGTGTCGGACCAGTAGCTTACCGACTTGAGTTACCTCAACAACTCGCGGCTGTACATAACACTTTCCACGTCTCGAATTTGAAGAAATGTTTTGCTAAAGAAGATCTCACTATTCCGTTAGATGAAATCCAAATCAACGAAAAACTTCAATTCATCGAAGAACCCGTCGAAATAATGGATCGTGAGGTTAAAAGACTTAAGCAAAACAAGATACCAATTGTTAAGGTTCAATGGAATGCTCGTAGAGGACCCGAGTTCACCTGGGAGAGTGAAGATCAGATGAAGAAGAAATACCCGCATCTATTTCCAGAAGATTCGTCAACACCTTCAACAGCTTAAAATTTCGGGACGAAATTTATTTAACGGGTAGGTACTGTAGTGACCCGAACTTTTCCATGTTTATATATATTAATTGAGATTGATATTTACATGATTAAATGTTTCCAACATGTTAAGCAATCAAACTTGTTAAGACTTGATTAATTGAAATATGTTTCATATAGACAATTGACCACCCAAGTTGACCGGTGATTCACGAACGTTAAAACTTGTAAAAACTATACAATGAAATATATATGGTTATATATATAGTTAACATGTTTTTATTATAAGTATGTATCTCATTAGGTATTTTAACAATGAGTTATATACATAAAAATGAGACTATTAATTTAAGAAACTCGAAAACGATATATATAACGATTATCGTTATAACAACGTCTTACTAGGTACATATGAATCATATTAAGATATTGATACACTTGGTTAATTATGTTAAATGATAAGTAAATATATTATTAAGTGTATTAACAATGAAATACATATGTAAAAATAAGACTACTAACTTAATGATTTCGAAACGAGACATATATGTAACGATTATCGTTATAACAACATTTAACTGTATATACATCATACTAAGGTATATTATATATCATAATATCATGATAATATAATAATTTAACATCTCATTTGTTATAATAAACAATGGGTTAACAACATTCAACAAGATCGTTAACCTAAAGGTTTCAAAACAACATTTACATATAACGACTAACGATGACTTAACGACTCAGTTAAAATGTATATACATGTAGTGTTTTAATATGTATTTATACACTTTTGAAAGACTTCAATACACTTATCAAAATACTTCTACTTAACAAAAATGCTTACAATTACATCCTCGTTCAGTTTCATCAACAATTCTACTCGTATGCACCCGTATTCGTACTCGTACAATACACAGCTTTTAGATGTATGTACTATTGGTATATACACTCCAATGATCAGATCTTAGCAGCCCATGTGAGTCACCTAACACATGTGGGAACCATCATTTGGCAACTAGCATGAAATATCTCATAAAATTACAAAAATATGAGTAATCATTCATGACTTATTTACATGAAAACAAAATTACATATCCTTTATATCTAATCCATACACCAACGACCAAAAACACCTAAAAACACTTTCATTCTTCAATTTTCTTCATCTAATTGATCTCTCTCAAGTTCTATCTTCAAGTTCTAAGTGTTCTTCATATATTTTACAAGTTCTAGTTACATAAAATCAAGAATACTTTCAAGTTTGCTAGCTCACTTCCAATCTTGTAAGGTGATCATCCAACCTCAAGAAATCTTTGTTTCTTACAGTAGGTTATCATTCTAATACAAGGTAATAATCATATTCAAACTTTGGTTCAATTTCTATAACTATAACAATCTTATTTCAAGTGATGATCTTACTTGAACTTGTTTTCGTGTCATGATTCTGCTTCAAGAACTTCGAGCCATCCAAGGATCCATTGAAGCTAGATCCATTTTTCTGTTTTCCAGTAGGTTTATCCAAGGAACTTAAGGTAGTAATGATGTTCATAACATCATTCGATTCATACATATAAAGCTATCTTATTTGAAGGTTTAAACTTGTAATCACTAGAACATAGTTTAGTTAATTCTAAACTTGTTCGCAAACAAAAGTTAATCCTTCTAACTTGACTTTTAAAATCAACTAAATACATGTTCTATATCTATATGATATGCTAACTTAATGATTTAAAACCTGGAAACACGAAAAACACCGTAAAACCGGATTTACGCCGTCGTAGTAACACCGCGGGCTGTTTTGGGTTAGTTAATTAAAAACTATGATAAACTTTGATTTAAAAGTTGTTATTCTGAAAAAATGATTTTTATTATGAACATGAAACTATATCCAAAAATTATGGTTAAACTCAAAGTGGAAGTATGTTTTCTAAAATGGTCATCTAGACGTCGTTCTTTCGACTGAAATGACTACCTTTACAAAAATGACTTGTAACTTATTTTTCCGACAATAAACCTATACTTTTTCTATTTAGATTCATAAAATAGAGTTCAATATGAAACCATAGCAATTTGATTCACTCAAAACGGATTTAAAATGAAGAAGTTATGGGTAAAACAAGATTGGATAATTTTTCTCATTTTAGCTACGTGAAAATTGGTAACAAATCTATTCCAACCATAACTTAATCAACTTGTATTGTATATTATGTAATCTTGAGATACCATAGACACGTATACAATGTTTCGACCTATCATGTCGACACATCTATATATATTTCGGAACAACCATAGACACTCTATATGTGAATGTTGGAGTTAGCTATACAGGGTTGACGTTGATTCCAAAATATATATAGTTTGAGTTGTGATCAATACTGAGATACGTATACACTGGGTCGTGGATTGATTCAAGATAATATTTATCGATTTATTTCTGTACATCTAATTGTGGACAACTAGTTGTAGGTTACTAACGAGGACAGCTGACTTAATATACTTAAAACATCAAAATATATTAAAAGTGTTGTAAATATATTTTGAACATACTTTGATATATATGTATATATTGTTATAGGTTCGTGAATCAACCAGTGGCCAAGTCTTACTTCCCGACGAAGTAAAAATCTGTGAAAGTGAGTTATAGTCCCACTTTTAAAATCTAATATTTTTGGGATGAGAATACATGCAGGTTTTATAAATGATTTACAAAATAGACACAAGTACGTGAAACTACATTCTATGGTTGAATTATCGAAATTGAATATGCCCCTTTTTATTAAGTCTGGTAATCTAAGAATTAGGGAACAGACACCCTAATTGACGCGAATCCTAAAGATAGATCTATCGGGCCCAACAAGCCCCATCCAAAGTACCGGATGCTTTAGTACTTCGAAATTTATATCATATCCGAAGGGTGTCCCGGAATGATGGGGATATTCTTATATATATGCATCTTGTTAATGTCGGTTACCAGGTGTTCACCATATGAATGATTTTTATCTCTATGTATGGGATGTGTATTGAAATATGAAATCTTGTGGTCTATTATTATGATTTGATATATATAGGTTAAACCTATAACTCACCAACATTTTTGTTGACGTTTTAAGCATGTTTATTCTCAGGTGAATATTAAGAGCTTCCGCTGTTGCATACTAAAATAAGGACAAGATTTGGAGTCCATGTTTGTATGATATTGTGTAAAAACTGCATTCAAGAAACTGATTTCGATGTAACATATTTGTATTGTAAACCATTATGTAATGGTCGTGTGTAAACAGGATATTTTAGATTATCATTATTTGATAATCTACGTAAAGCTTTTTTTTAAACCTTTATTTATGAAATAAAGGTTATGGTTTGTTTTAAAAATGAATGCAGTCTTTGAAAAACGTCTCATATAGAGGTCAAAACCTCGCAACGAAATCAATTAATATGGAACGTTTTTAATCAATAAGAACGGGACATTTCATAGCCGTACTAGAATCCGGTATACCCGTTCGCGTACCACCCGTGCTCACACTCGGACCCTTAGTCCTCTTACTCGGAGCACCATAAGAAACAACCCTTCTCTCCCTTGAAGGTTCACCCTTCTTCGATCGTGAATATGACTCGAAACCTCTAGCCGCGATGAATAACTCCGCAAACGATTTCGCCTGGACTCTGCTAATATTACTCTTCAAGTCATCATTCAAGGTTCAATAAAAATCTTGCATCAACAAATGATCATTCCCCAAATACTCTGGGCAAAAACGAGCCTTCGCCATAAGGGTCGTCTTCAGAGTATTCAAATCCATAGACCCTTGTCGCAAATTTCGTAACTCATTACGCAATTCCCACAAATCGGCCGAAGTTCGGAACTCCTCGAAGAATTCCTCCTTAAACTTGTCCCACGATAAGGCCATAAACGTTTCGCCACAGACAAGATCAATCATACCATCTAATCAATCCCTCGCCCTACCACTCAACAAACTCGTAGCGAGTCTCGTCTTTTTCTCAGGAGGGTAATCAATAGTACGAAAACACCCTTCAACATCCGAGATCCAAGTTGTGCTTACCAAAGGATCCGGTTTTCTGTCATACATCGGGGGTTTAGTCCTCATGAAGCTCTTAAGACAATGCTCCATTTCACCACTACTTTGAAGTTCGGAATACTTCCTATCCATTTCTTCTCGAAACGCACTCATTTGCTCCGCAACGGCAGCCGCAACTCTAGCGTTAAACTCCGCGTTATTCGCCTCGATCTCGTTTCGCATCGTCATTCTAAATAATGCAAAACGATTAGTCTACGAACGTATAAAACTGCACGCACAACACCATCCCATCTTGCTAAACACTCGTCGTACATCACTCGTTAGACACGATTTGCACCCGTAATAAGGTTTGCAAGTCCTTATTACGCACACACGTCGCATCGACTCGTTAGTACAATGACCGCCTCGCTCGATGATATAAACAAACACAACCACAAACAAAACACAACGCAAGAATCAATATCGCAACACAATAGCATATTAATAATATCTGCATTACTAATATAAACGTTAGTCAACCTACAATCAAGGCGCTAACTAAACCCATTCCGACCTGTAATCCTACAAGTCCCGCAAAAAATAAGCACACACAAAAGTCTAAGTCTAGGAACCTATCTCAAGTCACCTAAATCCCTTTGACCATGCTCTGATACCACTTGTAACAACCCAACCCGTTAACCATCCGTAAAAGTGCCATAATTTTTTTTTTGAGAGCCAGTAGATCTGGACGGCGTCCAGTTGTAAAAACCAGGACGGCGTCCAGCCATCTGGGACAGCGTCCAGATGTGCTGCCAGATTCTGATCAGTTTTACGTTTTACACACGGGTGAAAAACCCGCTTCCCGACACTTTTAAACCAACACACTTTCACAATATATTACAATAGGTTAAACTAAGATTTTTTCATAATAAAAACCGAGTTTTACGACACCGGGCCCACATCGACCCAAAATACCACAAGTGACTATGTCGACCCATTAGTTTATACAAAACATAGACCGAGCATGGGATTGGGGACACGCTACCCAATCCTAAACAAATCCAAAAGCAAGTCTTCTAAAGCTACTACGCAAGTCCACTAGTCCCCGCGCTTACCCGAGCCACCGCATCCATGCAATCTATAAAAATGTAAACAACGAGAGGGTAAGCTAACGCTTAGTGAGTGAAAATATACTACATACATATATATGTATTAAATGGACACGCCACAATAATAATCAAATAGCGCATACCGAAGCATCCAAGTATAAGGAAAGCTAAACCTAGCATACCGTACGTTCACTAAGCACAATCTAACAACACCAACAATATAGTAAGTTCGCAAACAACGTTGCGAACAATGCCAATAAGCTACAACCAGAAGGTTAGCTACATCACGTTAATACAACATTATACGTATACAATATATATATAACAACGCCTAAAACTCCCAAGGTTAACCATAATGCTATGGTGCTACCGGCTCGTGGTTCACACCATACGCAATTGAGTCATACTCTTTTATAGTGCTACAGGCTGGTGGTTCACACTCGATGCTACCGGCTCGTGGTTCACATCAATTATTTTATAGTGCTACCGGCACGTGGTTCACACTCGATGCTACCGGCACATGGTTCACATCAATTATTTTATAGTGCTACCGGCTCGTGGTTCACACTCGATGCTACCGGCACGTGGTTCACATCAATTATTTTATAGTGCTACCGGCTCGTGGTTCACACTCGATGCTACCGGCTCGTGGTTTACATCCTATCACACACAAACATTATGGCACTACCGGCTCGATGGTTCATACCATAACATTCACAAATAAATACGTCATATACACATACGTATAATTATTCCACTCACAATACTACCCTTCGCCATTGGGGTTATATCTAAGTCCGCATCACAATATTAACCCTTCGCCATTGGGGTTATATAATCCACATCATACCGCGTGTGATAATGTACACACAAATTGTGTACCCCGCCAAAGGTGGCCAACCAAAATGCACAACTGTGCCAATTGGACCTATACACAAGTCCGTCAAATCCACCTATATGTGAAGTGAGCTCTATAACCAAGAAACACTTCACCCCGACCCGCACCCATCCTACACATACATATGCACATAGGATATTAACACTCACCTTGTCGTCTTGATGAATGCTTCCGAATAATTCGCAACGTGCCAATGGAAAGTACCTATTCCATTATCACAAATACAATAACACGATTAGGGTTGACTTGCAAACCAACCCATATGACACTTAGTGCAATTTCGACCCAAATGCACTTCCAAGTACAAACCGCACCCAAAACTAACCAATAATCACTAACACGAGTGAAAATGGTCCTAACACACCAATTAAACCCGAACACAAGTGTTAAACACGTGTCATGCCCATTTTGACACCAAAACCCTAGTTTTGACCCATTTCAAAATTAGTTAACCAAACACACCCAAAAGTGTTCCAACACTTTCAAAATCACTAAGCCTAGTGATTAAACTCCTTATCAAACCCTAATCAAGGCCAAAATGTCAACCGACCCAAAACCCGCCAAGTGACAAGAATAACAAGTCACCTTAAACCCATTTCATCACCTAAAAAGGTTTTACAACAATCTAGCTCAAAGCCCTAACTTGAATATAAAATTTAACAAATGAAATTCGGAGTTTGAGCTTACCAATACCACCACACGTAGCTAGGATCGAGATGAACAACTTTAGAACCCGAGCTTTTGCGAGAAATCGAATCCTTCCCTTCCAAATCAAGCTCTCTCTCACTAAAAGTGAGTTTCTCTCACTAGGGTTTGAGGAGTGTGTTTGTGTGTGTGAAATATGATCCAAAATGACCAAGGAACCAGCCTTGAAGGCTCCAAACCAGCACCCAAGTAAAATGACCATTTTACCCCTTTTTAAAATAAAAACACAGCTGGCTCGACAGACAAGTTGGACGGCATCCCGACCTTTAGACGGCATCCCTCGCTTCACATCTGGACGGCGTCCCATCCCTTGGACGGCGTCCCGTACTACTGAAATTTCAGAAATAGAAACAGGGTGTTACAACAACCTTTTGCTTCTTATTTTTGTTGGTTGGGGTAACCATCTTCCCCTTTCCCTTGCCCTTGCCTTGGTAGGCAGGTCCTTTCCTCTTAGCCCCTTTTAGCTTAAAAGTGGAATCTTTCTTGGACCCACCTTCTTTGATCATAAGCACGGGTGAAGCCCTTTTACCCATGCTTGATTCGGCCGTCCTAAGTATGGCATGAAATTCGCTAATGCTCTTATCCTAACCATTCATGTTGTAATTCAACACGAATGTGTCAAACCTTTTTGACAAAGAGTTGAGGATAAGGTCCGTGGCTAATTCATTAGACACGTTACAGTTTAGACGGTGCAATCGATCAATTAGGCTTTTCACTTTAAGAACATAAGATGAGATGGATTGGGAGTCGTTCAATCGGCAAGCATGAAGTGCTCGAACCGTTTCGAAGCACCTAACACGAGCTTGTTGAAGGAACATCTCCTTCAACTGAGTGATCATGTCATATGCCCCAAGATGTTCAAAGTCCTTTTGTAGTTCGGGGATCATTGTCCCAAGCATAAGGCAAGAAACTTGCACCGAATCGGTGCAATATTTCTCCGAATATGCCATACCCTCGGTATCATCCTCCTCGGGTTGATCGGGAATGGGGTCTTCTAACACATACGCTCTAACCTCAAGCGTAAGGAAAATTCTTAGATTGTGATACCAATCCATGAAATTCGTATGGTTGATTTTTTCTTTTCGAGGATGGACCTCAATGATAGGTTATTAAAGTTGATTGGTGCATTAGGAATGATGTTGTTAATGGCGGCCATCTACAAAATTTAACAAAGTTTGTTTAAGTAACAATTTTTAATTTAACAATCAACACCCTTTTAAATCCAATTGATTTATTAAATTTTCGAATCCAACGGTAAACCAAATTTTGGTTAGGTGACCTTTATCCCGTTGTTTTATTTAGCTAGGTAGTCATCTTACGACAATTGCAACTCTTTGCAACTTCTAAGGTATGGGATCATGCAATCCTTTTGCATGGCATATTTATCCCATCAACGCCCATTTGTTCCTCATGCTTCGGTGACCCTATGTGTCATGACCCGTCCTTAACCATAAGAACGTGTTAGATAACGTATGATTTCATTGCGAGGTATTGACCTCTATATGCGACATTTTTAAAAGAGAAACTGCATATATTATACATTACAAACCATAACCATTATTTTTGTTACAAGCTTTAGACAATAAAAAGATGATTATCGTTTAGCGATAATCTTCGACTTACAAACTTTACATATAATGATAACAACAAGATTTTGAGCATATTTTACAACACAAATCCTTGGGTATGCAGTTTTATTTTTGACACAAATATGCGTACGCAAGATCCTGCTCAAATTCAACATAATGCAGCGGAAGCTTTAGTAATCACCTGAGAATAGACATGTTTTAAAAGGTCAACATAAAGTTGGTGAGATATAGGTTTAATGCCGGCAGCAATATATATATAGACCACAAGATTTCGTATATAAACAGTTTAATAAAAATATTCTAAGTGGTTGAGCACTTGGTAACCATACTTAACATTTAATCACGTCGCATATTCCCTTTATTATGAAATCTTACTACACCGTACCAAGTGTAGTCACGAAACGAAGTACTGTGCAACCGTTGAATACTGGTCGTCCAGTCCGGTTGGGGTTGTCAGGCCCGATAGATCTATCAACAGGATTCGCGTTTACAATACCGCTGTAAATAACAGTTACCAAGCTACAGGGAAGTATGCCAGTGGTACAACTCAACGTAGAATATATTTTTCAGTTACTTGTGTCCATAACGTAAAACATAAAATACATGTATTCTCATCCCGAAATATTTAGAGTTTAAAAGTGGGACTATATACTCACTTTCGTCTTGAAGATATATATATATACTCACTTTCGTCTTGAAGATATATATATAATTTGACTTGGTCTCCGGTTGATATCACGAACCTATCCATATATAATATATCAATACCTTTTCTTTTTAAACAAACGTCACATATATATACTTGTTATACTTTTAATACTTTGAATAATTCCTTAGTCCGTAGTTAGCAGTTCGTTGTTAGTAATTCAATTTTAATGGTTCATTTTTAGATGTTTAATATACCCGCAATGAAATAAATAAAACCCCCAACGAAATAAATAAAACCCCATCGTATATGTATTGGTCGAGATTAATCTTGACCCACGGTACCGGTGTTGTCAAATGACGTGTTGCGTACATAAAGTACCGGTGTTGTCAAATGACGTGTTGCGTACAATCATGGGATCTTATGATTAATCTTCTCGTGTTGTTTACGGGTGATCCTGAACCATATAAAATTGAATTATAAGTACATATATATAAAATATCATGTTAACTTAAAAAGATGTGATTTATTTAATTTTTCCCAATTATTTTCGTGGCTAAACTAGTCTTGGATATCCGATTTTGTTTCGGTCATAGTTTCTTCGTTACAACTCCGTTTTCGTTGATTCAACTTTCCATCTCCTTGGATAGAGTCCCTCTTTAAGACTATGAACTGTAAATACCTTAGTTTGTATTCAAAATCACACGGCATAGGTCAAACTTTAGTGAAACTTATGAAGTTAATCATTTTCCATCACGTAAACAACCTTAAATGATTATTTTTCTAAAAATACTTATACTTTGAGTTAAATCATGAAATTTTTATGTGTTATCATATTCATAGTAAAAATCATTTTTCCAGAAAATAAACCTCCAATTCAAAGTTTAAGATGGTTTTTAATTATCCAACCCAAAACAGCCCCCGGTGGCACTCCGACGTCGTAAAAACAGTTTTTAAGATAATCTTTGAAAAACCAAGTTATACCTTGTTAAATTAGCATATATTTAAGTTATATTACAGGTCTTGGAGTATTTTAAAAGTTAAGTTAGAAGGATCTATTTAGTTTGCAAACAAGTTTGAAAACATTCAAACTATGTTCTTGTTGTTAAAATTTTATACCACAAAATAAGATAGCTATATATATATGAATCGAATAAGGTTATGAACATAGATTCTACCTCAAGTTCCTTAGACAAGGTTGTTGTAAAAGAGGAGTAAGAACCTAGAACCAAAAGGGTGATGGAAGTGGATGAAAGATTGGAAGTAAGTTGGTGTTCTTGGAAGGATTTCTTGAAGTGTTTTTGTAAGGTTTTCTTATGAGGTTTAAGTGTTGTTTTTGAAGCTAAATGATGGGGAAAATGCTTGGAGATGATCAAGTATGAAGTTAAGAGTATTTTGAGAGAGAAATGGAAGTGTAAGTATGAGAAAATGGGGTGAAGAAATGGTGTGCATGCATAAAAACGTTTTTAGGTTATAAAGGAAAAAAAAGATACCTAACTTTGTTTTCTTGCTAAATAATTCATGCTACTTGAAAAATGGTTGGTTCCACATGTTTCTTAATCATTTAAGGCTGCTAAGGAGCAGATTTTTATTGGTATATACCAATAGTAAATACATCTAGAAGCTGCGTATGATACGGGTACATATACCCTAGGTATACGTATAGAAATCTTTGAGAAAACGGAACGAGGATTCAAATATAGCTATCTTTTGTAAATATACTTATATTGTTTTATGTATTTAAGTCTTTAAAAGTGATTAAATACATTACTTATACGATATATGTATAAACATTATAGGTCATAAGTATTTAAGTCAAATAACGTTACGTATGGTTATCGTTTTGAAAACTTAAGTTAGTAGTTTCAAAATATACTTATAACTTATTGTTATTAATACAAAATGAGATATTAAAACATTCTTAGGTCATGTTAAATATGTATATATACATATATATACACAAACGTATAATTATCATATATTGTATAGTTCGTGATATCATCGGTCAAACTAGACGGTCAAACGTTGTGTAAAACTCTTTTCGAAAAACATAAGTCTCGACAATTTGGATTGCTTATCATGTTGGTAAGGTTTAATTTATGTAAATATTAATCTTATAAGTATAGAACGATCGAAAAAGTGCGGGTCGTTACATTACCTCCCCGTTAAATAAATTTCGTCCCGAAATTTTAAAATTGTACCTATTTTGCGTTATCGAGAAACAAGTGTGGATACTTTTGTTTCATCTGATCCTCCCGTTCCCACGTAAACTCGGGACCTCTTCGAGCATTCCAACGAACCTTAACGATCGGTATGTTGCTCTGCTTGAGCTGTTTAACTTCACGGTCCATGATTTCGATTGGTTCTTCGACGAATTGTAGTTTCTCGTCGACATGGATTTCTTCAAGAGGAATGGTGAGGTCTTCCTTTGCAAGACACTTCTTAAGGTTCGAGACGTGAAAGGTATTATGTACTCCGGCGAGTTGTTGCGGTAACTCGAGTCGATAAGCTACCGGTCCAATGCGTTCGATGATCTTGAACGGGCCTACATATCTTGGGTTCAGTTTACCTCTTTTACCGAAACGTATTAAAACTTTCCAAGGTGACACCTTTAGCATAACCATGTCACCAATCTGAAACTCTAATGGTTTCCTTCGGACATCGGCGTAGCTCTTTTGGCGACTACGGGCTGTTTTCAATCTCTCCTTGATTTGTACTATCTTTTCAGTAGTTTCATGTATGATCTCGGGACCAGTTAATTGTCGATCTCCTACTTCATTCCAACAGATAGGAGATCTACACTTCCTTCCGTACAATGCTTCGAATGGCGTAGCTTTAATGCTCGCATGATAACTATTATTATACGAGAATTCTGCTAATGGTAAATATTTATCCCATCCGTTTCCAAAATCGATCACACATGCCCTGAGCATGTCTTCAAGAGTCTGAATTGTTCTTTCACTCTGCCCGTCGGTTTGCGGATGATATGCGGTGCTCATATCCAAACGAGTTCCTAGGGCCTCCTGTAGTGATTGCCAGAACTTTGAGGTAAATCTACTATCACGATCAGATATAATGGAAATAGGTATTCCATGCCTTGAAACAATTTCCTTTATATACAATCGTAATAGTTTCTCCATTCTATCCGTTTCCTTCATAGGCAAGAAATGTGCAGACTTGGTGAGACGATCAACAATCACCCAAATGGTGTCGTATCCCCAGGCAGTCTTTGGTAACTTCGTGATGAAATCCATGGTAATACCGTCCCATTTCCATTCTGGAATTTCTGGTTGTTGAAGTAACCCTGACGGCTTCTGGTGTTCTGCTTTGACTTTGGAACAAGTTAAACATTCCCCAACATATGTTGCAACGTCTGTCTTCAAATTAGGCCACCAATAATGCGTCTTAAGATCTTGGTACATCTTTCCAACTCCAGGATGTATCGAATATCTTGTCTTATGTGCCTCGTTCAATATCAACTTCCTTAATCCACCCAACTTCGGTACCCAAATACGATTTGCAAAATATCGAATTCCATCTTCCCGCATAACGAGTTGCTTCTCATACTTCTTCATTATTTCATTTCCTATATTTTCTTTAGTAAGTGCTTCTCGTTGAACTTCTTTGATTTGTGAGTTGAGATTCATGCGAATTTTTATGTTCATCGCTCGTACTCGAATTGGTTCTCGTTCCTTTCTGCTTAGAGCGTCGGCCACCACGTTCGCTTTCCCGGGATGATAACGAATTTCACAATCATAGTCATTTATTAACCCAACCCACCTACGTTGCCTCATGTTCAGCTGTTTTTGATCGAAAATATGTTGAAGGCTTTTATGATCAGTAAACACAGTGCATTTAACCCCATACAAGTAGTGTCTCCATATCTTCAATGCAAACACGACTGCTCCCAGTTCTAGATCATGCGTCGTATAATTCTGCTCGTGAATCTTTAATTGTCGGGATGCGTATGCAATAACTTTCTTTCGTTGCATAAGAACACAACCAAAACCTTGTCGCGAAGCGTCACAATATATTTCAAAATCATCGTTCCCTTCAGGTAACGATAAAATAGGCGCCGTAGTTAACTTCTTCTTCAGTAATTGAAATGCGTTCTCCTGCTCCGAGGTCCATTCGTATTTCTTCCCTTTTTGCGTTAATGCTGTCAACGGCTTAGCTATTCGGGAAAAATCTTGAATAAACCTTCTATAATAACCGGCTAAACCCAAAAATTGGCGTATCTGCATTGGTGTCTTAGGAGTCTTCCATTTTTCAATGGCTTCAATTTTTGCTGGATCAACCTGAATTCCTTTGCTACTAACAACGTGGCCAAGAAATTGCACTTCTTTCAACCAGAAAGCACATTTAGAAAATTTAGCATATAGCTGTTCTTTTCTTAACAACTCTAATATCAACCTTAAATGCTGCTCATGCTCTTGCTCACTCTTGGAATAGATAAGAATATCATCAATGAAAACGATAACAAACTTATCTAAATATGGACTACAAACTCGATTCATGAGGTCCATGAATACAGCTGGCGCATTTGTCAACCCAAACGGCATGACCAAAAATTCGTAATGACCATAACGTGTCCGAAAAGCAGTTTTCGGTATATCTTCTTCTTTGACACGTAATTGATGATAGCCCGATCTTAGGTCAATTTTCGAGTACACACATGATCCTTGGAGTTGATCAAATAAGTCGTCAATTCTCGGTAGTGGATACCGATTCTTGATAGTTAACTTATTTAATTCACGATAATCTATACACATTCGGAAAGATCCGTCTTTCTTTTTAACAAATAGAATCAGAGCTCCCCACGGTGAAGTACTTGGTCGTATGAATCCATGATCCAGTAATTCTTTTAACTGACTCTGAAGTTCTTTTAACTCGGACGGTGCAAGTCTATATGGAGCACGAGCCACTGGTGCGGCTCCTGGTACTAAATCTATTTGAAATTCTACAGATCTAAATGGAGGTAATCCCGGCAACTCTTCCGGAAAAACTTCAGGAAAATCTCTTGCCACAGGCACGTCGTTGATGCACTTCTCTTTTTCTTTCTTTTCGACTTTATTAACATGTGCTAAGATAGCATAGCACCCTTTCTTCAAGCACTTTTGAGCTTTCAAATAACTAATGAGTTTTAGCTTTGAGTTACCCTTCTCTCCATAAATCATCACCGGCATTCTATCCTTACAAGGAATGCGAATTGCCTTCTTGGCACACACAACTTCAGCTCCTACTTTGGACATCCAGTCCATGCCGACTATTACATCAAAACTTCCTAATTCTACGGGTATTAAGTCAATTTTAAATGTTTCTCCGGCTAAATTTATTTTACAATCACGGCAAATTTTATCGGCTTTAATTAGTTTACCATTAGCTAACTCAATCATGTACTTAGCATCTAGAGGTAATGATGAACAATTCAATTTAGCGTAAAAGCCTCTACTCACGTAACTTCTATCGGCACCAGTATCAAATATAATAGATGCGGATAAGTTATTAATGGTAAACGTACCCGTAACAAGCTCCGGGTCTTCACACGCCTCTCTAGCATTAATAACAAATGCTCTTCCACGTGCAGATCCATTATTCTTCTCTGGATTCGGACACTGGCTCTTATAGTGACCTTGTTTTCCACACCCATAACAAGTAATGGTAGCCAAAGCAGTTCTATTTGCATTGGTGGAAGGAGTCTTGGTACCATTTGTATTTGTAACGAGAGCCCTACAATCTTCAGCAAGATGACCCTTTCGATTACATTTGTTGCATACCACATTACAGTAGCCAGAGTGATGTTTGTGGCATCGGTTGCATAAAGGATTTTGTCCTTTGTAGCCAAAGCTTGAACCACTACCTGCACCTTGTATGGTTTCTTGTTTCTTAAAAGATTGTTGTTGGTTACCTCGATCATAATTTCCATTCCACTTTCTTTTGTTACCTGATACCTTCACATCAGTATTGGATGCTTTCTTATCCATGATGACCTGATCCATTAGCTCGTTTTCCATGGTTATAGCTTCATGAATTGTCTTAGGTTTCGATGCTGTAACGTTTGCCTTGACCTTTTTGGGCAAACCATCTTTGTACATTTCAATCTTCCGTTCTTCGGTTGGAACCAATTCAGGACATAGCAAAACTAATTCCATGAATCGCTGATTGTAGTTGGTGATTTCAGTACCAACAACCTTCAGGCTTCGTAATTCATCTTCCAACTTCCTAACCTCGTTCCTTGGACAATACTCGTTGATTAACATTGTTTTGAATTCTTCCCAAGGAGTATCATAAGCTACATCTCCTCCTACAGCCTTCACATAATTTTTCCACCACGTGAGTGCACTATCTTGTAAAGTGCACGATGCATACTTGGTCATGTCCTTTTCAACACAACCACTTATTTTAAACACAGTCTCCATCTTTTCTATCCACTGGGTTAAACCGATCGGTCCTTCTGTTCCACTGAATGATGAGGGCTTGCAAGCTTGAAAAGTTTTGTAAGTGCACCCCACACGAGGATTTGGGTTAACTGCAGCACCTCTTGCAGCCTCGACCCATAACATTCTGTCGTTCACTCGCTGATTGATGAGTTCCTGGATTTCTTGTTCCGTCATTCGATTCAATCGCGCCATTTCCTAATGAAAGAAAATAATTATTCACATGGATTATTATAGATGTAGTGTGTATTTATAGTACATTATAGCTTGTTAATAATATGAACCAGGTATTATTATAAAAGCCTTTTCTTCTTATTAGCGTTTTATAATTATATCTAGGGTAGTACCTACCCGTTAATGTCCATACTTAATAGCTTAGTACAGAATCAATTACTACCATCTAAATAATACTTAACCATGGAAAATTATTGCATTTCACACTTCACTATTTTACATATGCTTATCTTACATCGAACATTAAGCAAACCACACTAATAATATTATACAAAACATTATATGATCCCATGGTTTAATACGGCAGCGCATCGTTTGGTCTATTTTCTAGGACGTTTAGGTTCAAAGAATCGCTTAACGCTTATCCTGGCTGTCTGCCTATATTTTGGCTGTGGGACTGAAGAACTGGATGCCGGGATAGAACGAATAGGAATAGCGGGAATAGGGGTGGTAGTGTCTAGTGGAGTTGGTGCCACATCATCCTTACTAAACTCGGGATTTGAATTTTCTAATTCATTAGCCTTTCGTTTCTTTCCTAGTTCGAACTCGTCTTTTGTAATTTCCTGTATTTCTTCCTCGGGTTCACTTTCCTCCTCAGGTTCACTTTCCTCCTCGGGTTCACTTTCCTCCTCAGGTTCACTTTCCTCCTCGGGTTCACTTTCCGGGTTCTCTATAGTCGGTTCATCCGGAATTTGTGAGTCTTCCCTAAAGATATTATTTTCGTCATCGGATAGGTTAATGACTGGAACACCATCTGAAGATTCTGGTTCGGAGTCGCTGAACGTGATGACAAGTTTTGAGCCCGACATCTATCACACAACAACTAACCCATTAGTACTACATAATATTTACATATAAATTTTAACCAACAATGATAAGCAATGGTTTTTAAATCAGACCCGGTCAAAGTCCAGACTTACTAATGTATCCTAACGACTTATCAGTTAGACACACTAATGGAAACCTGGTTCGCTAAGACCACCGCTCTGATACCACATGTCATGACCCGTCCTTAACCATAAGAACGTGTTAGATAACGTATGATTTCATTGCGAGGTATTGACCTCTATATGCGACATTTTTAAAAGAGAAACTGCATATATTATACATTACAAACCATAACCATTATTTTTGTTACAAGCTTTAGACAATAAAAAGATGATTATCGTTTAGCGATAATCTTCGACTTACAAACTTTACATATAATGATAACAACACGATTTCGAGCATATTTTACAACACAAATCCTTGGGTATGCAGTTTTATTTTTGACACAAATATGCGTACGCAAGATCCTGCTCAAATTCAACATAATGCAGCGGAAGCTTTAGTAATCACCTGAGAATAGACATGTTTTAAAAGGTCAACATAAAGTTGGTGAGATATAGGTTTAATGCCGGCAGTAATATATATATATATAGACCACAAGATTTCGTATATAAACAGTTTAATAAAAATATTCTAAGTGGTTGAGCACTTGGTAACCATACTTAACATTTAATCACGTCGCATATTCCCTTTATTATGAAATCTTACTACACCGTACCAAGTGTAGTCACGAAACGAAGTACTGTGCAACCGTTGAATACTGGTCGTCCAGTCCGGTTGGGGTTGTCAGGCCCGATAGATCTATCAACAGGATTCGCGTTTACAATACCGCTGTAAATAACAGTTACCAAGCTACAGGGAAGTATGCCAGTGGTACAACTCAACGTAGAATATATTTTTCAGTTACTTGTGTCCATAACGTAAAACATAAAATACATGTATTCTCATCCCGAAATATTTAGAGTTTAAAAGTGGGACTATATACTCACTTTCGTCTTGAAGATATATATATAATTTGACTTGGTCTCCGGTTGATATCACGAACCTATCCATATATAATATATCAATACCTTTTCTTTTTAAACAAACGTCACATATATATACTTGTTATACTTTTAATACTTTGAATAATTCCTTAGTCCGTAGTTAGCAGTTCGTTGTTAGTAATTCAATTTTAATGGTTCATTTTTAGATGTTTAATAAACCCGCAATGAAATAAATAAAACCCCCAACGAAATAAATAAAACCCCATCGTATATGTATTGGTCGAGATTAATCTTGACCCACTGTACCGGTGTTGTCAAATGACGTGTTGCGAACATAAAGTACCGGTGTTGTCAAATGACGTGTTGCGTACAATCATGGGATCTTATGATTAATCTTCTCGTGTTGTTTACGGGTGATCCTGAACCATATAAAATTGAATTATAAGTACATATATATAAAATATCATGTTAACTTAAAAAGATGTGATTTATTTAATTTTTCCCAATTATTTTCGTGGCTAAACTAGTCTTGGATATCCGATTTTGTTTCGGTCATAGTTTCTTCGTTACAACTCCGTTTTCATTGATTCACCTTGCCATCTCCTTGGATCGAGTCCCTCTTTAAGACTATGAACTGTAAATACCTTAGTTTGTATTCAAAATCACACGGCATAGGTCAAACTTTAGTGAAACTTATGAAGTTAATCATTTTCCATCACGTAAACAACCTTAAATGATTATTTTTCTAAAAATACTTATACTTTGAGTTAAATCATGAAATTTTTATGTGTTATCATATTCATAGTAAAAATCATTTTTCCAGAAAATAAACCTCCAATTCAAAGTTTAAGATGGTTTTTAATTATCCAACCCAAAACAGCCCCCGGTGGCACTCCGACGTCGTAAAAACAGTTTTTAAGATAATCTTTGAAAAACCAAGTTATACCTTGTTAAATTAGCATATATTTAAGTTATATTACAGGTCTTGGAGTATTTTAAAAGTTAAGTTAGAAGGATCTATTTAGTTTGCAAACAAGTTTGAAAACATTCAAACTATGTTCTTGTTGTTAAAATTTTATACCACAAAATAAGATAGCTATATATATATGAATCGAATAAGGTTATGAACATAGATTCTACCTCAAGTTCCTTGGACAAGGTTGTTGTAAAAGAGGAGTAAGAACCTAGAACCAAAAGGGTGATGGAAGTGGATGAAAGATTGGAAGTAAGTTGGTGTTCTTGGAAGGATTTCTTGAAGTGTTTTTGTAAGGTTTTCTTATGAGGTTTAAGTGTTGTTTTTGAAGCTAAATGATGGGGAAAATGCTTGGAGATGATCAAGTATGAAGTTAAGAGTATTTTGAGAGAGAAATGGAAGTGTAAGTATGAGAAAATGGGGTGAAGAAATGGTGTGCATGCATAAAAACGTTTTTAGGTTATAAAGGAAAAAAAAGATACCTAACTTTGTTTTCTTGCTAAATAATTCATGCTACTTGAAAAATGGTTGGTTCCACATGTTTCTTAATCATTTAAGGCTGCTAAGGAGCAGATTTTTATTGGTATATACCAATAGTAAATACATCTAGAAGCTGCCTATGATACGCGTACATATACCCTAGGTATACGTATAGAAATCTTTGAGAAAACGGAACGAGGATTCAAATATAGCTATCTTTTGTAAATATACTTATATTGTTTTATGTATTTAAGTCTTTAAAAGTGATTAAATACATTACTTATACGATATATGTATAAACATTATAGGTCATAAGTATTTAAGTCAAATAACGTTACGTATGGTTATCGTTTTGAAAACTTAAGTTAGTAGTTTCAAAATATACTTATAACTTATTGTTATTAATACAAAATGAGATATTAAAACATTCTTAGGTCATGTTAAATATGTATATATACATATATATACATAAACGTATAATTATCATATATTGTATAGTTCGTGATATCATCGGTCAAACTAGACGGTCAAACGTTGTGTAAAACTCTTTTCGAAAAACATAAGTCTCGACAATTTGGATTGCTTATCATATTGGTAAGGTTTAATTTATGTAAATATTAATCTTATAAGTATAGAACGATCGAAAAAGTGCGGGTCGTTACACTATGTTCATGATTCTTAAATCAAGTCGTCCTACTTGTGTAAACATGTAAACTTAACATACAAGTGGTTAGGTGACCTTTATCCCACAAGCATACGAAATTCACCTTAATCATATTAGTTTGCTCATAACGGTTAGGTGACCTTTATCCCATCATGAGTTCCCTAAAATGCCTAAGTGTTACACAAAAGGATGACGTTAAACTTGTTTACCTTCCATGTAACAGGGTTTTTCAAGGTTTCTTTATTCTAGTTCAAGAAAACTTTTATACCATATAATAACATGCATTTAGTGTGTGGCACATGTGAAAAATCTATTTTCATGTCATGTAACAAAACCAATTTTATTACAACTAAGTCCTTTTAGTCACTTCAAATTTAACTAATTAAATCATAGTTTTATTCTTGCATGTAGTTAATAATGTAAGATAAACTTGTAGCATACAAACATACAATCCACAATCAAATAATAAACAACCAAGAATGCAAAGAATATGTTCACAATCAAGCCAATTTGGTAGGCATTTGTTTAGCTGAAAACAAATGTCACTGGTCAATGGGGACAAACACAAATTTGGAGATTCCAAAATCTCCCACTAAATCTTGCATCCAAATGCTTCCTCTTTGTGTTCTTTCTTGTCACCATCTTGTATCTTCATCTTGTTAAAAAAAAAATTATATCCTAATACATTTTTCTTTAGAAAATGAAAATACAACCTAATCTATTTTACATACCAAATATAAAATAAATTACATGACCAAATGAATAAATATTATTACAAACCAAATGAATAATAACAAATCAACCAAACATACAACCAAACACAAGGTCAAGGCTTAGATTGTGAACATCATCATATAACCAAATATGACCAAAATGGAAAAACCCAAAACCCATTTTGGGTCCCCATGAATTCGGCCAAAATCAAACCCACCCAAAACCCGAAAATTTTTTGCATTCTACCTTCATGCATGTTTATAGAATGCAAATATAGTGGGTTTAATAACCATCTCGAAGCATATTTCAACAACTTCGGCTCTAGATACCATTGTTGGGATTTAACATGTTTCAAAAATACTTAAAACCATTTAAGAAATAAACATAGCGGAAGCGTGTAAACCCATTTTGAACATGTTATACTTTAACCATTTAAAGTTAAATCCTAAATAGGATCAAGTTGTGAAATATACTTACAAACTACAAGAGAGCTTAGAGATTATACCTACTCCAAGCTGGGTAGTGGATGGTGAGGATGATGATGAAGAATGTAAGTTCAAAAGGATGAAGCCTCAAGTAGTAATACCCCATGCTTTTGCACCAACACTTTCTAGTTTTGGTTAAGATTTTTCTACACTTGAAATTATCTTGCAAAAAAAATAAAGAAACCTTTTTATTTTCTTGAAACTTTCGGCCAGCTCAAAGGTGAGAGGGAGAGAGTTTTTGCAATCACTTGATGTGTATTTTTTTTAATCTTTTTGTAGTACCCAATGTGTCTAGGTACATATGCATATGAAGATGGGAAGCAACCACACTAAATGACCAATTAAATGTATCTAGGGCATGCAAACTTGCACTCCCAATGCCACTCCCACTTTATAAAATAGTTTTTATAAAATTAGATTTTATAAACTTCTATATTATTTGTTATGTATACTTTATTTATAAAACTCATTTTATAAAATGCAACATAACTTAATTAATTATTTAACCTATAAATAATTAAATCCTTGTTATATAAATTATTCCATAATTTATATACATATCAAGTGATATTAGAAAACCATTTTTCTTATAATTCAAGTGTCGCGTATTTTAATCAACGAACCAATCGCTAAGATCAAATACGAATAAGGTGTCGGTAATCTTGTTATTGGGTATGACCCGACTTGGATCAAAACATACTAGCCACGTTAATTTAATATGTCTCTCCGGCATACGAAATACCTTCAACCCCGAATCGAACACCTTTTTCGCGGTGTGATTCGGACCAAAGTGGCCTCCCATTGGCCCACTATGACAACTTCTTAAAATATCCCGGGCCTCTTGCCCATAAACGCATCTCCTAATCACTTGATTCGCCTCAATGCGGAACAAGTTTGGGTCATCCCAAGAATAATATCGTAAATCATTGAAATTTTTTTTCTTTTGTTGGTAGGACAAACCTTTTCATAAAACATTTGACGCTAAGTAGTTTTCATAGTCGGCAAACCATGGGACTTCATCAACTAGGTCAATTCTCATTAAATGTTCATCCGGGAATGTGTCCCGAATTTTGGTATCATCTAAAGGTTGGAGTCCCGGATTGTCTAACCTTGACAAATGATCGGCCGCCACATTTTCGGCTCCCTTTTTATCCCTAATTTCTATATCAAACTCTTGCAAAAGTAGCACCGAACGAATCAAATGATGCTTTGCATCTTGCTTTTGAAAAAGGTACTTTAGCGCGGAGTGATCCGTGTAGACGGTTGTCTTTGAAAGTACAATATAAGATCGAAACTTATCAAAAGTGAATACTACCGCAAGAAGCTCCTTCTCGGTAGTGGTGTAGTTCAATTGGGCCCCATTTAGGGTTTTTCTTGCATAGTAAATCGGTCTAAAGTGTTGCTCAACTCTTTGACCAAGAACCGCACCTAGTGCATAATCGCTCGCATCGCACATCAACTCAAAGTCTTTGTCCCAATCGGGAGAGATAAGAATAGGTGGGTTAACTAACTTTTCCTTCAACAAATTGAATGCCTCAATGCATTCAACAATAAACAAGAAAGATTGGTCCTTTTCTAACAATTTGATCAAAGGGCAGGCAATTTTTGAAAAATCTTTTATGAACCGTCTATAAAACCCCGTGATAATGCTAAAAACGAACATATATTTCATAGCATTATTTCTCAAGAAAGACAAGCTTTTAGTTGCAATTGTTCTATTTACAAGTGATATTCGTTTAAATAATAAAAGGTGAAGACAAAAGACAGATTCGACGAATTGAAGACGCAAACGACCAAAAAGCTCAAAAGTACAAAAGACAATAAAAAAGGTTCCAATTATTGATAAGAAACGTCTCGAAATTACAAGAGTACAAGATTCAAAACGCAAAGTACAAGATATTAAATTGTACGCAAGGACGTTCGAAAATCCGGAACCGGGACCAGAGTCAACTCTTAACGCTCGACGCAACGGACTAAAAATTACAAGTTAACTATGTATATAAATATAATATAATATATAATTAATTATATTAATTATATATATATTATATTTATAAATAAAAACCGTCGGCAGAGAAAGACTCCAAAGGGACTGAGCTGTAAATTCATTCTCCGCGACTCGCGGAGTTTGAAGAGGATTTCACCGCGAGTCGCGGAGCCCCAAATTCAGAAAATTCCTATAAAGCTCGCGCATTCTGATCGTAAAAATTCACAAAATATATATCTCTCTCTCTCAATATATCGTATATATTTATATTTATATTTTAATTTTAATTTTAATTTTAATTATAATTCTAATAATAAGGGTATGTTAGCGAATATTGTAAGGGTGTAAGTCGAAATTCTGTCCATGTAACGCTACGCTATTTTTAATCATTGTAAGTTATGTTCAACCTTTTTATATTAATGTCTCGTAGCTAAGTTATTATTATGCTTATTTAAAACGAAGTAATCATGATGTTGGGCTAATTACTAAAATTGGGTAATTGGGCTTTGTACCATAATTGGGGTTTGGACAAAAGAACGACACTTGTGGAAATTAGACTATGGGCTATTAATGGGCTTTATATTTGTTTAACTAAATGATAGTTTGTTAATGTTAATATAAAGATTTACAATTGGGCGTCCTTATAAATTACCATATACACTCGATCGGACACGATGGGCGGGGTATTTATATGTACGAATAATCGTTCATTTAACCGGACACGGGAATGGATTAATAGCCACTAGAATAATTAAAACAGGGGTGAAATTACATTCAAGGGTAATTGGTGTAATTGCTAACAAAGTAGTAAAACCTTGGTTTACACGCAGTTGATAACCTGGTGTATTCATTAAACAAAGTATTAAAACCTTGTTACAATTTGAATCCCCAATTAGTTGGAATATTTAACTTCGGGTATAAGAATAATTTGACGAGGACACTCGCACTTTATATTTATGACTGATGGACTGTTATGGACAAAAACCAGACGGACATATTAAATAATCCAGGACAAAGGACAATTAACCCATGGGCATAAAACTAAAATCAATACGTCAAACATCATGATTACTGAAGTTTAAATAAGCATAATTCTTTTATTTCATATTTAAATTCCTTTATTTTATATTTAATTGCACTTCTAATTATCGCATTTTTATTATTATTGTATTTAATTGCACTTTTAATTATCGTCCTTTTTAATTATCGCAAGTTTATTTTATCGCACTTTTATTATTCGCAATTTCATTATCGTTATTTACTTTACGCTTTAATTTAAGTCTTGTATTTATTTTATATTTTACATTAGGTTTTAACTGCGGCTAAAGTCTTAAAATCGACAAACCGGTCATTAAACGGTAAAACTCCCCCTTTTATAATAATAATATTACTTATATATATGTTTGTATTTTTATAAAAGTAAATTAATATAGCGTTGAGCTTTGTTTAAAAAAGATTCCCTGTGGAACGAACCGGACTTACTAAAAACTACACTACTGTACGATTAGGTACACTGCCTATAAGTGTTGTAGCAAGGTTTAAGTATATCCATTCTATAAATAAATAAATATCTTGTGTAAAATTGTATCGTATTTAATAGTTTTTCCTAGTAAAATATAAACTATTTCGTATCCCTTAGCTTTGACATCAAGTATTTTTGGTGCCGCTGCCGGGGACACTCTTAAACGCCGGAAGCGCAACGCTAATATAAAAAAAAAAGATTTTTAGTTAACTTTTATTAAAATTCGTTTTTGTAAAAATACGTTTTAATTATTCAAAAATATAAAAAGAAAAACAAAAATATAAGTATTTTTAAGATTTTGTTAAATATTTAAGTTTTATAAGTTTCTTTATTTTTATTTTAGTTTATAAAAATATAAGTTTTTATTTAAATATCTTTTATTTATATAAAAACAGAAAACAGAAAATAAAAAAAAATAAATAAAGAAAAACGCGTCGAATTTAATAAGCTGTCATCTGAATTTCTGAACCCCGCGACTCGCGGGGTTTTCTTTATAAATTACCGCAACTCGCGGAGTTTCTCTGACACCGACAGAAACCCTAAACTGCATTTATTACGGATTATTATTAATTATTATTATTATTAACCCTAATTATTATTATTATTATAATTAAGTTTATTTTTAACTTAAGTTTTATTTAATTTATATTTTAGTTAAATTAGTTTAATTAAATTGTAAAATTAGTAGTTTTATTAAATAAATAATATAAAAATAATATTTTTATAAAAATTGTAATTTTTACAACTTTTTGTATATTTTTATATTTTGTCCCTTTTTAATCGTTGTAGCGTAATATTTGTATTTTTCGCTCATATTTAATTTTAAACTTAGTTCTTGCCATAGTCATTTTTACTCCTAGATTTTTAGGCTTTGCCGTAGAATTTCTTAAGTGCTTTTTCTTTAGACTAAGATTTAGGTGCTTTAGAATTTTGCGACGCCTTTTTAAGTTTTAGTTTCTTTTTAAGTTATTTCCATTTGGGATATAGTTTTTCCTGTAAGCTTTAATATTTTTAGACACCTTTTACTATGTATCAATTATCATTCCAATTAGTAATTTCAATTTGCGATTATAATTTTAAGTTAGTTGTAGTAATAAGGTTAGGTTAGTCAAGTATTTTTAAGTTTTTATAAGTTTCTTTTATTTTTCCGTCACCTTTTATTTTTCAACCATTTTTTCTTTTTCGACCTTTTTCGACGAACTCTTTTTCTTTCTTATTTCTCGCTATTCTAGTTTTAGGACATAGATTTTTATTCTACTTCTTATCTAAATTTCTAAAAATTACGAAAATTTATTTTAAGTGGTTAAATTAATAGACATCAAAATTTTCTGGTTCGTAGTAATAGTTGGATTTGTACGTGGACCGGGTTATTGGAGCCAAACAGTCCTCAATTATATTGAGACCAAACGAATCCTGCCCCTCTGCTGCATCTTTTGGCTATTCGAAACGTGGGCAAAATCAGAAAAGTCTATTGGTTGGATAACTTATTATAATTTTTCTTTCCTTTTTAAAACTAATAGGATATTCAGTGAATGCACCGAGCAAGACGCTCACCACCTTTTGTACGTTCACCACCTGTAACTAGATCAAGACATTTAGCAAATATTACCGCCGTTGATTTTTCTTTAGAATCGTCATCCAGTCGACCAAGTACTTCAGTTCAAATTTCCGATAATCCATTTTTTGAAACCAACCTCACAATTGAGAATCCGGAAAATATTCAGGAACGGTTCGTAGATCCTGAACCATTAAACTTTCCTCCGGAACCACCAATCATTCAAACAGAGATTGTTGAGGAACGAACCATTAAATCAGAATCATCTAGTGATACCGATTCAACAAATTCAATTATGGAAAATCTGGAACCTTTAAGTATGGAAGACCGAATGAGAGCTAAACGCACTGGCCAAGGTCACGCAATTACTCATCCAGACATTAATGCGCCAGATTATGAAATCAAAGGACAAATTCTATACATGGTGACTAATCAATGGCAATTTAGTGGTACGCCGAAGGAAGATCCAAATGAAGATCTACGTACCTTTAATAGGATCTGCACACTATTTAAAATCCGAGAAGTGGAGGATGAACAGATATATCTCATGTTATTTCCCTGGACTTTAAAGGGAGAAGCCAAAGATTGGTTGGAATCGTTACCTGAAGGGGCGATTGATACATGGGACGTTTTAGTTGACAAATTTCTTAAACAATTCTTTCCTGCATCTAAAGCCGTAAGACTTCAAGCAGAAATTGTTACGTTTACACAGAAACCAAATGAAACTCTATATGAGGCGTGGACTAGATATGGAAAGTTGTTAAGAGGATGTCCGCAACATGGTTTAGACACCTGTCAAATAGTACAAATATTCTACCAAGGATGCGACATCACTACAAGAAAAGACATAGATATAGCAGCTGGTGGTTCTATTATGAAGAAAACCGAAACTGATGCTTACAAAATTATTGATAACACTGCTTCCCACTCACATGAGTGGCACCAAGAAAAAGATATCATTAGATCATCTAAAGCAGCTAGAGCCGATTCTAGCCATGACTTAGATTCCATTTCCACAAAGATAGATGCTGTGGAAAGACGAATGGAAAAGATGACTAAAGATATTCACTCAATACGAATTAGTTATGAGCAGTGTGGAGGACCACATTTGACAAAAGATTGTCTCAGTATTGAATTAATAATGGAACAAAGAGAGAATATTTCATACATAAACCAAAGGCCTGGAAATAATTATCAGAATAATTATCAACCGCCAAGACCGATTTACAATCAAAACCAGAATTATAACCGAAATATTCCATACAACAACCAACAAGGTCCTAGCAATCAACAAGTATCCAATAATAATTACAATCAGCAAAGACCAAATTTTCAAAACAAACCACCACAACAAACCGATGATAAAAATCCGAATTTAGAAGATATGATGACGAAGCTAGTTGAAACTCAAACGCAGTTTTTCACCTCTCAGAAACAAACCAATGAACAAAATGCTCAAGCATTTAGAAATCAACAAGCTTCTATTCAAAATCTGGAACAAGAAGTAAGTAACCTAGCAAGGTTAATAGGTGAAAGAAAACTGGGAAGTCTACCTAGTGATACAAATACTAACCCCCGGAATGAAACAGCTAAAGCTATTACCACAAGAAGTGGTACAACACTTAAACCACCTGAAATACCTGTAACTTCTGATGAAGCTATTCCTACTCCACAAGAACCACAACCTGATCAAGATAAGGAAAAAGAACCGGTAGTTGAAAAGGTTAATGAAGATAACACAGTTAAGGATAAACCTTATGTTAAACCATACCAACCACCACTTCCTTACCCGAGTAAAATGAAGAAAGAAAAACTTGAAGCCGAGCAATCCAAATTCTTGGATATGTTTAAACAGATAAATGTAAATCTTCCTTTCATTGATGTGATTTCAAGAATGCCTAGATATGCTAAATTCTTGAAAGATCTAATCTCAAATAGAAAGAAAATGGAAGAACTCTCGGCTGTTACTATGAATGCTAATTGTTCAGCAGTGCTGTTGAATAAGATACCAGAAAAGCTATCTGATCCAGGAAGTTTCACAATTCCATATTTTCTGGGTAGTCTTAGTTCAATAGAAGCATTGGCAGACTTAGGTGCTAGTATAAATCTAATGCCGTATTCACTATACGCTAAACTAGACCTTGGAGAATTGAAACCAACCAGAATAAGCATACAACTAGCCGATAGATCAATAAAATATCCTAGAGGGATAATGGAGAACATGCTAGTTAAAGTTGGTACTTTAGTATTTCCAGTAGATTTTGTTGTTTTGGACATGGAAGAAGATTCTCAAGTTCCTCTCATATTAGGAAGACCATTCTTAAACACGGCTAAAGCAATGATAGACGTGTTCGGTAAGAAACTGACCCTAAGTATAGAGGATGAGAGTGTTACCTTTTCAGTTGATAGAGCAATGCAACAACCACAATCTGCAGATGATACATGTTATTATATTCAAACTATAGATGCACATGCAGAATTATTAGAAGAATTTCCAGAATTACAAGGAACAGGAGAATGTTCTTTAGGAGAAGGTAATGAACCAATTGATGAAGCTGAAATGTTAGCTACACTTATAGCTAATGGATATGAACCAACAACAGAAGAAATTCAAATGCTAAAAGAAGAAGACAGATATCGATATAAATCATCGATAGAAGAACCTCCGAAAGTAGAGTTAAAGCCACTTCCAAACCATTTGGAATACGCTTATTTACATGGTGAATCTGAATTACCTGTAATAATATCATCTTCTCTTACTGAAAATGAGAAATCACAACTCATTTCTGTGTTGAAAGCTCATAAACCAGCCATTGCATGGAAGATTCATGATATTAAAGGAATAAGTCCTTCGTATTGCACACATAAAATCTTTATGGAAGAAGGTCATAAAACGTATGTGCAACGCCAACGAAGACTAAATCCTAATATGCAAGATGTAGTTAAGAAGGAGATTATTAAACTGCTAGATGCAGGTTTGATATATCCAATTTCTGATAGTCCATGGGTAAGCCCAGTTCAATGCGTACCTAAGAAGGGTGGCATGACTGTCATTACAAATGAAAAAAATGAGCTTATTCCTACTAGGACTGTAACAGGATGGCGTGTATGTATTGATTATAGAAAATTAAATGACGCCACCAGAAAAGATCACTTTCCCTTACCTTTCATAGATCAAATGTTGGAAAGATTAGCCGGAAACAGTTACTATTGTTTTCTAGATGGATTTTCCGGATATTTTCAAATTCCAATAGCACCCGAAGATCAAGAGAAAACCACATTCACGTGCCCTTATGGTACTTTTGCTTACAAACGCATGCCATTTGGACTTTGCAACGCCCCTGCAACCTTTCAAAGGTGTATGATGGCGATTTTTCACGACATGATAGAAGAATGCATGGAAGTATTCATGGATGACTTTTCAGTCTTCGGTGATACATTTAAATCATGTCTAGTTAATCTGGAACGAATGCTAATTAGATGCGAAAAATCAAATCTAGTACTTAATTGGGAGAAATGCCATTTCATGGTTAAAGAAGGCATCGTTCTTGGACATAAAATTTCAAAAGAAGGAATTGAAGTGGATAGAGCTAAAGTAGATGTAATTGCTAAACTTCCACATCCCACCAATGTTAGAGGAGTTAGGAGTTTTCTAGGGCATGCCGATTTTTACCGACGTTTCATAAAAGATTTTTCTAAAATTGCCACTCCTATGAATAAACTCCTAGAAAAGGATGCGCCATTCATCTTTTCAGATGAGTGTATCAAATCTTTTAATATTCTTAAAGAGAAACTCACTAATGCGCCGATCATGATAACACCAAATTGGA
The DNA here is from genome assembly GCF_046630445.1 of Rutidosis leptorrhynchoides. Classification (NCBI taxonomy): domain Eukaryota; kingdom Viridiplantae; phylum Streptophyta; class Magnoliopsida; order Asterales; family Asteraceae; genus Rutidosis; species Rutidosis leptorrhynchoides. The sequence goes on from NC_092333.1 coordinate 194,850,062, forward strand.
ATCTACCATTTGAACTAATGTGCGATGCAAGTGATTTTGCAATGGGAGCCGTTTTAGGACAAAGGATTGAAAAACGATTTCAACCTATATATTATGCTAGTAAGACGTTACAAGGAGCACAAACGAACTATACAACTACTGAAAAAGAACTCCTTGCTATTGTCTTTGCTTTTAACAAATTTCGATCATATCTCGTTCTAGCAAAAACGGTGGTCTATACCGACCATTCTGCTCTTAGATACCTATTTTCAAAACAAGATGCTAAACCAAGATTAATCAGTTGGATCTTACTCTTACAAGAGTTTGATATTGAAATCCGAGATAAAAGAGGAGCAGAAAATCTCGCCGCTGATCATCTTTCTCGTCTTGAAAATCCCGAATTAGAAGTTCTAAATGAATCGGCCATACAAGACAACTTTCCTGATGAATATCTATTGAAGATAGATTATAATGAAATCCCATGGTTTGCAGACTATGCAAACTACTTTGTTTGTGGATTCCTTGAAAAAGGATTATCGTACCAAAGACGAAAGAAATTCTTCAGTGATATAAAACACTATTTCTGGGAAGATCCACACCTGTTTAAAAGTTGTCCCGATGGAATAATACGTCGATGTGTATTTGGAGATGAAGCTAGTAAAATTTTAAACCATTGTCACACAGGACCAACAGGAGGGCATTATGGGCCTCAACTAACAGCAAGAAAAGTTTATGATGCTGGATTCTATTGGCCTACAATTTACAAAGACGCACACCTTCTTTGCAAATCCTGTGATGCTTGTCAAAGGGCCGGAAAAATAAGTCAACGTGATGAAATGCCACAAAATGTCATCCAAGTATGTGAAGTATTTGACATTTGGGGTATTGACTTTATGGGTCCATTTCCAAAATCTAATAATAATCTATATATACTCGTAGCCATTGATTATGTATCTAAATGGGCGGAAGCACAAGCTCTCCCAACTAACGATGCACGAGTTGTAGTCAACTTTTTAAAACGTCTTTTTGCAAGGTTTGGAACACCGAAAGCTTTAATAAGTGATCGGGGTACTCATTTCTGTAATAATCAACTTGAGAAAGTTCTTAAAAGATATGGAGTAACTCATAAAATCTCCACCGCATATCATCCACAAACAAGTGGACAAGTTGAAAATACCAACCGAGCTTTAAAACGTATTCTAGAGAAAACCGTAGGATCAAATCCGAAGGAATGGTCCATTAAATTGGAGGATGCACTCTGGGCTTTTAGAACAGCCTACAAAACTCCAATTGGAACCACACCTTTTAGACTTGTTTATGGAAAAGCATGTCATCTTCCAGTAGAAATTGAACACAAAGCATTTTGGGCTTTGAAGACATGTAATCTTTATTTACATGAAGCTGGACGTCTACGATTAAGTCAACTAAACGAATTAGAAGAATTAAGACATGAAGCATACGAAAATTCGTTAATCTATAAAGAAAGAACGAAGAAATGGCATGATAAAAGAATCAGAAGTTCAAAAGAATTTAAAGTAGGAGACAGAGTTCTTCTTTTCAATTCACGATTCAAGCTATTTCCTGGAAAATTGAAATCAAGATGGTCTGGACCATTCATAGTCAAAAGAGTTTTCCCATACGGAACGATAGAATTAATAAATTCAAATGGGATTGAATTTAAAGTTAATGGTCACAGAGTTAAACATTACATACATGGTCCGATGGAAGTCGACAACGAAGTTAATCACAATTTCGACACCACAACTAACTAAGTGTGGGGAGAATCAAGTCTTTAAAGGATAATATGTATTTCTGTTAGAGTTAGATTATCTGTTTTCGTGTAGTTCTCGAAAATGGAACCCGAATGGTCTTTTCCTAGCAGACCCTAAAGAACTAGTCTTCTCCCCCCATTCTGAATTTTTATTTTTTTTTTAGGTTTTTACGAAATGAAGACTGCCTGTGAACTAAATCATGGTCTAATGCTACACGCTTTGATCACTAAACGTAATAATGACATACTACCGAGTGAAATAGTATCAGTAATCAGAAAAAGAATGGACGGAGTTAGAAAAGAATCCAGATGCGAAGATAATAAGTTACAATTTGGTAAAGGAAAATCAAAATCCGCAGCGAAAAGAAGAGCACGACACCTAGAAAGATGTCACAAATGCGGAAAATGGTCACATGGAGGTAAATGTTCAAATAATCAAACCTATTCAAATACCGAATTTGTTACTTTATGCAGAGACGGACCGTTCATATGTTTAGAAGAAAAGACACTGAATGCGCGAGGTTACGCCTATGTAGCCATGGAAAACCAATTAAACCGACTATCTTATGAATGGGATAGATCATATAACTAAGAAATCTATTTCACAGGTATGTCTGTACAGTTTTTATTTTTATTTTTATTTTTAACCTTTTGATAATAAACGCTAATTTGTTCGCTAAAAAGTATTAAATTGGTATTGAATAAAATTAGGTTTGGCGACCGAAATTATTGATATCATTCAAAAATTTATTACATCACTGCGAAATTTGACGTTTATTCTTAAGGTATAAATATCTTTAATCAATCAACCCAAAATATTTCAAAAATTCGTCATGAGTTAAATTAGGTCTTGGAACCGAAATTACTTTACCGAAAAGAGGGGCGCATATTTTTGATAATATTTGATTGATTAAAGTGGGATAAAAAGACAAAAAGATTTTTAAATTTATTTTTACCATGTTTTTAAAATTAATATTTAAATCTTAAATTAATATTGTAAACTTTGTAAAAACAATATATTTAAAATTGTAAATATTTGAAAAATTAATATAAGTTTGGTATGAATTTATAATATTAATTTTTAAATTAAGATTGGTGTGAACTTTTAATTTTTAAAATATAAATTTTTAATTTTATGCATTTTAAATTTTAAGTTTGGTGTGAATTTTTAATATTAATTTTGAAGTTGTGTGAATTTAAAAACAAAAATTTACTTTATCTCATTAAGTTAAGAATATGATTTTTAAAATTCGTCGTAAGTTGAAGACTAGGTCTTTGAACCGAAATTGCTTTACCCGAGGGAGGGACGAGAACTTTTATTATCATTATTTTTAAACCTTATTGAATTAAAGTATGCCAAAAACATAAAAAAAAAAAAAAAAACCCAAAAATCTTAGCTTTTAAAACAATCGCTACAAAAAGACAAATTTTAAAATTTTGTCGAGGGACGGACTAGGACATCGATCCGAAACGACCTCGTCCTAAATAAGAAGGGAAAAAAAATTTAAAAATTAAGTACTTAATTGTTTTATAAGTTAATGATTATAAAAAAAAAATATATATATATATATATATATCAAACTCCGCGACTCGCGGAGTTTGAAGGGTTATTCACCGCGAGTCGCGGAGGGACTAAAAATCAGAAAAAAAAATATACCCGCAGAACAGATCAGTCCCCAACCCAAAACAAAAACATACTGCGAATTCTGCACGAAAAAACCCGAGAAAAAAAGCCCCAAAATCACAATTTTTAACCGTTAATCATCAAATCTTTTGCTAAAATCATGTTGAGAAGGATGCTATCTAAGAATTACTCAAGAAAAACGGTAAATTTCTACACATAAACACCATTTAATCCGAAATTTGGTGTTCTTGAGTCATTTTTTTCCCAATTTGATTTTGATGCTTTTTAGTGTAATTAGGCTTAAATTGTTTATGTATTATGCTTGTATAACCTAGATTGATGCTGTTTAACATGATTAGAAGCCTTAAACTTCAAATTTTGAGTAATCTAGGGTTTGTGTTCTTGAGCAAATTTGGGGCTTTTTGATATAAACAGGTTATGGCCGATTTTTGTCATGAATTGTTGCTAAAATAAGTAGTGTAACATGTTTAGGTAGTTAAATGATCCAAACTTTGAGCCTAAATATGATTTTGAGAATTAAAGTGGACTTTTTCAAGTCTAAAATTCATGAACTTGATTTTTGAAAGATAATGCCATTTGAGACTTGTTTAATTGCTAGTAATGATTATTTTGACATGTTATTTGAGTTGAATGCTTATGAACTTGGCGAACATTTTCGTATATGCTTATTTGAAAAAGTGTAGATTTGATAAAAATGTGAAAATGAGCTTAAGTTTGATATAAATTGATAATGTCATTGTAATTATTTTGATTGATGATTTTGCTGACACTAATGCATATTTGGATGCACAAAAATTGTGTTTGATGTGTTTTGCAGAATGAAAGGGGTGAATCTTCATCCCAAGCCCGCAATGCTCCTGCTGAGAATTTGGAACAACAGGAGGTGGATAACTACTACAAGCAGGATATACCTCATCCAGTCATGACCTTTTCTGATATGCACTTGGAAGAGTTGCACCCGAACCTGAGATTTGACAGACTTTGGATAGATTATCCAAAATATCAAAGGGGTTTGCATACTCTTCATTCTAAGGTTGTTGAGGTACCGAGGGTCATAGAATGGGGACCCTTAGAAGCTGTAGAATTGGCCGGGCCAATTAGAGAATTACTTGTACAGAGGTATGGCAATTCTTCTTTTAATGACTGGGTTCATTTATTCACCATGCATAGACCTGTATATAAAGTATGGTGTGAAGAATTGTTATGTAGTATAGAGTTGAATGATCGGGTAGCTAGTTTAACCGATCGTTCTTTTATTAGATTTTTGTTAGGCGGTTCGATGCGCCACATGTCTTTACTGGACATGGCTCAGGCTTTACGTATATATATGCCTGAGGAGTTAGCGTCTGCCGATTGTAGAGGGTTGATACTAAACGGTAGAAAGATAGATGAAAATTTTGATACACACGGTGTGTGGAGTCAAATGACAAGCCATCACCATTTCAAAGGGGGAAATTACTCTTATTTGGATATAGATAGAGCCGAATTAAGAGTGATTCATAGGTTTTTAGCTAATTCGATTACACAAAGGGGTAAGAACAAGGAAAAAGTAAATGAACAGGATTTGTTTTACCATATGTGTATTCGAGACCCACAAAGCGCTGTAAGTATACCGTATTGTGTGGGTTATTATTTATCAGCTATGGTTCGGGGGATGCGACCGCATAGCATAATAGGAGGTGGTATTTTTATTACTTTGATTGGTGAATATCTCGGTGTGGATATAAGTCGGGGGGGATTATTAGTAGAAGAACCAGAACCCCGCGATACTATAGGTTTAAATGTATACCATGGTGCAAAAGTTTTGAAGAGGCGGAATAACGCCGCAGTACGATACCATGGTAGACATCCACAGGTGGAGAGAAACCAACAGCAAGGTAATGTAGGAGGGGGGAATGAGATGCAAGAAATGCAAAGGTTTATAGCTTCTCAGGAATACGAAAATGCTAGACAGAGAGCATTTGAAGATTGACAATTTCATCAGAACCAAATCATAGCTCATTGCCAACATATAGGTAGAAACTATATTCCTACACCGAAACCCATCTTCCCTCCTTGGTCTATAGAGATGCAGCCACCATATCCTACGTATGACCCTGCCGAAGCATTCTATAGCACCTATGGTTATGCCTGGAACCCCTATTGGTACCAATATCATCCTTAGTTTACTTATTATTTTTATTTTTATTTTGTAATTTGTAATTATTGATACGTTTAATACTTTTGTTAATATTGTAATCATTTTTATAATTATCTAACTTTTATTCTTAGATTTTAATAATTTTTGAATGTGGGGTAATATACCAAACTTCAAAAATATGTATATATGTTTGCAGTTTATCTTATGTACACAACAGGGTAAAACAACGCATTTTCAAAGACTGGCATTAAGTTCAGCAAAAGCAACTAATTTTGACAACAAGATGCAAAATATATGTGAAATAACAACAAGACGGAATGAACAAATGATGTGCACCATTTATCATTCAGCAAACAAACGCCAATATATTTGGAAACTTTGGTAAAAATTTAATCATTTTCACACAAATCACCCTCAATAATTTAAATTGTTACTGATTTCTTGCAAATGAAGGCATTGCAAGATCTTAAGTGTGGGAAGGGGTTAAATTCTTTCGGATTTTAAAATTTTTATCTTAAACACTTGGTTACCATTAAAAATACTAGTAAAGCAGTAGTTGTATTAGAATCTAGTGCTCTCTGATAAAAAAGAACAGCCCTAGTCTTATATACTGACTACCCAATTCTAGTAAAAATTTTCAAAATTTTCAATTAAATGAATTCAAAATCATGTTTATACATATTTATGAACGATAAAACTAGGTTTTAACACCGAAATTATTGTTACCTCAGAAAGGACATAAATTGAGAAACAAACCAAAATGTTAAAATTCATTTAAAATGGAATAGAGGACGATAAAAAGGAAAATAAAAGCCAAGTGTGGGAAAATTTACCAAGTTATCTTAAACATATGTCACATATTTCTGTAACAAATAACTAAAAATACTTTTGCTTTGGGCTAAACTAAACTGTTTTACCCGATGAAAGAAAAGAAGAGATGGATCTACACGATGAATTAATTCCATCATTAAAATGAAATAAAGTCTTCCGAAAAAGACACGCGCTTCTTGATTTAGGTCATGAAGTTGTCATCCAGACCAGTTGTAGGTTGACGAAAAATCTAGAAAAGTCATCTCTAAAATCAGCAGGAAATCCACGGAACTCAGCATCAAACAGGGTCACCAAGTGGTCAGATTTATCCTAACCATGAGAAAGATTTATCTCGTACAATGGGGGGGCACCATGCAAATTAGCTGGATAAGACTAATGAATCAGATCCCCAGAAAGGATAATCTCCTTAAAGATTAAAAATCAGCTTTTAAGACTGATATTACTCAATCCTTGAGATTGACCTTAAAGATTGAGAATTCAAACTCATGGAATTCAATGATATCTAAACTCGAGCTTGAACGAGAAAATATTTTGATCAAAATTACAAACCGATTTGTTTTCTGAAAACCCTATTTTCAATGCGTTCATTACCATTGAACGTAAAATCCTAGGAATTCACCTGGAATTCATTAGGTCACCTGAACTAAAACGGGTGTCAACCGTAAGAACGGTGGTTGCATAGCATGGTCAAAGACAGGACCTTGTGCCATACCGAAAAATTATGAGGGTGAGCTTTACTATTGCTCCTACCAAGGATAGTAATTGCGTCCGACACGTTATAAACCATAATTAAAAGCATGTCAGGGGACATTGCCTTAACAGTTGCTTGTTCAACGCTTTCCTTTACAACCAGATGGTAGTTTACCGAAAGGTAATATACGGGACAAGTAAACTGGACGTGTTGCTTTCCAAATACAAGGTTAGCAAGTGGGTGACACAAAACTATAAGTTTTGAGCTAAAATTTTCAAATCTGAAACCCACCAAACCCACAAAAATATTTTGCAAACACCGGTAAAGGGTTATCCCGGAAAACTTATCTAGGGTAAAAACTAGATTTAATTTTCAAAAGATCAAATGTTTTCCTAAAGATCCAATTTCCTTAATGGATCTAAATTTTTATAGTCATGTGGGACTGTAAACCATATCGTTACTACCATTGTTTATACCGCCGTATAGAAATCACTGATGTACAAAGTGTGAAGAATAAAGAAGTGATTCTAGTATTTCAAGACGATATTGCTTGAGGACAAGCAACGCTCAAGTGTGGGAATATTTGATAATGCTAAAAACGAACATATATTTCATAGCATTATTTCTCAAGAAAGACAAGCTTTTAGTTGCAATTGTTCTATTTACAAGTGATATTCGTTTAAATAATAAAAGGTGAAGACAAAAGACAGATTCGACGAATTGAAGACGCAAACGACCAAAAAGCTCAAAAGTACAAAAGACAATCAAAAAGGTTCCAATTATTGATAAGAAACGTCTCGAAATTACAAGAGTACAAGATTCAAAACGCAAAGTACAAGATATTAAATTGTACGCAAGGACGTTCAAAAATCCGGAACCGGGACCAGAGTCAACTCTTAATGCTCGACGCAACGGACTAAAAATTACAAGTTAACTATGTATATAAATATAATATAATATATAATTAATTATATTAATTATATATATATTATATTTATAAATAAAAACCGTCGGAAGAGAAAGACTCCAAAGGGACTGAGCTGTAAATTCATTCTCCGCGACTCGCGGAGTTTGAAGAGGATTTCACCGCGAGTCGCGGAGCCCCAAATTCAGAAAATCCCTATAAAGCTCGCGCATTCTGATCGTAAAAATTCACAAAATATATATATATCTCTCTCTCTCTCTCAATATATCGTATATATTTATATTTTAATTTTAATTTTAATTTTAATTATAATTCTAATAATAAGGGTATGTTAGCGAATATTGTAAGGGTGTAAGTCGAAATTCTGTCCGTGTAACGCTACGCTATTTTTAATCATTGTAAGTTATGTTCAACCTTTTTATATTAATGTCTCGTAGCTAAGTTATTATTATGCTTATTTAAAACGAAGTAATCATGATGTTGGGCTAATTACTAAAATTGGGTAATTGGGCTTTGTACCATAATTGGGGTTTGGACAAAAGAACGACACTTGTGGAAATTAGACTATGGGCTATTAATGGGCTTTATATTTGTTTAACTAAATGATAGTTTGTTAATGTTAATATAAAGATTTACAATCGGGCGTCCTTATAAATTACCATATACACTCGATCGGACACGATGGGCGGGGTATTTATATGTACGAATAATCGTTCATTTAACCGGACACGGGAATGGATTAATAGCCACTAGAATAATTAAAACAGGGGTGAAATTACATTCAAGGGTAATTGGTGTAATTGCTAACAAAGTAGTAAAACCTTGGTTTACACGCAGTTGATAACCTGGTGTATTCATTAAACAAAGTATTAAAACCTTGTTACAATTCGAATCCCCAATTAGTTGGAATATTTAACTTCGGGTATAAGAATAATTTGACGAGGACACTCGCACTTTATATTTATGACTGATGGACTGTTATGGACAAAAACCAGACGGACATATTAAATAATCCAGGACAAAGGACAATTAACCCATGGGCATAAAACTAAAATCAATACGTCAAACATCATGATTACTGAAGTTTAAATAAGCATAATTCTTTTATTTCATATTTAAATTCCTTTATTTTATATTTAATTGCACTTCTAATTATCGCATTTTTATTATTATTGTATTTAATTGCACTTTTAATTATCGTCCTTTTTAATTATCGCAAGTTTATTTTATCGCACTTTTATTATTCGCAATTTCATTATCGTTATTTACTTTACGCTTTAATTTAAGTCTTGTATTTATTTTATATTTTACATTAGGTTTTAACTGCGACTAAAGTCTTAAAATCGACAAACCGGTCATTAAACGGTAAAAACCCCCCTTTTATAATAATAATATTACTTATATATATGTTTGTATTTTTATAAAAGTAAATTAATATAGCGTTGAGCTTTGTTTAAAAAAGATTCCCTGTGGAACGAACCGGACTTACTAAAAACTACACTACTGTACGATTAGGTACACTGCCTATAAGTGTTGTAGCAAGGTTTAAGTATATCCATTCTATAAATAAATAAATATCTTGTGTAAAATTGTATCGTATTTAATAGTATTTCCTGCTAAAATTAATAACTATTTTATATACACCCCGCTGCACATCACCCCGCATGCCTAAGAAAACTTCGGATTGCTTTTACATCCAATGGTCTAGGTAAGTCCTTTATCACAATAATTTTAGCCTTGTCAACCTCAATTCCTACCTTAGAAATTTTATGTCCCAAAACTATCCCCTCGTTTACCATGAAGTGACATTTTTCCCAATTAAGAACCAAATTTGCATTTTCACAATGTGTTAACATTTTATCAAGATTTTTAAGACAATGGTCGAATGAATCTCCGAATACCGAAAAATCATCCATGAAATCCTCCATAGTATCCTCAACCATATCCAAGAAAATAGCAAGCATACATCGTTGGAATGTCCCCGGGGCATTGCGTAGCCCAAAAGGCATCCTCCGATACGTAAATGTACCATAGGGACATGTAAAGGTTGTCTTTTCTTGATCCTCGAGGTCTATCGGGATTTGGAAGTATCCCAAAAACCCGTCAAGAAAGCAATAGAATTCTCTCCCGCTCAAACGTTCGATCATTTGATCGATGTAGGGGAGTGGAAAATGGTCTTTTCGTGTTGCATCATTTAGACGTCTATAGTCAATTGATAATGCTAAAAACGAACATATATTTCATAGCATTATTCCTCAAGAAAGACAAGCTTTTAGTTGCAATTGTTCTATTTAAAAGTGATATTCGTTTAAATATTAAAAGGTGAAGACAAAAGACAGATTCGACGAATTGAAGACGCAAACGACCAAAAAGCTCTAAAGTACAAAATACAATCAAAGAGGTTCCAATTATTGATAAGAAACGTCTCAAAATTACAAGAGTACAAGATTCAAAACGCAAAGTACAAGATATTAAATTGTACGCAAGGACGTTCGAAAATCCGGAACCAGTACCTGAGTCAACTCTTAACGCTCGACGCAACGGACTAAAAATTACAAGTTAACTATGTATATAAATATAATATAATATATAATTAATTATATAAATTATATATATATTATATTTATATAATAAACCGTCGGTAAACAAAGAGCCAAAATGGAGTGAGCTGTAATTACAAACTCCGCGATTCGCGGAGTTTGAAGAGCAAAAAGGCCGCGAGTCGCGGAGCCCCAAAAACTGAAACTCCCTATAAAGCCCAACGAATTCTGATCAATTTTTCATCCAATATATCCATCCATCTATATACGTTATATTTATATTTATAATTTATATTTTAATTTTAATTATAATTTTAATCCTATTAATAAGGGTATGTTAGCGAATGTTGTAAGGGTGTAAGTCAAAATTCTGTCCGTGTAACGCTACGCTATTTTTAATCATTGTAAGTTATGTTCAACCTTTTTACATTAATGTCTCGTAGCTAAGTTATAATTATGCTTATTTAATACTGAAGTAATCATGATGTTGGGCTAATTACTAAAATTGGGTAATTGGGCTTTGTACCATAATTGGGGTTTGGATAAAAGAACGACACTTGTGAAAATTAGACTATGGGCTATTAATGGGTTTTATATTAACTAAAAAATACCTTGTTAATTTAATATACAAACTTATAATTCGACATATTTATATATAACCACATACGCTTGACTGGGTACTGTGGGCGGGATATCTATAAATACCAATAATTATTCATTTTACCGGACACGGAACTGGATTAATAGTTAAATAGACTTGTTGAAACAGGGGTGAATTACATTCAAGGGTAATTGGTGTAATTGTTAACAAAGTAGTAAAACCTTGGTTTACACGCAGTCGATAACCTGGTGTATTCATTAAACAAAGTATTAAAACCTTGTTACAATTCGAATCCCCAATTAGTTGGAATATTTGACTTCGGGAATAAGAATAGTTTGACGAGGACACTCGCACTTTATATTTATGACTGATGGACTGTTATGGACAAAAACCAGACGGACATATTAAATAATCCAGGACAAAGGACAATTAACCCATGGGAATAAAACTAAAATCAAAACGTCAAACATTATGATTACGGAAGTTTAAATAAGCATAATTCTTTTATTTCATATTTAATTTCCTTTATTTTATATTTAATTGCACTTCTAATTATCGCATTTTATTTTATTATTATTGTATTTAATTGCACTTTTAATTATCGTACTTTTTATTATCGCAAGTTTATTTTATCGCACTTTCATTTATCGCAATTTCATTATCGTTATTTACTTTATGCTTTAAATTAAGTCTTGTATTTATTTATTATTTTACATTTGGTTTTAACTGTGACTAAAGTTTTAAAATCGACAAACCGGTCATTAAACGGTAAAACCCCCCCTTTATAATAATAATATTACTTATAAATATATTTGTATTTTTATAAAAGTAAACTAATATAGCGTTAAGCTATGTTTAAAAAGATTCCCTGTGGAACGAACCGGACTTACTAAAAACTACACTACTGTACGATTAGGTACACTGCCTATAAGTGTTGTAGCAAGGTTTAAGTATATCCATTCAATAAATAAATAAATATCTTGTGTAAAATTGTATTGTATTTAATAGTATTTCCTTGTAAAATTTAATAGTATTTTATACCCCTCTGCTCAAACATCAAGTATTTTTGGCGCCGCTGCCGGGGAACTCTTAAACGCCGAAAGCGCAACGCTAAATATTTAAAAAAAAAAATTTATTTTTAGTTTACTTTTATTAAAATTCACTTTTGTAAAAATATGTTTTATATATTCGAAAATATAAAAAGAAAAACAAAAATTTATATATTTTTAAGATTTTGTTAAATATTTAAGTTTTATAAAGTTTCTTTATTTTTATTTTATAAAAATATAAGTTTTATTTAAATATTTTTATTAAAAAAAATATTAATATATATATAAATCTATTTTTAAGATATTTTTAAAATTATAAAGTAGTTCTATTTTTATTTTAGTTTTTAAATATAAGTTTTTATTATATAAATATTTTAGATTTTAAAACAGAAAACAGAAAAAAAATATAAAATAAAATAAGAAAAAAAAAACGCGTCGAATTTTAAACTGTACCTGAGTTGAATTTTGGAACCTCGCGACTCGCGGAGTTTGCAACCTCGAATACCGCAACTCGCGGAGCCGCCCTGACAGGCCAGACCAGAACCCTAATCTCGCATTTAATACGGAGTAATTAATTAATTATTATTATTTAAACCCTAATTAGGGTATTATTAGTATAATATTTAGTTTTAATTTTCTTATTTTATTTAGTTTTAATTAGTTTAATATATATAAAAGTAATAGTTTTATAAAATAAATAATATAAAAATAATATATTTATAAAAATTGTACTTTTTACAACTTTTTGTATATTTTTATATTTTGTCCCTTTTTAATTGTTTTAGCGTAATTTTTTGTATTTTTCGCTCGTATTTAGTTTTAATACATAGTTTTTGCCATAGTTATTTTTTTTTACTTCTAAATTTTTAGGCTTTGCCGTAAAATCCCTTAAGTACTTTTCTTTAGACTAAGATTTAGGTACTTTAGAATTTTGTGACGCCTTTTTAAGTTTTAGTTTCTTTTTAAGTTATTGCCATTTAGGATATAGTTTTTCTTGTAAGCTTTAATATTTTTAAACACCTTTTACCTATGTATCAATTATCATTCCAATTAGTAATCTCAATTTGCGATTATAATTTTAAGTTTGTAATAGTAATAAGGTTAGGTTAGTCTAGTGTTTTTAAGTTCTATAAGTCACTCTTTTTCTTTCTTATTTTTATTTTTCGATCTTTTTCCGACACGCTCTTTTTCTTTCTTATTTCTCGTCATTCTAGTTTTAGGACATAGATTTTTTATTCTACTTCTTATCTAAATTTCTTAAAATTACGAAAATTTATTTTAAGTGGTTAAATTGATAGACATCAAAATTTTCTGGTTCGTAGTAATAGTTAGATTTGTACGTGGACCGGGTTATTGGAGCCAAACAGTCCTCAATTATATTGAGACCAAACGAATCCTGCCCCTCTGCTGCATCTTTTGGCTATTCGAAACGTGGGCAAAATCAGAAAAGTCTATTGATTGGATAAATTATATAATATTTCTTTCCTTTTAAAAACTAATAGGATATTCAGTGAATGCACCGAGCAAGACGTTCACCACCTTTTGTACGTTCACCACCTGTAACTAGATCAAGACATTTAGCAAATATTACCGCCGTTGATTTTTCTCTAGAATCGTCATCCAGTCGACCAAGTACTCCAGTTCAAATTTTCGATAATCCATTTTTTGAACCCGACCTCACAATTGAGAATCCGGAGAATATTCAGGGACAATTCATAGATCCTGAACCATTAAATTTTCCTCCGGAACCACCAATCATTCAAACAGAGATTGTTGAGGAACGAACCATTAAATCAGAATCCTCTAGTGATTCCGATTCAACAAATTCAATTATGGAGAATCTGGAACCTTTAAGTATGGAAGACCGAATGAGAGCTAAACGCACTGGCCAAGGTCACGCAATTACTCATCCAGACATTAATGCGCCAGATTATGAAATCAAAGGACAAATTCTACACATGATGACTAATCAATGCTAATTTAGTGGTGCGCCGAAAGGAAGATCCAAATGAACATCTTAGTACCTGTAATAGGATCTGCACACTATTTAAAATCCTAGAAGTGGAGGATGAACAGATATATCTCATGTTATTTCCCTGGACTTTAAAGGGAGAAGCCAAAGATTGGTTGGAATCGTTACCTGAAGGGGCGATTGATACATGGGACGTTTTAGTTGAAAAATTTCTTAAACAATTCTTTCCTGCATCTAAAGCTGTAAGACTTCAAGGAGAAATTGTTACATTCACACAGAAGCCAAATGAAACTCTATATGAGGCTTGGACAAGATTTGGAAAGTTATGGAGAGGATGTCCGCAACATGGTTTAGATACCTGCCAAATAGTACAAATATTCTACCAAGGATGCGACATCACTACAAGGAAAGACATAGATATAGCAGCTGGTGGTTCTATTATGAAGAAAACAGAAACTGATGCTTACAAAATTATTGATAACACTGCTTCCCACTCACATGAGTGGCACCAAGAAAAAGATATCATTAGATCATCTAAAGCAGCTAGAGCCGATTCTAGCCATGTCTTAGATTCCATTTCCGCAAAGATAGATGCTGTCGAGAGACGAATGGAAAAGATTACTAAAGATATTCACTCAATACGAATTAGTTGTGAGCAGTGTGGAGGACCACATTTGACAAAAGATTGTCTCAGTATTGAATTAACAATGGAACAAAGAGAGAATGTTTCATATCTAAACCAAAGGCCTGGAAATCATTATCAGAATAATTATCAACCGCCAAGACCTATTTACAATCAAAACCAGAATTATAACAGAAATATTCCATACAACAACCAACAAGGTCCTAGCAATCAACAAGTATCCAACAATACTTACAATCAGCAAAGACCTAATTTTCAAAACAAACCACCACAACAAACTGATGATAAAAAGCCGAATTTAGAAGATATGATGACGAAGCTAGTTGAAACTCAAACGCAGTTTTTCACATCTCAAAAACAAACTAATGAACAAAATGCTCAAGCATTTAGAAATCAACAAGCTTCTATTCAAAATCAGGAACAAGAAGTAAGTAACCTAGCAAGGTTAATAGGTGAAAGAAAACCGGGAAGTTTACCTAGTGATACAAATGCTAACCCCCGGAATGAAACAGCTAAAGCCATTACCACAGGAAGTGGTACAACACTTAAACCACCTGAAATACCTGTAACTTCTGATGAAACTATTCCTACTCCACAAGAACCACAACCTGAACAAGATAAGGAAACAGAACCGGTAGTTGAAAAGGTTAATGAAGATAACACAGTTAAGGCTAAACCTTATGTTAAACCATACCAACCACCACTTCCTTACCCGAGTAAAATGAAGAAAGAGAAACTTGAAGCCGAGCAATCCAAATTCTTGGATATGTTTAAACAGATAAATGTAAATCTTCCTTTCATTGATGTGATTTCAGGAATGCCTAGATATGCTAAATTCTTGAAAGATCTAATCTCAAATAGAAAGAAAATGGAAGAACTCTCGGCCGTTACCATGAATGCTAATTGTTCAGCAGTGCTGTTGAATAAGATACCAGAAAAATTATCTGATCCAGGAAGTTTCACAATTCCATGTTTTCTGGGTAGTCTTAGTTCAATAGAAGCACTGGCAGACTTAGGTGCTAGTATAAATTTAATGCCGTTTTCACTATACGCTAAACTAGATCTTGGAGAATTGAAACCAACAAGAATAAGCATACAACTAGCCGATCGATCAATAAAATATCCTAGAGGGATAATGGAGAACATGCTAGTTAAAGTTGGTACTTTAGTATTTCCAGTAGATTTTGTTGTTCTGGACATGGAAGAAGATTCTCAAGTTCCTCTCATATTAGGAAGACCATTCTTAAACACGGCTAAAGCAATGATAGACGTGTTCGGTAAGAAATTGACCCTAAGTATAGAGGACGAGAGTGTTGCCTTTTCAGTTGATAGAGCAATGCAACAACCACAATCTGCAGATGATACATGTTATTATATTCAAACTATAGATTCACATGCAGAATTATTAGAAGAATTTCCAGAATTACAAGGAACAGGAGAATGTTCTTTAGGAGAAGGTAATGAACCAATTAATGAAGCTGAAATGTTAGCTACACTAATAGCTAATGGATATGAACCAACAACAAAAGATATTCAAATGCTAAAAGAAGAAGACAGATATCGATATAAATCATCGATAGAAGAACCTCTGAAATTAGAGTTAAAGCCACTTCCAAACCATTTGGAATACGCTTATTTACATGGTGAATCTGAATTACCTGTAATAATATCGTCTTCTCTTACTGAAAATGATAAATCACAACTCATTTCTGTGTTGAAAGCTCATAAACCAGCCATTGCATGGAAGATTCATGATATTAAAGGAATAAGTCCTTCGTATTGCATACATAAAATCCTTATGGAAGAAGGTCATAAAACGTATGTGCAACGCCAACGAAGACTAAATCCGAATATGCAAGATGTAGTTAAAAAAGAAATTATTAAACTGCTGGACGCAGGTCTAATTTATCCAATTTCTGATAGTCCATGGGTAAGCCCAGTTCAATGCGTGCCTAAGAAGGGTGGCATGACTGTCATTACAAATGAGAAAAATGAGCTTATTCCTACTAGGACTGTAACATGATGGCGTGTATGTATTTATTATAGAAAATTAAATGACGCCACCAGAAAAGATCACTTTCCCTTACCTTTCATAGATCAAATGTTGGAAAGATTAGCCGGAAATAGTTACTATTGTTTTCTAGATGGATTTTCCGGATATTTTCAAATTCCAATAGCACCTGAAGATCAAGAGAAAACCACATTCACGTGCCCTTATGGTACTTTTGCTTACAAACACATGCCATTTGGACTTTGCAACGCCCCTGCAACCTTTCAAAGGTGCATGATGGCGATTTTTCACGACATGATAGAAGAATGCATGGAAGTTTTCATGGATGACTTTTCAGTCTTCGGTGATACATTTGAATCATGTCTAGTTAATCTTGAACGAATGCTGATTAGATGCGAACCGTCAAATCTAGTACTTAATTGGGAGAAATGCCATTTCATGGTTAAAGAAGGCATTGTTCTTGGACATAAAATTTCAAAGGAAGGAATTGAAGTGGATAGAGCTAAAGTAGATGTAATTGCTAAACTTCCACATCCAACCAATGTTAGACGAGTTAGGAGTTTTCTAGGGCATGCCGGTTTTTACCGACGTTTCATAAAAGATTTTTCTAAAATTGCCACTCCTATGAATAAACTCCTAGAAAAGGATGCTCCATTCATCTTTTCAGATGAATGTATCAAATCTTTTAATATTCTTAAAGAGAAACTCACTAATGCGCAGATCATGATAACACCAAATTGGAATCTACCATTTGAACTAATGTGCGATGCAAGTGATTTTGCAATGGGAGTCGTTTTAGGATAAAGGATTGAAAAACGATTTCAACCTATATATTATGCTAGTAAGATGTTACAAGGAGCACAAACGAATTACACAACTACTAAAAAAGAACTCCTTGCTATTGTCTTTGCTTTTGACAAATTTCGTTCATATCTCGTTCTAGCTAAAACGGTGGTCTCTACCGACCATTCTGCTCTTAGATACCTATTTTTGAAACAAGATGCCAAACCAAGATTAATCCGTTGGATCTTACTCTTACAAGAGTTTGATATTGAAATCCGAGATAAAAGAGGAGCAGAAAATCTCGCCGCTGATCATCTTTCTCGTCTTGAAAATTTCGAATTAGAAGTTCTAAATGAATCGGCCATACAAGACAACTTTCCTGATGAATATCTATTGAAGATAGATTATAATGAAATTCCATGGTTTGCAGACTATGCAAACTACTTAGTTTGTGGATTCCTTGAAAAAGGATTATCGTACCAAAAACGAAAGAAATTCTTCAGTGATATAAAACACTATTTTTGGGAAGATCCACATTTGTTTAAAAGTTGTCCAGATGGAATAATACGCCGATGTGTATTCGGAGATGAAGCTAGTAAAATTTTAAACCATTGTCACACAGGACCAACAGGAGGGCACTATGGGCCTCAACTAACAGCAAGAAAAGTTTACGATGCAGGCTTCTATTGGCCTACAATTTACAAAGACGCACACCTTCTTTGCAAATCCTGTGATGCTTGTCAAAGGGCAGGAAAAATAAGTCAACGTGATGAAATGCCACAAAATGTCATACAAGTATGTGAAGTATTTGACATTTGGGGTATTGAATTTATGGGCCCATTTCCAAAATCTCATAATAATCTCTATATTCTCGTAGCCATTGATTATGTATCTAAATGGGCAGAAGCACAAGCTCTCCCAACTAACGATGCACGAGTTGTAGTCAACTTTTTAAAACGTCTTTTTGCAAGGTTTGGAACACCGAAAGCTTTAATAAGTGATCAGGGTACTCATTTCTGTAATAATCAACTTGAGAAAGTTCTTAAAAGATATGGAGTAACTCATAAAATCTCCACCGCATATCATCCACAAACAAGTGGACAAGTTGAAAATACCAACCGAGCTTTAAAACGTATTCTAGAGAAAACCGTAGGATCAAATCCGAAGGAATGGTCCATTAAATTGGAGGATGCACTCTGGGCTTTTAGAACAGCCTACAAAACTCCAATTGGAACCACACCTTTTAGACTCGTTTATGGAAAAGCATGTCATCTTCCAGTAGAAATTGAACACAAAGCATTTTGGGCTTTGAAGACATGTAATCTTGATATACATGAAGCTGGACGTCTACGATTAAGGCAACTAAACGAATTAGAAGAATTAAGACATGAAGCATACGAAAATTCGTTAATCTATAAAGAAAGAACGAAGAAATGGCATGATAAAAGAATCAGAAGTTCAAAAGAATTTAAAGCAGGAGACAGAGTTCTTCTTTTCAATTCACGATTCAAGTTATTTCCTGGAAAATTGAAATCAAGATGGACTGGACCATTCATAGTCAAAAGAGTTTTCCCATACGGAACGATAGAATTAATAAATTCAAATGGGATTGAATTTAAAGTTAATGGTCACAGTGTTAAACATTACATACATGGTCCGATGAAAGTTGACAATGAAGTTAATCACAATTTTAATACCACAGCTAACTAAGTGTGGGGAGATTCAAGTCTTTTAAAGGATAATATGTATTTCTGTTAGTGTTAGATTGTCTGTTTTCGTGTAGTTCTCGAAAATGGAACTCGAATGGTCTTTCCCTATCAGACCCTAAAGAACTAGTCTTCTCCCCCCATTCTGAATTTTTATTTTTTTAGGAAATGAAGACTGCCTGTGAACTAAACCATGGTCTAATGCTACACGCTTTGATCACTAAATGTAATAATGACACACTTCCGAGTGAAATAGTATCAGTAATCAGAGAAAGATTGGACGGAGTAAGAAAAGAATCCAGATGCGAAGATAATAAGTTACAATTTGGTAAAGGAAAATCAAAATCCGCAGCGAAAAGAAGAGCACGACACCTAGAAAGATGTCACAAATGTGGAAAATGGTCACATGGAGGTAAATGTTCAAATAATCAAACCTATTCAAACACCGAATTTGTTACTTTATGCAGAGACGGACCGTTCATATGTTTAGAAGAAAAGATACTGAATGCTCGAGGTTACGCCTATGTAGCTATGGAAAACCAATTAAACCGACTATCTTATGAATGGAATAGATCATATAACTAAGAATACTATCTCACAGGGAAGTCTGTACAGTTTTTATTATTATTATTATTATTATTATTATTATTATTATTATTATTATTATTATTATTATTATTATTATTATTATTATTATTATTATTTTTTAACCTTTTGATAATAAACGCTAATTTGTTCGCTATAAAGTATTAAATTGGTATTGAATAAAATTAGGTTTGGCGACCGAAATTATTGATATCATACAAAAAATTTATTACATCACTGCGAAATTTAACGTTTATTCTTAAGGTATAAATATCTTTAATCAATCAACCCAAAATATTTCAAAAATTCGTCATGAGTTAAATTAGGTCATGGAACCGAAATTACTTTACCGAAAAGAGGGGCGCATATTTTTGATAATATTTGATTGATTTTAGTGGGATAAAAAGCCAAAAAGATTTTCAATTTTATTTTTACTATGTTTTTAAAATTAATATATAAATCTTAAATTAATATTGTAAACTTTGTAAAAACAATATATTTAAAATTGTAAATATTTGAAAAATTAATATAAGTTTGGTGTGAATTTATAATATGAATTTTTAAATTAAGTTTGGTGTGAATTTTTAATTTTTAAAATATGAATTTTTAATTTTATGCATTTTAAATTTTAAGTTTGGTGTGAATTTTTAATTTTTAAAATATGAATTTTTAATTTTATGCATTTTAAATTTTAAGTTTGGTGTGAATTTTTAATATTAATTTTGAATTTTATGTATTTTTATTTTAAGTTTGGTGTGAATTTAAAAACAAAAATTTACTTTATCTCATTAAGTTAAAAATATGATTTTTAAAATTCATCCTAAGTTGAAGACTAGGTCGTTGAACCGAAATTGCTTTACCTGAGGGAGGGACAAGAACTTTTATTATCATTATTTTTAATCTTATTGAATTAAAGTATGCCAAAAACATTAAAAAAAACCCAAAAATCTTAGTTTTTAAAACAATCGCTACAAAAAGACAAATTTTAAAATTTTGTCGAAAGACGGACTAGGACATCGATCCGAAACGACCTCGTCCTAAATAACAAGGGAAACAAAATTTTAAAATTAATTACTTAATTATTTTAATTAGTATAAGATATATATAAAAAAAAACAAACAAACTCCGCGACTCGCGGAGTTTGATGGGTCAAACACCGCGACTCGCGGAGGGACCGAAATACAGAAAAAAAATAAAACGTAAAAAACTGATCAGTTGAACACCACAACACACAAAACACTGCGATAAAACTCGCAAAAACCAGAAAAAACACCCCCAAATTCACAATTTTTGACCGTTAATCATCAAATCTTTTACTAAAATCATGTTGAGAAGGATGCTATCAAGGAATTACTCAAGAAAAACGGTAAATTTCTACACCTAAACACCATTTAATCCGAAAATTAGGTTTCTTGAGCAATTTTTTCCCCAATTTGATTTTGATGCTTTTTAGTGTAATTATGCTTAAATTGTTTATGTATTATGCTTGTATAACCTAGATTGATGCTATTTAACATGATTAGAAGCCTTAAACTTCAAATTTTGAGTAATCTAGGGTTTGTGTTCTTGAGCAATTTGGGGCTTTTTGATATAAACAGGTTATGGCCGATTTTTGTCATGAATTGTTGCTAAATTAAGTAATGTAACATGTTTAGGTAGTTAAATGATCCAAACTTTGAGCCTAAACATGATTTTGAGAATTAAAGTGGACTTTTTTAAGTCTAAAATTCATGAACTTGATTTTTGAGAGATAATGCCATTTAAAACTTGTTTAATTGCTAGTAATGATTATTTTGCCATGTTATTTGAGTTGAATGCTTATGAACTTGGCGAACATTTTCGTATATTCTTATTTGAAAAAGTGTAGATTTGATGAAAATATGAAAATGAGCTTAAGTTTGATATAAATTGATCATGTCATTGTAATTATTTTGATTGAGGATTTTGCTGACACTAATGCATATTTGGATGCACAAAAATTGTGTTTGATGTGTTTTGCAGACTGAAAGGGGTGAATCTTCATCCCAAGCTCGCAATGCTCCTGCTGAAAATGCGGAACAACAGGAGGTGGATAACTACTACAAACAAGATATACCTCATCCAGTCATGACATTTTCTGATATGCACTTGGAAGATTTGCACCCGAACCTGAGATTTGACAGACTTTGGATAGATTATCCAAAATACCAAAGGGGTTTGCATACTCTTCATTCTAAAGCTGTTGAAGTACCTAGGGTCATATAATGGGGACCATTAGAAGCTGTAGAATTGGCCGGGCCAATTAGGGAATTACTTGCACAGAGGTATGGTAATTCTACTTTTAACGATTGGGTACGGTTATTCAACATGCGTAGACCTGTATATAAAGTATGGTGTGAAGAATTGTTATGTAGTATAGAATTAAATGATCTGGTAGCTAGTTTAACCGATCGATCTTTTATTAGATTTTTGTTAGGAGGTTCGATGCGCCACATGTCATTACTAGACATGGCTCAGGCTTTACGTATATATACGCCTGAGGAGTTAGCATCTGCCGATTGTAGAGGGTTGATATTGAACGGTAGGAAGATAGACGAAAATTTTGATACGCATGGTGTATGGAGTCAAATGACTAGCCATCACCGATTCAAAGGGGGAAATTACTCTTATTTGGATATAGATAGAGCTGAATTAAGAGTAATTCATAGGTTTTTAGCTAATTCGATTACACAAAGAGGTAAGAACAAGGAAAAGGTAAATGAACAGGATTTGTTTTACCACATGTGTATTCGAGACCCACAAAGCGCTGTAAGCATACCTTATTGTGTGGGTTATTATTTATCAGCTATGGTTAGGGGGATGAGACCGCATAGCATAATAGGAGGTGGTATATTTATTACTTTGATTGCTGAATATCTCGGTGTGGATATAAGTCGGGGGGGATTATTAGTCGAAGAACCAGAACCCCGCGATACAATAGGTTTGAATGTATACCATGGTACGAAAGTTTTGAAGAGGCGAAATAACCCCGCAGTACAATACCATGGTAGACATCCACAGGTTGAGAGAAACCAACAGCAAGGTAATGTAGGAGGGGGAAATGAAATGGCAGAAATGCAAAGGTTTATAGCTTCACAAGAGTATGAAAATGCTAGACATAGAGCATTTGAAGATTGGCAAGTTCATCAAAACCAAATCATAGCTTATTGCCAACATATAGGTAGAAACTATATTCCTACTCCATCGCCCATATTCCCTCCCTGGTCTATAGAGATTCAACCACCGTATCCTACGTATAACCCAGCCGAAGCATTTTATAGCACCTATGGTTATGCATGGAACCCCTACTGGTATCAGTATCATCCCTAGTCTACTTAGTTTTTTTTATTTTGTAATTTGTAATGTTGATACGTTTAATACTTATGTTAATATTGTAATAGTTTTTATAATTTTCTAACTTTTATTCTTAGATTTCAATAATTTTTGAATGTGGGGTAATATACCAAACTTCAAAAATATGTATATATGTTTGCAGTTTATCTTATGTACACAATAGGGTAAAACAACGCATTTTCAAAGACTGGCATTAAGTTCAGCAAAAGCAACTAATTTTGACGACAAGATGCAAAATATATGTGAAATAACAACGAGAATGAATGAATAAATGATGTGCACCATTTATCATTCAACACAAACACAAATATGTTTGGAAACTTTGGTAAAATTTAATCATTTTTACACAAATCACCCTCAATAATTTAAATTGTTACTGATTTCTTGCAAATGAGGGCATTGCAAGATCTTAAGTGTGGGAAGGGGTTAAATTCTTTCGGATTTTTTAAAATTTTTATCTTAAACACTTGGTTACCATTAAAAATACTAGTAAAGCAGTAGTTGTATTAGAATCTAGTGCTCTCTGATAATAAAGAACAGCCATAGTCTTATATACTGACTACCCAATTCTAGTAAAAATTTTCAAAATTTTCAATTAAATGAACTCAAAATCATGTTTATACATATTTATGAACGATAAAACTAGGTTTTAACACCGAAATTATTGTTACCTCGGAAAGGACATAAATTGAGAAACAAACCAAAATGTTAAAATTCATTTAAAATGGAATAGAGGACAATAAAAAGGAAAATAAAAGCCAAGTGTGGGAAAATTTACCAAGATATTTTAAACATATGTCACATATTTCTGTAACAAATAACTGAAAATACTTTTGCTTTGGACTAAACTAAACTGTTTTACCCGATGAAAGAAAAGAAGTGATGGATCTACACTATGAATCAATTCCATCATTAAAAGGAAGTAAAGTCTTCCGAAAAAGACACGCGCTTCTTGATTTAGGTCAAGAAGTTGTCGTCCAGACCAGCTGTAGGTTGACGAAAAATCTAGAAAAGACATCACTAAAATCAGCAGGAAATCCACGGACCTCAGCATTAAACAGGGTCGCCAAGTGGTCAGATTTATCCTAACTATGAGAAGGATTTATCTTGTAAAATGGGGAGGGCACCGTGCAAATTAGCTTGATAAGACTAATGAATCAGATCCCCAGAAAGGATAATCTCCTTAAAGATTAAAAATCAGCTTTTAAGCCTGATATTACTCAATCCTAGAGATTGACCTTAAAGATTGAGAATTACAAACTCATGGAATTCAATGATATCTAAACTCGAGCCTGAACGAGAAAATATTTTGATCAAAATTACAAACCGATTTGTTTTCTAAAAACCCATTTTCAATGCGTTCATTACCATTGAACGTAAAATCCTAGGAATTCACCTGGAATTCATTAGGTCACCTGAACCAAATCGGGTGTCAACCGTAAGAACGGTGGTTGCATAGCATGGTCAAAGACAGGACCTTGTGCCAGACCGGAAAATTATAAGGGTGAGCTTTACTATTGCTCCTACCAAGGATAGTAATTGCGTCCGACATGGTATAGACCATAATTAAAAGCATGTCAGGGGACATTGCCTTAACAGTTGCTTGTTCAACGCTTTCCTTTACAACCGGACGGTAGTTTACCGAAAGGTAATATACGGGACAAGTAAACTGGACGTGTTGCTTTCCAAATACAAGGTTAGCAAGTGGGTGACACAAAACCATAAGTTTTGAGCTAAAATTTTCAAATCTGAAACCCACCAAACCCACAAAAATATTTTGCAAACACCGGTGAAGGGTTATTCCGGAAAACTTATCTAGGGTAAAAACTAGATTTAATTTTCAAAAGATCAAATGTTTTCATAAAGATCCAATTTCCTTAATGGATCTAAATTTTTATAGTCATGTGGGACTGTAAACCATATCGTTACTACCATTGTTTATACCGCCGTATAGAAATCACTGATGTACAAAGTGTGAAGAATAAAGAAGTGATTCTAGTATTTCAAGACGATATTGCTTGAGGACAAGCAACGCTCAAGTGTGGGAATATTTGATAATGCTAAAAACGAACATATATTTCATAGCATTATTCCTCAAGAAAGACAAGCTTTTAGTTGCAATTGTTCTATTTAAAAGTGATATTCGTTTAAATATTAAAAGGTGAAGACAAAAGACAGATTCGACGAATTGAAGACGCAAACGACCAAAAAGCTCAAAAGTACAAAATACAATCAAAGAGGTTCCAATTATTGATAAGAAACGTCTCGAAATTACAAGAGTACAAGATTCAAAACGCAAAGTACAAGATATTAAATTGTACGCAAGGACGTTCGAAAATCCGGAACTGAGAACAGAGTCAACTCTCAACGCTCGACGCAACGGACTAAAAATTACAAGTTAACTATGTATATAAATATAATATAATATATAATTAATTATATAAATTATATATATATTATATTTATATAATAAACCGTCGGTAAACAAAGAGCCAAAATGGAGTGAGCTGTAATTACAAACTCCGCGACTCGCGGAGTTTAAAGAGCAAAAAGGCCGCGAGTCGCGGAGCCCCAAAAACTGAAACTCCCTATAAAGCCCAACGAATTCTGATCAATTTTTCATCCAATATATCCATCCATCTATATACGTTATATTTATATTTATAATTTATATTTTAATTTTAATTTTAATTTTAATCCTAATAATAAGGGTATGTTAGCGAATGTTGTAAGGGTGTAAGTCGAAATTCTGTCCGTGTAACGCTACGCTATTTTTAATCATTGTAAGTTATGTTCAACCTTTTTACATTAATGTCTCGTAGCTAAGTTATTATTATGTTTATTTAATACCGAAGTAATCATGATGTTGGGCTAATTACTAAAATTGGGTAATTGGGCTTTGTACCATAATTGGGGTTTGGATAAAAGATCGACACTTGTGGAAATTAGACTATGGGCTATTAATGGGTTTTATATTAACTAAACAATACCTTGTTAATTTAATATACAAACTTATAATTCGACATATTTATATATAACCACATACGCTTGACTGGGTACGGTGGGCGGGATATATATAAATACCAATAATTATTCATTTTACCGGACACGGAACTGGATTAATAGTTAAATAGACTTGTTGAAACAGGGGTGAATTACATTCAAGGGTAATTGGTGTAATTGTTAACAAAGTAGTAAAACCTTGGTTTACACGCAGTCGATAACCTGGTGTATTCATTAAACAAAGTATTAAAACCTTGTTACAATTCGAATCCCCAATTAGTTAGAATATTTGACTTCGGGAATAAGAATAATTTGACGAGGACACTCGCACTTTATATTTATGACTGGTGGACTGTTATGGACAAAAACCAGAAGGACATATTAAATAATCCAGGACAAAGGACAATTAACCCATGGGCATAAAACTAAAATCAAAACGTCAAACATTATGATTACGGAAGTTTAAATAAGCATAATTCTTTTATTTCATATTTAATTTCCTTTATTTTATATTTAATTGCACTTCTAATTATCGCATTTTATTTTATTATTATTGTATTTAATTACACTTTTAATTATCGTACTTTTTATTATCGCAAGTTTATTTTATCGCACTTTCATTTATCGCAATTTCATTATCGTTATTTACTTTACACTTTAAATTAAGTCTTGTATTTATTTATTATTTTACATTTGGTTTTAACTGCGACTAAAGTTTTAAAATCGACAAACCGGTCATTAAACGGTAAAAACCCCCTTTATAATAATAATATTACTTATATATATATTTGTATTTTTATAAAAGTAAACTAATATAGCGTTAAGCTTTGTTTAAAAAGATTCCCTGTGGAACGAACCGGACTTATTAAAAACTACACTACTGTACGATTAGGTACAATGCCTATAAGTGTTGTAGCAAGGTTTAAGTATATCCATTCAATAAATAAATAAATAAATATCTTGTGTAAAATTGTATCGTATTTAATAGTATTTCCTTGTAAAATTTAATAGTATTTTATACCCTTCTGCTCAAACATCATCAATGCATACATGCCATCCTGTGATAGTTCGGGTTGGGACAAGCTCATTTTGGTCGTTTAAGATCACCGTGGTCCCACCCTTTTTGGGCACTACTTGGACGGGACTCACCCATGGCGAGTCGAATATTGGATAAATAAGCTCCGCGTCTAAAAGTTTGATCACTTCCTTTTTGATAACCTCTTTCATGTTTGGGTTAAGTCTTCGTTGTCGTTGGGCAACCGGTTTGTAGTTCTCCTCCATGAGGATTTTGTGCGTGCAATATGATGGATAGATCACCGGTATGTCCGTAGTCTTCCATGCTATGACCTTATGGTGAGATTTAAGTAATGAGACTAGTCAGATCTTTTGGTCTTGGGTGAGTTTCGAAGAAATAATCATCGGAAGTTGATTTTCTTCCTTAAGATATGCATATTCAAGATGTTCAGGGAGTTCTTTAAGCTCTAGAATTTGTAAGATCCTGTTTTCCTAGTTGTTTGGGATGCCGTCCAAAAATGGTAGGACGCCGTCCCAGTGTGAAGGACTGGACGCCGTCCAGTAATTTGGACGCCGTCCAGATGAACTGGCGGGCCAGCTGTTATTTTTAGATATTTAAAATGGGTATTTTGGTAATTTCATAAGAGGGACGACTTAAAGGTCCCAAGATCAGTTTGGTGAGCCTCATTACTCCATTTTCAACTACTCTTTCACTTCTACTTCAAGTTTAGAGAGAGAGGAGGTTTTTAGAGTGAGAAAGCTCAATCTAAGGAGGAAGAAGCTTGTTTCGGGTTAAAGCTCAGGTGTTAAAGTTGTTCATCTAGTCTCTAGCTACGTTTTGATTGTAGCGGTAAGTCTTAACCTTGATTTCCTTGTTTTAATAGTTTAAGGGCTAGGGTTTGGGCTAGTAATGAACATAAAACCCAAATTGTTAGTGTTTTGGGGGTTTTGGGTAAGTTTGGGTCGTGAGGACTCAAAGATGACTAACCTAGGGTTTTGAAATGTGTATTTGTGCATATGGGTCTTAAATGTTAGTAAATCACTAGCACACTTAGTGTTTAAAGCGAATAAGTGTATTTGGGTTTTGTTAGTGACCCAAATGAGTGTGTTAACCTTGAAATGGGTCAAATGAGTCCTTGATGACCTAAGTGGGTTAATGGGTGCGAAAATGAGATAACCTTGTGATTAAATGTGTATTAAGGAAATAATCAAATTGTTAGTAAGGGTTGGACATAATCCCGACCTAGTGTTAGAATGAATGGTGCAAATGGGTCACATTTGCACTAGGGGCCAAGTGGCACTTAGATGACGAATAAGTTGGTTGACCAACTTGAATGAATGATTGATATATGTACATAATGTAATAGGTACGTTACCTTGAAGTTGCGAGCTTGATTTATCAATTCACCGAAGGCGTAAGGTGAGTGGAATAATTATGCGTGTGCATATATAATGTATTTATTTGTGTAGTATGAATGTGGAATTGTCGCGGTGTTTAAGACACCACATTCTAAGTAACAAGTGGTATTGTCGCGGTGTTTAAGACACAACTCATTGGTTTGATTGACTTGTGGTATTGTCGCGGTGTTTAAGACACCACATTGTCATGGGAGTGGAATTGTCACAGTGTTCAAGACACCACTCATTGTTTTGATTGACATGTGGAATCTTCGCGGTGTTCAAGACGCCACATTTTCATAGGGGTGAGTTAGTCGCGGTATTCAAGACATCACCCAGGGGATTAGTGATTACGCGGTGTTTAAGTAACACTAATGGATGTTATGAACTCTGACTGTCTTTTCCAAGTATCGTTCCCTAGTATGATTGGTTAACCATGGTTGTGTGAATTTTTGTATTAGCATATTTAATTGTGAACTATATGCTTTTGATGTCGCTAGCTTATTATGAATTGCGGTTATTGGTTTATGCATAATGTTTGCATAGTTGTCGAATTGCTAGCTTGTATGCGGTATTGTGTAAGTGATTGCAAGTAAGTAGGTTATATATGTATATGTATAATTATTGCATTCACTAAGCTTTAGCTTACCCTCTTGTTATTTACCTTTTTAGGCTCCGGCGTGGACAAGGGCAAAGGTATTGTTTGGAATAGTAGTGGCTCTCGGAGGTTTAGCGTTTTGGAAGTTCGGCCAAGAATTGGGTAGTTTAACCCCAAATACCATGCTCTAGTGTCATTTGGAAATTAAACTAGAACGGTCGAAACTTGTATTTTTGAACGAAACTCGTAAAATGGCCGATGTGGGCCCGATGTTGTAAACCTTGATTTTATTGTGAAAAATCTCTTAGTTTAACTTATATTGACATGTTGTGAAAAGGTTTTCGGTTAAAAGTTTCGGGAAGAAGGTTTTCCGCTCACATAAGTGGGACAACCAAATCAGTAGCCGGCAGTTCATTTGGACACTGTCCAGACCTTCTGGACGCCGTCCAAAGATTCTTTGTTGGACGCCGTCCAGAAGTCTGGACGCCGTCCAGATGTATTGAATCAGAAAAAAAAATTAGTGTGTTTTTGAGATAACGAAGTTGGGTCGTTACAAGTGGTATCAGAGCATGGTCTAAGGGATTTAGGCGACTTGAGATAGGTGCCTAGACTTAGACTTGAATGGTGTATGCGCATTATGCGGGACTTGTAGGAGACGGGTCGGACTAGGGAATGGTTAGTACTTAGGATTAGGTAAACTAACTATGCGCTAATTGTTTTGTGTTGTGTTTTTGTAATCATCAAGCGAGATGGACGTTGTACTAGCGAGTTAATGCGACATGCTCACATTACAATGATTAGCTACCATTGTTACGGGTTCAAGTCGTGTCACACAAGCGATGTACGATGATTGTTGAGCAAGATGGGGCGGTGAGATGAATATGTATATGTGTCATGCGTTTTCGTTCGTTGTTTAACCTAATTCCATTTTATAGAATGAAGATGAGAAATGGACACGATGCCAAGAAGGAGGAATGAGTGAGGATGTTGAGTTCACGGCCAAAGTCGAGGCCATCTTTAAACGTCAAAAAGCGGAGTTTCTCGAAGACGTTAAGAAGATGTTTCTAGATACGATCGACGAGCAACTAGTCAATGTGGTTAAGGAACAAGTTAAGCTTGTTCTAAAAGAAGATAATGTGGGGAGACGGGACTTCTTTTATAAGAATTTCAAGGATTCTCAGCCTCCCACCTTCGATGGTGAACGAGACCCTCTTAAGAGTGCCCGTTGGATCTCTGATATGGAGGGGGATTTCCGTACTTGTGAATGCCCTCTCGATAAGAAGACAAGGTACGGGTGTAGTATGTTGCGGGGCGATGCCAAGTTGTGGTGGGACACGAAAATCCAACTTTACGGTGAAGAACAATGTATGGACTTCACTTGGGATGAGTTCAAGGCGGAGTTTTTCAATGAGTACCGAACTTCGACCGATCTTACTAGGCTTAAGGATGAGTTGCACTCCTTCAGGCAAGGGTCGATGGATTTGAACACTCTCAAATCTGTTTTCTTGTCCAAGACCCAATTTTGCCCGGAGTATATCGGGAATGATAAAATGTTGAAGGAAGATTTCTATCGAATCTTGAATGATAGTTATCAAGAGAAGATTAGTGTGAACATGGTGAAAAGTTTTGATGAGTTATTCAATATGGCTAAGGGTTTTGAGGCCCTCGTGTTGAGAAAGAGTGGCTTTACTTTTGGTAAGAGGAAGTTCGAAGCTACCAGTCATTCGAACAATAACGGTAAGGGTGCAACTGAGAGTGTCGGTAGTGTGAAGAAGAGTGTTCCCGGAGAATTCCGTTATTCTTGTCACAATTGTGGACGAAAGGGGCATATGGCCCGTGATTGCACCAACCCACCTTCTACAACCAAACTCATTTGTTATAATTGTGGTGAGGAAGGGCACAACAGGCCGGAATGTCCCGATTTGAATACTGACCATGTTAAGAAGTTAGAGAAGTCGGCGGGTACGGCTAGGGGTCGCAATTACTTAATGACCAATGATGAGGCCAAGCAATCCAATGAAGTCGTCTCAGGTACTTTCATGGTTAACTCTAATCCGGCACGGATACTTTTTGATAGTGGTGCTAATTTGTCCTTTGTGTCGCCTCAATTTGTGCCTAAGTTAAATAAACCGATAGCTAAGTTAAGCCATCTAGTAAAAGTCGAAATAGCGGATGGTAAGACGGTGCTAGGGGTTGATGTGTGTATTGATTGTGATATTGTGTTTGGTTCTGAGACATTTAAAATTGATCTTATCCTGACGACTTTGGGTGATTTTGATATCGTGGTTGGTATGGATTGGCTCGATCGTAATAGAGCCGACATTACATGTCATGAAAAATCTATTCATGTGAAGACCCCAAGTGGGGGAGAGTTAATTATTCATTGCGATAAGCGAAGAAGACTTGTGCCGATATGCACTTTTGCACGGGCACGTCGTTTCCTTGTTAGTGGTGGTATGGCTTTTCTTGCTCATGTTGTTGATACTCGTGATGAGCCACCACCCATTCGTGAAATTCCAGTGGTAAATGAATTTGAAGACGTTTTTCCAGATGAGTTACCGGGTGTTCCGGCGGAAAGACAAGTTGAATTTCGTATTGAGTTGGTTCCGGGGGCTACCCCCATTGCTAAAACTCCTTATCGTTTAGTGCCGACGGAAATGCAAGAGTTGTTAAATCAAACCCAAGAGTTGCTTGAAAAGGGTTTTATTCGACCGAGTGGTTCGCCATGGGGCACTCCAGTTTTATTCATGAAGAAGAAGGATGGTAGTATGCGGATGTGCATCGATTACTGGGAGTTGAACAAAGTGGGGGAGAGTTAATTATTCATTGCGATAAGCGAAGAAGACTTGTGCCGATATGCACTTTTGCACGGGCACGTCGTTTCCTTGTTAGTGGTGGTATGGCTTTTCTTGCTCATGTTGTTGATACTCGTGATGAGCCACCACCCATTCGTGAAATTCCAGTGGTAAATGAATTTGAAGACGTTTTTCCAGATGAGTTACCGGGTGTTCCGGCGGAAAGACAAGTTGAATTTCGCATTGAGTTGGTTCCGGGGGCTACCCCCATTGCTAAAACTCCTTATCGTTTAGTGCCGACGGAAATGCAAGAGTTGTTAAATCAAACCCAAGAGTTGCTTGAAAAGGGTTTTATTCGACCGAGTGGTTCGCCATGGGGCACTCCAATTTTATTCATGAAGAAGAAGGATGGTAGTATGCGGATGTGCATCGATTACTGGGAGTTGAACAAAGTGACGATAAAGAATTGTTATCC
Organism: Rutidosis leptorrhynchoides; assembly: GCF_046630445.1. Classification (NCBI taxonomy): domain Eukaryota; kingdom Viridiplantae; phylum Streptophyta; class Magnoliopsida; order Asterales; family Asteraceae; genus Rutidosis; species Rutidosis leptorrhynchoides. Next base: position 194,882,589 of record NC_092333.1, read on the forward strand.
ATTGCCTCAGATTGACGATTTATTTGACCAACTCCAAGGTGCAACGTATTTCTCTAAGATTGACCTACGATCCGGCTATCACCAAATGCGGGTCCATGAGGAAGATATTGAGAAAACGGCTTTTCGAATGCGTTACGGGCATTATGAGTTTGTAGTTATCCCTTTCGGTCTTACGAATGCACCGGCGGCATTCATGTATCTTATGAACCGAGTGTGCCAACATATGTTGGACAAGTCGGTGATTGTGTTCATTGACAACATACTTGTCTATTCAAAGAGTATGAAGGAACATGAACATCATTTACGTGGTGTGTTGAAGACGTTGCGGAAGGAGAAGTTGTATGCAAAATTCTTCAAATGTGAATTTTGGCTAAGGGAAGTTCAATTCCTTGGCCATATTGTGAACAAGGATGGTATTCAAGAAGATTCGGGTAAGATTGAAACGGTGAAGAGTTGAGGACGACCGACCACGCCTACAGAAATCCAAAGTTTTCTCGGATTGGCCGGTTATTATCGTCAGTTTATCCAAGACTTTTCTAAAATCGATTCTCCTTTGACAAAGTTAACGAGAAAGAACGCGAGATTTAATTGGGAAAACGAGCAAGAAATTGCTTTCAATTGTTAAAAGAGAAGTTATGTCAAGCTCCGGTTTTCCGGAAGGTGTAGAAGACATGACGGTTTGTTGTGATGCTTCTTTAAATGGGATTGGTTGTGTTCTAATGCAATGAGGTAAAGTCATTGTGTATGCCTCTCGACAATTAAAGGAACACGAAATGAGATATCCGACTCATGATCTTGAGTTGGCGGCGGTTGTTCATGCGTTGAAAATTTGGCGCCATTACTTGTATGGTGTCAAGTGTACGATTTATTCGGATGACAAGAGCTTAAAACATATTTTTGATCAAAGAGATTTGAATTATCGTCAACGTAGGTGGATGGATGTGGTGAAGGATTATGATTGTGAAATACTTTATCATCCGGGTAAGGCGAATGTGGTCACGGATGCATTAAGTCGAAAGAGTCAACATCCGGCGATACGAGTGGGGTCGTTACGCATGATTATTACTAACGATTTTCTTGTAAAGCTTGGCGAGACTCAAATTGAAGCTTTTGTTAACAATAAGCATGAGGAACGAATCGTGGGACAAATGGATTCTATTACCTTAGGTCCACATGGTTTGTTATCCTTTCAAGGACGAGTGTGGGTGCCTAAAATGGGTGATTTCTGACGAGTGCTACTTGATGAAGCATATAAGTCAAAGTATTCCATTCATCCGGGCACGACGAAAATGTATCTTGATTTAAGGAGAGAGTATTGGTGGCCGGGCATGAAACGTGATGTTGTTAAGTATGTTGAGCAATGCGTCTCGTGTTTGCAAGTTAAAGCCGAACACCAAAATCCGTATGGTATGTTACAACCGTTAGAAATCCCGAAATAGAAATGGGAGCACATTACCATGGATTTCATCAAAAAGTTACCAAAGACGAGGATAACCCAATTTGACTCGATTTGGGTAATAGTTGATCGATTGACGAAAAGTGCCTTGTTTCTTCCCATTCGGGAAGCGATATCATCGGAGACTTTGGCTAAGTTGTTTATCAAGGAATTGATATCAAGGCATGGGGTTCCTATATCTATTATTTTGGATCGAGATACTCGTTTCACATCTCGGTTTTGGGAGAAGTTCCATGAAGATATGGGTACACAATTGAAATTTAGCACGGCGTATCATCCTCAAACGGACGGTCAAACCGAACGTACGAATCAAACTTTGGAGGATATGTTACGGGCGTGTATTATTGATTTCGGTGGTAGTTGGGATGAGCACTTGCCATTGGTGGAATTCTCGTACAATAATAGTTATCCTACTAGTATCGGGATGCCACCTTACGAGATGCTTTATGGGCGTAGGTGTCAAACCCCGATTTGTTGGGGTGAAGTGGGTCAAAGAGAAATCGGGAGTACCTATTTGGTTTTAGAGACGAATAGCAAGATTGACATGATTCAGGCTCATTTGAAGAAGGCTCAAGATAGACAAAAAGCGTATGCCGACAAACGAAGGCGACCGATTGAGTTTCAAGAGGGTGACATGGTGATGCTCAAAGTTTCACCATGGAAGGGTGTTATTCGATTTCGAAAACGTGGGAAGTTAGCTCATCAGTTTATTGGGCCATTCAATATTTTAGCTCGCGTTGGTGAAGTTGTGTATCGTTTGGAATTACCCGAAGAGCTTGCGGGGATCCATAATACATTTCATGTTTCCCATCTCCGTAAGTGTCTTGCGGATAACACGGTGTGGGTACCATTGGACGAGATTTCCTTAAACAACAAATTAGAGTATGTTGAGGAACCAATGGCAATTCTTGATGAAAAAGTTAAAATGTTGCGTAACAAAGAAGTGAGGACTTTTAAAGTCCAATGGCATCGTAGTAAGGGTTCTGAGTTTACGTGGGAATCCGAAGAGTTTGTTTTGGTGTATCTTCCTACTTGTCATGCGGCTTTGATCGCGAGGTCGCAATCTGGTTCAAGTGGGGGAGAGTTGTAAGATCCTGTTTTCCTAGTTGTTTGGGATGTCGTCCAAAATGGTGGGACGCCATCCCAGTGTGAAGGACTGGACGCCGTCCAGTAATTTGGACGCCGTCCAGATGAACTGGCGGGCCAGCTGTTGTTTTTAGATATTTAAAATGGGTATTTTGGTAATTTCACAAGAGGGACGACTTAAAGGTCCCAAGATCAGTTTGGTGAGCCTCATTACTCCATTTTCAACTACTCTTTCACTTCCACTTCAAGTTTAGAGAGAGAGGAGGTTTTTAGAGTGAGAAAGCTCAATCTAAGGAGGAAGAAGCTTGTTTCGGGTTAAAGCTCGGGTGTTAAAGTTGTTCATCTAGTCCCTAGTTACGTTTTGATTGTAGCGGTAAGTCTTAACCTTGATTTCCTCGTTGTAATTGTTTAAGGGCTAGGGTTTGGGCTAGTAATGAACATAAAACCCAAATTGTTAGTGTTTTGGGGGTTTTGGGTAAGTTTGGGTCGTGAGGACTCAAAGATGACTAACCTAGAGTTTTGAAATGTGTATTTGTGCATATGGGTCTTAAATGTTAGTAAATCACTAGCACACTTAGTGTTTAAAGTGAATAAGTGTATTTGGGTTTTGTTAGTGACCCAAATGAGTGTGTTAACCTTGAAATGTGTCAAATGAGTCCTTGATGACCTAAGTGGGTTAATGGGTGCGAAAATGAGATAACCTTGTGATTAAAGGTGTATTAAGGCCATAATCAAATTGTTGGTAAGGGTTGGACATAATCCCGACCTAGTGTTAGAATGAATGGTGAAAATGGGTCACGTTTGCACTAGGGGCCAAGTGGCACTTAGATGACGAGTACGTTGGCAGACCAACTTGAATGAATGATTGATATATGTGCATAATGTAATAGGTACGTTACCTTGATGTTACGAGCTTGATTTATCAATTCACCGAAGGCGTAAGGTGAGTGGAATAATTATGCGTGTGCATATATAATGTATTTATTTGTGTAGTATGAATGTGGAATTGTCTCGGTGTTCAAGACACCACATTCTAAGTAACGAGTGGTATTGTCACAGTGTTTAAGACACCACTCATTGGTTTGATTAACTTGTGATATTGTCGCGGTGTTTAAGACACCACATTGTCATGGGAGTGGAATTGTCGCGGTGTTCCAGACACCACTCATTGTTTTGATTGACATGTGGAATCGCCGCGGTGTTCAAGATGCCACATTGTCATGGGGGTGAGTTAATCGCAGTGTTCAAGACATCACCCAGAGGATTAGTGATTACGCGGTGTTTAAGTAACACTAATGGATGTTATGAACTCCGACGGTCTTTTCCTAGTACCGTTCCCTAGTATGATTGGTTAACCATGGTTGTGTGAATTTTTGTATTAGCATATTTAATTGTGAACTATATGCTTTTAATGTCGCTAGCTTATTATGAATTGCGGTTATTGGTTTATGCATAATGTTTGCATAGTTGTTGAATTGCTAGCTTGTATGCGGTATTGTGTAAGTGATTGCAAGTAAGTAGGTTATATATGTATATGTATAATTATTGCATTTACTAAGCTTTAGCTTACCCTCTCGTTGTTTACCTTTTTAGGCTCCGGCGTGGACAAGGGCAAAGGTATTCGTTTGGAATAGTAGTGGCTCTCGGGGGTTTAGCTTTTTGGAAGCTCGACCAAGAATTGGGTAGTTTAACCCCAAACACCATGCTCTAGTGTCGTTTGGAAATTAAACTAGAACGGTCGAAACTTGTATTTTTGAACGAAACTCGTAAAACAGCTGATGTGGGCCCGATGTTGTAAACCTTGATTTTATTGTGGAAATCTCTTAGTTTAACTTATATTGACATGTTGTGAAAAGGTTTTCGTTTAAAAGTGTCGGCAAGCGGGTTTTCCGCTAACGTAAGTGTGATAACCAAATCAGTAGCTGGCAGTTCATTTGGATGCCGTCAAGACCTTCTGGACGCCGTCCAAAGCTTCTTTGCTGGACGCCGTCCTGAAGTCTGGACGCCGTCCAGATGTATTGAATCAGAAAAAAAAAATTAGTGTGTTTTTGAGATAACGAAGTCGGGTCGTTACAGAATTGGAGGCTCCTCCCATGAAGACTTGATTTGGAATCTATCTTCATGAGGGATAGACTCAAATGAATCTTCCCGAATGGTCTCATCTTTACTTTCAAAATCATCAACATTAAGATTCATCATTTCCTTAAAATCGGCCTCTAAATCCACAATCTCATTCTCACAAGTTTGGTCAAACTTCGAAGTATCAACCTTTAAAAGTTTTTCAAGTTCATCATGCTCATAAAGGTCAATATGGTCAAAGGCATAGCACTCATCATCATCGGTGTTACTCAGTTGCTTCATAGCTTCCCGGATATTGATGGTCACACGCTCTTCACCAACTCCATTGTTAAGTTGGTTGTGTTGTACTACGATGTTGGTGTCGACGGTCGCCGAAAATGGTCTACCTAAGATAAGGGGGACTTGAAGGTCCTCTTTCATCTCTATGATAACAAAATCGACCAGGAACACCAAGGTATCAATGCTAACCAAGATGTCCTCGGCGATGCCAATAGTGGTATCAAACGAATGGCTGGCCAATCTTATCCTAATTTGAGTTGGTTTAAGAGGTCCAAGACCAAGCCTCTCATAAAGTGAATGGGGCATTAGGTTAATGCTTGCACCCAAGTCGGCTAGTGCATTGAACACTTCCGATTCACCGAACTTACAAGGGAAAACAAATTTTTCCGGATCTCCTAACTTCTTAGGGATCCTTGGCCATGATGCAAGAATCTTGTTGCACTCCTCTTCGATAAAGAAAGATGTTTCGTCATTGTATTTACCCCTTTGAGATATTAACTCCTTGATGAACCGACCGTAATTCGGCATTCCTTTAAGCACATCGGTGATAGGTAAGTTAACCGAGACATTTTTCATCATTTCTTGAAACATTTTGTATTGAGCCGCCAACTTGTCCTTCTTTAAAGCTTTTGGATATGGCACCGGTCTCGTAATCTTTGAAGACTCATCACCCTTTTTCTTTCCCGATTCATCATTACCCGTACCCTCGGTTGAGTTGACCTTTTCTTTACCCTTCTCTTTACTAACCCCGGTATCCTCTTCAATAAAACTTGGTAGTGGTTCATGGGTTATAAAGGGTTGTGGTTGAGGATCTTCGACCCCTTGAGTAGTTAAATCGCTTCGAGTGGTTATGGCGTTGACATTTTCATTTTGGTTTGGGTTATTAGGGTTTTGGTTGGTGCTTTCGATAGGAATCACTCTTGAGTTGTTGTGTTGTTGGTTTTGATTGTGTTGACGGTTATTGTTGTGATTGTTAATCGGGTTGACTTGAGTGTTTGAAGATAAAGTTCCTTGTGGTCTTTCGGCAACTTGATTTGAAAGTCGTCCAACGGCACTCTCAAGGTTTTAGAATGAGGTTTGTTGGTTTCGGATTTGTTGCTTTAAGAATTCATTCTCTTTCATTAGAAAAGCTTCGGTTGATTCTACCTTCTTGATGTAGTTTTGCATGATTTCTTCTAAGCTCTTCGAAGGTTGGGATTGTTGATTTTTTTGTTGAGGTTGTTGATTGTAACCTTGGTTATTTTGTGATGGACTATAACCTTGGTTGTTTTGATAATTTGAATTGGCTTGATTGTTGTAAGGTTGGTTGTTGTAAGGTTGTTGGTTTTGGTATTGGAAATTGTTGTTTCGTTTTGGTTATAGTTGTTGTAACCTTGATTTCGGTTTTGGTTTGTGAATTCGTGTGGTGTATGGGTTTGGTTGTTGAATGATACTTGTTTTCGATTAGGATTGTAGTAGCTTTGGTTAGATGTTCCTCCGCGTTGGTAGTTTTGATTACTCACGTAGTTCACATGAGCATCCGAATTCATGGGAATATCATCTAGATCAACATGATTGCATTGAGTAATTTGAGGACAATTCTTAATGAGATGTAGACCCTCGCATCGTTGACAACCTACTTGCATTGCAACTACCGTTTGTTGAATCTTCTTCAATTCTTTCCCAAATGTTTGAAATTGATTATTCAAGCTTGCAAGCTTCACTTGCCCATTATCACTCTCGACTTATGCTACACTTTTCCTTGTCAAATCTTGTAGTGAAGGTGCCCATTCATACTTGTTGACCGAGATGTCTTCTAACATAATTTCAGCCGCATTTGGTGATTTGTACATAAACACCCCACCGGATGAAGAATCAAGATATTGCTTCATAAAAGTATTACAACCCCGATAGAATGTGTTGATATACTCCTTCTTCGTCAAACCATGCGGTGGGCAAGCTCTTAGTAGCTTCTTGAATCGAACCCATGCATCATACAAACTCTCATCACCCCATTGTGTGAACCTATTAATCTCCATTCTAAGTTGTTCTACTTTTGACGGTGGAAAGAAATGATTGATAAACTCATTTGTTAATTCTTGAAAAGACCTTATGTAATCGGATGGTAAACTTCGCATCCAAGCTTTTGCGTCTCCTTGAAGTGTGAAGGGGAATGCCCTTAGCTTAAAAGCGTCATCGGTGACATTTTGGGTTTTGTAAATATCACAAACATCATTAAAGTGTTGAATATGTTCGAACGGATTCTCATCTATCAACCCATGAAAGTATGTATCCTTGATTAACGTGAAAAAGTTACCCTCGATCTTCCAATTATCTGTTTCAATTGGTGGTTTTGTAATAGCCGGTGCTATCATTGTTGGTACAACTAATCTAGCGCTCCACATTGGTGTGTCGTTTGGATCATTCAATAATTCTTGATTAACCGGAGGACCATTAGGATTGCGCTAGTCATCGTGAATCGGATTACCGTTTAGATTCATCTCTTCTAAACAAAATGGCAAAGCTTCGAAATTCTTTTTTAATACTCTTTCTTCTCTACGATTATAAACCCCGTGCACGTGTCTTTCGGGATCGGAGAATGGATGTGTGAAGTCTTGATCCTTTACACCAAAGGTACCTATCCTTCAATCACAACACAAACACAAGCGATTTTCCAAACGAAAATAATAATATAAAATGCGAAAAGTAACTTCCGTAAGGGTAAACCCCTACGAAAGGATTGAACAATTAAAATTTTAAACCAAATAACCAACTAGGCTAATCGCATTCCCCGGCAGCGGCGCCAAGAAAGTGTGATGCGTTCGTGCGATATACATCTTTTACCCTCTAAATTTATATTTGATTCAAACACTACAATCAAGCACACATAACTAACGAGCACTTAGAACCCGGTTATTATAGCACTTTAATGTAAGTATTCTTATCAAGTTCGACCCAAGGGAAGCGGTGTAAGTCGGATATTTGAAACTATCAATTGTCCTAGGGTTTGTTTGATTGGGGGGTTTCGATTGATATCAACTAACAACTAAACCTTGCACAATTAAACAAACCTAAATTTATCAATTAAACTAGTAACAAGAAACAAGTAGTGAAGTATTAAGACTTAAAACAAATTAACTAAGACGTGTTCACTTATCTAATCCTCTCTATGCTTGGCTTGCCCCATTTTGTCTATTCTGCTATCTCATTAGTTTTTGAACTATTAAATATTTAGCATCACTACTAAACCTCAAATAAAATGATACTCCGCGAATTCACATTAGCTTTATATCCTAGGATCGAGTTAAGCATGATTTGGTCATTGAGATTGAGGTTGGGTTGAAATCACTTAAAACCCCCATCTATCGAAATCACTTAAGATAATCGGCACTACTATGTTGACTAGAGGCCAATTGAAAACTAACCTAGATCAAGAACACAATCACTTTCAATTCCTAAGCTAGTTGTCTAGATCACCCAAGGTGTTGAAGCACATATTGTTTCACTTCTCAAATCACCAAGAGAGCTACACAACATATGTAATCAAAGTCAAGCCTAAAACAAACTAATAGCAATGGATCTTTAGCTAACTCAACAACACATGATCAAGTAATTCATTCAAACAACAATAATCAATTGATTGGGGCAAACACTAGCATTAGAGATTCTTAGATAAGCAAACACAAGATATTTTGCCAATCATAGCTAAAATTAAACTAATAATAAGCATAGAAATGTAAATCATCATCATCTTCAAGTTATTACAAGTAATCAATGCAAAATATGAAAAGTAAAGTGAAGATTACAACCCAAAATGTAAAGAAGATGATGATCTAAGCTAAACAATGATGAATCTTGAGCTAGCTTCCTTGAATCCACCCTTAAACACCAATGGATGATGAAATTAGGGTTTTGTATGTGAAATTTGGACCTTAAGCTGCTGCTCTCTAAAGATGCATATGAAAAATGACCTAATCTCGTTCCTTTTATAGTGCTGAAAATCTGGGCTGAAACAGCGACAGGAGCACCGCTTTTGGACAGGAGCGGCGCTTTTGGATTTATTGAGGAGCGGCGCTTTTGATCAGGAATGCCACTTTTAGCTCTAAACAGGGACGAAACTTTTGTTGAGGAGCGATGCCTTTAGCTAAATAGGAGTGACGCTTTTCACTGTAGAAAATGCGCTTTTGCTCACTAGAGGAAAATGGAGCAGAAATGTGCATGAGAACGTCGCTTTTTCAGTTGATGCGGCGCTTTTGGCTCACAGGAGCGGTATTCTTGAATGAGGAGCGGCGATTTTGATGCCGATTCTGCACTTTTCCATTTCCTTAGTCAATTTTGCCCAAGATTTAGTCAATTTTACACCAAATCAACTCCTTAGCCCTTAATTGACCATTTAGCTCAATAGCACACAAAATAGGCTCCAAGATAGTCATAAATTGAGCGAAGTGAGGTAGATATCGCGAAATAAAACATATATAAATGGAGCGATATCAGTGTTATTCAACTTGTTGGCAACGTTAAACATGCGAAAGGAGTAACCGCTAAAGGAAAGTCGCCGGTTTCCCACTGAAGTCGCCGGCCTAGCCAACGAATTTGAAAACTATAAATTGAGGCCTTCTGGTTCTGTTTTAGATATACTCTTTCATTTTTCCTTTAGGGTTTTCACCAAAATACGAAAACTCTTAGATTAGGGTTTTATTTCAAGTTGTAATCAAAGTTATCAAGTTATTAATAAAGTTTTATTTTCATCTACCTTTTTGAGGTACATGACTTTATCCTTTTCTCTTGTTTATCGTATTTTATTTACTTTTTCTGTATCTGTTCCTCTACCACTATGAACTAAACGTTCATAGTGGTTAAGTGGACAAAAAACAAACTTTGTCTGGGAATCAGATGAAGCCGCCGGCTTCACCAGTCCACGCAGCCGGCTTGACAGGAACAAAGCCGCCGGCTTCGTATTCCAATCCGTACAGTTTCTGTTTTTTTCCAAATCTGTATAAATTGAGTTTCTGTGATGATTGTTTAAACTGTTTTGAATCTGCTATGTTTTAATATGCTTTCTTGCCATGCTTAATGATTAAATGTTAGATTTTAGGATTGATTAATACTTAATCCAATGATCTATTATTCGATTCATGCTACTTGTTTAAGATCTAGTAAATGAAACTTGTTAAATTAGATTGAATGCAACTAAGTTAAACAACATTGTTAGTGATAATCTTTAAATATGAATTATGCTTATATAATAGATTTTGATATTGTTAGGCTTAGTCGAAGATCCTCTGTTTGGATGTGTTTGATTAATGATTGCATGAAAACCAAGTAATAATTGACTTTCAGCTAGTAACTTGAGTTGATCTAGTTGATGTTTAATAGCTTATATAATTTGTCAGTCTATTTGCATGTTGATCCGCATCATAAGGTTGATATGTATCATGTAATTGAATTGAATACTAAGAATTGAGATGTTAGTCATGCACATCACGTATCTAGCATATACTTTAAGTCCGGCCTATTGAATGATATGTAACACTTGTCTTAACCTGTTTAGGGTTAATGATTGGTCTATGATTATTATTTTGCCATGTGTTAATATAAGTTAAGAAATTTGCCTAATATGATTCCCGTTTGAGTTATTCATCCATGTAACTGCTTTTATTTATAATTATTTATTTTAAGTCTTTAAATTCTTGCTTTATATTTAGTTATTTTATTCATTAAAATCGTATCTTCAATAATATCTTTCCTAAGAGATAAAAATCTACAATATTAAAATACATAAAAAGCTATCTTTAGTTCTTTAATAAGAGCTAAGTTATTTAATACACCAACTTAAAACGCATCTACGCTCTCTTGGGATGATAACCTAAAATACTACATCTGATCGGGTTTTGTTGCTCGTTATGGTGTTAAAAGTAAAAATAAAGGTTTTATAAATTTAAAAGTTGAAGGCCAAATTAAGCACTACTGCACACTTTTGACACATCATCGGCCAAAAAGTCACGTTTTTATCCCTGATATTAAGCCCCAAAATCAATAAAGGGATAACCTTTATCGCCAAAATAAGCATTTGTTTACTTTATATTGTAGTTTAAGTGATTACGAAGACAACGAAAAAAATTGAAGAAAACGGACTTAAAACGAAGAATCTAGAGCGAAAACGAGGAAGGCCAAGCTACGAAATCGGAAATCAAGTTACGATCCAGGAAACAAGACTGACCAGGCAGCCATACGACCTTGGCATACGGTGTAACAACCCGACTTTTTCCGTTTACTATCGTTACTTGTTCGTTAAATATTTAATGGTGTTTACGTAGACTTTGTATGTGTAATGGAATTAAATGCATATTGATCCTAGTGGATTACTTGAATTAATATTTTATATTAATTTATGAACTTGTTTCGGATAGCGAAATAACTAGAAAACGTTACGATTAAGTTAATCGCCTAGAAAGCTTTTCAGTTTACGTAACTCAGAAAAATGACAAAATTATTATTTTCAATAATTATTGACTTTACGAAAAACTTATTTAATTTATTATTTATTTAATGAATTAAACCCGGTGTTTGCGTTTCAACGACTAGTTAACATTCCGGAGACCCGGTACGGTTAACAGCATTCGAAACGGACCACGCGCGTACGAGTAATTAAGCAAAACCGAGCCCGAGACCCCCTAAATGTAGTAACCCGAACTTTTCCATGTTTATATATATTAATTGAGATTGATATTTACATGATTAAATGTTTCCAACATGTTAAGCAATCAAACTTGTTAAGACTTGATTAATTGAAATATGTTTCATATAGACAATTGACCACCCAAGTTGACCGGTGATTCACGAACGTTAAAACTTGTAAAAACTATATGATGACATATATATGGATATTTATATAGTTAACATGATACTATGATAAGTAAACATATCATTAAGTATATTAACAATGAACTACATATGTAAAAACAAGACTACTAACTTAATGATTTTTAAACGAGACATATATGTAACGATTATCGTTCTAAAGACATTTAATGTATATATATCATATTAAGAGATATTCATACATGATAATATCATGATAATATAATAATTTAAAATCTCATTTGATATTATAAACATTGGGTTAACAACATTTAACAAGATCGTTAACCTAAAGGTTTCAAAACAACACTTACATGTAACGACTAACGATGACTTAACGACTCAGTTAAAATGTATATACATGTAGTGTTTTAATATGTATTTATACACTTTTTAAAGACTTCAATAAACTTATCAACATACTTCTACTTAACAAAAATGCTTACAATTACATCCTCGTTCAGTTTCATCAACAATTCTACTCGTATGCACCCGTATTCGTACTTGTACAATACACAGCTTTTAGATGTATGTACTATTGGTATATACACTCCAATGATCAGCTCTTAGCATCCCATGTGAGTCACCTAACACATGTGGGAACCATCATTTGGCAACTAGCATGAAATATCTCATAAAATTACAAAAATATGAGTAATCATTCATGACTTATTTACATGAAAACAAAATTAAATATCCTTTATATCTAATCCATACACCAACGACCAAAAACACCTACAAACACTTTCATTCTTCAATTTTCTTCATCTAATTGATCTCTCTCAAGTTCTATCTTCAAGTTCTAAGTGTTCTTCATATATTCTACAAGTTCTAGTTACATAAAATCAAGAATACTTTCAAGTTTGCTAGCTCACTTCCAATCTTGTAAGGTGATCATCCAACCTCAAGAAATCTTTGTTTCTTACAGTAGGTTATCATTCTAATACAAGGTAATAATTATATTCAAACTCTGGTTCAATTTCTATAACTATAACAATCTTATTTCAAGTGATGATCTTACTTGAACTTGTTTTCGTGTCATGATTCTGCTTCAAGAACTTCGAGCCATCCAAGGATCCGTTGAAGCTAGATCCATTTTTCTCTTTTACAGTAGGTTTATCCAAGAAACTTAAGGTAGTAATGATGTTCATAACATCATTCGATTCATACATATAAAGCTATCTTATTCGAAGGTTTAAACTTGTAATCACTAGAACATAGTTTAGTTAATTCTAAACTTGTTCGCAAACAAAAGTTAATCCTTCTAACTTGACCTTTAAAATCAACTAAACACATGTTATATATCTATATGATATGCTAACTTAATGATTTAAAACCTGGAAACACGAAAAACACCGTAAAACCGGATTTACGCCGTCGTAGTAACACCGCGGGCTGTTTTGGGTTAGTTAATTAAAAACTATGATAAACTTTGATTTAAAAAGTTGTTATTCTGAGAAAATGATTTTTATTATGAACATGAAACTATATCCAAAAATTATGGTTAAACTCAAAGTGGAAGTATGTTTTTTAAAATGGTCATCTAGACGTCGTTCTTTCGACTGAAATGACTACCTTTACAAAAATGACTTGTAACTTATTTTTCCGACTATAAACCTATACTTTTTCTGTTTAGATTCATAAAATAGAGTTCAATATGAAACCATAGCAATTTGATTCACTCAAAACGGATTTAAAATGAAGAAGTTATGGGTAAAACAAGATTGGATAATTTTTCTCATTTTAGCTACGTGAAAATTGGTAACAAATCTATTCCAACCATAACTTAATCAACTTGTATTGTATATTATGTAATCTTGAGATACCATAGACACGTATACAATGTTTCGACCTATCATGTCGACACATCTATATATATTTCGGAACAACCATAGACACTCTATATGTGAATGTTGGAGTTAGCTATACAGGGTTGAGGTTGATTCCAAAATATATATAGTTTGAGTTGTGATCAATACTGAGATACGTATACACTGGGTCGTGGATTGATTCAAGATAATATTTATCGATTTATTTCTGTACATCTAACTGTGGACAACTAGTTGTAGGTTACTAACGAGGACAGCTGACTTAATAAACTTAAAACATCAAAATATATTAAAAGTGTTGTAAATATATTTTGAACATACTTTGATATATATGTATATATTGTTATAGGTTCGTGAATCAACCAGTGGCCAAGTCTTACTTCCCGACGAAGTAAAAATCTGTGAAAGTGAGTTTCATTTGCTCCCTTTTTAAATGCTTTTGCAATATATATTTTTGGGACTGAGAATACATGCGCTGCTTTTATAAATGATTTACAAAATAGACACAAGTACGTGAAACTACATTCTATGGTTGAATTATCGAAATCGAATATGCCCATTTTTATTAAGTCTGGTAATCTAAGAATTAGGGAACAGACACCCTAATTGACACGAATCCTAAAGATAGATCTATTGGGCCTAACTAACCCCATCCAAAGTACCGGATGCTTTAGTACTTCGAAATTTATATCATATCCGAAGGGTGTCCCGGAATGATGGGGATATTCTTATATATGCATCTTGTTAATGTCGGTTACCAGGTGTTCACCATATGAATGATTTTTATCTCTATGTATGGGATGTGTATTGAAATATGAAATCTTATGGTCTATTATTATGATTTGATATATATATATATAGGTTAAACCTATAACTCACCAACATTTTTGTTGACGTTTTAAGCATGTTTATTCTCAGGTGATTATTAAGAGCTTCCGCTGTCACATACCTAAATAAGGACGAGATTTAGAGTCCATGCTTGTATGATATTGTGTAAAAACTGCATTCAAGAAACTTATTTTGTTGTAACATATTTGTATTGTAAACTATTATGTAATGGTCGTGTGTAAACAGGATATTTTAGATTATCATTATTTGATAATCTACGTAAAGCTTTTTAAACCTTTATTGATGAAATAAAGGTTATGTTTTGTTTTAAAATGAATGCAGTCTTTGAAAAACGTCTCATATAGAGGTCAAAACCTCGCAACGAAATCAATTAATATGGAACTTTTTTAATCAATAAGAACGGGACATTTCACTAAAAGGGCCATTCGGCCGAACCTACCCCATGGACCCCTTAATGGACTTGTTTTGGTTAGTGGATCTTAGTGGGTTGTGTTTAGGCCCTAATTTGTGATGACCCGGGAATTTCTGACCAAATTTAAACTTGATATTAATATGAAATCGACATGATAAGCAAAGTTTGTAAGGTTGAGTCTCAAATCTTTGAATTATTTATATGGGTTCAGTTAACCTTTGACTATTCCTGACGATTCACGAACAATTGTTGTAAGTAAATATGTATGTATATATATATATATATATATATATATATATATATATATATATATATATATATACAAATATATTTAGATATAGATATAAATATAATATAAGTATATATAATAATTGAGAATAAAGAAAAATATAATTGAAACATTATAATCAAGTATGTAAAATAATATATAGAATAATCTAGCTACTATTAAAATGAATATATATATAAATTCTATACATAAGTAGTATTATATATATTGTAATATATATAGAAAATATAAAAAATAAAAAATAAAAAAAATAATCAATATATGTTATTATATATATTATATTGTCATAGTTAATAATATGTAATATCAACCTATTAAACTTACCTACAAATTAAAATATAATATTACTTCCATTAAAATAAATAGTAATAATAATATCATCATTAATAATATTATTATTTATAACATATAGATATGAAGTTTGATATATATAAATTGCTATTGTATTATTATAACTAATATTAATATTATCATTTACATGGTCAGTATTATTATTATAAATAATATTATTATTATTATTATTATAAATTTTATGGTTATTATTATCATTATCATTAATAATAACATTATTACTATTATATTAATATTAATACAAATTCTTATTAAAATAATATTAAGAGTATTATTATTATAGTTATTAATTTATAAGATTAATTATAAAATGTAATTATAGATATATATATACATACAAATATATAAAAACAGTTATATATAGATATACTAATGTATACGAATAATACATATGAATCAATACTAATATCTTAATAATCTAATTATTAATTTAGGTTAATTAAATATAAATTCAAAAGTCAAGAAGTAGTACAAATTAGCTATCTTTCATTTTCTACTTTCTAATTTTTGTTTTCTTCTAATTGATATTGTCGACCACAATCTTTCCCTATAATTTGTATTCTGCAATTCACAAAAGAAAGGTCAGATATTTTTTTTTTTAAAACGACAGGCTTCCTCTTTTTCTTAATTCTTTTTGGCCAAAATTTAAAAATGAACCAATAATCAAAATCCAAAAATACAGAATTGTTAGGATTCATCCACTCAAACCATCTACAAAATCTCTTGTTCCAATTCCTTTTATTTAATTCGAATTTTTGAGTCAAATATTTGATTTTGAAAGTTAAACGGGTTTTCAATGATCAAATTGGAGGCTTATAGGGTGTTTATGGTATAATTGATGATTCCTAAAGCTTTTATGAATGATTTATAACACAATGTTTTAATCATGAACTGAAACTGCCCAAAACTCAAAATCAAATTTTTTTTTTTATTATGCTCGACGAACAGCAAGTACCTCTTTCTTTATTTTTTTTTTTTTTTTTTATTTTTGTAAATTGATCAAGTGTATTCCTTACAAATCATTTCTGTTTCAATTTAGAATCAAAAATCAAAATTGAATTGGTTGTCTTGATTGATAAAATCACTGGATGATTTAAAAGATTGAAGATGATGAAGAAAAAGGAAAATAATTGATACGGGTTAATTAAATTGGTGATGGTACTAAAATAGATAAACGAACACAGTCGAATGGTTAAGCAGGGTTATGGGTTATCGAGAGGTTTCGGGTTCAATTCCTGCTGGTGACAAGTTTGTTTTTTTAAAACACTTTATGTGGTAGTTCTATTTTTCTAAAACTTATTATTATTATTATTATTATTATTATTATTATTATTATTATTATTATTATTATTATTATTATTATTATTATTATTATTATTATTATTATTATTATTATTATTATTATTGTTATTGTTATTGTTATTGTTATTGTTATTGTTATTGTTATTGTTATTGTTATTGTTATTGTTAGTACTAGTATTAGTAATCAAAATTATTATTATGAAAATAAAGATTACTAATATAACTATTATTACTACTATTAGTATTATCATTATTGTTATGATTATTATTATCTTTAAGTATTCGAACTATTATTATTAGTATTATGAAAGTAATAAAAACTTATCACGATTATTAGAATTTTTTGTATTTTAAAAAACATTATTAGTATTACTTATATTAACATAACTACTAACATTATAACCATTATCATTTTTACCAATATTAATATAAATTTAGTATTATTATCATTAGTAGCATCATTATTTTTTTAACATTATTATTATTATCACTTTTATCATTATTATTGTAAAAGATCATTATTATTATTAAAATTAATATTAACATAATTAACATTTTCACAAACAAATGATCTTAATATAAATATATATTTAATATACATAACTTAATTATATTAATATCTTTATCTTAATAGTATTAAAAATATTAATTTTTACAAACAAAAGAGACTTATATGTAAAAAGTATATATTACATACTATATTCTTATATGAAATATTATTAACTGTAATAATAACTAAATTATATATAGTGTATAAAAATATTTTAAGATATTATAAGTAGTAATAAACACATATAAAAAGATTGAATTCAACACATTATATATATATATATATATATATATATATATATATATATATATATATATATATATAACAATAAGTTACAATTTATTTAATAATATATTATAACAAATATATAAAATACCACATTGTTCAATTACAATTATATGTGTTAATATATATATATACATGATATAGGTTCGTGAATCCGAGGCCAACCCTGCACTGTTCAATATCATCATATGTATTTTTACTACAAAATACAGTACTGTGAGTTTTATTTGCTCCCTTTTTAAATGCTTTTGCAATATATATTTTTGGGACTGAGAATACATGCGCTGTTTTATAAATGTTTGATGAAATAGACACAAGTACTTGAAACTACATTCTATGGTTGAATTATTAAACCGAATATGCCCCTTTTTAGTCTGGTAATCTAAGAATTAGGGAACAGACACCCTAATTGACGCGAATCCTAAAGATAGATCTATCGGGCCCAACAAGCCCCATCCAAAGTACAGGATGCTTTAGTACTTCGAAATTTATATCATGTCTGAAGGAGGATCCCGGAATGATGGGGATATTCTTATATGCATTAAGTTAACGTCGGTTACCAGGTGTTCAATCCATATGAATGATATTTTTGTCTCTATGCATGGGACATATATTTATGAGAATATGAAAATCTTGTGGTCTATTAAAATGATGACAATGAATGTTTATGATAAAGTAATGAACTCACCAACCTTTTGGTTGACACTTTAAAGCATGTTTATTCTCAGGTATGAAAGAAATCTTTCGCTGTGCATTTGATCATATTAGAGATATTACTTGGAATCATTCATGACATATTTCAAAAGACGTTGCATTCGAGTCGTTGAGTTCATCGAGATTATTATTAAGTTAATTATAGTTGGATATATTGAAATGGTATGCATGTCATCACCTTTCGATGTAATGAAAGATTGTGTTTTCAAAAACAAATGCAATGTTTGTAAAATGTATCATATAGGGGTCAAGTACCTCGGGATGTAATCAACTGTTGTGAATCGTTTATAATCGATATGGACTTCGTCCAGATGGATTAGGATGGGTCCTTTCAGTTGGTATCAGAGCGGTGGTCTTAGCGAGCCAGATATGCATTAGTGTGTCTAACTGATAAGTCGATAGGATGCATTAGTGAGTCTGGACTTCGACCGTGTCTGCATGTCAAAAGTTTTGCTTATCATTTTGTGTCAAAAATTAACTATTTATCATCCTTAGGAAATTATCTGCTTATCATTCCTAGTCTAGACACATCTTGCTGCATTGATTGCATGAATAGTGTATAGACAAATTCATATCTTAGCATATCTGCTAATTCATATCTTAGCATATCTGTTACTGTAAACTTTGCCTAACATATTCCGTAGATTCCTCTGTAACTTATGGGTTTTTAGTATTATATATGCATATGTAAATTATGTATTGCAGGGTACTATTCTACATCCTATAATCTATTTCTTATCGAAAATCCTTGATCTGATCGTACGAGATGAATCCCTCAACCAGTTCGAGTCTCTCAGATTCCGATAGCTATTTCGATAGTTATTCCGACAACTATTCCGATAAGGATTTCCACTCGAACTCCGAAAGCAGTATAACCAGAATGAATCAACCAATCAGTCATCCCCAATTCATCTGATGAGTTTGTAGTCGATTTAAACAATGGAGACGCGAAGAAGGCGACCCTTTCCATCCACCAAATTGCCCTCTTGGCGAAGAACCTGAAGCACCTACCGGCGAATCTATCCGAAACACCATTTTCAGCCTCATTTCCAGAGTATCTCGCCATGACTATATCACAAGTCAGATTCAAAACCTTATTAATTCGCTCATTCATACCGACAATCATCCCGGAGTAATAAAGTCAATGAGTTTCGTGCCCGAGTTGTAGCCTTAGAAAATATGGTGCAAAATGTACCAGCTTCAACAACATCAACGACATCAACTATACTACCAGCAACAACACAAACCACAATAACACACGCCTCAACATTACAATCGGTACCCCGATCATAATCATCGTTCTACATGACGTTCTGTATCAATTATCTTCGTTCGACATGACGATTATGTAATCTCTAATGTTTTAGAGATTATGTATTCTAGTTCTAACGGTAAATCAAATGAGATTAATATTATATCAACTCATTAAATCTATGATTACATCTGAAGAAAATATATATGTAAGTATATTTTCATAAGGATTGTAATTAAAAACTGAAAGGACCCGTTCATATACATTATAAACGATTCACAATAGTTGATTACATCGCGAGGTATTTGACCTCTATATGATACATATTACAAACATTGAATTCGTTTTTAAAACACAAACTTTCTTTACATCAAAAATTGACAGGCATGCATACCATTTCATAATATCCACTATCCAATTATAAATTAACTTAATAGTAATCTTTGATGAACTCAATAACTCGAATGCAACGTTCTTCGAAATATGCCATGAAATACTCCAAGTAATATCTTTAAAACAAGCAAATGCACAGCGGAAGATTTCTTTTATACCTGAGAATAAACATGCTTTAAAGTGTCAACCAAAAGGTTGGTGAGTTCATTAGTTTATCATAATCATTCATTTCCATCATTTTAATAGACCACAAGAATTTCATTTCTAGTTCTCATAAATATACGTCCCATGCATAGAGACAAAAATAATCATTCATATGGATTGAACACCTGGTAACTGACATTAACAATATGCATATAAGAATATCCCCATCATTCCGGGATCCTCCTTCGGACATGATATAAATTTCGAAGTACTAAAGCATCCGGTACTTTGGATGGGGTTTGTTAGGCCCAATAGATCTATCTTTAGGATTCGCGTCAATTAGGGTGTCTGTTCCCTAATTCTTAGAATACCAGACTTAATAAAAAGGGGCATATTCGATTTCGATAATTCAACCATAGAATGTAGTTTCACGTACTTGTGTCTATTTTGTAAATCATTTATAAAAATTGCGCATGTATTCTCAGCCCAAAAATATAAAGGGTAAAAAGGCAAATGAAACTCACCATACAGTATTTCGTAGTAAAAATAGATATAACGTCATTGAACAAGTGCAAGGTTGGCCTCGGATTCACGAACCTAAATTAATTATGTATATATATGTGTTGGTCAATATTTGTCTAACAAATTAGGTCAAGTCATAGTGTACCACAATCCTAATGCTCGAGACTAATATGCAAAGATCAACAAAAGTTAATTTGACTCAAAATGATTTCTAAAATTTATACATGATTATTATATAGTTTAAATATCGTCGTTTTATATTTTTAAATATTTTTAAAAGATTTAATAGAGTAAATAATATAATTCATTTATTAATAAATAAAATTTTATATAAAAATATACATTTATATATCTTAAGTAATAAAATTTATAAAGTTAATTTAAAAAAAAATATTATGATAGGTTTTATTAAGGTAATTATATTATTTGTATTACATATTTATTTGATAAAATAACATTGATAATAATAATAAGTAAAAGTTTTATTATTTTACAATAATAATTATTATTATTCTTTTAAAAATATCAATATTTATATTTACTAATAATGATATTATAATAAAACGATAATTCTAATTATGATAACTTTAATATTTACGATACTTTTTAATATTAACTTTAAAATAATAATTCTATTTAAAATGATAATAATAATGATATTTTATAATAACAATGACATTTCTATTAAAATGAAATTTTTTGTTAAAATGATAGTTTTAATACTAACGATACTTTTAATAATAATAGTAATGATAAAAATAATAAGAATGATAATTTTATCTAGATCAATATCTTATAATATTTTAATTTCATCATGATACGCATACTCATTATTTCCTAATCGTTTCGTTTAATAGCTTTTAATCGTCTTTTATATTGTGTTTATAATACTAATAATAATAGTACTAAAAAGAATTAGGTGTTACTAATATTAGTTTTAATTACAATAATACTAATAATGATAATTACTATGATATTATTAATAATACTAATAACTATTTTAATGATAATAATAATAATAATAATAACAATAACAATAACCATTTTTAAATAGTGATATATATATATATATATTAATAATGATAATAATAAGAATAATAATAATAATAATAATAATAATAATAATAATAATAATAATAATAATAATAATAATAATAATAAGATAATAATAATAATAATAATAATAATAATAATAATAATAATAATAATAATAATAATAATAATTATAACTTTAACGATGATAACAATAGTAATAATAATAAAAATAACAATTTTTAATGATAATTCCTTTTATTAATAATGATAATAATAAGATAAAACTAGAACGACGATAATAATAATCATTTTTATAAAAATTCAATTGACTATAACTTCTAATCCGTTCATCGAACCCATTCGATATCTAAATGAAAAGTTCTCAATTTTTTTGCTAGCCTTCCAAGGACATGCATATCTTATACCTTATCTCAACCGCAAGTGTAACTAATTCAAGATTCAACATAACCTATCTAAGGGCAATATCAAAAGTACATGCATGCATAATCCTATATTCTCGAGCACTAGTCAGGGATACACTATTAATATGTAAAAATAATTTACGAGTACTCACGTATCAATATTGAGATTCAATATTGCAGGAAAGGTACGTAGACGCAACGGAGACGATAAACACTAGATTGACCTCACAAGCATACCCATGAACCATACCCATCACCTCCATAGCTATAACCCATGTTTTCCTTAGCTCTATCCCGCTCGAAAAATCTATTTTGAAATAATATGCTCATGACCTCGTCGTAGTATTTTATGTATACTAATAATATCTTGAAATAATACCTAGTAAATATATATATGTAAGTCGATTGAGAGAGTTTAGAGAAATATATTTCAAGTTTCTATGAAATAATGAAACCTATTGAATTCTATTTATAATAGATTTTTGAATTATTAAAGTGAATTATTAAAGTATGAATTATTAAAGTGAATTATTAAAGTATGAATTATTAAAGTGAATTATTAAAGTGAATTATTAAAGTATGAATTATTAAAGTGAATTATTAAAGTATGAATTATTAAAGTGAATTATTAAAGTATGAATTATTAAAGTAAATTATTAAAGTTAAAGTAAAGTAAAAAGTAAAGTAAAGGTAAAGTTAAAGTATAGTAAAAGTATAAAACTATGTACGTATAATACGCGTATAAATATATATAAAATTAATTTAAATCATTATTTATATTTAATAAAATAAAATATAAATATCGTTATCTTTATCATACTGGTTAAGTAATGAGTTGTCAAAAGTGGTTCTAGATATTTATAAAAGTTATATACGTTTTAATAATAAAGTTCCTTTTAAACTAAAAACGTTTTTGTACGTTTGAAAATAAATCAAATAAATATGATAATTTTGTTTTCCAAAACTAAATATATTTAAGAATCATTTTGTTAAAAGGTTAAAATAATGGAAAGCGTTATATCATAAAACATTTTAGAAAAGTAGAATCATATATATTCATAATAGGTTTCAAATTTTTAAATTACGGTCTGTTGGTGAAGCATGGGATAAAGTCCAAAGGTTAAATAAACGTATGAAAAATGTCGAGTTACTTAACTTGTTGATATCCAACATCTAAGTTATTTACACTCCACGTTCTTACTTATAAATCACTTTACCATTTTCCGAATGTTGTCAAAAATAATAGATTTCTTAAATCACAGTGGACCTCATAACATAGACCCGTAATCATATCACAATGTATCTGATAAATCAATCATTTGATATTATCTTCTAATTCCATCGATAAACATATTGAAACAAATACGTTCGTGTAAAGTAATATACGTTTAATACTTTATTAATATTCTCAAGTTATAATATATATATATACATATCTATTTATATATAACGGTTCATGAATCGTCGGAATTTGGTCGAGGTTATAATGAATGTATGAACACAGTTTAAAATTCTTGAGATTTAACTTAACAAACTTTGCTTATCGTGTTGGAATAATATAAAGATAAAGTTTAAATTTGATTGGAAATTTTCGGGTTGTCACAGTACCTACCCGTTAAAGAAATTTCGTCCCGAAATTTGAATGGAATGGTCATGGCTGACAATAAGTATGTTTTCATGACGTATACGAGTTGAAAATTAGAGTTTTATTATCATCAAGTAATATAGATAAAGCAATTTGATTTTTGTGAAGGGTACGAGTGAAGTTATCACAAAAGAATGAAATGAGT
Source organism: Rutidosis leptorrhynchoides (assembly GCF_046630445.1). Classification (NCBI taxonomy): domain Eukaryota; kingdom Viridiplantae; phylum Streptophyta; class Magnoliopsida; order Asterales; family Asteraceae; genus Rutidosis; species Rutidosis leptorrhynchoides. The sequence goes on from NC_092333.1 coordinate 194,906,468, forward strand.
AAATGCACGTTCTTTTTAACCAATGACATAGTCACGGTTGATTTTCGAAATTCAAGGAATTTAGAGAAAATCTTCGTAATAAGATTTGGTTCTTCGAAAATTAAGGAAGTTAAGATCAGCTTTGATTAAATGCGATAATATGTTTTGATTGCTCTGTCGGATATTTTACTATATATCCACCCCCTTCGTTTCCTTATTTCCACAACTCACACCTTTTATTCACTAATATGCTCCATCCAGTTCTGATTCTTGATATACTCCTAACTTTCATATCTGTCATTCTTTTCTTTCATCTGCCACCGGAAGAATCTATTTACTTTTACTATACTCTTAGTTTTATAGTGTTTTTAGTTCTCCCATATCTTTATATTGCTATATGCATCGATATATATGGTTTATAATTTCTGGGTCGTCGTTGGGCTTTATATCCTCCTTTATATTTCGAAGTCCCTGCTTCTGTCTTCTATAATTATTGTCATCCACAGTTAATGCTCCCTTCTATTTGCTGCGATTTATACTCCTATTTCTATTTCGGAGCTTCATTCTTTCGTTTCCTCTTCTTGAGATTAAGCACCGTATGTAATGGTCCAGAATTCGTAGATATGAATTTCTGAATGAACATAGTTAATGTTCTAAGAAGGAAATTGTAATGGCACGATCTTGATTTGTTAAATTACCAGAATACCCTAGAAAAGACCGAATCATCAAGAAATATTTTCTTGATATTTTAGAGATTAAATAGAATATAGGAGTCGTGTAACATGGCACATGATGATGTTATGATCTATGAATCATCACGTTCCATTTAGAAACTCAGCACGAATTACTGTAATATAATCACGTTGATCAAGTGTCATTATATTATACTAACTCATGCTTCAGCTCCCAACACTACTTCAAAAAAAAAAATATTCCTATTTTAAACTCGAATGTTTCAGAATTTAGAAACTAAAATAGTTTCTTTTATGATGTAATACAGATAGCGCAAAGAGGTAAATGATTTCGGATAAGAATAATTAAGAAAATATCTTCAGAAATATGAAGGATATTTATAATGAAAGATATGATGATATCTTAGAATTTCTAATATCAGAGGATGATGAAGAATATTGTCCGCAGGGGTTTAGAGTCAAGAGCAAGGTATTCCTTTAATGACTTCAGCAGGTACTGAATCATTTAGATTCTTTGAAGGCATGTTTCGCCCTTGTGATTTGTCCACAGCCTCTTTCATACTTTGCTCAATCCGTTTTCCAGTTCCAAAACTTCTCTTTTTCTGAGCTTTGCCAATACACTATTCTTTATCATCAAACTTTTTACTGTTAAGATCGTTTACAGTTGTTGCTGCTTCGTCAGCATTTCAAGAACTAGTTCACAGTTCAAGGTGTTTTTCAGAAACTTCACATTCAAAGAATGTAAGTCCAGGAGATAGACGTTGTACGTACACATATAACTGTTGGCGTAGACATGCTGCGAGATTTCAAATTAATGATTGCTAATTCCTGATGATTCGTATAGCAATTCTTGTTACAAGATGCGAATGAGTAAATGGTGGGGTTTCAATGAATAACTATAATGACTCTTTGGAGAGGTTAAAGTCAAAGGGTAATGAAGTTGTTGGTACATCTGTTAATAATGTGGTGGGATGTAAAAGGTTCCCTGGTAACGATGGTGTATATCTCAAGGTTATAATAAGGTTAGTCTGACTAAAAAGTCGAAGTTGACTTGCTGGAGCTGTGACAAAATTGGCTACTTTGAAAAGGAATTGCAAAGTTATTTTTGCTAATAAATGCCAAAGAATCTGACACAGATATGTGTGGAATTATGACTTTGGTTTCGAGTGCTTTTTAAGTACCTAACTGTGGGTAATATGTGGTTGGATCATCACCTCGATTGCTCATTATTTGAAGTGTCTTCAGATATTTTCGAAGGGTTTGAACACAGATTGTAATCTTTAATATACATTTGATGTTCTAACACAGTTTTGAAGTCAAAGTATAGCTTTGAAAGATGTAGGAATCTAAAAGTGATGATACCGGTTATATCTCGAATTGAATTCTGAGGTTTCAAAATCAAAATTTGTAATTGGGTTTGAATGAGTATGGTTGTTTTGATCTCTATGAAAGAATGTATATTATTGTGAAAGTAGGAAGTATAGTTGATAATTTGCTTGATCAGATTCAAAGAATGTAACATATTAATTGTGAATATATATATCTCTCGGGTATTACCTACCCGTTAAAAATTTTCACACTTAATATTTTGTACATAAGAATTTTATTACAGTATTTGTGAAAATATATATGTATATATTCTCCTTAGATATAACATAAATTTTAATGAGTTAATACTAAATTAAACTCATTAGATTTACGGTTGAAACTAGAATTGAATAACCCCTTAAAGGCTTTAGAGATTACATAAGTATTTCTTCAATAATATTGAAATTACGAATCAATACTTCGTTATTTGTTGAGGCGTGATGTTGATTTTTTTTAAATTCTTGTGAACTTCGCAAAGTACGAGTGATGGTATCTGAGAAGTTTCGGTTACATCGATGATGAAAGTGTAAAATCAAATATATACTTGATTTATTATCAATTGGAATTTGTTGAATTGAGACAGAGATTGTAGTTAACGATGGTTAAGTTGCGGGTGAAGGACGTACATTATTGCATATTTGTAAGATGAATTAACCGAGTAGTTAAGATTCACACACAATAGCTTAGCACGAAAAGATTTATTTTTATTTCAAAATATGTATATATAAAATATACATATAATTTCTTCAGAGGGAATGAGTTAACTCTTCATAACTCCTTGATACAATATACGTGTTATTTATTCGTAATGATGTCCACAGTGATTCTTGAACTGACGGAGTTTGTGATGTTATAGGTGTTGTTGATTCTGATGTTGACTGTACTGACGATGCTGGTGACGCTGATGGTACTGTTGATGCTGTTGGTAAAACAAGTTTAGCTTGTTAATCACACACCATTTTTGTCAGGGTTTCTACTCTTCCTTCTATCATTTTGGTTCGCTTAACTGATTTATGATTAGGGCTAGATTAGATAATCTCTAAGACTTTAGAGATTACATAATCTCCGTGGAATTTTTCTCCAATGAAGTTATGAATTAATACATCGTCAGTTATTGTTGCTGGTATTCCTTGATATCTATGGTGCGTATGACGTTGATGCTCGTGGGATAGATTGTGAAGTTGAGGTTTACGACGCGGTTGTGGTTGGAGGTGGTAATGGTACTGTTGGCGTTGATGATGGTGGTACTGGTTATGCTGCTGGTGCTGCTACTGGTGTTTGTAATTTCTGCAAAATATTCTCCAAAGCCACTACCCGAGCGCGAAGCTCGTTGACTTCTTCTATTACACCGGGGGTGATTGTTGGTTCGGACGAGCGGATAAATAAAATCTAGAATTTGATGGAGTATATAATCGTGACGAGATACTCTGGAAATGAGAGAGAAAATGGTGTTTCGGACAGGTTCGCCGGTAAGTGCTTCAGGTTCTTCGTCAAGAGGGCAATGTGGTGGATGGAAAGGATCGCCTTCTTCTTGTCTCCAATGATTGAGGAGACTAGGAACCCATCCCCAATTCATCCAGAATAGATGATGACTGATTGGTTGATCCATTCCGGTCACACTGCTTTCGGAGCTTGAGTGAGATTCCATTTCAGAATCCGAGTGACTTGAACTGATGACAACTTCCATTTCGTACGATTGGATAAAGGATTTTTCGATATAAAATGATTTTCCGGCTATCGCTTGGTATTCTATTTACATAGGATATCCATATATGTATATAGATCAAAAGATTTCGTAGATTACGGAGGAATTTACGGAATATGTCAGGCAAAGTTTACAGTAATAGATACGATAAGATATGATTTAGCAGATACGCTAAGATATGAATTTTGTCTATACACTACTCATGCAATTAATGTAGCAAGACGTGTCTAGACTAATAATGATAAGTAGGCAATTTCCTAAGGATGATAAGCAGATGATTTCCGACTAGAAATGATAAGCAAAACTTTTGACATGCAGACACGGTCGAAGTCCAGACTCACTAATGCATCCTAACGACTTATCAGTTAGACACACTAATGCTGACCTGGTTCGCTAAGACCACCGCTCTGATACCAACTGAAAGGACCCGTTCATATACATTATAAACGATTCACAATAGTTGATTACATCGCGAGGTATTTGACCTCTATATGATACATATTACAAACATTGCATTCGTTTTTAAAACACAAACTTTCTTTACATCAAAAATTGACAGGCATGCATACCATTTCATAATATCCACTATCCAATTATAAATTAACTTAATAGTAATCTTTGATGAACTCAATAACTCGAATGCAACATTCTTTGAAATATGCCATGAAATACTCCAAGTAATATCTTTAAAACAAGCAAATGCACAGCGGAAGATTTTTTTTATACCTGAGAATAAACATGCTTTAAAGTGTCAACCAAAAGGTTGGTGAGTTTATTAGTTTATCATAATCATTCATTTCCATCATTTTAATAGACCACAAGAATTTCATTTCCAGTTCTCATAAATATACGTCCCATGCATAGAGACAAAAATAATCATTCATATGGATTGAACACCTGGTAACCGACATTAACAATATGCATATAAGAATATCCCCATCATTCCGGGATCCTCCTTCGGACATGATATAAATTTCGAAGTACTAAAGCATCCGGTACTTTGGATGGGGTTTGTTAGGCCCAATAGATCTATCTTTAGGATTCGCGTCAATTAGGGTGTCTGTTCCCTAATTCTTAGATTACCAGACTTAATAAAAAGGGGCATATTCGATTTCGATAATTCAACCATAGAATGTAGTTTCACGTACTTGTGTCTATTTTGTAAATCATTTATAAAAATTGCGCATGTATTCTCAGCCCAAAAATATAAAGGGTAAAAAGGCAAATGAAACTCACCATACTGTATTTCGTAGTAAAAATACATATAACGTCATTGAACAAGTGCAAGGTTGGCCTCGGATTCACGAACCTAAATTAATTGTGTATATATATGTGCTGGTCAATATTTGTCCAACAAATTAGGTCAAGTCATAGTGTACCACAATCCTAATGCTCGAGACTAATATGCAAAGATCAACAAAAGTTAATTTGACTCAAAATGATTTCCAAAATTTATACATGATTATTATATAGTTTAAATATCGTCGCTTTATATTTTTAAATATTTTTAAAAGATTTAATAGAGTAAATAATATAATTCATTTATTAATAAATAAAATTTTATATAAAAATATACTTTTATATATCTTAAGTAATAAAATTTATAAAGTTAATTTAAAAAAAAAATATTATGATAGATTTTATTAAGGTAATTATATTATTTGTATTACATATTTTTTTGATAAAATAACATTGATAATAATAATAAGTAAAAGTTGTATTATTTTGCAATAATAATTATTATTATTCTTTTAAAAATATCAATATTTATATTTACTAATAATGATATTATAATAAAACGATAATTCTAATTATGATAACTTTAATATTTACGATACTTTTTAATATTAACTTTAAAATAATAATTCTATTTAAAATGATAATAATAATGATATTTTATAATAACAATGACATTTCTATTAAAATGAATTTTTTTGTTAAAATGATAGTTTTAATACTAACGATACTTTTAATAATAATAGTAATGATAAAAATAATAAGAATGATAATTTTATCTTGATGAATATCTTATAATATTTTAATTTCATCATGATACTCATACTCATTATTTCCTAATCATTTCGTTTAATAGCTTTTAATCGTCTTTTATATTGTGTTTATAATACTAATAATAATAGTACTAAAAAGAATTAGGTGTTACTAATATTAGTTTTAATTACAATAATACTAATAATGATAATTACTATGATATTATTAATAATACTAATAACTATTTTAATGATAATAATAATAATAATAACAATAACAATAACCATTTTTAAATAGTGATATATATATATATATATTAATAATGATAATAATAATAATAATAATAATAATAATAATAATAATAATAATAATAATAATAATAATAATAATAAGATAATAATAATAATAATAATAATAATAATAATAATAATAATAATAATAATAATAATAATAATAATAATAATACTAATTATAACTTTAACGATGATAACAATAGTAATAATAATAAAAATAACAATTTTTAATGATAATTCCTTTTATTAATAATGATAATAATAAGATAAAACTAGAACGACGATAATAACGACGATAATAATAATCATTTTTATAAAAATTCAATTGACTATAACTTTTAATCCGTTCATCGAACCCATTCGATATCTAAATGAAAAGTTCTCAATTTTTTTTCTAGCCTTCCAAGGACATGCATATCTTATACCTTATCTTAACCGCAAGTGTAACTAATTCAAGATTCAACATAACCTATCTAAGGGCAATATCAAAAGTACAAGCATGCATAATCCTATATTCTCGAGCACTAGTCAGGGATACACTATTAATATGTAAAAATAATTTACGAGTACTCACGTATCAATATTGAGATTCAATATTGCAGGAAAGGTACGTAGACGCAACGGAGACGATAAACACTAGATTGACCTCACAAGCATACCCATGAACCATACCCATCACCTCCATAGCTATAACCCATGTTTTCCTTAGCTCTATCCCGCTCGAAAAATCTATTTTGAAATAATACGCTCATGACCTCGTCGTAGTATTTTATGTATACTAATAATATCTTGAAATAATACCGAGTAAATATATATATGTAAGTCGATTGAGAGAGTTTAGAGAAATATATTTCAAGTTTCTATGAAATAATGAAACCTATTGAATTCTATTTATAATAGATTTTTGAATTATTAAAGTGAATTATTAAAGTATGAATTATTAAAGTGAATTATTAAAGTATGAATTATTAAAGTGAATTATTAAAGTATGAATTATTAAAGTGAATTATTAAAGTATGAATTATTAAAGTGAATTATTAAAGTATGAATTATTAAAGTTAAAGTAAAGTAAAAGTAAAGTAAAGGTAAAGTTAAAGTATAGTAAAAGTATAAAACTATGTACGTATAATACGCGTATAAATATATACAAAATTAATTTAAATCATTATTTATATTTAATAAAATAAAATATAAATATCGTTATCTTTATCGTACTGGTTAATTAATGAGTTGTCAAAAGTGGTTCTAGATATTTATAAAAGTTATATACGTTTTAATAATAAAGTTCTTTTTAAACTAAAAACGTTTTTGTACGTTTGAAAATAAATCAAATAAATATGATAATTTTGTTTTCCAAAACTAAATATATTTAAGAATCATTTTGTTAAAAGGTTAAAATAATGGAAATCGTTATATCATAAAACGTTTTAGAAAAGTAGAATCATATATATTCATAATAGGTTTCAAGTTTTTAAATTACGGTCTGTTGGTGAAGCATGGGATAAAGTCCAAAGGTTAAATAAACGTATGAAAAATGTCGAGTTACTTAACTTGTTGATATCCAACATCTAAGTTATTTACACTCCACGTTCTTACTTATAAATCACTTTACCATTTTCCGAATGTTGTCAAAAAGAATAGATTTCTTAAATCACAGTGGACCTCATAACATAGACCCGTAATCATATCACAATGTATCTAATAAATCAATCATTTGATATTATCTTCTAATTCCATCGATAAACATATTGAAACAAATACGTTCATGTAAAGTAATATACGTTTAATACTTTATTAATATTCTCAAGTTATAATATATATATATATATACATATATATACATATCTATTTATATATAACGGTTCATGAATCGTCGGAATTTGGTCGAGGTTATAATGAATGTATGAACACAGTTTAAAATTCTTGAGATTTAACTTAACAAACTTTGCTTATCGTGTCGGAATAATATAAAGATAAAGTTTAAATTTGATTAGAAATTTTCGGGTTGTCACAAAAATTCTTTTGTATAAACTGTTAATGGTGAAAATATTTTAACGGGTAGGTAATACCCGAGGAATATTTAGATTTCACATTAATAAGTTACACTGTACATTCTTCGAATCTAATTCAACAGTCATTTACTATCCTACTTACATCCACAAGATATACGAATCCGTTCACTACAGAATAACCATTTTCTTTCAATTTCATATTTGGATTTTGATCTATCAGAATCCAACAAGTGGCATAATGAAGAAAACATTTGACAAAATAAAATTTGTTAGAAACAGACAAATTAACTATGAGGAATTTTGTTAAGAATTCACGCTAACAAAATCCTAGCTAACTGTTCCTAGCTAACTGTTAATTCCGTATTACATTTTAATTATCGCAATTTATTTATCGCAATTTAATTATCGCAATTTTAATTCTCGCAATTTTATTTATCGTCATTTAATTTCTGTTATTTACTTTACGCACTTTATTTATCGTCATTTAATTTCTGTTATTTATTTTTACGCACTTTAAATATCGGGACACGTATACAAGGTTTTGACATATCATATCGACGCATCTATATATATTATTTGGAATAACCATAGACACTCTATATGCAGTAATGATCGAGTTCTCTATACAGGGTTGAGGTTTATTCTATAATAATATATATACTTTGAGTTGTGATCGAGTCTGAGACATGTACACGGGTCACGATACGTATTAATTAATTCGAATATTATAAATTAAAATATATATGAATTATTGCACTGTTAAATGTGGACTATCGACTGTGGACTAATAACATTAGAAAATTAAAATGAATTAAAATATTGATTATAACATATGAAACTAAAAAAATTCTTCAAGTTTGCCACTTGATTTCATCTTAAACTTCATTTGTATCTTGACGATTATAATCTGCGTTCAAACCTTTCATGATTCTCAAAAACACCTCAATCGAGAGGATAAACCAACCGCATTTCATCTACCGGAAGGAAAGATTGATGCATATAGTTATGCACCGGAAAACTCTCAGAAACTGAGTAAACGTTTAACGCGCAACCGTGCTAATTCCTTTAACGTTATTATTACTGAAAATAACTTTTTAAATCTCTTTTCAAGTTAGCCAACTTTGTCACAGCTCCAGCAAGTCAACTTCGACTTTTCGTTCAAAACAACCTTATTATAACCTTGATATATATGTGTACTCTTTTATTGTTACCGGGAAACCTTTTATATTCCATCATATTACCAGCAGACGTACCAGCAACCTCGTTGCTCCTTGATTTAAATCTCTCCGACAAATCACTATATTTATCTATTGAAGTCTCATCATGTACTCATCCGCATCTTGTAACGAGATCTGACATACCAATTACCGGGAATCAGCAATTAGTACTTTGAAAACTCACAGCATATCTACATCAACAGTTATATGTATAACATTCATCTCTTAGAATTATGATCTTTCATCTGAAATCCTGAAAAGCACTCAGTCTACAAATCAATACTCTGAATGTTGAAAAAGCTGAATGAAGCAGCAGAAACCGTAGACAACCGTAAATGACCTTAATCATCGGAAGTTGTTGATAAATAAAAGTATGTTGGAAAAGCTCAGAAAAGTTAGAACTGGAAAACAGATTTAGCTAACCATGAAGGAGACTCTGAACAAATCACAAGGACTAAACTTGTACATAAAGAATCCTGATGATTCTGTATCTGATGAAATCTTTAGCGAACGCCTTGCTTCTGAATCTAAACCCTTACGGATAAATCTTCTCTATCATCCTTCCATATTAGAAATTCCAAGATATCATCGTATCTTTCATTATAAATATCCTCAATATTTCTGAAGATATCTTCATAAATATTCTCTTCTGATATTAATTATCTCTTCATGCTATCAGTGTTACATCATATAGAAACTGTTAGTTTCTATATTCTATAAACTTTAAAGCTTAAAATATGAATGTTATTGAAGTAATGTTGGGAACTGATGCATGAGTTAGTATAATATAATGACACTTGATCAACGTGATTATATTACAGTAAGTCATACTGAGTTTCTAAATGGGACATGATGATTCACAGATTATAACGTCATTATGTGCCATGTTACATGACTCTTACATTTTATCTGATATATAAATATATCAAGAACATATTTTCTTGATAGTTCTATCTTTCCCGGATATTCTGATAAATTGAAGAATCAAGATCGTGCTATTACCATTTCTTTCTTAGCACATTAACTATGTTCATTTTGAAATTCATATCTATGAATTCTGGATCGTTGCTCACTTTACTTGAGGTCGAGAGGATAATAAAAAGGCAAAGAGATCCAAAATATAAGAGAAAATATAAAGCCCAATGACAACACCGAAATTACGAACCGTGGATATCAGTACGTATAGCAATATAAAGACACGGGAGGATTATAAATACAATAATCCTTAGAGCATAATAGAAATAAATAGATTCTTCAGGTGGGAGTTGGAAAAGAAGAACGATCATTGTGATAGTTAGAATAAGAACAAGGATCAGAACATGGTTAAGCATTTTCATAAATCTTTTGAATTTGGGAATTGAGTATAAAAGTGGTGAAAACTAATGGAACAGAAAAGGTAAATTTATAAAGAAAATATCAGACAGAGTAATCGAGACAGATCACCGTATTTAATTATAGAGATCTTAATTTCCTTACTCGCCGAAGAATCAAATCCTTTAGATTTTGAAAATTTTCTTTAAATCCCTTGAATTCCGGAATTCAACCAAGACAACGTCAAAAGTTAAAATGTACCTTATTTTCTAAATTCAACCATGACTAGCCAAAAGTTATGATGAAACATGTCTTTCTCATTTCACTATTTAGTGATATCTTCATTCATACTCTTCGAGTAATCGAATTATCTTATCCATATTACTCCACAATAATAAAACTCTATTTATCAACTCATATTCGTCATTAAAACATTTTTATTGTTAGCCATGACAACCTCACTTAAATTTCGGGACGAAATTTCTTTAACGGGTAGGTATAGATATAAATATAAGTATATATAATAATTGAGAATAAAGAAAAATATAATTGAAACATTATAATCAAATATGTAAAATAATATATAGAATAATCTAGCTACTATTAAAATGAATATATATAAATTATATACATAAGTAGTATTATATATATTGTAATATATATAGAAAATATAAAAAAAATAATAATCAATATATGTTATTATATATATTATATTGTCATAGTTAATAATATGTAATATCAACCTATTAAACTTACCTACAAAATAAAATATAATATTACTTCCATTAAAATAAATAGTAATAATAATATCAGCATTAATAATATTATTATTTATAACATATAGATATGAAGTTTCATATATATAAATTGCTATTGTATTATTATTACTAATATTAATATTATCATTTACATGGTCAGTATTATTATTATAAATATTATTATTATTATTATTATAAATTTTATGGTTATTAGTATCATTATCATTAATAATAACATTATTACTATTATATTAATATTAATATAAATTCTTATTAAAATAATATTAAGAGTATTATTATTATATTTATTAATTTATAAGATTAATTATAAAATGTAATTATAAATATATATATACATACAAATATATAAAAACAGTTATATATAGATATGCTAATGTATACGAATAATACATATAAATCAATACTAATATCTTAATAATCTAATTATTAATTTAGGTTAATTAAATATAAATTCAAAAGTCAAGAAGTAGTACAAATTAGCTATCTTTCATTTTCTACTTTCTAATTTTTGTTTTCTTCTAATTGATATTGTCGACCATAATCTTTCCCTATAATTTGTATTCTGCAATTCACAAAAGAAAGGCCAGACATTTATTTTTTTTAAAACGACGGCTTCCTCTTTTTCTTAATTCTTTTTGGCCAAAATTTAAAAACGAACCAATAATCAAAATCCAAAAATACAGAATTGTTAGGATTCATCCACTCAAACCATCTGCAAAATCTCTTGTTCCAATTCCTTTTATTTAATTCGAATTTTTGAGTCAAATATTTGATTTTAAAAGTCAAACGGGTTTTCAAAGATCAAATTAGAGGCTTATAGGGTGTTTATGGTATAATTGATGATTCCTAAATCTTTTATGAATGATTTATAACACATCTTATGTTTTAATCATGAACTGAAACTGCCCAAAACTCAAAATCAAAAATTTTTTTTTTATTATGCTCGACGAACAGCAGGTACCTCTTTCTTTTTTTTTTTCTTTTTTTTTTTTGTAAATTGATCAAGTGTATTCCTTACAAATCATTTCTGTTTCAATTTAGAAACAAAAATCAAAATTGAATTGGTTGTGTTGATTGATAAAATCACTGGATGATTTAAAAGATTGAAGATGATGAAGAAAAAGGAAAATAATTGATACGGGTTAATTAAATTGGCGATGGTACTAAAATAGATAAACGGACACAGTCGAATGGTTAAGCAGGGTTATGGGTTATCGAGAGGTCTCGGGTTCAATTCCTGCTGGTGACAAGTTTTTTTTTTAAAAACACTTTATGTGGTAGTTCTATTTTTCTAAAAATTATTATTATTATTATTACTATTATTATTATTATTATTATTATTATTATTATTATTATTATTATTATTATTATTATTATTATTATTATTATTATTATTATTATTGTTATTGTTAGTACTAGTATTAGTAATTAAAATTGTTATTATGAAAATAAAGATTACTAATATAACTATTATTACTATTATTAGTATTATCATTATTGTTATGATTATTATTATCTTTAAGTATTAGAACTATTATTATTAGTATTATGAAAGTAATAAAAACTTATCACGATTATTAGAATTTGTTGTATTTTAAAAAAAATTATTAGTATTACTTATATTAACATAACTACTAACATTATAACCATTATCATTTTTACCAATATTAATATAAATTTAGTATTATTATCATTAGTAGCATCATTATTTTTTTAACATTATTATTATCACTTTTATCATTATTATTGTAAAAGATCATTATTATTATTAAAATTAATATTAACATAATTAACATTTTCACAAACAAATGATCTTAATATAAATATATATTTAATATACATAACTTAATTATATTAATATCTTTATCTTAATAGTATTAAAAATATTAATTTTTACAAACAAAAGAGACTTATATGTAAAAAGTATATATTACATACTATATTCTTATTTGAAATATTATTAACTGTAATAATACCTAAATTATATATAGTGTATAAAAATATTTTAAGATATTATAAGTAATAATAAACACATATAAAAATATTGAATTCAACACATTATATATATATATATATATATATATATATATATATATATATATATATATATATATATATATATATATATATATATATATATATGTATATATATATATATATATATATATATATAACAATAAGTTACAATTTATTTAATAATATATTATAACAAATATATAAAATACCACATTGTTCAATTACAATTATATGTGTTAATATATATATACATGATATAGGTTCGTGAATCCGAGGCCAACCCTGCACTGTTCAATGTCATCATATGTATTTTTACTACAAAATACAGTACTGTGAGTTTCATTTGCTCCATTTTTAAATGCTTTTGCAATATATATTTTTGGGACTGAGAATACATGCGCTATTTTATAAATGTTTGACGAAATAGTCACAAGTACTTGAAACTACATTCTATGGTTGAATTATTAAACCGAATATGCCCCTTTTTAGTCTGGTAATCTAAGAATTAGGGAACAGATACCCTAATTGACGCGAATCCTAAAGATAGATCTATCGGGCCCAACAAGCCCCATCCAAAGTACCGGATGCTTTAGTACTTCAAAATTTATATCATGTCCGAAGGAGAATCCCGGAATGTTGGGGATATTCTTATATGCATTAAGTTAACTTCGGTTACCAGGTGTTCAATCCATATGAACGATATTTTTGTCTCTATGCATGGGACGTATATTTATGAGAAATGAAAATCTTGTGGTCTATTAAAATGATGTTAGTGAATGTTTATGATAAACTAATGAACTCACCAACCTTTTGGTTGACACTTTATAGCATGTTTATTCTCAGGTATGAAAGAAATATTTCGCTGTGCATTTGCTCATATTATAGATATTACTTGGAATCATTCAGGACATATTTCAAAAGACGTTGCATTCGAGTCGTTGAGTTCATCAAGATTATTATTAAGTTAATTATAGTTGGATAAATTGAAATGGTATGCATGTCGTCAACTTTCGATGTAATGAAAGATTGTCTTTTCAAAAACGAATGCAATGTTTGTAAAATGTATCATATAGGGGTCAAGTACCTCGCGATGTAATCAACTGTTGTGAATTGTTTATAATCGATATGGACTTTGTCCGGATGGATTAGGACGGGTCCTTTCATAATTACTAACTATAAAATGAAAATTAAGCTAGAAACCCTCATTATTTTGCCCGTACAAGTCGACATCTCCCTCTCCCCTCTCCCTCTTTGGCCGTCGGCCTTCACACACACACACACACACACACACACACACACACACACACACATTCAAAACTCAAAATTGGAAGAAAGCTTGTACACGAACGTTGATCCCTTGTCGTTCTCTACGCGATTGTGTGGACAATTTGTGATTTTAAGGTATATTTGCAAACCCTAATTTCTATAATTCAGGTTTTTTGTCAATTACATAGTATAATCAAGTCCAGTGCTCAATTAATGATGTTAATGATTGTCATTTATCGTTTAATTGATCAATTGATGTTGTTTGCATGAAAAATGAATTTAAATCTTGAAAATCTAATAAAATTGAATTGTGGACTGATCTTGTAATGTGTTTAGATAGAAAGGTATCGAAAAACTTTTGAATTTGGACTTTGATTTTGCTTTATTTCGTTATCGTATGCTCAAGATATGATTAATCGAAGTTTTCGTTAGGGTTTACATGATACACGAATTTTCTGGGTTATGTACACTATTATTTAGCTAATGAAAAGTGTACTACTGTAATCTTTGTGAAAAATCATGCATGTTAGACTTAAGATTTGCGTCAAAAGCTTTTGTGATGCTCTCGGTGCGTCAAAACGAAGATTCATGTTTTAAAGAGAGCTGAAACTGTTTTCGAATGTGAAAGAAAATATCTATAGTGAACTAGAAATTGATTTAGGTTTTTATCTTCTGTAATATGTTATTTTATATGTTCCTTGATGTATTTCATTTGTATGCTAACTTGCGAAAACGTGATTTGTCATGAGTTATAAGCTCGACTAAATGATATGTCTGTTTGTTGACTAAAACTGAAGGGTCTATAAAGATTGGTTAAACTGTACAAATTGGCTAATGATATCTCTTTGATTATTTTATCACAAAAACTTTAGATGTCTGGAGTAATTTCCAATTGGCCTTTCGTCAAAATCTATTTTTTATATTTTTGGATAAATGTTTCAAAACTGACGCTCGTGCTGAAACTAATTTGGTAAACCGTAACTAGACCTTTTCTGAAACCCAACTTTAGACGTCGTATGAGGCCTTGGCTAGACTTTTTAGAATCTATTTAGAGTCTAGTTGTGATCTGGAGTTTTCCATGATTTCTTGAATTATGTGCTATGAGTTATAGTTGTATCTTTCTATGATGCGCGTATTTTAAAGACATGCGTTAAACTGCGAATGTGCAATTTGCTTAACTATGAGCTGTAAAGTGATACTTGACTTAGGTTTGACATGTTGACCATGTTTACATGACCTACTGAGATATTTGACTTTAGTTGACCACTTTGACCGAGTTGACTTTTGAGTTGGCTTTGGTTGACTTTTGTTGACTTGCTTGGATTAGTTGACTTTTAATTGCTTGTTGAGTCAGTCTGAGCACTAGAACTTTGCGTACACTATGGGTTGACATAGTGTGACCTATATGTATACTTAAGATGACCTATTTGACTTGGTTGCATTGTTTGGTCGAGATTGTTCGACTACTTTACGATTTTACTAAGAGAATTCAGTGCTTTTGCTAAGGTGAGTCTACAGTCCCTACTACATTTTTACAGGGATGAGATAACATGCTTTTTAAAAATGTTTTACATATTAGGCACAAGTACTTAAACAACTATACATATGAGTTCAGATCAAAAATCCCATAGCTTGATTATATTAGTTACTTTATGTAAGCTCGACTTATAGGGACGGTACCGTTAGGTTTGACAAACCTCACCCCAATATAACGGGTGCTTATTTTGTTGTTACTGGTACACTTGATCGGTGTATGCTTAGAAAGGGTATAGGAAAGACGTGTAGCCTAGCTATCCGCGGGTTAAAGTTTTATAATCAAGTCCTCATGATAATGTATGTTCTTTTTACGATGCTTTCCAGAAATCTTGTGGCCTAACTTATGAAATGATTTACTAAACCTATAGATTTCACTCAACATTTTCGTTGACATTTTACATGTTTTTATCTCAGATCCATAGAGGTAGTGCTTCCGCTATACAAAAGTTGTTATGCTTCTCTGCTGCTAGAACTGGATGATGTCCAGCATATTTTATTACTTTTATTTCAAGAACACATATTCGCATTAAAAACGATGTTTTAAGTTATGCTTTGAGTTATTTACATTGGTCGTTTGTGTCAACTACTTTTCAATTACATTTCTTTAATAAATGACTTTGTTTTGATAATTAATACGTATACTTTTCAGAAACATCTCATGTAGAGGGCGTGACCGCTAAACTGTGAGAACGGAGTTAATACACCGTTAGTGGATTCTGACGGGGTACTACATTTGGTATCAGAGCAGATCGGTTACCTAGTACTAGGCTGCATTAGAGTGTCGAACGTTAGGACATCATGAGTCTGGACTGTAACCCTAGACTTGTTAAGTTACATGAACCCTAGTTATACTACTTGTTACTTTACTTGATATCTATAAATGAATGATATGATTACTAAGTGAACTAACCTTGTGTTTTTCTTGAGTGCTAGATGACTTCTTCCAATCCTATCATTCTTACCAACTCTGATATCGAATCCGAGGAAACCTGATAGTTATGCGAGGTGTATATAAAATAGCTTTAAATTTTACAAGGAAATACTATTAAATACGATACAATTTTACACAAGATATTTATTTATTTAGAGAATGGATATACTTAAACCTTGCTACAACACTTATAGGCAGTGTACCTAATCGTACAGTAGTGTAATTTTTAGTAAGTCCGGTTCATTCCACAGGGAAAATCTTTTAATCAAAGCTTAACGCTATATTAGTTTAATTTATAAAAATACAAATATATATATAAGTAATATTATTATTATAAAGGGGGGTTTTTACCGTTTAATGACCGGTTTGTCTATTTTAAACCTTTAGTCGCAGTTAAAACCAAATGTAAAATATTAAATAAATAAAAGACTTAATTTAAAGCGTAAAGTAAATAACGATAATGAAATTACGAATAATAAAAGTGCGATAAAATAAACTTGCGATAATTAAAAAGTGCAATTAAATACAATAAAAATAAAAGTGCGATAATTAGAAGTGCAATTAAATATAAAATAAAGGAAATTAAATATGAAATAAAAGAATTATGCTTATTTAAACTTCCGTAATCATGATGTTTGACGTGTTGATTTTAGTTTTATGCCCATGGGTTAATTGTCCTTTGTCCTGGATTATTTAATATGTCCGTCTGGTTTTTGTCCATAATAGTCCATCAGTCATAAATATAAAGTGCGAGTGTCCTCGTCAAATTATCCTTATACCCGAAGTCAAATATTCCAACTAATTGGGGACTTAAACTGTAACAAGATTTTAATACTTTGTTTAATAATTACACCAGGATGTCGACTGAGTGTAACCCAAGGTTTTAATACTTTGTTAACAATTATGCCAAGTGTCCTTGTACATAATTTCACCCCTGTTTTAATAATTCTAGTGGCTATTAATCCATTCCCGTATCCGGTTAAATGAACGATTATTCGTACATATAAATACCCCGCCCATCGTGTCCGATCGAGTGTATATGGTTATTTATAGGGACGTCCAATTGTAAATCTTTATATTAACATTAACAAACTATCATTTAGTTAAACAAATATAAAGCCCATTAATAGCCCATAGTCTAATTTCCACAAGTGTCGTTCTTTTGTCCAAACCCCAATTATGGTACAAAGCCCAATTACCCAATTTTAGTAATTAGTCCAACATCATGATTACTTCGTTTTAAATAAGCATAATAATAACTTAGCTACGAGACATTAAATTAAAAAGGTTGAACATAACTTACAATGATTAAAAATAGCGTAGCGTTACACGGACAGAATTTCGATTTACACCCTTACAACATTCGCTAACATACCCTTATTATTAGGATTTAAAATTAAAATTAAAATTAAAATATAAATTATATATATATATTTACGTATATATTAAGAGAGAGATAGATTATGGATATTAAAACTCGTCGAATTTCGCTGGCTTTTATAGGGATTTTTGTCCAGGGGGACTCCGCGACTCGCGTAATTTTTGCACTGCAAACTCCGCAACTCGCGGAGTTTGCTTTTACAGCTCACACAAGTTTGGAGCCTTTCTTTCCGACGGTTTATAATATATTATATAATATATAAATAATTATAAGAATTATTTAAATATTATATTATATTTATGTGCATAGTTGACTTGTAATTTTTAGTCCGTTGCATCGAGCGTTGAGAGTTGACTCTGGTCCCGGTTCCGGATTTTCGAACGTCCTTGCGTACAATTTAATATCTTGTACTTTGCGTTTTGTAACTTGTACTCTTGTCATTTTGAGACGTTTCTCATCAATAAATTGAACCACTTGGATTGTATTTTGTACTTTTGAGCGTTTTGGTCGTTTGCTTCTTCAATTCGTCGAATCTATCTTTTGTCTTCACCTTTTATTATTTAAACGAATATCACTTATAAATAGAACAATTGCAACTAAAAGCTTGTCTTTCTTGAGGAATAATGCTATGAAATATATGTTCGTTTTTAGCATTATCAAATATTCCCACACTTGAGCGTTGCTTGTCCTTAAGCAATATCGTCTTGAAATACTAGAATCACTTCTTTATTCTTCACACTTTGTACATCAGTGATTTCTATACGGCGGTATAAACAATGGTAGTAACGATATGGTTTACAGTCCCACATGACTATAAAATTTAGATCCATTAAGGAAATTGGATCTTTATGAAAACATTTGATCTTTTGAAAATTTTAATCTAGCTTTTACCCTAGATAAGTTTTCCGGAATAACCCTTCACCGGTGTTTGCAAAATATTTTTGTGGGTTTGGTGGGATTCAGATTTGAAAATTTTAGCTCAAAACTTGCGGTTTTGTGTCACTCACTTGCTAACCTTGTATTAGGAAAGCAACACGTCCAGTATACTTGCTCCGAATATTACCTTTCGATAAACTACCGTCCGGTTGTAAAGGAAAGCGTTGAACAAGCAACTGTTAAGGCAATGTCCCCTGACATGCTTTTAATTATGGTCTGTAACGTGTCGGACGCAATTACTATCCTTGGTAGGAGCAATAGTAAAGCTCACCCTTATGATTTTTTGGTCTGGCACAAGGTCCTGTCTTTGACCATGCTATGCAACCACCGTTCTTACGGTAGACACCTGATTTGGTTCAGGTGACCTAATGAATTTTAGGTGAATTCCTAGGATTTTATGTTCAATGGAAATGAACGCATTGAAAATAGGTTTTCAGAAAACAAATCGCTTTGTAACTTTTTGATCAAAATATTTTCTCGTTCAAGCTCGAGTTTAGATATCATTGAATTCCATGAGTTTGAATTCTCAATCTTTAAGGTCAATCTCAAGGATTGAGTAATATCAGTCTTAAAAGCTGATTTTTAATCTTTAAGGAGATTATCCTTTCTGGGGATCTGATTCATTAGTCTTATCCAGCTAATTTGCATGGTGCCCCCCATTTTACGAGATAAATCCTTCTCATGGTTAGGATAAATCTGACCACTTGGCGACCCTGTTTTATGCTGAGGTCCGTGGATTTCCTGCTGATTTTAGAGATGACTTTTCTAGATTTTTCATCAACCTACAGCTGTTCTGGACGACAACTTCCTGACCTAAATCAAGAAGCGCGTTTCTTTTTCGGAAGACTTTACTTCCTTTTAATGATGGAATTGATTCATCGTGTAGATCCATCTCTTCTTTTCTTTCATCGGGTAAAACAGTTTAGTTTAGTCCAAAGTAAAAGTATTTTCAGTTATTTGTTACAGAAATATGTGACATATGTTTAAAATATCTTGGTAAATTTTCCCACACTTGGCTTTTATTTTCCTTTTTATTGTCCTCTATTCCATTTTAAATGAATTTTAACATTTTAGTTTGTTTCTCAATTTATGTCCTTTCCGAGGTAACAATAATTTCGGTGTTAAAACCTAGTTTTATTGTTCATAAATATGTATAAACATGATTTTGAGTTCATTTAATTGAAAATTTTGAAAAATTTTACTAGAATTGGGTAGTCAGTATATAAGACTAGGGCTGTTCTTTATTATCAGAGAGCACTAGATTCTAATACAACTACTGCTTTACTAGTATTTTTAATGGTAACCAAGTGTTTAAGATAAATTTTTTTAAAAATCCGAAAGAATTTAACCCCTTCCCACACTTAAGATCTTGCAATGCTCTCATTTGCAAGAAATCAGTAACAATTTAAATTATTGAGGGTGATTTGTGTGAAAATGATTAAATTTTACCAAAATTTCCAAACATATTGGCGTTAGTTTGCTGAATGATAAATGGTGCATATCATTTGTTCATTCCGTCTTGTTGTTATATCACATTTATTTTGCATCTTGTCATCAAAATTAGTTGCTTTTGCTGAACTTAATGCCAGTCTTTGAAAATGCGTTGTTTTACCCTGTTGTGTACATAAGATAAACTGCAAACATATATACATATTTTTGAAGTTTGGTATATTACCCCACATTCAAACATTATTAAAATCTAAAAATAAAAATTTGTAAATTATAAAAACTAATACAATTCCAACATAAGTATTAAATGTATCAACATTACAAATTATAAAATAAATAAAACTAAGTAGACTAGGGATGATACTGATACCAGTAGGGGTTCCATGCATAACCATATGTGTTATAAAATGCTTCAGCTGGGTTATACGTAGGATACGGTGGTTGGATCTCTATAGACCAGGGAGGAAATACGGGCGATGGAGTAGGAATATAGTTTCTACCTATTTGTTGGCAATAAGCTATGATTTGGTTTCGATGAACTTGCCAATCTTCAAATGCTCGATGTCTAGCATTTTCGTACTCTTGTGAAGCTATAAACCTTTGCATTTCTGTCATTTCATTTCCTCCTCCCACATTACCTGGCTGTTGGTTTCTCTCAACCTGTGGATGTCTACCATGGTATTGTACTGCGGCGTTATTTCGCCTTTTCAAAACCTTCGCACCATGGTATACATTTAAACCTATTATATCGCGGGGTTCTGGTTCTTCGACTAATAATCCCCCCGACTTATATCCACACCGAGATATTCAGCAATCAAAGTAATAAATATACCACCTCCTACTATGCTATGCGGTCTCATCCCCCTAACCATAGCTGATAAATAATAACCCACACAATAAGGTATACTTACAGCGCTTTGTGGGTCTCGAATACACATGTGGTAAAACAAATCCTGTTCATTTACCTTTTCCTTGTTCTTACATCGTTGTGTAATCGAATTGGCTAAAAATCTATGAATTACTCTTAACTCTGCTCTATCTATATCCAAATAAGAGTAATTTCCCCCTTTAAATCGGTGATGGCTAGTCATTTGACTCCATACACCATGCGTATCAAAATTTTCGTCTATCTTTCTACCATTTAGTATCAACCCTCTACAATCGGCAGATGCTAACTCCTCAGATATATACGTAAAGCCTGAGCCATGTCTAGTAAAGACATGTGGTGCATCGAACCTCCTAACAAAAATCTAATAAAAGATCGATCGGTTAAACTAACTACCCGATCATTTATTTCTATACTACACAATAATTCTTCCCACCATACTTTATATACAGGTCTACGCATGTTGAATAATCGTACCCAATCGTTAAAAGTAGAATTACCATACCTCTTTGTAAGTAATTCCATAATTGGCCCGGCCAATTCTACAGCTTCTAATGGTCCCCATTCTATTACCCTAGGTACTTCAACAACTTTAGAATGAAGAGTATGCAAACCCCTTTGGTATTTTGGATAATCTATCCAACGTCTGTCAAATCTCAAGTTCGGGTGCAACTCTTCCAAGTGCATATCTGAAAATGTCGTGACTGGATGAGGTATATCTTGTTTGTAGTAGTTATCCACCTCCTGTTGTTCCGTATTCTCAGCAGGAGCATTGCGAGCTTGGGATGAAGATTCACCCCTTTCAGTCTACAAAACACATCAAACACAATTTTTGTGCATCCAAATATGCATTAGTGTCAGCAAAATCATCAATCAAAATAATTACAATGACATGTTCAATTTATATCAAACTTAAGCTCATTTTCATATTTTCATCAAATCTACACTTTTTCAAATAAGCATATACGAAAATGTTCGCCAAGTTCATAAGCATTCAACTCAAATAACATGTCAAAATAATCATCACTAGCAATTAAACAAGTTTCAAATGGCATTATCTCTTAAAAATCAAGTTCATGAATTTTAGACTTGAAAAAGTCCACTTTAATTCTAAAAATCATGCTTAGGCTCAAAGTTTGGATCATTTAACTGCCTAAACATGTTACACTACTTAATTTAGCAACAATTCATGACAAAAATCGGCCATAACCTGTTTATATCAAAAAGCCCCAAATTGCTCAAGAACACAAACCCTAGATTACTCAAAATTTAAAGTTTAAGGCTTGTAATCATGTTAAATAGTATCAATCTAGGTTATACAAGCATAATACATAAACAATTTAAGCATAATTACACTAAAAAGCATCAAAATCAAATTGGGTATAAAATTGCTCAAGAACACTAATTTTCGGATTAAATGGTGTTTAGGTGTAGAAATTTACCGTTTTTCTTGAGTAATTCCTTGATAGCATCCTTCTCAATATGATTTTAGTAAAAAATGTGATGATTTTTGGTGAAAAATTCGATTTTCGTGTGTGTTTTTGGTTGGTTTTTCGCAGTTTTGTGTTGTGGGTGTGTTCAACTGATCTGTTTCCAGCGTATATATTTTTTTCTGTAAATTTTGTCCTCCGCGAGTCGCGGTATTTTTACCCTTCAAACTCCGCGAGTCGCGGAGTTTGTATTTTTTTTTTATTTTTTTTATTTTTTTTTAATAAGCCTTAACTTATAAAACAAATATAAAATAAATTTAAAATTTTGTTTTCCTTTGCTTTAGGATGAGGTCGTTTCGGATCGATGTCCTAGTCCGTCCCTCGACAAAATTTTAAAATTTGTCTTTTTCAAGCGATTGTTTTAAAAGCTTAGATTTTTGGGTTTTTTTTATAATGTTTTTGGCATACTTTAATTCAATAAGATTAAAAATAATGATAATAAAAGTTCTCGTCCCTCCCTCGGGTAAAGCAATTTCGTTTCAAAGACCTAGTCTTCAACTTACGACGAATTTTAAAAATCATATTTTTAACTTAGCGACATAAAGTAAATTTTTGTTTTTAAATTCACACAACTTAAATTTAAAAATGCATAAAATTAAAAATTTACACCAAACTTAATTAAAAATGCATAATATTAAAAATTCACACCAAACTTATATTATATTTTTGTTTTTATACATACAAACTTATATTAAAAATATTAATTTTTCAAATATTGACAAACTTAAATATATTGATTTTACAAAGTTTACAATATCAATTTTAGATTTTTATATTAATTTTAAAAACATGGTAAAAATAAAATTAAAAATCTTTTTGGCTTTTATCCCACTTTAATCAATCAAATATTATCAAAAACATACGCCCCTCTTTTCGGTAAAGTAATTTCGGTTCCATGACCTAATTTAACTCATGACGAATTTTTGAAATATTTTGGGTTGATTGATGAAAGATATTTATACCTTAAGAATAAACGTTAAATTTCACCGTGATGTAATAAATTTTTGAATGATATCAATAATTTCGGTCGCCAAACCTAATTTTATTCAATACCAATTTAATAATTTATAGCAAACAAATTAGCGTTTATTATCAAAAGGTTTAAAATAAAAATAAAAAAAATAAAAACTGTACAGACTTACCTGTGAGATAGTATTCTTAGTTATATGATCTATCCCATTCATAAGATAGTCGGTTTAATTGGTTTTCCATAGCTACATAGGCGTAACCTCGAGCATTTAGTGTTTTTCTCTTCTAAACATATGAACGGTCCGTCTCTGCATAAAGTAACAAATTCGGTGTTTGAATAGGTTTGATTATTTGAACATTTACCTCCATGTGACCATTTTCCGCATTTGTGACATCTTTCTAGGTGTCGTGCTCTTCTTTTCGCTGCGGATTATTGTAACTTATTATCTTCGCATCTGGATTCTTTTCTTACTCCTTCCAATCTTTCTCTGATTACTGATACTATTTCACTCGGAAGTGTGTCATTATTACGTTTAGTGATCAAAGCGTGTAGTGTCATAACCCGTCCTTAACCGTAAGAACGTGTTAGATAACGTATGATTTCATTGCGAGGTATTGACCTCTATATGCGACATTTTTAAAAGAAAAACTGCATATATTATACATTACAAACCATGATTCTTATTTTTGATACAAGCTTTGGACGAAATAAAGATGATTATCGTTTAGCGATAATCTTCGACTTACAAACTTTACAAATGATGATAACAACACGATTTCTAGCATATTTTACAACACAAGTTCTTGGATATGCAGTCTTATTTTTGACACAAATATACGTACGCAAGATCCTGCTCAAATTCAACATAATGCAGCGGAAGCTTTTAGTTATCACCTGAGAATAGACATGCTTAAAACGTCAACATAAAGTTGGTGAGATATAGGTTTAATGCCGGCAGCGATATAAATATAGACCACAAGATTTCATATGTAAACATTTTAATAAAAATATTCTAAGTGGTTGAGCACTTGGTAACCATACTTAACATTTAATCACGTCGCATATTCCCTTTATTATGAAATCTTACTACACCGTACCAAGTGTAGTCACGAAACGAAGTACTGTGCAACCGTTGAATACTGGTCGTCCAGTCCGGTTGGGGTTGTCAGGCCCGATAGATCTATCAACAGGATTCGCGTTTACAATACCGCTGTAAATATTAGTTACCAAGCTACAGGGAAGTATGCCAGTGGTACAACTCAACGTAGAATATATTTTTCAGTTACTTGTGTCCATATTGTAAAACATAAAATACATGTATTCTCATCTCGAAATATTTAGAGTTTAAAAGTGGGACTATATACTCACTTTCGTCTTGAAGATATATATATATAATTTGACTTGGTCTCCGGTTGATATCACGAACCTATCCATATATAATATATCAATACCTTTTCTTTTTAAACAAACGTCACATATATATACTTGTTATACTTTTAATACTTTGAATAATTCCTTAGTCCGTAGTTAGCAGTTCGTTGTTAGTAATTCAATTTTAATGGTTCATTTTTAGATGTTTAATATACCCGCAATGAAATAAATAAAACCCCCAATGAAATAAATAAAACCCCATCGTATATGTATTGGTCGAGATTAATCTTGACCCACGGTACCGGTGTTGTCAAATGACGTGTTGCGTACATAAAGTACCGGTGTTGTCAAATGACGTGTTGCGTACAATCATGGGATCTTATGATTAATCTTCTCGTGTTGATTACGGGTGATCCTGAACCATATAAAATTGAATTATATAAAATATCATGTTATCTTAGAAAGATGTGATTTTATTTAATTTTTCCCAATTACTCCCGAAGTTAAACAAGTCTTGGATAACCAATTTTGTTTCGGTCATAGTTTCTTCGTTACAAATCCGTTTTCGTTGATTCAACTTGCCATCTCCTTGGATCGAGTCCCTCTTTA
The DNA here is from genome assembly GCF_046630445.1 of Rutidosis leptorrhynchoides. Lineage (NCBI taxonomy): Eukaryota > Viridiplantae > Streptophyta > Magnoliopsida > Asterales > Asteraceae > Rutidosis > Rutidosis leptorrhynchoides. The sequence goes on from NC_092333.1 coordinate 194,932,654, forward strand.
AGACTATAAACTGAAAATACCTTGGTTTGTATTCAAAATCACACGGCATAGGTGAAACTTTAGTGAAACTTATGAAGTTAAACATTTTCCTTTATGTAAACAACCTTAAATGATTATTTTTCTAAAAATACTTATACTTTGAATTAAATCATGGAATTTTTATGTGTTATCATATCCATAGTAAAAATCATTTTTCCAGAACATAAACCTCCAATTCAAAGTTTAAGATAGTTTTTAATTATCCAACCCAAAACAGTCCCCGGTGGCACTCCGACGTCGTAAAAACAGTTTTTAAGATAATCTTTGAAAAACCAAGTTATACCTTGTTAAATTAGCATATATTTAAGTTATATTACAGGTCTTGGAGTATTTTAAAAGTTAAGTTAGAAGGATCTATTTAGTTTGCAAACAAGTTTGAAAACATTCAAACTATGTTCTTGTTGTTAAAATTTTATACCACAAAATAAGATAGCTATATATATATGAATCGAATAAGGTTATGAACATAGATTCTACCTCAAGTTCCTTGGACAAGGTTGCTGTAAAAGAGGAGTAAGAACCTAGAACCAAAAGGGTAATGGAAGTGGATGAAAGATTGGAAGTAAGTTGGTGTTCTTGGAAGGTTTTCTTGAAGTATTTTTGTAAGGGTTTTCTTATGATGATTAAGTGATGTTTTGAAGCTAAAAACTTATGAGGACCTTGAAGAACACTTGAAGGTTGAAGATAAGAGAGTTTAGAAGATCACTTAACTTGAAAGAAAATTGTTATGAAAGTGTGCATATGTGTATATAGGCGTATATATGTATATGTATATATAGACTTTATTTTTTTGATTTTTAGCTCAAAAGTCCTCATATATGATCCCACATGTATTGACTAATCAAAGGCTGCTAAGATCATATAATTGAAGTCTAATAATTGGTATTTTTCAATAGTAAAACTTCTAGAAACTGCGTATTTATACGGGTACATATACCCTAAGTATACGTATAGAAATCTTGTGAAAACGGAACGAGGATTCAAATATAGCTATCTTTTGTGAATATACTTATATGGTTTTATGTATTTAAGTCCTTAAAAATGATTAAATACATTACTTATACGATATATGTATAAACATTATATGTCATAAGTATTTAAGTCAAATAACGTTACGTATGGTTATCGTTTTGAAAACTTAAGTTAGTAGTTTCAAAATATACTTATAACTTATTGTTATTAATACAAAATGAGGTATTAAAACATCCTTAAATCATGTTAAACATGTATATATACATATATATATACAAACGTATAATTATCATATATTGTATAGTTCGTGATATCATTGGTCAAACTAGACGGTCAAACGTTGTGTAAATCTCTTTTCGAAAAACATAAGTCTCGACAATTTGGATTGCTTATCATGTTGGTAAGGTTTAATTTATGTAAATATTAATCTTATAAGTATAGAATGATCGGAAAAGTGCGGGTCGTTACATTACCTCCCCGTTAAATAAATTTCGTCCCGAAATTTTAAAATTGTACCTATTTTGCGTCATCGAGAAACAAGTGTGGATACTTTTGTTTCATCTGATCCTCTCGTTCCCAAGTAAACTCGGGACCTCTTCTAGCATTCCAACGAACCTTAACAATCGGTATGTTGCTCTGTTTGAGCTGTTTAACTTCACGGTCCATGATTTCGATTGGTTCTTCGACGAATTGTAGTTTCTCGTCGATATGGATTTCTTCAAGAGGAATAGTGAGGTCTTCCTTTGCAAGACACTTCTTAAGGTTTGAGACGTGAAAGGTATTATGTACCCCGGCGAGTTGTTGCGGTAACTCAAGTCGATAAGCTACCGGTCCAATGCGTTCAATAATCTTGGACGAGCCTACATATCTTGGGTTCAGCTTACCCCTTTTGCCGAAACGTATTACACCTTTCCAAGGTGACACCTTTAACATAACCATGTCCCCAACCTGAAACTCTAATGGTTTCCTTCGGACATCGGCGTAGCTCTTTTGGCGACTACGGGCTGTTTTCAATCTCTCCTTGATTTGTACTATCTTCTCAGTCGTTTCGTGTATGATCTCGGGACCAGTTAATTGTCGATCTCCTACTTCATTCCAACAGATTGGAGATCTACACTTCCTTCCATACAATGCTTCGAATGGCGCAGCTCCAATGCTCGCATGATAACTATTATTATACGAGAATTCTGCTAACGGTAAATACTTATCCCATCCGTTTCCAAAATCGATCACACATGCCCTGAGCATATCTTCAAGATTCTGAATTGTTCTTTCACTCTGCCCGTCCGTTTGCGGATGATATGCGGTACTCATATCCAAACGAGTTCCTAGGGCCTCCTGTAGTGATTGCCAGAACTTTGAGGTAAATCTACTATCACGATCGGATATAATGGAAATAGGTATTCCATGCCTTGAAACAATTTCCTTTATATACAATCGTAATAGTTTCTCCATTCTATCCGTTTCCTTTATAGGCAAGAAATGTGCAGACTTGGTGAGACAATCAACAATCACCCAAATGGTGTCGTAACCCCAGGCAGTCTTTGGTAACTTCGTGATGAAATCCATGGTAATACCATCCCATTTCCATTCTGGGATTTCTGGTTGTTAAAGTAACCCTGACGGGTTTTGGTGTTCTGCTTTTACCTTGGAACAAGTTAAACACTCCCCAACATATGTTGCTACGTCTGTCTTTAAATTAGGCCACCAATAACGTGTCTTAAGATCTTGATACATCTTTCCAACTCCAGGATGTATCGAGTATCTTGTCTTATGTGCCTCATTCAATATCAACTTCCTTAATCCACCCAACTTCGGTACCCAAATACGGTTTGCAAAATATCGAATTCCATCTTCCCGTATAACGAGTTGCTTCTCATACTTCTTCATTATTTCATTTCCTATATTTTCTTTAGTAAGTGCTTCTCGTTGAACTTCTTTGATTTGTGAGTTGAGATTCATGCGAATTTCTATGTTCATCGCTCGTACTCGAATTGGTTCTCGTTCCTTTCTGCTTAATGCGTCAGCCACCACATTCGCTTTCCCGGGATGATAACGAATTTCACAATCATAGTCGTTTATTAACTCGACCCACCTACGTTGCCTCATGTTCAGCTGTTTCTGATCAAAAATATGTTGAAGGCTTTTATGATCAGTAAACACAGTGCATTTAACTCCATACAAGTAGTGTCTCCACATCTTCAATGCAAACACGACTGCTCCCAATTCTAGATCATGCGTCGTATAATTCCGCTCGTGAATCTTTAATTGTCGGGATGCGTATGCAATAACTTTCTTCCGTTGCATAAGAACACAACCAAAACCTTGTCGCGAAGCGTCACAATATATTTCAAAATCATCGTTCCCTTCAGGTAACGATAAAATAGGCGCCGTAGTCAACTTCTTTTTCAGTAATTAAAATGCACTCTCCTGCTCAGAAGTCCATTCATATTTCTTCCCTTTTTGCGTTAACGCTGTCAACGGCTTAGCTATTCGGGAAAAATCTTGAATAAACCTTCTATAATAACCGGCTAAACCCAAAAATTGGCGTATCTGCATTGGTGTCTTAGGAGTCTCCCATTTTTCAATGGCTTCAATTTTTGCTGGATCAACCTGAATTCCTTTGCTACTAACAACGTGGCCAAGAAATTGCACTTCTTTCAACCAGAAAGCACATTTAGAAAATTTAGCATATAGCTGTTCTTTTCTTAACAACTCTAATATTAAACTTAAATGCTGCTCATGCTCTTGCTCACTCTTGGAATAGATAAGAATGTCATCAATAAAAACAATAACAAACTTATCTAAATATGTACTACAAACTCGATTCATGAGGTCCATGAATACAGCTGGCGCATTCGACAATCCAAACGGCATGACCAAAAATTCGTAATGACCGTAACGTGTCCGAAAAGCAGTTTTCGGTATATCTTCTTCTTTGACACGTAATTGATGATAGCCCGATCTTAGGTCAATTTTCGAGTACACACATGATCCTTGGAGTTGATCAAATAAGTCGTCAATTCTCGGTAGTGGATACCGATTCTTGATAGTTAACTTATTTAATTCACGATAATCTATACACATTCGGAAAGATCCGTCTTTCTTCTTGACGAATAAAATTGGAGCTCCCCACGGTGAAGTACTTGGTCGTATGAATCCACGATCCAGTAATTCTTTTAACTGACTCTGAAGTTCTTTTAACTCGGACGGTGCAAGTCTATATGGAGCACGGGCCACTGGTGCAGCTCCTGGTACTAAATCTATTTGAAATTCTACAGATCTAAATGGAGGTAATCCCAGCAACTCTTCTGGAAAGACTTCAGGAAAATCTCTTGCCACAGGCACGTCATTGATGCTCTTCACTTTTTCCTTCGTTTCGACTTTATTAACATGTGCTAAGATAGCATAGCACCCTTTCTTCAAGCACTTTTGAGCTTTCAAATAACTAATGAGTTTTAGCTTTGAGTTACCCTTCTCTCCATAAATCATTACTGGCGTTTTATCCTTACGAGGAATGCGAATTGCCTTCTTGGCACACACAACTTCAGCTCCTATTTTGGACATCCAGTCCATGCCGACTATTACATCAAAACTTCCTAATTCTACGGGTATTAAGTCAATTTTAAATGTTTCTCCGGCTAAATTTATTTTACAATCACGGCAAATTTTATCGACTTTAATTAGTTTACCATTAGCTAACTCAATCATGTACTTAGCATCTAGAGGTAATGATGAACAATTCAATTTAGCGTGAAAGTCTCTACACACGTAACTTCTATCAGCACCAGTATCAAATATAATAGATGCGGATAAGTTATTAATGGTAAACGTACCCGTAACAAGCTCCGGGTCTTCACACGCCTCTCTAGCATTAATAACAAATGCTCTCCCTCGTGCAGGTCCGATATTCTTCTCTGGATTCGGGCACTGGCTCTTATAATGACCCTGTTTCCCACATCCATAACAAGTAACAGTAGCCAAAGCAGTTCTATTTGCATTAGTGGCAGGAGTCTTGGTACCATTTGTATTTGTAACGAGAGCCCTACAATCTTCAGCAAGATGACCCTTTCGATTACATTTGTTGCATACCACATTACAGTAACCAGAGTGATGTTTGTGGCATCGGTTGCATAAAGGATTTTGTCCTTTATAACCAAAGCTTAAACCACTACCCGCACCTTACGTGATTTCTTGTTTCTTAAAAGATTGTTGTTGGTTACCTCGATCATAATTTCCATTCCACTTTCTTTTGTTACCTGATACCTTCACATCAGTATTGGATACTTTCTTATCCATGATGACCTGATCCATTAGCTCGTTTGCCATGGTTATAGCTTCATGAATTGTCTTAGGTTCCGATGCTGTAACATTTTCCTTGACCTTTTTGGGCAAACAATCTTTGTACATTTCAATCTTCCGTTCTTCGGTTGGAACCAATTCAGGACATAGCAAAACTAATTCCATGAATCGCTGATTGTAGTTGGTGATTTCAGTACCAACAACCTTCAGGCTTCGTAATTCATCTTCCAACTTTCTAACCTCGTTCCTTGGACAATACTCGTTGATTAACATTATTTTGAATTCTTCCCATGGAGTATCATAAGCTACATCTCCTCCTACAGCCTTCACATAATTTTTCCACCACGTGAGTGCACTATCTTGTAAAGTGCACGATGCATACTTGGTCATGTCCTTTTCAACACAACCACTTATTTTAAACACAGTCTCCATCTTTTCTATCCACCGGGTTAAACCGATCGGTCCTTCTGTTCTACTGAATGATGAGGGCTTGCAAGCTTGAAAAGTTTTGTAAGTGCACCCCACACGAGGATTTGGGTTAACTGCAGCACCTCTTGCAGCCTCGACCCATAACATTCTGTCGTTCACTCGCTGATTGATGAGTTCCTGGATTTCTTGTTCCGTCATTCGGTTCAATCGCGCCATATTCTTCTATAAGAATGAAAAGAAAATAATTATTCACATGGAATATTATAGATGTAGTGTATATTTACAGTACATTATAGCTTATTAATAATATGAACCAGGTATTATTATAAAAGCCTTTTCTTCTTATTAGCGTTTTATAATTATATCTAGGGTAGTACCTACCCGTTAATGTCCATACTTAATAGCTTAGTACAGAATCAATTACTACCATCTAAATAATACTTAACCATGGAAAATTATTGCATTTCACACTTCACTATTTTACATATGCTTATCTTACATCGAACATTAAGCAAACCACACTAATAATATTATACAAAACATTATATGATCCCATGGTTTAATACGGCAGCGCATCGTTTGGTCTATTTTCTAGGACGTTTAGGTTCAATGAATCGCTTAACGCTTATCCTGGCTGTCTGCCTATATTTTGGCTGTGGGACTGAAGAACTGGATGCCGGGATAGAACGAATAGGAATAGCGGGAATAGGGGTGGTAGTGTCTAGTGGAGTTGGTGCCACATCATCCTTACTAAACTCGGGATTTGAATTTTCTAATTCATTAGCCTTTCGTTTCTTTCCTAGTTCGAACTTGTCTTTTGTAATTTCCTGTATTTCTTCCTCGGGTTCACTTTCCTCCTCGGGTTCACTTTCCTCCTCGGGTTCACTTTCCGGGTTCTCTATAGTCGGTTCATCCGGAATTTGTGAGTCTTCCCCAAAGATATTATTTTCTTCATCGGATAGGTTAATGACTGGAACACCATCTGAAGATTCTGTTTCGGAGTCGCTGAATGTGATAACAAGTTTTGAGCCCGACATCTATCACACAACAACTAACACATTAGTACTACATAATATTTACATATAAATTTTAACCAACAATGATAAGCAATGGTTTTTAAATCAGACCCGGTCAAAGTCCAGACTTACTAATGTATCCTAACGACTTATCAGTTAGACACACTATTGCAAACCTGGTTCGCTAAGACCACCGCTCTGATACCACATGTCATAACCCGTCCTTAACCGTAAGAACGTGTTAGATAACATATGATTTCATTGCGAGGTATTGACCTCTATATGCGACATTTTTAAAAGAAAAACTGCATATATTATACATTACAAACCATGATTCTTATTTTTGATACAAGCTTTGGACGAAATAAAGATGATTATCGTTTAGCGATAATCTTCGACTTACAAACTTTACAAATGATGATAACAACACAATTTCTAGCATATTTTACAACACAAGTTCTTGGATATGCAGTCTTATTTTTGACACAAATATGCGTACGCAAGATCCTGCTCAAATTCAACATAATGCAGCGGAAGCTTTTAGTTATCACCTGAGAATAGACATGCTTAAAACGTCAACATAAAGTTGGTGAGATATAGGTTTAATGCCGGCAGCGATATAAATATAGACCACAAGATTTCATATGTAAACATTTTAATAAAAATATTCTAAGTGGTTGAGCACTTGGTAACCATACTTAACATTTAATCACGTCGCATATTCCCTTTATTATGAAATCTTACTACACCGTACCAAGTGTAGTCACGAAACGAAGTACTGTGCAACCGTTGAATACTGGTCGTCCAGTCCGGTTGGGGTTGTCAGGCCCGATAGATCTATCAACAGGATTCGCGTTTACAATACCGCTGTAAATATTAGTTACCAAGCTACAGGGAAGTATGCCAGTGGTACAACTCAACGTAGAATATATTTTTCAGTTACTTGTGTCCATATTGTAAAATATAAAATACATGTATTCTCATCCCGAAATATTTAGAGTTTAAAAGTGGGACTATATACTCACTTTCGTCTTGAAGATATATATATATATAATTTGACTTGGTCTCCGGTTGATATCACGAACCTATCCATATATAATATATCAATACCTTTTCTTTTTAAACAAACGTCACATATATATACTTGTTATACTTTTAATACTTTGAATAATTCCTTAGTCCGTAGTTAGCAGTTCGTTGTTAGTAATTCAATTTTAATGGTTCATTTTTAGATGTTTAATATACCCGCAATGAAATAAATAAAACCCCCAACGAAATAAATAAAACCCCATCGTATATGTATTGGTCGAGATTAATCTTGACCCACGGTACCGGTGTTGTCAAATGACGTGTTGCGTACATAAAGTACCGGTGTTGTCAAATGACGTGTTGCGTACAATCATGGGATCTTATGATTAATCTTCTCGTGTTGTTTACGGGTGATCCTGAACCATATAAAATTGAATTATATAAAATATCATGTTATCTTAGAAAGATGTGATTTTATTTAATTTTTCCCAATTAATCCCGAAGTTAAACAAGTCTTGGATAACCAATTTTGTTTCGGTCATAGTTTCTTCGTTACAAATCCGTTTTCATTGATTCAACTTGCCATCTCCTTGGATCGAGTCCCTCTTTAAGACTATAAACTGAAAATACCTTGGTTTGTATTCAAAATCACACGGCATAGGTGAAACTTTAGTGAAACTTATGAAGTTAAACATTTTCCTTTATGTAAACAACCTTAAATGATTATTTTTCTAAAAATACTTATACTTTGAATTAAATCATGGAATTTTTATGTGTTATCATATCCATAGTAAAAATCATTTTTCCAGAACATAAACCTCCAATTCAAAGTTTAAGATAGTTTTTAATTATCCAACCCAAAACAGTCCCCGGTGGCACTCCGACGTCGTAAAAACAGTTTTTAAGATAATCTTTGAAAAACCAAGTTATACCTTGTTAAATTAGCATATATTTAAGTTATATTACAGGTCTTGGAGTATTTTAAAAGTTAAGTTAGAAGGATCTATTTAGTTTGCAAACAAGTTTGAAAACATTCAAACTATGTTCTTGTTGTTAAAATTTTATACCACAAAATAAGATAGCTATATATATATGAATCGAATAAGGTTATGAACATAGATTCTACCTCAAGTTCCTTGGACAAGGTTTCTGTAAAAGAGGAGTAAGAACCTAGAACCAAAAGGGTGATGGAAGTGGATGAAAGATTGGAAGTAAGTTGGTGTTCTTGGAAGGTTTTCTTGAAGTATTTTTGTAAGGGTTTTCTTATGATGATTAAGTGATGTTTTGAAGCTAAAAACTTATGAGGACCTTGAAGAACACTTGAAGGTTGAAGATAAGAGAGTTTAGAAGATCATTTAACTTGAAAGAAAATTGTTATGAAAGTGTGCATATGTGTATATAGGCGTATATATGTATATGTATATATAGACTTTATTTTTTTGATTTTTAGCTCAAAAGTCCTCATATATGATCCCACATGTATTGACTAATCAAAGGCTGCTAAGATCATATAATTGAAGTCTAATAATTGGTATTTTTCAATAGTAAAACTTCTAGAAACTGCGTATTTATACGGGTACATATACCCTAAGTATACGTATAGAAATCTTGTGAAAACGGAACGAGAATTCAAATATAGCTATCTTTTGTGAATATACTTATATGGTTTTATGTATTTAAGTCCTTAAAAATGATTAAATACATTACTTATACGATATATGTATAAACATTATATGTCATAAGTATTTAAGTCAAATAACGTTACGTATGGTTATCGTTTTGAAAACTTAAGTTAGTAGTTTCAAAATATACTTATAACTTATTGTTATTAATACAAAATGAGGTATTAAAACATCCTTAAATCATGTTAAACATGTATATATACATATATATATACAAACGTATAATTATCATATATTGTATAGTTCGTGATATCATTGGTCAAACTAGACGGTCAAACGTTGTGTAAATCTCTTTTCGAAAAACATAAGTCTCGACAATTTGGATTGCTTATCATGTTGGTAAGGTTTAATTTATGTAAATATTAATCTTATAAGTATAGAATGATCGAAAAAGTGCGGGTCGTTACATGTAGCATTAGACCATGGTTTAGTTCGCATGAAGTCTTCATTTCGTAAAAACCAAAAAAAAATTAAAAATTCAGAATGGGGGGAGAAGACTAGTTCTTTAGGGTCTGCTAGGGAAAGACCATTCGGGTTCCATTTTCGAGAACTACACGAAAACAGACAATCTAACTCTAACAGAAATACATATTATCCTTTAAAGGCTTGAATCTCCCCACACTTAGTTAGCTGTGGTATCGAAATTGTGATTAACTTCATTGTCGAATTCCATCGGACTATCTATGTAGTGTTTAACTCTGTGACCATTAACCTTAAATTCAATCCCATTTGAATTTATTAATTCTATCATTCCGTATGGAAAAACTCTTTTGACTATGAATGGTCCAGACCATCTTGATTTCAATTTTCCAGGAAATAGCTTGAATCGTGAATTGAAAAGAAGAACTCTGTCTCCTTCTTTAAATTCTTTTAAACTTCTGATTTTTTTATCATGCCATTTCTTCGTTCTTTCCTTATAGATTAACGAATTTTCGTATGCTTCATGTCTTAATTCTTCTAATTCGTTTAGTTGACTTAACCGTAGACGTCCAGCTTCATGTAAATCAAGATTACATGTCTTCAAAGCCCAAATGCTTTGTGTTCAATTTCTACTGGAAGATGACATGCTTTTCCATAAACAAGTCTAAAAGGTGTGGTTCCAATTGAAGTTTTGTAGGCTGTTCTAAAAGCCCAGAGTGCATCCTCCAATTTAATGGACCATTCCTTTGGATTTGATCCTACGGTTTTCTCTAGAATACGTTTTAAAGCTCGGTTGGTATTTTCAACTTGTCCACTTGTTTGTGGATGATATGCGGTGGAGATTTTATGAGTTACTCCATATCTTTTAAGAACTTTCTCAAGTTGATTATTACAGAAATGAGTTCCCCGATCACTTATTAAAGCTTTCGGTGTTCCAAACCTTGCAAAAAGACGTTTTAAAAAGTTGACTACAACTCGTGCATCGTTAGTTAGGAGAGCTTGTGCTTCCGCCCATTTAGATACATAATCAATGGCTACGAGAATATAGAGATTATTATGAGATTTTGGAAATGGATCCATAAAATCAATACCCCAAATATCAAATACTTCACATACTTGGATGACATTTTGTGGCATTTCATCACGTTGACTTATTTTTCCAGCCCTTTGACAAGCATCACAGGATTTGCAAAGAAGGTGTGCGTCTTTGTAAATTGTAGGCCAATAGAATCCAGCATCATAAACTTTTCTTGCTGTTAGTTGAGGCCCATAGTGCCCTCCTGTTGGTCCTGTGTGACAATGGTTTAAAATTTTACTAGCTTCATCTCCGAATACACATCGGCGTATTATTCCATCGGGACAACTTTTAAACAGATGTGGATCTTCCTAAAAATAGTGTTTTATATCACTGAAGAATTTCTTTCGTTTTTGGTACGATAATCCTTTTTCAAGGAATCCACATACTAAGTAGTTTGCATAGTCTGCAACCCATGGTATTTCATTATAATCTATCTTCAATAGATATTCATCAGGAAAGTTGTCTTGTATGGCCGATTCATTTAGAACTTCTAATTCAGGATTTTCAAGACGAGAAAGATGATCAGCGGCGAGATTTTCTGCTCCTCTTTTATCTCGGATTTCAATATCGAATTCTTGTAAGAGTAAGATCCAACGGATTAATCTTGGTTTGGCATCTTGTTTTGAAAATAGGTATCTAAGAGCAGAATGGTCGGTATAGACCACCGTTTTTGCTAGAACGAGATATGAACGAAATTTGTCAAAAGCAAAGACAATAGCAAGGAGTTCTTTTTCAGTAGTTGTATAATTTGTTTGTGCTCCTTGTAACGTCTTACTAGCATAATATATAGGTTGAAATCATTTTTCAATCCTTTGTCCTAAAACGGCTCCCATTGCAAAATCACTTGCATCGCACATTAGTTCAAGCGGTAGATTCCAATTTGGTGTTATCATGATCGGCGCATTAGTGAGTTTCTCTTTAAGAATATTAAAAGATTTGATACATTCATCTGAAAAGATGAATGGAGCATCCTTTTCTAGGAGTTTATTCATAGGAGTGGCAATTTTTGAAAAATCTTTTATGAAACGTCGGTAAAAACCGGCATGCCCTAGAAAACTCCTAACTCCTCTAACATTGGTGGGATGTGAAAGTTTAGCAATTACATCTACTTTAGCTCTATCCACTTCAATTCCTTCCTTTGAGATTTTATGTCCAAGAACGATGCCTTCTTTAACCATGAAATGGCATTTCACCCAATTAAGAACTAGATTTGATTGTTCGCATCTAATAAGCATTCGTTCAAGATTAGCTAGACATGATTCAAATGTATCACCGAAGACTGAAAAGTCATCCATGAAAACTTCCATGCATTCTTCTATCATGTCGTGAAAAATCGCCATCATGCACCTTTGAAAGGTTGCAGGGGCATTGCAAAGTCCAAATGGCATGCGTTTGTAAGCAAAAGTACCATAAGGGCACGTGAACGTGGTTTTCTCTTGATCTTCAGGTGCTATTGGAATTTGAAAATATCCGGAAAAACCATCTAGAAAACAATAGTAACTGTTTCCGGCTAACCTTTCCAACATTTGATCAATAAAAGGTAAGGGAAAGTGATCTTTTCTGGTGGCGTCATTTAATTTTCTATAATTAATACATACACGCCATCCTGTTACAGTCCTAGTAGGAATAAGCTCATTTTTTTTCATTTGTAATGACAGTCATGCCACCCTTCTTAGGCACGCATTGAACTGGGCTTACCCATGGACTATCAGAAATTGGATAAATTAGACCTGCGTCTAGCAGTTTAATAATTTCTTTTTAACAACATCTTGCATATTAGAATTTAGTCTTCGTTGGCGTTGCACATACGTTTTATGACCTTCTTCCATAAGGATTTTATGTGTGCAATACGAAGGACTTATTCCTTTAATATCATGAATCTTCCATGCAATGGCTGGTTTATGAGCTTTCAACACAGAAATGAGTTGTGATTTCTCATTTTCAGTAAGAGAAGACGATATTATTACAGGTAATTCAGATTCACCATGTAAATAAGCATATTCCAAATGGTTTGGAAGTGGCTTTAACTCTAATGTCGGAGGTTCTTCTATCGATGATTTGTATCGATATCTGTCTTCTTCTTTTAGCATTTGAATTTCTTCTGTTGTTGGTTCGTATCCATTAGCTATTAGTGTAGCTTACATTTCAGCTTCATCAATTAGTTCATTACCTTCTCGTAAAGAACATTCTCCTGTTCCTTGTAATTCTGGAAATTCTTCTAATAATTCTGCATGTGAATCTATAGTTTGAATATAATAACATGTATCATCTGCAGATTGCGGTTGTTGCATTGCTCTATCAACTGAAAAGGTAACACTTGAAAGGACCCTTTCATATACATTATAAACGATTCTCAATAGTTGATTACATCGCGAGGTATTTGACCTCTATATTATACAATTTTCAGACATTGCATTCGTTTCTAAAAGATAAACTTTCTTTACATCGAAAATTGACAGGCATGCATACCATTTCATAATATTCAACTATAAATGACCTAATCTGTCATTTACTTAAAAATAAACTCTATTGAACTCAGCGACTTGAATGCAACGTCTTTTGAAATATGCCATGAATGACTCCAACTAATATCTTTAAAATGAGCAAATGTACAGCGGAAGATTTCTTTAACACCTGAGAATAAACATGCTTTAAAGTGTCAACCAAAAGGTTGGTGAGTTCATTAGTTTATCATAAACAATTCATTTTCATCATTTTAATAGACCACAAGAATTTCATTTTCAGTTCTCATAAATATACGTCCCATGCATAGAGACAAAAGTCATTCATATGGTGAACACCTGGTAACCGACATTCACAATATGCATATAAGAATATCCCCACCATTCCGGGATCCTCCTTCGGACATGATATAAATTTCGAAGTACTAAAGCATCCGATACTTTGGATGGGCTTGTTGGGCCCAATAGATCTATCTTTAGAGTTCGCGTCAATTAGGGTGTCTGTTCCCTAATTCTTAGATTACCAGACTTAATAAAAAGGGGCATATTCGATTTCGATAATTCAACCATAGAATGTAGTTTCATTTACTCGTGTCTATTTCGTAAAACAGTTATAAAAGCAGCGCATGTATTCTCAGCCCAAAAATATAAAGGGTAAAAAGGCAAATGAAACTCACCATACTGTATTTCGTAGTAAAAATACATATAACGTCATTGAACAAGTGCAAGGTTGGCCTCGGATTCACAAACCTAAATTAAGTATATATATATATATATATATATATATATATATATATATATATATATATATATATATATATATATATATATATATATATATATATATATATATATTGGTCAATATTGGTCTCACAATTTAAGTCAGGTCATAGTGTACCACCATCCTAATGCTCGAGACTAATATGCAATAGTTAATAAAAGTCAATTTGACCCAAAATGATTTCCAAAATCCATACATGATTAACATATAACTTGAATATCGTCGTTTTATATTTTTAAATATTTTTAAAAGATTTTAATAGAGTAAATAATATAATTCATTTATTATTAAAATTTATATATAAAAATATGATTTTATATATCTTAAGTAATAAAATTTATAAAGTTCATTTAATATAATATGATAGGTAGTATTAACGTAATTATGTTACACGTATAAAATATCTTTGTATTACATATTTATTTGATAAAATAACATTGATAATAATAATAAGCAAAACTTGTATTATTTTGAGATAATAATTTTTATTATTCTATTAATAAAAATATCAATATTTGTATTTACTAAAAGTGATATTATGAATAAACGATAATTCTAATTATGATAACTTTAATATTTACGATACTTTTTAATATTATCTTTAAAATAATAATTCTATTTAAAATGATAATAATAATGATATTTTATAATAACAATGACATTTCTATTAAAATGATAATTTTTGTTAAAATGATAGTTTTAATACTAACGATACTTTTAATAATAGTAATGATAAAATAATAAGAATGATAATTTTATCTAAATCAATATCTTATAATATTTTAATTTCATCATGATACTCTTACTTATTATTTCCTAATCGTTTCGTTTAATAGTTTTTAATCGTCTTTTATATCGTGTTCATAATAATGATAATAATAGTAATCAAAATAATTAGGTGTTACAAATATTTGTTTTAATTACACTAATATTAATAATGATAGTTACTATAACATTATTAACGATAATACTAATAATTATCTTAATGATAATATAATATTAATAATAATAACAATAAAAATAACCATTTTTAAATAATGATATATATATTAATAATGATAATAATAATAATAATAATAATTGGATAATAATAATAATAATACTAATTATAACTTTAACGATAATAACGATAGTAATAATAAAAAATAACAATTTTTAATGATAAATCCCTTTTATTGATAAAGATAATTCTAATGATAATAATAAGATAAAACTAGAACGACGATAAAAACGACGATAGTAATAATAATCATTTTAACAATAATACTAAAATTCAGTTGACTATAATTTCTAATCTGTTCATCGAAACCATTCGACATCTAAAGGAAAAGTTCTTAATTTTTCGCTAGCTTTCCAACGACATGCATATCTTATACCTTTTCTCAATCGCAGGTGTAACTAATTCGAGATTCAACATAACCTAACTATGGGCAATATCAAAAGTACAAGCATGCATAATCCTAAATACTACTAGTCAGGGATACACTATTGATATGTAAAAATTTATTTACGAGTACTCACGTATCAATATTAAGATTCAATATTGTAGGAAAGGTACGTAGACGCAACGGAGATGACAAACACTAAGTTGACCTTACGAGCATACCCATGATCTATACCCATCACCACCATAGCTATAACCCATAATTTCCTTAACCCTATCCCGCTCAAAAAAACAATTTCTAAATCACTCGGACAGCACTCCGTCATAATATTTTATGTATACTAATAATATCTTGAAATAATACGGAGTAAATATATATATGTAAATCGATTGAGAGAGTTTAGAGAAAATATTTTCAAGTTTCTATGAAATAATGAAACCTATTGAATTCTATTTATAATAGATTTTTGAATTATTAAAGTGAATTATTAAAGTATGAATTATTAAATTGAATTATTAAAGTATGAATTATTAAAGTTAAAGTAAAGTAAAAATAAAGTAAAGGTAAAGTTTAAGTATAGTAAAAGTATAAAACTATGTACGTATAATACGCGTATAAATATATATAATATTAATTTAAATCGTTATATATACTTAATAAAATAAAATATAAATATTGTTATCTTTATCATACTGGTTAAGTAATGAGTTGTCAAAAGTGGTTCTATATATTTATAAAAGTTATATACGTTTTAATAATAAAGTTCTTCTTAAACTGAAAACGTTTTTGTACGTTTGAAACTAAATCAAATAAATATGAAAATTTTGTTTTCCAAAACTAAATATATTTAAGAATTATTTTGTTTAAAGGTTAAAATAATGGAAATCGTTATATCATAAAACGTTTTAGAAAAGTAGAATCATATATATTCATAATAGGTTTCAAGTTTTTAAATTACAGTCTGTTGGTGAAGCATGGGATAAAGTCCAAAGGTTAAATAAACGTATGAAATTATCTTAATAAAAAATGTCGAGTTACTTAACTTGTCGATATCCAACATCTAAGTTATTTACACTCCACGTTCTTACTTATAAATCACTTTACCATTTTCTGAATGTTGTCAAAAAGAATAGATTTCTTAAATCACAGTGAACCTCATAACATAGACCCGTAATCATATCACAATGTATCTGATAAATCAGTCATTTGATATTATCTTCTAATTCCGTTGATAACTATTAGAATCTATTTTGAAACAAATACGTTTATATAAAGTATTATACGCATAATACTTTGTTAATGTTTTCAAGTTATAATATATACACATATACATATATAATCATGTTCGTTCAATTTAATGGTTCGTGAATCGTTGGAACTTGGTCGAGGTTTAAATGAATGTATGGACACAGTTTAAAATACTTGAGATTTAACTTAACAAACTTTTCTTATCGTGTCAGAATAATATAAAGATAAAGTTTAAATTTGGTTGGAAATTTCCAGGTTGTCACAGTACCTACCCGTTAAAGAAATTTCGTCCCGAAATTTGAATGGGATGGTCATGGCTGACAATAAGTATGTTTTCATGATGCATACGGGCTGAAAATTATAGTTTTATCATCAGCGAATAATTTGGATAAACAATCCATTTATATGAAGAGTACGAATGAAGCTAACATAGAAGAGTGAAATGAGTAAGTGTAGATTCAGCTTATCATTTGACGTAGATATGATTGATTTCCAGATTTCAAGGGATTTGAAGAAAATCTTTGTAATAAGATTTGATTCTCCGGTAACCAAGGGAATTAGGATCCGCTTTAAATGCGATCGTCCATTTTAATTGTTCTTTCAGAGATTTTATTATAAATTTACCTCCTTCGTTTTCTTACAACTCACACCTTCTGTTGATGCATTTTATGCAAGTCCCTAGATATCTACCCACGTCCATTGCAGGTACAACAGTTTACAGGCCACCATGATTGCTCGTTATTATCCTATCCGTGTTTGTATATGGTTACAGGAACTGCAGGAATGAGATTTAGATGTTTGACTATGTTAGACTTAGTCAGACGTACGAGAAGCCTCACTAGTACGGCTGACAGGCTCATACGCACGGTTGATGCTGAGCTAAGTCACAATTACAACCTAAATGTGAAGACACGAGTGAGTGATCACCCGTGCGGCTGATGAAGCCAACTCGTTCGTGTGATGGATGAATCGTATGGGTGAGTCAACAGCAGGGGTATATAAAGTCTTATGTTTTTTATTTTAGGTTAAGCCTCTCATGTGTTACACACACTCAGATCTGGTGAGCTCCTCCGATTCTCTCTCAATCCAAATCACCCAGGTGGTGAATAATAGCTCTAGGTGTTGATTTAATCACACTTGATTTAGTTGTGGTTTGACTAAATTAATCAAAAAAAAAACATAACCTATTCACTAGAGGGTTTGATTCATTTATTCCGCCATTGTGTGAGTTAAATCTGTTGATTTCTAAGTTCCTAGTCATGTTTCATCACCTTCTATTCTTTCCCCTCAACTCATATTTTAAAGTATTCATTAATATGCTCCATCTAGTTCTGATTCTCGATATACTTCTAATTTTCATATCGGTCATTCTTCTTTTTCATCCACCGCCGGAAAAATCTATTTACTTCTTCTATACTCTTGGGTTTATAGTGTTTCTAGTTCTCCCGTGTCTTTATATTGCTATATGCATCGATATATATGGTTTATAATTTCTGGTTTGTCGTTGGCTTTATATCTTCCCTTATATTTCAAAGTCTCTGCTTCTGTCTTCTATAATCATTGTCATTCATAGTTAATGCTCTCTTTTATTTGCTGCAATTTATACCCCAATTTCTATTTCGGAGTTTTGTCCTTTCGTTTCTTCTTCTTGCGATTAAGCACTGCTTGTAATGGTCCAGAATTCACAGGTATGAATTTCGGAATGAACATTATTAATATTGTAGGAAGAAAATTGTGATGGCACGATCTTGACTTGTCAAATTACCAGAATACCTTGGAAAAGGCCGAATCATCAAGAAATATTTTCTTGATATTTTAGAGGTCAAATAGAATACAAGAGTCATATAACATGGCACATGATGATGTTATGATCTGTGAATCATTACGTTCCATTTAGAAACTCAGCATGACTTACGGTAATATAATCACGTTGATCAAGTGTCATTATATTATACTAATTCATACTTCAGTTCCCAACACTACTTCAAAATATTCCTATTTTAAACTTGAATATTTCAGAATTTAGAAACTAAAATAGATTCTTTTATGATGTAATACAGATAGCGCGAAGAGGTAAATGATTTTAAATAAGAAAAATTAAGAAAATATCTTCAGAAATATGGAGGATATTTATAATGAAAGATATGATGATATCTTAGGATTTCTAATATCAGAGGATGATGAAGAATATTGTTCGCAAGGGTTTAGAGTCAGGAGCAAGGTATTCGATAATGACTTCAGCAGATACTGAATCATTTGGATCCTTTGAAGGCAGGTTTAGCCTTTGTGACTTGTCCACAGCCTCTTTCATACTTTGGTCAATCCGTTTTCCAGTTCCAACTCTTTTCTTTTTCTGAGCTCTGCCAACACACTACTCTTTATTATCAAACTTTTTACTGTTGAGGTCGTTTTATAGTTTTTGCTGCTTCATCAAAAATTTCGAGAACTGTTCCGCAGTTTAGGGTGTTTTTCAAAAACTTCACATTCAAGTATGTAAGTCCAGGAGATAGACGTTATATATACACATATAACTGTTGGCGTGGATATGCTGCGAGATTTCAAAATACTGATTGCCAATTCCCGATGATTCGTATGGCAATTCTCGTTACAATATGCGAATGAGTAAATGATGGGGTTTTGATAAATATAATGATTTTTCGGAAAATCTCAGATCATTACGGTTGCTGATAAGTTTACAGCTAATGTGGTGAGATATGAAAGGTTCCCCGGTAACAATGGCGAAAGGGAAACATGTTTATCAAGATTATGATAAGGCTACTCTTAATGAAAAATCGAAGTTGTCTTGCTGGAGCTGTGATAGAATTTGCTACTTTGAAAAAGGAATTGCAAATTTATTTTTGCTAATAAATGGCAAAGGATCTGACACAGATATGTGTTGAATTATGACTTTGGTTTCGAGAGCTTTTTAAGTACATAACTGTGGGTCATATGTGGTTAGATCATCATCTCGATTGCTCATTATTTGAAATGTCTTCAGAAATTTTTCGAAGGGCTTGAACACAGATTATAATCGTTAATATACATTTGATGTTCTAACACAATTTTAAAGTCAAAGTATAGTTCTGAAAGATGTAGGAATCTAAAAGTGATGGTACTGGTTATATCTCGAATTGAATTCTGAGGTTTCAAAATCAGAATATGTAATTGAGTTTGAATGAGTATGGTTGTTTTGATTTCTATGAAAGAATGTATATTATTGTGAAAGTAGGAAATATAGTTGATAATTTGCATAATCAGATTCGAAGAATGTAACATATTAATTGTGAATTTATATATCTATCGAGTATTACCTACCCGTTAAAAAAAAAATTCACAATTAATATTTTGTACAAAAGAATTTTTATTATAGTCTTTATGAAAATATATATATGTATATATTCTCATCAGATGTAACATAGATTTTAATGAGTTAATACTAAATCAAACTCATTCGATATACGGTTGGAACTAGAATAGAATAATCCCTTAAAGGCTTTAGATTTTACATAAGTATTTCTTCAATAATATTGAAATTATGAATCAATACTTTGTTATTTGTTGAGGCGTGATGTTGGTTTTCGTTAAATTCTCGTGAACTTCGCAAAGTACGAATGATGTTATCTGAAAAGTTTCGGGTACATCGATGATGAAAGTGTAAAATCAAATATATACTTGATTTATTATGAATTGGAATTTGTTGAATTGAGACAGAGATTGTAGTTAACGATGGTTAAGTTGCGGCGAAGGACGTACATTATTGCATATTTGTAATATGAATTAACCGAGTAGTTAAGATTCACACACAATAGCTTAGCACGGAAAGATTTATTTTTATTTCAAAAAATATATATATATAAAATATACATATAATTTCTTCAGAGGGAATAAGTTAATTTTTCATAACTCGTTGATAAAATATACGCGTTATTGATTCGTAATGATGTCCACAGTGATTCTTGAACTGACGGAGTTTGTGATGTTATAGGTCTTGCTGATTCTGATGCTGACTGCACTGACGATGCTGCTGACGCTGACGGTACTGTTGAAGCTGTTGGTAAAACAAGTTTAGATTGTTAACCACACACCATTTTTTGTCAGGGTTTCTACTCTTCCTTCTATCATATTGGTTCGCTTAACTGATTTATGATTAGGGCTAGATTAGATAATCTTTAAGACTTTAGAGATTACATAATCGCCGCGGAATGTTTCTCCAATGAAGTTATGAATTAATACTTCGTCAGTTATTGTTGTTGGTACTCCTTGGTATCTATGGTGCGTATAATGTTGATGCTCGTGGGACAGATTGTGAAGTTGAGGTTTACGACGCGGTTGTGGTTGGAGGTGGTAATGGTATTGTTGGCGTTGATGATGGTGGTACTGGTTATGCTGCTGGTGCTGCTGTTGGTGTTTGTAATCTATGCACCATATTCTCCAAAGCCAGTACGCGAGCGCGAAGCTCGTTGACTTCTTCTATTACACCGGGGTGATTGTTGGTTCGGACGAGCGGATAAATAAAATCTAGAATTTGATGTAGTATATAATCGTGACGAGATACTCTGGAAATGAGAGAGAAAATGGTGTTTCGGATTGGTTCGCCGGTAAGTGCTTCAGGTTCTTCGTCAAGAGGGCAATGGAGTGGATGGAAGGGATCACCTTCTTCTTGTCTCCAATGATTGAGGAGGCTATGAACTCATCCCCAATTCATCCAGAATAGATGATGGTTGATTGGTTGATCCATTCCGGTTGATTGGTTGATCCATTTCGTACGATTGAATAAGGATTTTTCAATATGAAATGATTTGCGGTTATCGGATGGTATTCTAATTACATAGAATATCCATAGATATAGAACAAAAGATTTCGTAGATTACGGAGGAATTTGCGGGATATGTCAGGTAAAGTTTAAAGTAACAGATACGATAAGATATGATTTAGCAGATACGCTAAGATATGAATTTTGTCTTATATACTACTCATGCAATTAATGTAGCAAGACGTGTCTAGACTAGTAATGATAAGCAGGTAATTTCCTAAGAATGATAAGCAGATGATTTCCGACTAAAAATGATAAGCAAAACTTTTGACATGCAGACACGGTCGAAGTCCAGACTCACTAATGCATCCTAACGACTTATCAGTTAGACACACTAATGCAGACCTGGTTCGCTAAGACCACCGCTCTGATACCAACTGAAAGGACCTGTTCATATACATTATAAACGATTCTCAATAGTTGATTACATCGCGAGGTATTTGACCTCTATATGATACAATTTTCAGACATTGCATTCGTTTCTAAAAGATAAACCTTCTTTACATCGAAAATTGACAGGCATGCATACCATTTCATAATATTCAACTATAAATGACCTAATCTGTCATTTACTTAATAATAAACTCTATTGAACTCAATGACTTGAATGCAACTTCTTTTGAAATATGCCATGAATGACTCCAACTAATATCTTTAAAATGAGCAAATGTACAGCGGAAGATTTCTTTAACACCTGAGAATAAACATGCTTTAAAGTGTCAACCAAAAGGTTGGTGAGCTCATTAGTTTATAATAAACAATTCATTGTCATCATTTTAATAGACCACAAGAATTTTATTTTCAGTTCTCATAAATATACGTCCCATGCATAGAGACAAAAGTCATTCATATGGTGAACACCTGGTAACCGACATTCACAATATGCATATAAGAATATCCCCATCATTCCGGGATCCTCCTTCGGACATGATATAAATTTCGAAGTACTAAAGCATCTGATACTTTGGATGGGCTTGTTGGGCCCAATAGATCTATCTTTAGAGTTCGCGTCAATTAGGGTGTCTGTTCCCTAATTCTTAGAATGTAGTTTCATTTACTCGTGTCTATTTCGTAAAACAGTTATAAAAGCAACGCATGTATTCTCAGCCCAAAAATATAAAGGGTAAAAAGGCAAATGAAACTCACCATACTGTATTTCGTAGTAAAAATACATATAACGTCATTGAACAAGTGCAAGGTTGGCCTCGGATTCACAAACCTAAATTAAGTATATATATATATATATATATATATATATATATATATATATATATATATATATATATATATATATATATATGTTGGTCAATATTGGTCTAACAATTTTAGTCAGGTCATAGTGTACCACCATCCTAATGCTCGAGACTAATATGCAATAGTTAATAAAAGTCAATTTGACCCAAAATGATTTCCAAAATCCATACATGATTAACATATAACTTGAATATCGTCGTTTTATATTTTTAAATATTTTTAAAAGATTTTAATAGAGTAAATAATATAATTCATTTATTATTAAAATTTATATATAAAAATATGATTTTATATATCTTAAGTAATAAAATTTATAAAGTTCATTTAATATAATATGATAGGTAGTATTAACGTAATTATGTTACACGTATAAAATATCTTTGTATTACATATTTATTTGATAAAATAACATTGATAATAATAATAAGCAAAACTTGTATTATTTTGAGATAATAATTTTTATTATTCTATTAATAAAAATATCAATATTTGTTTTTACTAAAAGTGATATTATGAATAAACGATAATTCTAATTATGATAACTTTAATATTTACGATACTTTTTAATATTATCTTTAAAATAATAATTCTATTTAAAATGATAATAATAATGATATTTTATAATAACAATGACATTTCTATTAAAATGATAATTTTTGTTAAAATGATAGTTTTAATACTAACGATACTTTTAATAATAGTAATGATAAAATAATAAGAATGATAATTTTATCTAAATCAATATCTTATAATATTTTAATTTCATCATGATACTCTTACTTATTATTTCCTAATCGTTTCGTTTAATAGTTTTTAATCGTCTTTTATATCGTGTTCATAATAATGATAATAATAGTAATCAAAATAATTAGGTGTTACAAATATTTGTTTTAATTACACTAATATTAATAATGATAGTTACTATAACATTATTAACGATAATACTAATAATTATCTTAATGATAATATAATATTAATAATAATAACAATAACAATAACCATTTTTAAATAATGATATATATATTAATAATGATAATAATAATAATAATAATAATTGGATAATAATAATAATAATACTAATTATAACTTTAACGATAATAACGATAGTAATAATAAAAAATAACAATTTTTTAATGATAAATCCCTTTTATTGATAAAGATAATTCTAATGATAATAATAAGATAAAACTAGAACGACGATAAAAACGACGATAGTAATAATAATCATTTTAACAATAATACTAAAATTCAGTTGACTATAATTTCTAATCTGTTCATCGAAACCATTCGACATCTAAAGGAAAAGTTCTTAATTTTTCGCTAGCTTTCCAACGACATGCATATCTTATACCTTTTCTTAATCGCAGGTGTAACTAATTCGAGATTCAACATAACTTATCTATGGGCAATATCAAAAGTACAAGCATGCATAATCCTAAATACTCGAGCACTAGTCAGGGATACACTATTGATATGTAAAAATTTATTTACGAGTACTCACGTATCAATATTAAGATTCAATATTGCAGGAAAGGTACGTAGACGCAACGGAGATGTAAAACACTAAGTTGACCTTCTGAGCATACCCATGACCTATACCCATCACCACCATAGCTATAACCCATAATTTCCTTAACCCTATCTCGCTTAAAAAAACAATTTCTAAATCACTCGGACAGCACTCCGTCGTAATATTTTATGTATACTAATAATATCTTAAAATAATACGGAGCAAATATATATATGTAAATCGATTGAGAGAGTTTAGAGAAAATATTTTCAAGTTTCTATGAAATAATGAAACTTATTGAATTCTATTTATAATAGATTTTTGAATTATTAAAGTGAATTATTAAAGTATGAATTATTAAAGTGAATTATTAAAGTTAAAGTAAAGTAAAAATAAAGTAAAGGTAAAGTTTAAGTATAGTAAAAGTATAAAACTATGTACGTATAATACGCGTATAAATATATATAATATTAATTTAAATCGTTATATATACTTAATAAAATAAAATATAAATATCGTTATCTTTATCATACTGGTTAAGTAATGAGTTGTCAAAAGTGGTTCTATATATTTATAAAAGTTATATACGTTTTAATAATAAAGTTCTTCTTAAACTGAAAACGTTTTTGTACGTTTGAAACTAAATCAAATAAATATGAAAATTTTGTTTTCCAAAACTAAATATATTTAAGAATTATTTTGTTTAAAGGTTAAAATAATGGAAATCGTTATATCATAAAACGTTTTAGAAAAGTAGAATCATATATATTCATAATAGGTTTCAAGTTTTTAAATTACAGTCTGTTGGTGAAGCATGGGATAAAGTCCAAAGGTTAAATAAACGTATAAAATCATCTTAATAAAAAATGTCAAGTTACTTAACTTGTCGATATCCAACATCTAAGTTATTTACACTCCACGTTCTTACTTATAAATCACTTTACCATTTTCCGAATGTTGTCAAAAAGAATAGATTTCTTAAATCACAGTGAACCTCATAACATAGACCCGTAATCATATCACAATGTATCTGATAAATCAGTCATTTGATATTATCTTCTAATTCCGTTGATAACTATTAGAATATATTTTGAAACAAATACGTTTATATAAAGTATTATACGCATAATACTTTGTTAATGTTTTCAAGTTAAAATATATACACATATACATATATAATCATGTTCGTTCAATTTAATGGTTCGTGAATCGTTGGAACTTGGTCGAGGTTTAAATGAATGTATGGACACAGTTTAAAATACTTGAGATTTAACTTAACAAACTTTTCTTATCGTGTCAGAATAATATAAAGATAAAGTTTAAATTTGGTTGGAAATTTCCGGGTTGTCACAACACTCTCGTCCTCTATACTTAGGGTCAATTTCTTATCGAACACGTCTATCATTGCTTTAGCCGTGTTTAAGAATGGTCTTCCTAATATGAGAGGAACTTGAGAATCTTCTTCCATGTCCAGAATAACAAAATCTACTGGAAATACTAAAGTACCAACTTTAACTAGCATGTTCTCCATTATCCCTCTAGGATATTTTATTGATCGATCGGCTAGCTGTATGCTTATTATTGTTGGTTTCAATTCTCCAAGGTCTAGTTTAGCGTATAATGAATACGGCATTAAATTTATACTAGCACCTAAGTCTGCCAATGCTTCTATTGAACTAAGACTACCCAGAAAACATGGAATTGTGAAACTTCCTGGATCAGATAATTTTCTGGTATCTTATTCAACAGCACTGCTGAACAATTAGCGTTCATAGTAACAGCCGAGAGTTCTTCCATTTTCTTTCTATTCGTGATCAGATCTTTCAAGAATTTAGCATATCTAGGCATTCCTGAAATCACATCAATGAAAGGAAGATTTACATTTATCTTTTTAAACATATCCAAGAATTTGGATTGCTCGGCTTCAAGTTTCTCTTTCTTCATTTTACTCGGGTAAGGAAGTGGTGGTTGGTATGGTTTAACGTAAGGTTTAGCCTTAACTGTGTTATCTTCATTAACCTTTTCAACTACTGGTTCTTTTTCCTTATCTTGTTCAGATTGTGGTTCTTGTGGAGTAGGAATAGATTCATCAGAAGTTACAGGTATTTAAGGTGGTTTAAGTATTGTACCACTTCTTGTGGTAATGGCTTTAGCTGTTTCAATCTGGGGGTTAGCATTTGTATCACTAGGTAGACTTCCCAATTTTCTTTCACCTATTAACCTTGCTAGGTTACTTACTTCTTGTTCCAAGTTTTGAATAGAAGCTTGTTGATTTCTAAATGCTTGAGCATTTTGTTCATTAGTTTGTTTTTGAGATGTGAAAAACTGCGTTTGAGTTTCAACTAGCTTCGTCATCATATCTTCTAAATTCGGCTTTTTATCATCGGTTTGTGGTGGTTTGTTTTGAAAATTAGGTCTTTGCTGGTTGTAAGTATTGTTAGATACTTGTTGATTGCTAGGACCTTGTTGGTTGTTGTATGGAATATTTCGATTATAATTCTGGTTTTGATTGTAAATAGGTCTTGGCGGTTGATAATTATTCTGATAATTATTTCTAGGCCTTTAGTTTATGTATGAAATATTCTCTCTTTGTTCCATTGTTAATTCAATACCGAGACAATCTTTTGTCAAATGTGGTCCTCCACACTGCTCACAACTAATTCGTATTGAGTGTATATCTTTAGTCATCTTTTCCATTCGTCTCTCGACAGCATCTATCTTTGCGGAAATAGAATCTAAGTCATGGCTAGAATCGGCTCTAGCTGCTTTAGATGATCTAACGATATCTTTTTCTTGGTGCCACTCATGTGAGTGGGAAGCAGTGTTATCAATAATTTTATAAGCATCAGTTTCGGTTTTCTTCATAATGGAACCACCAGCTACTATATCGATGTCTTTTCTTGTAGTGATGTCGCATCCTTGGTAGAATATTTGTACTATTTGACAGGTGTCTAAACCATGTTGTGGACATCCTCTTAATAACTTTTCAAATCTTGTCCACGCCTCATATAGAGTTTCATTCGGTTTCTGTGTGAACGTAACAATTTCTCCTTGAAGTCTTACGGCTTTAGATGCCGGAAAGAATTGTTTAAGAAAATTTTCAACTAAAACGTCCCATGTATCAATCGCCCCTTCAGGTAACGATTCCAACCAATCTTTGGCTTCTCCCTTTAAAGTCCAGGTAAATAACATGAGATATATCTGTTCATCCTTAACTTCTCTTATTTTAAATAGAGTGCAGATCCTATTAAAGGTACGAAGATGTTCATTTGGATCTTCCTTCGGCGTACCACTAAATTGGCATTGATTAGTCACCATATGTAGAATTTGTCCTTTGATTTCATAATCTGGTGCATTAATGTCTGGATGAGTAATTGCGTAACCTTGGCCAGTGCGTTTAGCTCTCATTCGGTCTTCCATACTTAAAGGTTCCAGATTCTCCATAATTGAATTTGTTGAATCCGAATCACTAGAGGATTCTGATTTAATGGTTCGTTCCTCAACAATCTCTGTTTGAATGATTGGTGGTTCCGGAGGAAAATTTAGGGGTTCAGGATCTATGAATCATCCCTGAATATTCTCCGGATTCTCAATTGTGAGGTCGGGTTCAAAAAATGGATTTTCGGAAATTTGAATTGGAGTACTTGGTCGACTGGATGACGATTCTAAAGAAAAATCAACGGCGGTAATATTTGCTAAATGTCTTGATCTAGTTACAGGTGGTGAGCGTACAAAAGGTGGTGAACGTCTTGCTCGGTGCATTCACTGAATATCCTATTAGTTTTTAAAAGGAAAGAAAAATTATATAAGTTATCCAATTAATAGACTTTTCTGATTTTGCCCACGTTTCGAATAGCCAAAAGATGCAGCAGAGGGGCAGGATTCGTTTGGTCTCAATATAATTGAGGACTGTTTGGCTCCAATAACCCGGTCCACGTACAAATCCAACTATTACTACGAACCAGAAAATTTTGATGTCTATCAATTTAACCACTTAAAATAAATTTTCGTAATTTAAAGAAATTTAGATAAGAAGTAGAATAAAAATCTATGTCCTAAAACTAGAATAGCGAGAAATAAGAAAAAAAAAGAGCGCGTCGAAAAAGGTCGAAAAATAAAAAGGGTTGAAAAATAAAAGGCGTCGAAAAAATAAGAAAGAAAAAAAAAATGACTTATAAAACTTAAAAACATTCGCCTAACCCAACCTTATTACTTCCTCTAACTTAAAATTATAATCGCAAATTGAGATTACTAATTGGAATGATAATTGATACATAGGTAAAAGGCGTCGAGAAATAAGAAAATAGCGCGTCTAAACTTAAAAAGGAACTAAAAATTTAAAACTAAAAGTTGCGTCTAAAAATATTAAAGCTTACAAGTAAAACTATATCCCAAATGGAAATAACTTAAAAAGGTACTAAAACTTAAAAAGGCGTCGCAAAATTCTAAAGCACCTAAATCTTAGTCTAAAGAAAAAGCACTTAAGGGATTTTACGGCAAAGCCTAAAAATCTAGAAGTAAAAATAACTATGGCAAAAACTATGTTTAAAACTAAATACGAGCGAAAAATACAAAAATTACGCTAAAACAATTAAAAAGAGACAAAATATAAAAATATACTAAAAGTTGCAAAAATTACAATTTTTATAAAAATATTATTTTTATATTATTTATTTTATAAAAGTGTTAATTTTATAATTTATTTAAATTAATTAAACTAAATATACAAATTAAATAAATAAACTAAACTTAATTAATTAAAAATTAAAACCTAATTAGGGTTTTTAATTATTAATAATAATAATAATTACGTAATGATGCAGATTAGGGTTTCTGGTCACGTGTCAGAGAGAACTCCGCGAGTCGCGGTTCTCGAAGCTGGAAAACTCCGCAAGTCGCGGGATTTCAAATTTCAGATCAGGTGCAGGACAAAAATCGTTCGTTTCAGTTTTTTTTTTTTTTAAATTTCTGTTTTATATTTTCTGTTTAAATAAAAATATTTATATAATAAAAACTTATATTTAAAAACTAAAATAAAAATAGAAATACTTTATAATTTTATAAATAAAAATCTTAAAACTAGATATATATATATATATATATATTTCGGTTTTTTAATTTTATGTTTTAAATAAACACAAAATATTTAAATAAAAATTATATTTTTATAAAATAGAAATAAAGAAACTTTATAAAACTTAAATATTTAACAAACTCTTAAAAATATTATATTTTTGTTTTTCTTTTTATGTTTTTAAATATTTAAAACTTATTTTTACAAAAGCGTATTTTTATAAAAGTAAACTAAAAATAAAAAAAATCTTTTTTTTATATATATATTTATTAGCGTTGCGCTTCCGGCTTTTAAGCTAGATTGTCCCCGGCAGCGGCGCCAAAAATACTTGATAGTTATGCGAGGTGTATATAAAATTGCTTTAAATTTTACAAGGAAATACTATTAAATATGATACAATTTTACACAAGATATTTATTTATTTAGAGAACGGATATACTTAAACCTTGCTACAACACTTATAGGCAGTGTACCTAATCGTACAGTAGTGTAGTTTTTAGTAAGTCTGGTTCGTTCCACAGGGAAAATCTTTTAATCAAAGCTTAACGCTATATTAGTTTAATTTATAAAAATACAATATATATATATATATATATATATATATATATATATATATATATATATAAGTAATATTATTATTATAAAGGGGGGGTTTTTACCGTTTAATGACCGGTTTGTCGATTTTAAAACTTTAGTCGCAGTTAAAACCAAATGTAAAATATTAAATAAATAAAAGACTTAATTTAAAGCGTAAAGTAAATAACGATAATGAAATTACGAATAATAAAAGTGCGATAAAAAAACTTGCGATAATTAAAAAGTGCAATTAAATACAATAACAATAAAAGTGCGATAATTAGAAGTGCAATTAAATATAAAATAAAGGAAATTAAATATGAAATAAAAGAATTATGCTTATTTAAACTTCCGTAATCATGATGTTTGACGTGTTGATTTTAGTTTTATGCCCATGGGTTAATTGTCCTTTGTCCTGGATTATTTAATATGTCCGTCTGGTTTTTGTCCATAACAGTCCATCAGTCATAAATATAAAGTGCGAGTGTCCTCGTAAAATTATCCTTATACCCGAAATCAAATATTCCAACTAATTGGGGACTTAAACTGTAACAAGATTTTAATACTTTGTTTAATAATTACACCAGGATGTCGACTGAGTGTAACCCAAGGTTTTAATACTTTGTTAACAATTATGCCAAGTGTCCTTGTACATAATTTCACCCCTGTTTTAATAATTCTAGTGGCTATTAATCCATTCCCGTGTCCGGTTAAATGAACGATTATTCGTACATATAAATACCCCGCCCATCGTGTCCGATCGAGTGTATATGGTTATTTATAGGGACGTCCAATTGTAAATCATTATATTAACATTAACAAACTATCATTTAGTTAAACAAATATAAATCCCATTAATAGCCCATAGTCTAATTTCCACAAATGTCGTTCTTTTGTCCAAACCCCAATTATGGTACAAAGCCCAATTACCCAATTTTAGTAATTAGCCCAACATCATGATTACTTCGTTTTAAATAAGCATAATAATAACTTAGCTACGAGACATTAAATTAAAAAGGTTGAACATAACTTACAATAATTAAAAATAGCGTAGCGTTACACGGACAGAATTTCGACTTACACCCTTACAACATTCGCTAACATACCCTTATTATTAGGATTTAAAATTAAAATTAAAATTAAAATATAAATTATATATATATATATATATATATATATATATATATATATATATATATATATATATATATATATATATTTACGTATATATTAAGAGAGAGATAGATTATGGATATTAAAACTCGTCGAATTTCGCTCGCTTTTATAGGGATTTTTGTCCAGGGGGACTCCGCGACTCGCGTAATTTTTGCACTGCAAACTCCGCAACTCGCGAAGTTTGCTTTTACAGCTCACACAAGTTTGGAGCCTTTCTTGCCGACGGTTTATAATATATTATATAATATATAAATAATTATAAGAATTATTTAAATATTATATTATATTTATGTGCATAGTTGACTTGTAATTTTTAGTCCGTTGCGTCGAGCGTTGAGAGTTGACTCTGGTCCCGGTTCCGGATTTTCGAACGTCCTTGCGTACAATTTAATATCTTGTACTTTGCGTTTTGTAACTTGTACTCTTGTCATTTTGAGACGTTTCTCATCAATAAATTGAACCACTTGGATTATATTTTGTACTTTTGAGCTTTTTGGTCGTTTGCTTCTTCAATTCGTCGAATCTATCTTTTGTCTTCACCTTTTATTATTTAAACGAATATCACTTGTAAATAGAATAATTGCAACTAAAAGCTTGTCTTTCTTGAGGAATAATGCTATGAAATATATGTTCGTTTTTAGCATTATCAAAACCGTGCAAGCGCAAGGAAACACCATACTTGAGTTCATGGATGAAACTGAATCTGAACCTGAGATGCAATCTGAACTAGAAAAAGAAGAAGAGTCGAAAGAAGAGGAACCGGAGGAGGACCCGATTCCCGAATCCGGATCTGAACCCAACTTACCCGATTCACCCACTCGTTCCCAGTCACCTTTTGTTGATCCCGACTTTGTTAACCCCTACAGACCGAGAGACCACCGTAGGATACCTAAAGGACCTGCCCGAGCTAATAACCCATATTATAAGAGTATTCGCTATGACAACCAATCACTTGAGATGTATCGTCATTTTCATCCCTATGACGCTTCTACTTCCACTTCTAAACCTAGTACATCCACTGCGGCTGCTAATGACAACAACACCAATGACCTCACGTTAAGAGTCGAGAACTTAGAGAAGATGGTCGAGTATTTGTTGAAGGAGCTGCAAAAACGGAAATAGAGATCGCTTGTTTGGACTTGTTCCACGCTATTAGAAACTATTTTATTATATTTACTTATTACTTGATACTCGTACATGCATTGTTAGATGTGGTTTGCTTTATGGTTTCTACTTATGACATGATGGTTATGTTACTTTCTTTTGTTATGCATGGATTTTGAATGAGAACTTTGCTTCTTAAAGTGTTTAGTTTCTATTGTGAATTGTTATCATTACTACTACTGTTGCAACTTAGTGATTGATACCACTACTGTACACTGTTCATGCTACTGTTACTACTAAGCACTATGTACCACTATTACTTACTACTAGCACTACTAGAATCTTTATGATTTAATATTATCTACTACGCATCATTACCCGTTGCTAGTATATTTTTACATACTGATTTCATTAACGCTAACCAAGTGTGTTATCTTGACCAGAAAGATAATGCCGCCCAAGAGTGTTACCAAGCTGATGTCCGACGATGGATCAATGAAGGATTAACCGAGGCTGTAGCTGAACTCCTGAATGGAACTAACAGCAATCAAAGGAACCAGACCAATACTACCGAAGATCAGCAAACCAATACTGTCAACAACAACACTAACCAAGGAGGGTGCACGTATAAGGCTTTCACGAGATGCGAGCCGCATACATTCACTGGTACTGAAGGCCCAGTCGGTCTGACTCGTTGGTTCGAGAAGCTTGAGTCTGTTTTCCATATTAACGGTTGTAGAGATGCGTATAGGACAAAGTTCGCGTCGTATAAGTTGTCTGATGGCGC
Organism: Rutidosis leptorrhynchoides; assembly: GCF_046630445.1. Classification (NCBI taxonomy): domain Eukaryota; kingdom Viridiplantae; phylum Streptophyta; class Magnoliopsida; order Asterales; family Asteraceae; genus Rutidosis; species Rutidosis leptorrhynchoides. Next base: position 194,965,791 of record NC_092333.1, read on the forward strand.
TTTAACATGGTGGATTACGTATGCAAAGTCTGTAGGTATGGATCAGGCTTTTGAGACTTCATGGGAGGATTTGAAACAAGGGATGATCGAGGAGTATTGTCTTTATACTGAAATTGTTAAGATGGAGTGGGAACTCCAAAACTTGAAGCTAGTTGGTACTGACTTAGCCAGCTATAATAGGAGATTCTTCGAACTTGCTCTTATGTGGCCGAATATGGTTACTCCCGAATGCCGAAAGATCACTTTGTATGTGAAAGGATTGACTAATAATATTCAAAGCGGTGTGACTACATCGAAGCCAAGGACTATACAAGAGGCTGTGGAGATGGCTAGTGAGTTGATGGATCAAGTTGAACAACGAGGGAAGGCTCCTGCATCGACTGATTCTAAAACTTATGATAACAAGAGGAAATGGAACAACAACAATAACTCAGGGAGGAATTTTAACTAGCAGTCCAATAAGAAACAAGATACTACTAAGGGCAACACTATTACTCCGAATACTAGTTCTGGTTATAAGGAAAGATTACCATTGTGTGCTAAATGCAATAGGCATCATCCGGGAGATTGCTTGAAGAAGTGTGATAAATGCAAGAAGAGTGGACATCTGGCTGCAAAATGTAAAGCTGGTTCAAATGTGTGCTATGAGTGCAGAAAGGAAGGTCAATTTAAGAAGGATTGTCCAACTGCTAGTAAGGGTGCTGAACCTGCAAGAGGAAGAGCTTTCAAGATCAACTCTAATGAGGCTCGTGATGATCCTACGCTAGTCACGGGTACGTTTCTACTCGATAATCATCATGCTTATGTACTTTTTGATTCTGGAACTGATAGAAGCTTTGTGCCTAGAGATTTTTTCCATAATCTTAAGAATCTCGTATAGTCATTAGAAAACTTATACTCTATAGAACTAGGGAATGGTAATCTAATGAGAGCTGATAAGGTCTATCGTGATTGTACTTTGATTTTGGCTGGAGCGACGTTTAGAATACATGTGATACCGATTAAGCTAGGAAGTTTCAACCTCATGGTTGGAATGGACTGGTTAGCTGAGAATAGAGCCGACATTGTTTGTCATCAGAAAGCGATTCGTATACTTGTTAACGAAGATGAACTTTTGATGGTGTATGGAGAGTGAAGTAATACACCGTTACACTTCATTAACTGTATGAAGGCTCAGAAACACATAAGAAAGGGTTGTCTTGCTATGCTAGTTCACGTGAGCAAAACTGAATCTGAAGGCAAGAAACTCGAGATGTGCCAATTGTTAGAGAATTTCCCGATGTTTTTCCAGATGAGTTACCCGGATTACCTCTGCATAGAGATGTAGAGTTCCAGATTGATTTAATGCCAGTAGCAGCACCAGTAGCGCACGCACCGTATAGACTCGCACCTTCAGAATTGCAAGAGCTGTCTAACCAATTACAAGAGATTTTAGACAAAGGATTCATTCGACCGAGTTCTTCGTCATGGGGAGCTCTTGTTCTGTTTATGAAGAAGAAATATGGATACATGAGGCTCTGTATTGATTATAGGGAACTAAATAAGCCGACTATTAAGAATGGATATCCGTTACCAAGGATTGATGATTTGTTTGATCAGTTGCAAGGATCAGGATGTTACTCTAAGATTGATCTGAGGTCAGGTTACCATCAGATGAGAGTAAAGGAGATGGATATACCGAAGACAGCTTTTAGAACACGCTATGGATGTCATGAGATCACTGTAATGCCGTTTGGATTGACGAACACACCGGCTGTGTTCATGGATCTCATAAACTGTGTGTGTAAGCCATATCTTGACAAGTTTGTTATCGTGTTTATTAATGATATTCTGGTATATTCAAAGAATGAGAAAGAACATGAGCAACATCTCCGTTTGCTACTAAAGATGCTCAGGAAAGAGCAATTGTACGTGAAATTTTCGAAATGTGACTTTTGACTCCAAGAAGTGCAAATTTTGGTTCATATCGTAGGTGTCAATGGTATTTAAGTTGATCCTGCAAAGATAGAAACGGTTAAGAAATGGGAGATGCCTAAGTCGCCAATGCAGATACGGAAATTCTTAGGTCTCGCCGGTTATTATAGAAGATTCATTGAGGAATTTTCTACTATTGCCCGACCGTTAACAACATTGACTCACAAGGGAAAGAAGTATGAATGAACTGAGCAACACGAGTCCGCATTTCAGTTGTTAAAAGAGAAATTAACTACTGCCCCAATCTTGTATTTGCCCGAAGGAACCGAGGACTTCGTGATTTATTGTGATGCTTCACGATTTAGAACTTGGTGCTGTGGTCTTTGCACTGAAGATGTGGAGACATTATTTGTATGGTACTAAGTTTATTGTTTTCACGGATCACAAGAGTTTACAGCATATTTTTGACCAGAAACAGCTCAATATGAGGCAGAGACGTTGGATTGAGCTATTGAATGATTACGACTGCGACATTTGCCATCATCCTGGCAAGGCTAACGTGGTTGCAGATGTCTTGAGTAGGAAGGAAAAGGTTAAGCCTATCCGAGTTAGAGCATTGAATATGACTGTTCACAGAAATCTTACTTCTCAGATATGCGATGCACAACTTGAGGCATTGAAGGAAGGGAACATTACTACCGAGTCACTTCGAGGAATTAATAAGAAATTTGTTGTTCAAGAAGATGGAACCCGGTACTTCATAGACAGAATTTAGGTACCGAAGTTTGGCGGATTAAGGGAACTAGTGCTAGACGAGGCACACAAGACAAGGCATTCTATTCACCCTGGATCCGACAAGATGTATCAAGATCTTAAGGCACTGTGCTGGTGGCCTAACATGAAAGCATATATAGCGACCCATGTTGGTAAGTGCTTGACGTGCGCAAAAGTTAAGGTTGAGCATCAGAAACCGTCAGGATTGCTGACACAGCCAGAGATTCCCCAGTGGAAATGGGAATGTATTACTATAGATTTTACCACTAAGTTACCCAAGACTGTGGGGGGTTATGATGCGATTTGGGTTGTCATTGATCGTCTTACAAAGTCTGCTCATTTTCTACCGATTAAGGAAACAGATAAGATGGAGAAGTTGGCACAGATATACATAAAGGAAGTGGTTTCTCGACATGGAGTGCCGATATCCATTATCTTTGACAGAGACAGCAGATTTACAACTAGATTCTGGCAAGCTTTGCAAGATGCCATGGGAACCCGCTTAGATATGAGTACAACATATCACCCGCAAACTGATGGACAGAGTGAGAGAACCATCCAAACATTAGAAGACATGTGGAGGGCATGTGTTATTGATTTTGAAATTGGAGGGGATAGACATCTACCGTTAGCATAGTTTTCCTATAACAATAGTTATCACGCTAGTATAAAGGCAGCGCCTTTTGAAGCACTGTATGGCAGAAAGTGCAGATCACTCGTATGTTGGACTGAGTTAGGAGATAGTAAATTGACTGATCCTGAGATCATACACGAAACAACTGAGAAGATCGTACAGATACAAGAGAGACTGAAAACGGCTCAAAGTCGTCAAAAGAGTTACGCCGACGTGAGAAGGCGAGATTTAAAATTTTAGGTTGGAGACAAGGTTATGCTCAAAGTATCGCCCTGGAAGGGTGTAGTGCGTTTTGGTAAAAGAGGCAAGCAAAGTCTGAGATATATTGGACCGTTTGAGATTACCAAAAGAATTAGATTGGTAGCATATAGACTGAAACTACCGCAAAAACTCAGTGAGATACATGACTTTCCATGTTTCTAATTTGAAGAAATGCTTATTGGACGAAAGTTGGTAATTCCTTTGGAATAAATACAAGTTGATCTTAAGCTTAATTTCGTTGAAGAACCTGTTGAGATCATGGACCGTGAAGTCAAACAACTAAAGCAAAGTAGAATTCTGTTAGTTCAAGTTCGATGGAACGTCCGTAGAGGACCAGAATTCACGTGGGAGCATGAAGATCAGATGAGGCAAAAGTATCCACAAGTGTTTCCTGAGGAGACGACTACGGCGGACGTACACTAAAATTTTGGGCGAAATTTTCATAACAGGTGGCTAATGTAACAACCCGACTTTTTCCATTTACTATCCTTACTTGTCCGTTAAATATTTAACGGTGTTTACGTAGACTTTATGTGTATAATGGAATTAAATGCATACTTGATCCTAGTGGATTACTTGAATTAATATGTTATATTAATTTGTGAACTTTTTTCGGATAACGAAATAACAAAAAAACGTTACGATTAAGTTAATCGCCTAGAAAGCTTTTCAGTTTACAGAACTCAGAAAAACGACAAAATTATTATTTTCAATAATTATTGACTTTACGAAAAACTTATTTAATTTATTATTTATTTAATGAATTAAACCCGGTGATTGCGTTTCAACGACTAGTTAACATTCCAGAGACCAGGTACGGTTAACGGCATTCGAAACGGACCACGCGCGTACAAGTAATTAAGTAAAACCGAGCCCGAGACCCCCTAAAAGGGCCATTCGGCCGAACCTACCCCATGGACCCCTTAATGGACTTGTTTTGGCTAGTGGATCTTAGTGGGTTGTGTTTAGGCCCTAATTACTAATTATAAAAGGAAAATTAAGCTAGAAACCCTCATTATTTCTCCCCAACAAGTCGACATCTCCCTCTCCCCTCTCCCTCTTTGGCCGTCGGCCTTCACACACACACACACACACACACACACATTCAAAACTCAAAATTGGAAGAAAGCTTGTACACGAACGTTGATCCCCTTGTCGTTCTCAACGCGATTGTGTGGACAATTTTTGATTTTAAGGTATATTTGCAAACCCTAATTTCTATAATTCAGTTTTTGTTTTTTGTCAATTTCATAGTGTAATCAAGTCTAGTGCTCAATTAATGATGTTAATGATTGTCGTTTATCGTTTAATTGATCAATTGATGTTGTTTGCATGAAAAACAAATTTAAATCTTACAAATCTGATAAAATTGAATTGTGGATTGATCTTGTAATGTGTTTAGATGGAAAGGTATCGAAAAACTATTGAATTTGGACTTTGATTTTTCTTGATTTCATTATCGTATGCTCAAGATATGATTAATCGATGTTTTCTTTAGGGTTTACATGATACACGAATTTTCTGAGTTATGTATTTTATGATTTGGCTAATGAAAATTTTACTACTTTAATCTTTGGGAAAAATCATACATGTTAGACTTAAGATTTGCGTCAAAAGCTTTTGTGATGCTCTCGGTGCGTCAAAACGAAGATTCATGTTTTAAAGAGAGCTGAAACTGTTTTCAAATGTGAAAGAAAATATCTAGAGTAAACTATAAATTTATTTAGGTTTTGACCTTCTGGAATATGTTAGTTTAAATGTTGGTTGATGTATTTCATTTGTATTCTAACTTGCGAAAACATGATTTGCCATGAGTTATAAGCTCGACTAAATGATATGTCTGTTTGTTGACTAAAACTGAAGGGTCTGTAAAGATTCATTAAATTGTACAAATTGGCTAAATAAATGTCTTTGATTATTTTTTCACTAAAACTTTGTGATATCTGGAGTAATCTCCGATTGGCCGTTCATCAAAATCTATTTTCTATATTTTTGGAGAAATGTTTCAAAACTGACGCACGTGCTGAAACTGATTTGGTAAACCGTAACTAGACCTTTTTTGAAACCCAACTTGTAGACATCGTATGAGGCCTTGGCTAGACTTTTTGGAATCTATTTAGAGTCTATTTGTAATCTGGAGTTTTCCATGATTTCTTGAATTATGTGCTATGAGTTATAGTTGTACCTTTCTATGATCCGCGTATTTTAAAGACATGCGTTAAAATGTGAATGTGCAATTTGCTTAACTATGAGCTGTAAAGTGATACTTGACTTAGGTTTGACATGTTGACCATGTTTGTATGACCTACTGAGATGTTTGACTTTAGTTGAAAACTTTGACCGAGTTGACTTTTGAGTTGACTTTGGTTGACTTTTGTTGAGTTGCTTGGATTAGTTGACTTTTAATTGCTTGTTGAGTCAGTCTGAGCACTAGGAATTTGCGTACACTATGGGTTGACATAGTGTGACCTATATGTATACTTAAGATGACATATTTGACTTGGTTGCGTTGTTCGGTCGAGTTTGTTCGACTACTGTACGATTTTACTAAGAGAATTCAGTGCTTTTGCTAAGGTGAGTCTACAGTCCCTACTATATTTTTACAGGGATGAGAAAACATGCTTTTTACAAATGTTTTACATATTAGGCACAAGTACTTAAACAACTATACATATGAGTTTAGATCAAAAATCCCTTAGCTTGATTATATTAGTTACTTTATGTAAGCTCGAGTTATATGGACGGTACCGTTAGGTTTGACAAACCTCACCCCAACATAACGGGTGCTTATTTTGTTGTTACTCTTACACTTGATCGGTGTATGCTTAGAAAGGGTAAAGGGAAGACATGTAGTCTAGCTATCCGAGGGTTAAAGTTTTATAATCAAGTGCTCATGATAATGTATGTTCTTTTTACGATGCTTTCCAGAAATCTTGTGGCCTAACTTACGAAATACTTTACTAAACCTGTAGATTTCACTCAACGTTTTCGTTGATGTTTTGCATGTTTTTATCTCAGGTCCATAGAGGTCGTGCTTCCGCTATACAGAAGTTCTTATGCTTGTCTGCTGCTAGAACTGGACGATGTCCAGCATATTTTATTACTTTTATTTCAAGAACACATATTCGCATTGAAAATGATGGTTTAAGTTATGCTTTGAGTTATTTACAATGGTCTTTTGTGTCAACTATTTTCAATTACATTTCTTTAATAAATGACTTTGTTTTGATAATTAATGCGAATGCTTTTCGGAAACATCTCATGTAGAGGGCGTGATCGCTAAGCTGTGGGACCGGAGTTAATACACCGTTAGTGAATTCTGACGGAGTATTACATACGGGCATGCCCTATGTCCTGCCACAAGCCATACGGCCTGCCATGGTCAACAACACACGCCCATGAAGCACGGTTCACCTGCAGCCCACGACCATACCATACGGGCATAGCCCATGGCCTGCTGTGCCAGAAAGTTGTATATTTAAGAAGCCATTTGTCATCCCATTTCCACACACTTCACAAATCATTTCTCTCTCTCATTAAAATTATTAGAAAGTCATACTTTCAAGGTCTTATTCTCCGAACGGGAATTTTAGTACTCAGAGGTAAACGCCGAAAATTATATTAGGAGTGGGGTCTGGAGTATGAAGTTGTCACTTTTGTACTTTCGAAACTCATTTAATCTACTGGTACTTCTATCCTTTATTTTTATATAATGTCTTCCATTATTATATATTATGATATTGTTACCATGATTAGTGAGTATTTATATTTAGTGTATGTTATGACGTAATCAGTTACGCTGCTGAAATAATATTGTGGATTATGTATGTTGTTGAGATGCTTTCCGATTATGTTTTAAAATCAATCGCGTTTCCAACTGATAGAACGTAGTTATCGACTATGTTATTGGGAAGTCGCGAACCCCAATTTAGAGTACACTATCTGTGTCACCCCTTGGTAAGAGAATCTGTCGGATACAACGTAAGCTTGACAGAGGTACACCAATTGTAGTACGTCAACCTAAGCTTTGGATTTCGGCAGAGGTTCCTTTTGTAGTGGAACCTCTGATTAGACAAGGAGTACATTGTAGGTCCTGAAGCATGCTGGTATAGTCATTAAGCATATAAACTTAGTACGAGCATGCTGAAGCACAACAGTTATTGTAAGCTGTACCAATGCTATATAGGGCCATGGGAATAGTCTAGTGTTGATTAGTACGCTGCACCATAATGCGATCTTAAGCATTGAACCCCGCTTCAGGGATTCATTAAGAAACTATTTGTTTAAAAGCCATAAAAGATTAGATTGTTAGGATAACCGAATGTGTTCATGGAAGTTAACCAGTAACTTGGCCATGGTGTTCTTTATGGTTAAGCTCATTTTTTGGCATAATTGTCTTGTATTAACCAATCACTAATGAAAGCATCAAAACACATCACGTTTGTCGAATTAGGAACACCTTGTCTTCTGTTATGCATAAGAAAGTTTAGACCTTGTGGAATATTAATATGCCGCCTTTTCTGAACACTCCTACTGATGAGTCGCTCATGCCTACACGTACTCTTGTTTGATGGACGTCGGGGGGTTAAGGGCATTGTTTTCTATTCAAAATCAACAAACCTAACGTAATTACCATAGAAATATCATTAATGTGATAGGGACGTCTATGTATAGAATAACGAATACAGAGTCACTGCCTGTTCATGAGCCAGCATTTCACAATCTCAGCCAAGTAACTAATGAAATCATAACACATACTTATCTTAACCTTATTCGAATTACAAATTTTATCGCATTTACTTTCCTTTATTTATCTGTTTGTGTTAGATCTTAAAAAAATCCCAAAAACTACTCCTCTATCTAATTAGCTATTAGGATAATTCTGCGAATACGGTTTGATTCTTTTGTCTTCTTAAACGAATGGCCCTATGTCACACTTCCCTTATTCACCCGTAGGAAGGAGTAGTAAATTTAGACCCCACATATTATAAATTTAAAACATTACTCTCTTATTAATATCCTAAATAAACGGTCGACGACCTAACAACACTGCCACAAGATAAACCGTCTGTTTTTGCCATACCATTACGAGAAGGTAAATTTTTGGCGCCGCTGCCGGGGACTGGCACTTGACAATACTTGTTCTCAATTAATTGAAACCAAAAGGATCATGCCGCACCGTAGTCAATCTGACCACTTGGTTTGTTGAATAGTTTATGTGAAACTATGTTATCGAAATACCAGCAGCAAGAACCAAAAATATCTCTAGAATAACTAACCTTAGTAATAATTAGATAATTAGAATATTTTAGATTGCTATAGGATTTCCTATCTATAATTTAAAACAGGCATACCTAGTGTATGACCCATACCTGATCCAGACCAGGACCACTGATATTCGTCCCTGATCCGGAATCGATAATATCCAAAGCATGCAAGGAAGAAAGACTTAGAGCATTCAGAAACCCGATGGCATTACGCATCACTCTTTCTGAAAATATCAAACCCTCGATTGAAGGTCGAGGAGGACCAATTAGATTTCTAGATATCCAAAGACACTCATTCGCGTTAAAACATCACATTGTACATCTCATCTAAAATGAATCTTCAATTTCATGGATTACCGCATGATGACCCCAATTCACATCTTGATAAGTTCAATTCACTTTCGAACTCTTACAAATATCCAGGGATAGGACAAGATATAGTTCAGCTATACTTTTTTCCCTATTCTCTCACTCAGCATGCGCAAACATGGTTTGAAGGACTGAAAAATGACTCCATCACATCATGGACGGAAATGGCTACGAAATTCTTAACCAAATATTTTCCTCCTTCCAAAAAAACCAAGCTCAAAAATGACATCATTAACTTTAAACAAAATTACGATGAATATCTGTACACCGCATGGAAGCGATTCAAAACCCAGCTGAAGAAATGTCCTAATCACTAGTTAGTACGTTCAACCCAAATTTGTACCTTCTACAATGGTCTTACGATAAATGATAGGACGACGATCAATGCGGTAGCTTAAGGAAATTTGATGAGTCTAACCACAAATGAAGCATGAGACCTGCTCGAGAATATGACGATGCAATATCATGAATGGAAAAGTGGTGAACAACTTTCATCATCTGTCCAACTATCTGCACTTAATAATCAAACAGAGGCCATCAAAACCCTCACGGACAAGATGGAAACTCTTGTAAAACAACTAGGAGAACTGAAGATGCAACCACATCAAGTTAACAAAGCCCAATCCTGTACTAAGTGTACCAACCCACCACTCATCAAAGAATACCAATTTGAGTATAAGAACACTGATGGTTCAGTCTGTTACGTCCAATAGCTTTCTCGTCGACAAAACCATGGATTTAATCAGCAATCCATAGGTAACCAGTTTCAAAGAAACAACCTTCATTTTCAATTGTGCTATAGATATCGACCTTATTCGCAACCATAACATTAGTTAACCTATGACCAACCACTCCCACTCACTAGACCTCCAGCTGAGGAAAATTGTCCAACCACCCAGATCACAAAAGTAACTAACCCAACCATCAGAACCGATGATCAGTTAAGTCAGTTCATTCAAGGACAAGAACAGTTAAATCAGAGAACTGTATCTAGACAAGACCAGACAGAGATGCTCATGAGAAATTAGTTGGCTCTGCTCAAAAGTCTAGAGATGCAGCTCGAACAATTATCCCAACGCCTTGAAAAACCTGACCCCAAGGAAGATTTCCTAGAAACATCATCCAAAATCCCCACATAGAAGAAGCAAAGCAAATGGACTCCATTATACCAAAGGAAGAACCTACCCCTAGAAGAAGGTCAGCTAAACTTAATAAGAAGGCAGCTGCTATGCAAAAACCACCTCAGACGAATCTAGTTCATATACCCTATCTAGGAAGACTCAAGAACAGTCCAGAGAGACTTGGAACCTTTAAGCTCAATGGAAAATTTTTGGAGACCATGTCCAAAGTCCCAACGAAGTAAATATATACGTAGACTACTCTCTACAAAAAGGAGGATGATAGATTCCAACAAAATTCCACTAAGTGCAGAATGCTCAACATTAGTTAGGAACTCCCTATCAAAGAAACTCGGAGATATTGGTCAATTCACCTTCTCGTGTTCAGTCTACCAATTTGGAACCATTCAAGTTTTAGCTGATTTAGGAGCAAATATCAACATTGTGCCCTACTCTCTTTATAGGAGATTGGAGCTAGGAGACTTGACACCAACCAAAATGATTATCCAACTTGTCAATCACACAATCAGATATCCTAAAGGCATAGTTGAGAATGTTTTGGTGAAAGTTGATAAATTCTTATATCCTACGGACTTCGTAGTTATGGATATTAAGGAAGACCTAAATACACCAATTGTCTTGGAAAAACCATTCATGAATATGGCTAGGACTGCCATTGATGTGTACAACTAAACCTTGATCTTACGATCACATGGGGAGAGCATTACATTCAAAATTGATCGCCTAACTTGTTTTATGAACAGGAAGAGATGTTCTCTATTTCCACTAGACGGATCACTTCGGATGACGAATCTCGGACACCAACTGAAGATCCCAAAATGGAAGAAGAGGATCTTGAAGAAGAAAAAGAGGAAGAAGAAGATCCCGAAGAAGAGATGGAAGTAGAAGAAATAGAAGAGGAAGAAGACATGGAGGAAAAGAAAGAATTGGTAGGAGAAACTGAAATATCCCAAGAAGCTCAGCAACATCATGAACAAATCATTCAACTAGAAATAAAATATCAAAGTAATAGTATGGTTATTCGTTTCCAAACGAAATCAAAGGAACCATCCGATTTATGAGATGTTAAAATTGATCCCGCTAGTAGAGTAGCCTGACCTCAGGATACAGTAGAATCCCATTCGCAAACTGAAGTAGTGGAAATTCCCGACTATTCATATACTACTACGAACGATAGCAACGAGGAGGAAGATCACTATAACAACATTCTTGTTGATACTCCCTCTCTTCCGCGATTATCAATTCAAGAAGAGCCAAACTCTTCTCTAGAAACAATCACAGTTCCCATCATATCAAACCACGCCGATATGATCTCATTCATTAACCATACCGATGAATTTGGGAAGATAATAGAAGCCATCTAAAGTTTAACGATTGAATTCACACCTCGATTAAAAGATCTTATTGAGGCTATCAATGATAGGTCAGATCATGATGAATATAGAAGAAACAAGTGAAAGAATGAGATTCAGATAACAGTGCACATATTTGGTAGAGAGAAATTCGGATAAAGTACAATTCCACAGCTTCTTAAACTGAATACGATGCAATGGCTATGTTTTAGGACTATTTAGGTTTTATATATAGCCCTCCTCTATAGAACCTTATATTTTAGCTTATAAAAAGAAAAAACTTCACTCCTCTCCCCCCTCAGTCCTGCCATTAACACTATCTAACTTTGGGGTCCTAAAAATCTCCCCCTTAGTGTTAAATGTGAATCTACAGTGTAATCCTATACTAAAATCTAAAGGAACTTTGTTCCTCTAATATGAATTATTGATTTGAATCCTCCGAGCCTCTCATACCTTCTCACATTCCTTATTGTGTTGAGACAACTTTTAAGTCTCTTGATAAGCACTTTATCAATTTCAACATCCTTTGATGAGTAGCACTTAATCTCCAAACTCCATCTCAAATATTTGAGAGAATATCCCAACGTTCCGTCAGAATATCTCATGAAATCTGAAAGTCTGATGAATATCTTTGTGTAATTAGAGTTCACAAACATAAATCCATATGAACTATCACTCACTTCCAGTAAGGACATGTAACGTAATCCTTCAACCAGTTGATTTAGAGGTATACTCCCAATATTATTATGCCCAGACTCTAACCCCATCTGAAAGTCATGAACTGACATCCATCTCATCGGATCAAGGATGAACCTATAGACTGCCTTTAAGGCAATTGCATGAAAAGTTGTTGTCGCTTCATCTAGGTGTGTCAATTAGTTGTATATGTAGATGATGTCGTTCATTTTTAGTACGTCAAAATCCACCTCTGAGAATTGATAATCCTCATCATCCATTCTTGTCATGAAGGATATAGGCATTTGTACTCCCTTATTGTTGATCATCAAGATCTTGTTGATGCTTTTGATCTCCTTTGATCTTGAAGATTTTCTCCGTTCTTTAATTTGTGCTACTTTCGAACTTCCAGATAAGCTTTTCCGATACTTAAGTTTCTTATGGAATTTCCAAGCACCGAGTATACACATTGATGGTGTTAGGATTAAATCTGTTTCACCAAAGATCTTATAAGCTTGTTCTTCAAAGAATGGTGAGCGCAGAATCATATATTCTTCATCTTCATCAATATGATAATTAGTCCCTCTGACAAGAGCAACCTCTGAAGTTTGGAAAGGAAGATCAGGATTAGGATGTGTTGAAGTATCTTCTTCTCCATTTGAAAATATCTCCTTTTCAAGATGTAAACACAAGTCCATTGTTCGAGTAGTATTGTTGATAAATTGATGCTATGTAAACTCATTCACTACACTCTTCTCCTTCAGAATGTCCTCAATATATCAAAGTTTCTTATCCTCGGGTACTGATATATCCTCAGTTTATTGTAGTTAATGTTGATCATCTGCATCCATAATTCTTAACATTTCTGAGTCACCTTTGTAGTGACCCGAACTTTTCCATGTTTATATATATATTAATTGAGTTTGATATTTACATGATTAAATGTTTCCAACATGTTAAGCAATCAAACTTGTTAAGACTTGATTAATTGAAATAGGTTTCATATAGACAATTGACCACCCAAGTTGACCGGTGATTCACGAACGTTAAACCTTGTAAAAACTATATGATGACATATATATGGTTATATATATAGTTAACATGATATTATGATAAGTAAACATATCATTAAGTATATTAACAATGAACTACATATGTAAAAACAAGACTACTAACTTAATGATTTTGAAACGAGACATATATGTAACGATTATCATTGTAACGACATTTAATGTATATATATCATATTAAGAGATATTCATACATCATAATATCATGATAATATAATAATTTAAAATCTCTTTTGATATTATAAACATTGGGTTAACAACATTTAACAAGATCGTTAACCTAAAGGTTTCAAAACAACATTTACATGTAACGACTAACGATGACTTAACGACTCAGTTAAAATGTATATACATGTAGTGTTTTAATATGTATTCATACACTTTTGAAAGACTTCAATACACTTATCAAAATACTTCTACTTAACAAAAATGCTTACAATTACATCCTCGTTCAGTTTCATCAACAATTCTACTCGTATGCACCCGTATTCGTACTCGTACAATACACAGCTTTTAGATGTATGTACTATTGGTATATACACTCCAATGAACAGCTCTTAGCACCCCATGTGAGTCACCTAACACATGTGGGAACCATCATTTGGCAACTAGCATGAAATATCTCATAAAATTACAAAAATATGAGTAATCATTCATGACTTATTTACATGAAAACAAAATTACATATCCTTTATATCTAATCCATACACCAACGAACAGAAACACCTACAAACACTTTCATTCTTCAATTTTCTTCATCTAATTAATCTCTCTCAAGTTCTATCTTCAAGTTCTAAGTGTTCTTCATAAATTCCAAAAGTTCTAGTTTCATAAAATCAAGAATACTTTCAAGTTTGCTAGCTCACTTCCAATCTTGTAAGGTGATCATCCAACCTCAAGAAATCTTTGTTTCTTACAGTAGGTTATCATTCTAATACAAGGTAATAATCATATTCAAACTTTGGTTCAATTTCTATAACTATAACAATCTTATTTCAAGTGATGATCTTACTTGAACTTGTTTTCGTGTCATGATTTTGCTTCAAGAACTTCGAGCCATCCAAGGATCCATTGAAGCTAGATCCATTTTTTTCTTTTCCAGTAGGTTTATCCAAGGAACATAAGGTAGTAATGATGTTCATAACATCATTCGATTCATACATATAAAGCTATCTTATTCGAAGGTTTAAACTTGTAATCACTAGAACATTGTTTAGTTAATTCTAAACTTGTTCGCAAACAAAAGTTAATCCTTCTAACTTGACTTTTAAAATCAACACATGTTCTATATCTATATGATATGCTAACTTAATGATTTAAAACCTGGAAACACGAAAAACACCGTAAAACCGGATTTACGCCGTCGTAGTAACACCGCGGGCTGTTTTGGGTTAGTTAATTAAAAACTATGATAAACTTTGATTTAAAAGTTGTTATTCTGAGAAAATGATTTTTATTATGAACATGAAACTATATCCAAAAATTATGGTTAAACTCAAAGTGGAAGTATGTTTTCTAAAATGGTCATCTAGACGTCGTTCTTTCGACTGAAATGACTACCTTTACAAAAACGACTTGTAACTTATTTTTCAGACTATAAACCTATACTTTTCTGTTTAGATTCATAAAATAGAGTTCAATATGAAACCATAGCAATTTGATTCACTCAAAACGGATTTAAATTGAAGAAGTTATGGGTAAAACAAGATTGGATAATTTTTCTCATTTTAGCTACGTGAAAATTGGTAACAAATCTATTCCAACCATAACTTAATCAACTTGTATTGTATATTATGTAATCTTGAGATACCATAGACACGTATACAATGTTTCGACCTATCATGTCGACACATCTATATATATTTCGGAACAACCATAGACACTCTATATGTGAATGTTGGAGTTAGCTATACAGGGTAGAGGTTGATTCCAAAATATATATAGTTTGAGTTGTGATCAATACTGAGATACGTATACACTGGGTCGTGGATTGATTCAAGATAATATTTATCAATTTATTTCTGTACATCTAACTGTGGACAACTAGTTGTAGGTTACTAACGAGGACAGCTGACTTAATAAACTTAAAACATCAAAATATATTAAAAGTGTTGTAAATATATTTTGAACATACTTTGATATATATGTATATATTGTTATAGGTTCGTGAATCAACCAGTAGCCAAGTCTTACTTCCTGACGAAGTAAAAATCTGTGAAAGTGAGTTATAGTCCCACTTTTAAAATCTAATATTTTTGGGATGAGAATACATGCAGGTTTTATAAATGATTTACAAAATAGACACAAGTACGTGAAACTATATTCTATGGTTGAATTATCGAAATCGAATATGCCCCTTTTTATTAAGTCTGGTAATCTAAGAATTAGGGAACAGACACCCTAATTGACGCGAATCCTAAAGATAGATCTATTGGGCCTAACAAACCCCATCCAAAGTACCGGATGCTTTAGTACTTCAAAATTTATATCATATCCGAAGGGTGTCCCGGAATGATGGGGATATTCTTATATACATGCATCTTGTTAATGTCGGTTACCAGGTGTTCACCATATGAATGATTTTTATCTCTATGTATGGGATGTGTATTGAAATATGAAATCTTGTGGTCTATTGGTACGATTTGATATATATAGGTTAAACCTATAACTCACCAACATTTTTGTTGACGTTTAAAGCATGTTTATTCTCAGGTGAATACTAAGAGCTTCCGCTGTTGCATACTAAAATAAGGACAAGATTTGGAGTCCATGTTTGTATGATATTGTGTAAAAACTGCATTCAAGAAACTGATTTCGATGTAACATATTTGTATCGTAAACCATTATGTAATGGTCGTGTGTAAACAGGATATTTTAGATTATCATTATTTGATAATCTACGTAAAGCTTTTTAAACCTTTATTTATGAAATAAAGGTTATGGTTTGTTTTAAAAATGAATGCAGTCTTTGAAAAACGTCTCATATAGAGGTCAAAACCTCGTAACGAAATCAATTAATATGGAACGTTTTTAATCAATAAGAATGGGACATTTCAGTTGGCATCAGAGCGTTGGTCTTAGAGAACCAGAATTTTGCATTAGTGTGTCTTATCGAGTTTGTTAGGATGCATTAGTGAGTCTGGACTTCGACCGTGTTTACTTGAAAAATGATTGCTTAACAAATTTTGTTGGAAACTATATATTTTTAACATGTGAATATTATGTGATATATTAATCTCTTAACGCGTTTGATATTATGTGATAGATGTCTACCTCTAGAACAAGTCCCATTGACTCACCTAATAATAATGAAGAGTCAAATGTAAATTGGAATGATTCGTGGACTGATTCACAAGTTCCCGAAGAGGAACCGGAAGAAGAGTCGGAACCGGAAGAAGAATCGGAACCGGAAGAAGAATCTGAACCGGATGAAGAAATAGAACCGGTGGGGGAAATAATAAAACGGTTAAGTAAAAGAAAATCCTCAACCAACCGACCAAGGTTAATTATGGTCAATGGTGTTTCCGCCAAGGAAGCAAAATATTGGGAGGATTACCAATTCTCTGATGAATCGGATTCCGACGAGAATTCCGATGATGTTATAGAAATTACCCCAACTGAATTTAAAAAGGTAAAAGAAAATAATAAGGGAAAGGGCATAAAAATAGAGAAATCTAATTCCAACCCCGATGAACTTTATATGTATCGTCAACCCCCGAAGTCCTTAAGTTGTAACAATGACCCGGGAACCTCTAAACCACCAAGTTTTTCTAAACCAATGTGGACAACGACGGCTCGTATTAGGGGAACATCATATATCCCTCGAAACTTGGCAAAACGATCCAAAACTAAAGAAGAAGAAACAAGCGAGTCGGAATAAGATAGTTGTATTCGTGTGGTGTAATATATGTAATATAGTGTGCTTATGCTTTATGATATATGTAAAAATTGCTTGTATTAATAAGTATTTTTTTTATGAATCTAATTCTTGTCTATTTTACAGTATAAAAACACAAAATGGATAGACAACCCAATATTTTAAGAGACCTACTCGGAGACATGATTGATGAAATCTTGTCTAGAGTCGGTCAGAATTCTTCAGCACACCTATTTAAGGCGAGATCAGTTTGTAAGACATTCGAAGAACGTTCCAAGAATGCCTTGGTTTATAAAAGGCTTTCGTTCGAAAGATGGGGGATATCACATTGGGAAATCCATAAGTTACGATGTGTTTACTTTGACGCATATATTGCGGGGAACCCAAATGCTATTTTACGCAACGGGTTAAGAAATTATTTTGACTCAGTATATCCGAATATAGGACTTCGTGATTTAGAAAAAGCGGCTAACATGCAACATAAAGAAGCATGTTATGCTTACGGATTAGTAATGTTCGCTTCTCACCAAAGTGAGAACAAGAACATCGGGCTACAACTATTAAACAAAACGTTCCCACAAGTGACGGAGTCGGTAATTGGGGTAAGAAATGAGGTTTTTAGATTGTTACGTGACTGTTGGACATTACGTAACCCTCGTCCCTTTGACGACGTTACAACACGCTGTTATATCAACGGCCATAACGGTTATGTTCCACAAGACCAAGGATGGGAAGTAATCCTAGTAAAACCAGAATGCATGACTTATTTCTGGACGTATGAATTACGTGTCTTTATTGCCTTTGCTGAACGACTTGTGTACTAGCTAGAATTATCTTCACAACCATCTTGTATCAAATTTATTGTGTGCTATATTTCATGCTATATGTAAAATAAGCGGTATTGTAAGTTTGTAAAATATTGTGTAAAAGTTTGAACGTGAAATATTATTATAATCAGTTTTTCATATAGAATTGTAGTAGTTGAATTGTATATTAGCTACTAAGTATGAACTTAACGGGTAGGTACTACCCGAATTTAAACTTATAAAACGCTAATATGAAGAAAAAGCTTTTATAAATGAGTTCATATTATGCTACGAATTACTATTAACTACTCTTAATATTCTGTATGATTAACTTGTTCCATTTGACTATTTGGAAGGAAATGGCACCGACTACTCGACACACCGTGAATATGAATGAAGAGGAATTCCGTACTTTTCTAGCTTCAAACATAGCCGCAGTACAGGCTGTGCTACATACCAATAATAACCTTGGATCTGGCAGTACAGGAAATTGTGTAGGATGCACCTACAAAGAATTCACTCCCTGCAAACCTTTGGAATTTGATGGAACCGAAGGACCGATCGGATTGAAACGGTGGACCGAGAAGGTCGAATCGGTGTTTGCCATAAGTAAGTGTACTGAAGAGGACAATGTGAAGTACGCTACGCATACCTTCACGGGTTCTGCGTTAACATGGTGGAATACCTATCTAGAGCAAGTGGGACAAGATGATGCTTACGCACTACCGTGGTCAGCATTCAAGCACTTGATGAACGAGAAGTACCGTCCCAGAACCGAGGTCAATAATCTCAAGACAGAACTTAGAGGGTTCCGAACCCAAGGATTTGATATTACCACGTACGAAAGACGATTCACAGAATTGTGCCTATTGTGTCCGGGAGCATTCGAAGATGAGGAAGAGAAGATCGACGCATTTTTGAAAGGATTACCGGAAAGAATCCAAGAAGATATAAGTTCACACGAGCCCGCCTCCATACAACAGGCATGTAGAATGGCTCACAAACTAGTGAACCAGATTGAAGAAAGAATTAAAGAACAGACTGCTGAAGAGGCCAATGTGAAGCAAGTCAAAAGAAAGTGGGAGGAAAATGGTGATAAGAATCACCAATACAACAACAACAGCAATTACAACAATAATCGCAACAATTATCCCAACAATCGCAACATCAATCGCAACTACAACAAACGGCCCAACAACAAAAACAACAACAACAACAACAACAGCAACTACAACAATCATCCCAACAACAATAATAACCGCAACAACAACAACAATCAGAAGCAGCTATGCCAAAGGTGTGAAAAGTATCACTCGGGGTTCTGCACCAAATTTTGCAACAAGTGTAAAAGAAATGGTCATAGCGCGGCGAAGTGTGAAGTCTACGGACCAGGGGTTAATAGAACGAAAGGAACAAATGGTGTCGGAACGAGTAATGGCGGAGCAAGTAGTGTCGGAGCAAGTTATGCCAATGTTGTTTGTTATAAATGTGGAAAACCGGGCCACATTATTAGAAATTGCCCGAACCAGGAGAACACGAATGGACAAGGCCGCGGAAGAGTTTTCAATATTAATGCGGCAGAGGCACAGGAAGACCCGGAGCTTGTTACGGATACGTTTCTTATTGACAATAAATCTGCTTACGTTTTATTTGATTCGGGTGCGGATAGAAGCTATATGAGTAGAGATTTTTGTGCTAAATTAAGTTGTCCATTGACTCCTTTGGATAGTAAATTTTTACTCGAATTAGCAAATGGTAAATTAATTTCAGCAGATAATATATGTCGGAATCGGGAAATTAAACTGGTTAGCGAAACATTTAAGATTTATTTGATACCAGTAGAGTTAGGGAGTTTTGATGTGATAATCGGTATGGACTGGTTGAAAGAAGTGAAAGCAGAGATCGTTTGCTACAAAAATGCAATTCGCATTATACGAGAAAAAGGAAAACCCTTAATGGTGTACGGAGAAAAGGGCAACACGAAGCTACATATTATTAGTAATTTGAAGGCACAAAAACTAATAAGAAAAGGTTGCTATGCTGTTCTAGCACACGTCGAGAAAGTACAAACTGAAGAAAAGAGCATCAATGATGTTCCCATTGCAAAAGAATTTCCCGATGTATTTCCGAAAGAATTACCGGGATTACCCCCACAGCGATCCGTTGAATTTCAAATAGATCTTGTACCAGGAGCTGCACCAATAGCTCGTGCTCCTTACAGACTCGCACCCAGCGAGATGAAAGAACTGCAAAGCCAATTACAAGAACTTTTAGAGCGTGGTTTCATTCGACCAAGCACATCACCGTGGGGAGCTCCTGTTTTGTTTGTCAAGAAGAAAGATGGTACATTCAGGTTATGTATCGACTACCGAGAGTTGAACAAACTTACCATCAAGAACCGCTACCCACTACCGAGAATCGACGACTTATTTGATCAACTACAAGGCTCGTCTGTTTATTCAAAGGTTGACTTACGTTCCGGGTATCATCAAATGCGGGTGAAAGAAGATGATATTCCAAAGACTGCTTTTAGAACACGTTACGGTCATTACGAGTTTATGGTCATGCCGTTTGGTTTAACTAATGCACCAGCTGTGTTCATGGACCTAATGAACCGAGTGTGTGGACCATACCTTGACAAGTTTGTCATTGTTTTCATTGATGACATACTTATTTACTCAAAGAATGACCAAGAACACGGTGAACATTTGAGAAAGGTGTTAGAAGTATTGAGGAAGGGAAAATTGTACGCTAAATTTTCAAAGTGTGCATTTTGGTTGGAAGAAGTTAAATTCCTCGGTCACATAGTGAACAAAGAAGGTATTAAGGTGGATCCGGCAAAGATAGAAACTGTTGAAAAGTGGGAAACCCCAAAAACTCCGAAACACATACGCCAGTTTTTAGGACTAGCTGGTTACTACAGAAGGTTCATCCAAGACTTTTCCAGAATAGCAAAACCCTTGACTGCATTAACGCATAAAAGGAATAAATTTTAATGGAATGATGAACAAGAGAAAGCGTTTCAGTTATTAAAGAAAAAGCTAACTACGGCACCTATATTGTCATTGCCTGAAGGGAATGATGATTTTGTGATTTATTGTGACGCATCAAAGCAAGGCCTCGGTTGTGTATTAATGCAACGAACGAAGGTGATTGCTTATGCGTCTAGACAATTGAAGATTCACGAACAAAATTATATAACGCATGATTTGGAATTAGGCGCGGTTGTTTTTGCATTAAAGACTTGGAGGCACTACTTATATGGGGTCAAAAGTATTATATATACCGACCACAAAAGTCTTGAACACATATTTAATCAGAAACAACTGAATATGAGGCAGCGTAGGTGGATTGAATTATTGAATGATTACGACTTTGAGATTCGTTACCACCCGGGGAAGGCAAATGTGGTAGCCGATGCCTTGAGCAGGAAGGACAGAGAACCCATTCGAGTAAAATCTATGAATATAATGATTCATAATAACCTTGCTACTCAAATAAAGGAGGCGCAACAAGGAGTTTTAAAAGAGGGAAATTTAAAGGATGAAATACCCAAAGGATCGGAGAAACATCTTATTATTCGGGAAGACGGAACCCGGTATAGGGCTGAAAGGATTTGGGTACCAAAATTTGGAGATATGAGAGAAATGGTACTTAGAGAAGCTCATAAAACCAGATACACAATACATCCTGGAACGGGGAAGATGTACAAGGATCTCAGGAAATATTTTTGGTGGCCGGGTATGAAAGCCGATGTTGCTAAATACATAGGAGAATGTTTGACGTGTTCTAAGGTCAAAGCTGAGCATCAGAAACCATCAGGTCTGCTTCAACAACCCGAAATCCCGGAATGGAAATGGGAAAACATTACCATGGATTTCATCACTAAATTGCCAAGGACTGCAAGTGGTTTTGATACTATTTGGGTAATAGTTGATCGTCTCACCAAATCAGCACACTTCCTGCCAATAAGAGAAGATGACAAGATGGAGAAGTTAGCACGACTGTATTTGAAGGAAGTCGTCTCCAGACATGGAATACCAATCTCTATTATCTCTGATAGGGATGGTAGATTTATTTCAAGATTCTGGCAGACATTACAGCAAGCATTAGGAACTCGTCTAGACATGAGTACTGCCTATCATCCACAAACTGATGGGCAAAGCGAAAGGACGATACAAACGCTTGAAGACATGCTACGAGCATGTGTTATTGATTTCGGAAATAGTTGGGATCGACATCTACCGTTAGCAGAATTTTCCTACAACAACAGCTACCATTCAAGCATTGAGATGGCGCCGTTTGAAGCACTTTATGGTAGAAAGTGCAGGTCTCCGATTTGTTAGAGTGAAGTGGGGGATAGACAGATTACGGGTCCGGAGATTATACAAGAAACTACCGAGAAGATCATCCA
Organism: Rutidosis leptorrhynchoides; assembly: GCF_046630445.1. Lineage (NCBI taxonomy): Eukaryota > Viridiplantae > Streptophyta > Magnoliopsida > Asterales > Asteraceae > Rutidosis > Rutidosis leptorrhynchoides. The sequence continues at coordinate 194,988,343 of NC_092333.1, forward strand.
AATTCAACAACGGTTGAAAACCGCCCAAAGTCGACAAAAGAGCTACGCTGACATTAAAAGAAAAGATATAGAATTTGAAATTGGAGAGATGGTCATGCTTAAATTTGCACCTTGGAAAGGCGTTGTTCGATTTGGTAAACGAGGGAAATTAAATCCAAGGTATATTCGACCATTCAAGATTATTGATCGTGTCGGACCAGTAGCTTACCGACTTGAGTTACCTCAACAACTCGCGGCTGTACATAACACTTTCCACGTCTCGAATTTGAAGAAATGTTTTGCTAAAGAAGATCTCACTATTCCGTTAGATGAAATCCAAATCAACGAAAAACTTCAATTCATCGAAGAACCCGTCGAAATAATGGATCGTGAGGTTAAAAGACTTAAGCAAAACAAGATACCAATTGTTAAGGTTCAATGGAATGATCGTAGAGGACCCGAGTTCACCTGGGAGCGTGAAGATCAGATGAAGAAGAAATACCCACATCTATTTCCAGAAGATTCGTCAACACCTTCAACAGCTTAAAATTTCGGGACGAAATTTATTTAACGGGTAGGTACTGTAGTGACCCGAACTTTTCCATGTTTATATATGTTGGGATTTAACAAGTTACATAATACTTAAAACCTTTTAAGAATCAAATTAAAGCGGAAGCATGAAAATATTACCAATTGAACTTGTTAATCTTTAACCTTTTAAAGTTAAATCCCAATTAGGATCAAGTTGTGAAATAAGCTTACAAACTACAAGCAAGAATAAGATGTTATACCTATTCCAAGCTAGTTGAAAGTGATGAAGATGATGATGTTGAATGGAGCTTCAAATGTATGAAACCTCAAGAGATTATACCCCAAACTTATGCACCAACACCTTAGCTTTGGTTAGGATTTTATTGACACTTGATAACAAGCTTGCAAAGAAGAAAATGAACCCACTTTTGACCTCCAAAGGCCACGGCCTAACAGCAACAAGAAGAGAGAAAAATGCAGTTTTTTTGCTTGTTATTTTGATGTGTACTTGCATGTGTGTGTAACCTTGAGTCAAGGAACATGTTTATAGATATATGGAAAAGCATGGGCAACTAAAGATTGGAATCTCTAGCATGTGCATCTCATTCCCTATGCCACTTCCCTTTCATATTATAAAATAAGTTTTATAAAAGTATTAGATTTTATAAAACTCTTTATAATACTTCCATATATATATAATTGTCATGTACATTTATTTTTATAAAACCAAAACTTTATAAAATGTATCATAACAAAATAAATTATTTAACCTATAAATAATTTAAACTCTTGTTATATATATAAATTAATCCATAATTTATATATATATATATATACACATCAAGTAATATTTCAGAAAACCATTTTTCTTAAAGTTCAAGTGTCGCGTATTTGATCAACGAACCAATCGTTAAAATCGAAGACGAATAAGGTGTCGGTAAGTTTGTTATTGGGTATGACCCGACTTGGATCATAACACGTCAGCCACGTTAATTTAATATGTCTCTTGGCATACGAAATACCTTCAATCTCCCACTTGCACGAGAAACATAAGAAATTAATGCAAGTGATGGATACAGCCTAACACACTGTCCATCACCCCTAATATGTTATGACTTTGTGCCATTCAATAACATCATCCCTTTCGAGTTCCCATCTCGAATATGAATAGGTGAATCTTTCATTATTTCCTTTCATCCTAGATGTCATGTTAAATCCAAGAGATACAGAGTGATCACTCTCTTATAGATTTAACTTTTCAGGCCTTAGACATCTGACTCTCAACAAATAAGAGGGACAAATTCCATCTTGACTACATACGTCCTAGATATACACTTTGTAATATACCTGAGTTCTTCCTTATGTACTACCATGTTTCAGAATAGCGAAGGAAAGAATCAAGGCACAGTACTTGGTGAATATCCGAACCCAATATGTATCTCAGGTCAGAGGATACAATGATATTCGCCTTTACTCAAGATTACATGTGATCAACCACAAAGGCTCTATACAGTAATTCTTGAGAGCGGGTCTTCCAATATTTGTTTCCCACAAATATCTATGAACCTTGGTTGCAACCTTGCCCCACATTCAACCTATGAATGTATACCAATCCAAGTTCATAATAGTCTAAACCTCACACTTGTTCCCACAAATGTGATCGACTACGAAATTTAGAATAATTGCTTATTCATGGATGAAATATGCAAAATAGGAACATAACTCAAATAAATTAACACCATAGTTATATTAATCAGTTTGAATAATTTCGTTCCGGTACAATACATAAAATAGATCATATCCAATCACTAGAATATCGAAGCCCTAATGCACAAACATGTCCCTCATGTTTTGGCCCATGTAAAAGCTTCGTGAGTGGATCCGCAACATTATGATCTGTATGAACTTTGCGAATACATATCTTTCCTTTTTCAACTTCATCCCTTATGTAGTTAAATCTCCGCTCAATGTGATGAGTCTTTTGATGGGCACGAGGTTCCTTGATTTGAGCAATCGCATCCTCGTTGTCACAAAAGATCTCAAGAGGGTCCTGAATGGAAGGGACCATTCCTAAGTCGTCGATGAATTTCTTCATCCATGCAGCTTCCTGTGCTGCCAATGAGGCGGCAATGTACTCCGACTCTGTAGTGGATAACGCAACAACTTCCTGTTTCGAACTCTTCCAAGAGACCGCACCACCATTTAACATGAAGACATAACCGGATTGTGATCGAGATTCATCTCGATCAGTTTGGAAACTCGCGTCCACGTAACCTTTTACAGCGAGTTCCTCCTCACCAGACCCATATATTAGAAACATATCCTTAGTCCTCCTAAGGTATTTCAATATGCTTTTAACAGCAATCCAATGACTGTTTCCTGGGTTGTTCTGGTATCTACTTGTCAAGCTTAGAGCGCATGACACATCCGGTCTAGTACATATCATTGCATACATGATAGACCCAATAGCAGATGCGTATGGGACTTTCTTCATTCTCTCTTGTTCATTTTCCGTGGTAGGACACTGAGATGAACTGAGAACGGTTCCTTTTTGAATAGGTACCAAACCTCTCTTAGAGTTTTCCATCTTGAATCTTTTCAAGATTTTATCAATGTATGTACTTTGACTTAAACCTATCAATCTCTTGGATCTATTCCTATAGATCCCTATCCCCAATATGTATTGTGCATCTCCAAGATCCTTAATGGAGAAGCAACTCTTTAGCCAAGTTTTGACTCCTTGCATTGTGGTAATATCATTCCCAAATAATAATATATCATCCACATATAGTACAAGGAACATGATAGTGCTCCCACTAGCTTTCTTATATACACAAGCTTCATCACCATTTTTAATGAAGCCAAATTTCTCGGCTTCCTCATTAAAACGATGATTCCACATTCTAGATGCTTGTTTCAATCCGTAGATTGACTTCTTTAACTTGCATACCCTTTTAGGATATTTTGGATCAACAAAACCTTCAGGCTGAACCATATAGACATCTTCCATAAGATATCCATTTAGGAAAGCGGTTTTGACATCCATTTGCCATATTTCATAGTCGTAGTGAGCAGCAATGGCAAATAATATCCTAATAGACTTTAGCATTGCCACTGGCGAGAAAGTTTCATCATAATCAACCCCTTGAGTTTGAGTGAAACCTTTTGCTACAAGTCTAGCTTTATATGTATCCAAGTTTCCATGTATGTCGGTTTTCTTCTTGAAAAGCCATTTGCAATCAACTAGCTTAGAGCTAGGAGGTTGCTCAACAAGTTCCCACACTTGGTTTTCATACATGGATTGCATCTCGGCGTTCATGGCTTCCTGCCATTTATCTTTATCAATCCTTGATAAAGCATCTTCATAGTTTGTCGGTTCATCCAAATCAACCATATAGCAACCATCTACGAGAAACCCATATCTCTCGGGAGGATTACTAATCCTACTAGATCTTCGAACGTCTTGTGTATTTTGATCATCCATTTGATCACTATCAACATTTTCATGTTGAGTGCTAGTGTCAAGCAATTGTGTATCATCTACTTGATCTTGAACCTCTTCAAGATCTATCTTCCTTTCACTATTTCCTTCCATTAGGAACTTAGTTTCAAGGAATTCCGCCTTCCGAGCAACAAATACATTCTGCTCGGATGGATCATAGAAATAGTATCCCATATCATCCTTGGGATATCCTATGAAGATACACTTCGTGGATCGAGCATTCAACTTATTAGGGACGTAACGCTTAGGATAAGCTTCACATCCCCATACCTTTAAGTATGATAGAGATGGAGGTTTACCAAACCACATCTCGTGAGGAGTTCGTTCCACTTTCTTGGTTGGGGCCATATTTAAAATACGGGCCGCGGAGCTTAGACAATAACCCCAAAATGATAGAGGCAACGAGCTTCTTGCCATCATAGATCGAACCATATCCATTAGGGTTCGGTTCCTCCTTTCGGAAACTCCATTAAGCTGGGGTGTTCCGGGTGGAGTAAGTTGTGAGATAATCCCACAACTCCTAAGATGATCTTGGAAGGCATCGCTTAGGTATTCACCTCCTCTATCGGTACGAAGTACCTTAATTGTCCTATTGAGTTGATTTTGTACTTCGTTTTGATATTCTTTGAATGCTTCAAACGTTTCGTCCTTGTGTCTTAATAAGTAGACATATCCGAAACGACTAAAGTCATCAATGAAAGTAACAAAGTATCTTTCACCATTCCTAGTCATGGGTTTAAAGGGTCCACATACATCCGAATGTATTAATCCCAATAAATCTTTAGCCCTTTCATAAGTCCCTTTGAAAGGTGCTTTAGTCATCTTGCCTTGTAAACAAGATTCACATACATCAAACGAATCCATTTCATTTGATTTCAAAAGTCCATTCTTTTGAAGTGTATGCATTCGGTTCTTGTTTATGTGACCAAGGCGACAATGCCATAAGTAGGAATCACTCAAATCCCTTTTGAGTTTCTTGGTGCTTGTATGGTACATTGAGCTACTAGATAATGTGTCATCGTGAACCAATTCATAAATTCCATTTGAAGGTGAAGCCTTGAAATAGAATACATTATCTAAATAAATATGGATATCATCATTAACAAAATTAAGATAAAACCCACATTGTTTCAAACGGGAAATGGAAATAATGTTTCGACATAAATCGGGTGCATACAAAACATCTTTCAAAATAAGTTCCAAACCACTTGGAAGCTTTAACACAAAGTCTCCTTGAGCCTTCACTTGCACTTTGGCTCCATTACCCATGTAGAGACTCGATGTTCCCGTTTGCTTGCTACTTCTTTTGAACCCCTGCAATGAATTGCAAATGTGAGTTCCACATCCAGTGTCTAATACCCATGTATTAGAAGAAGTAATACTAAGCTCTATATATACCATATATATTTTACCTGAGGTTTGCCCTGCATCCCTCCTCTCCTTCAACTCCTTAAGGTAGACCGGACAGTTTCGTTTCCAATGACCCATCTCACCGCAACCGAAACATGGGTCTTCCTTGGGGTTTGCCTTCTCGGCTACCTTTTGCTTCTTAGCCTTGTTCTTGGTTGGGGTAACCATCTTCCCCTTCCCTTTGCCTTGATGGGCGGGTCCTTTCCTCTTAGCCACCTTTGGCTTAGAGGCGTTACCTTTGGATCCACCTTGATCGATTGCTAACACGGGTAAAGCCCTTTTACCCATGCTAGTTTCCGCCGTTCTAAGCATACCGTGAAGCTCACCTATGCTCTTATCCATCCCATTCATATTGTAATTAATTACAAATTGATCAAACCTTTTTGATAGGGAGTTAAGGATAAGATCGGTGGCTAACTCATTGGATATGTTTAGGTTAAGTCGGTTAGCACGATCGATAAGGCTTTTCATCTTGAGTACATAAGATGAAACCGATTGGGTATCGTCCATACGACAAGCATGTAGCGCCCGAACCGTTTCGAAGTGCTCGACACGCGCTTGTTGGAGAAACATCTCCTTCAATTGCGTTATCATGTCGTATGCACTATGGTGCTCGAAATCCTTTTGGAGTTCGGGTATCATAGTTCCAAGCATTAAGCATGAGACTTGAAGGGAGTCGTGGCAATACTTATCGTAAGAGGCCATTGCCTCCACATCATTCTCATCCGGTTGATCGGGAATGGGGTCCTCAAGCACATACATTTTATCCTCTTGTTTGAGGACAATCCGAAGATTGCGGAACCAATCCATAAAGTTGGTATGGTTGAGTTTGTCTTTCTCTAAGAGAGACCTTAATGATTGGTGGTTTAGGTTAAGTGGTGCGTTTGGAATGTTGTTGTTGTTATTGGTGGCCATCTACAAAATTAACAAAGTTCGTTTAAGTATCGATTTTAATTTAACATTCAATACCCTTTTAAATTTTAATTGACTTATTAAATATTAGAATCCAACGGTAAATCAAATTTCGGTTAGGTGACCTTTATCCCGTTATTTGATTTAGCTAGGTAGTCATTATATGACAATTGCAATCCTTTTGCAACTTCTAAGTTATGGGATCATGCAATCCTTTTGCATGGCATATTTATCCCATCAACGCCTATTTGTTCATCATGCTTCGGTGACCCTAAGTTCATGATTCCCAAATCAAGTCGTCCTACTTGTGTAAACATGTAGACTTAACATACAAGTGGTTAGGTGACCTTTATCCCACATGTATGCGAAGTGTACCTTATTCATATTAGTTCGCTCATGATGGTTAGGTGACCTTTATCCCATCAAGAGTTTCCTAATACGTCTAAGTGTTTCCACAAAAGGATGGCGTTTAACTTGTTTGCCTTGTTAATAAGGGATTTTAAGTTTTCATTAATTCTAGTTTGAGAAAACTTTTGCACCATACACCAACATGCATTTAGTGTATGGTTTATTTGAAAATCCATTTTCATGTTATGTAATAAAGCCAATTTTATTACTTTGATATAAACCATTTTATATGTATGATCCTTATCATGTTCTTAATAACCGATTATTAATGTCCTTTTAGCCGTTTTTAATTTAACCATTTAAATTGACGTTTTGCATGTCGTTAATAATGTCAATTTTAACCAATTTAAATTGCCATTTTAGTGTGTTGTTAACTTGTGTGATTAACTTGTAGCATACAAACATACAATCCACATAATCATACAAAACAACCACGCATGCAAAACAAAGATGTTCACAATCTAGCCATTTTGGTAGGCATTTGTTTAGCCGAAAACAAATGCCACCGGTTAAGGGGTTATAACACAAAGTAAGAGATTTCAAAATCTCCCACTCAATCTTGCATCCAAATGCTTCTTCATGTGTTCTTCAAGTCTTCATCATCTTCATCATTTTACAAAATATATCCTAATACATTTTGTCTAGAAAATGAAAATACAACCTAATCTATTTTACATACCAAATATAAAATAAATTACATAACCAAATGAATATTATTACAAACCAATTGAATAAATATTATTACAAACCATAAGAATGAATTAAATCAACCAAACATACATGCAACCATACACAAGGTCAAGGCTAGGATTGTGAACAACATGCAACCAAAATTTGAACCAAATAAAGAGCCCAAAACCCATTTTGGGACTCCTATAATTCGGCCCAAAATACACACCCACCCAAAACCATAAATTTTTGCATTTTACAATCATGCATGTACATAAAATGCAAAGTTATGGTGAGTTCAAAACCATCTCGAAGCATATTTCAACAACTTCGGCTCTAGATACCACTGTTGGGATTTAACAAGTTACATAATACTTAAAACCTTTTAAGAATCAAATTAAAGCGGAAGCATGAAAATATTACCAATTGAACTTGTTAATCTTTAACCTTTTAAAGTTAAATCCCAATTAGGATCAAGTTGTGAAATAAGCTTACAAACTACAAGCAAGAATAAGATGTTATACCTATTCCAAGCTAGTTGAAAGTGATGAAGATGATGATGTTGAATGGAGCTTCAAATGTATGAAACCTCAAGAGATTATACCCCAAACTTATGCACCAACACCTTAGCTTTGGTTAGGATTTTATTGACACTTGATAACAAGCTTGCAAAGAAGAAAATGAACCCACTTTTGACCTCCAAAGGCCACGGCCTAACAGCAACAAGAAGAGAGAAAAATGCAGTTTTTTTGCTTGTTATTTTGATGTGTACTTGCATGTGTGTGTAACCTTGAGTCAAGGAACATGTTTATAGATATATGGAAAAGCATGGGCAACTAAAGATTGGAATCTCTAGCATGTGCATCTCATTCCCTATGCCACTTCCCTTTCATATTATAAAATAAGTTTTATAAAAGTATTAGATTTTATAAAACTCTTTATAATACTTCCATATATATATAATTGTCATGTACATTTATTTTTATAAAACCAAAACTTTATAAAATGTATCATAACAAAATAAATTATTTAACCTATAAATAATTTAAACTCTTGTTATATATATAAATTAATCCATAATTTATATATATATATATACACATCAAGTAATATTTCAGAAAACCATTTTTCTTAAAGTTCAAGTGTCGCGTATTTGATCAACGAACCAATCGTTAAAATCGAAGACGAATAAGGTGTCGGTAAGTTTGTTATTGGGTATGACCCGACTTGGATCATAACACGTCAGCCACGTTAATTTAATATGTCTCTTGGGCATACGAAATACCTTCAATATATATATTAATTGAGTTTGATATTTACATGATTAAATGTTTCCAACATGTTAAGCAATCAAACTTGTTAAGACTTGATTAATTGAAATAGGTTTCATATAGACAATTGACCACCCAAGTTGACCGGTGATTCACGAACGTTAAACCTTGTAAAAAATATATGATGACATATATATGGTCATATATATAGTTAACATGATATTATGATTAGTAAACATATCATTAAGTATATTAACAATGAACTACATATGTAAAAACAAGACTACTAACTTAATGATTTTGAAACGAGACATATATGTAACGATTATCATTGTAACGACATTTAATGTATATATATCATATTAAGAGATATTCGTACATCATAATATCATGATAATATAATAATTTAAAATCTCTTTTGATATTATAAACATTGGGTTAACAACATTTAACAAGATCGTTAACCTAAAGGTTTCAAAACAACATTTACATGTAACGACTAACGATGACTTAACGACTCAGTTAAAATGTATATACATGTAGTGTTTTAATATGTATTCATACACTTTTGAAAGACTTCAAGACACTTATCAAAATACTTCTACTTAACAAAAATGCTTACAATTACATCCTCGTTCAGTTTCATCAACAATTCTACTCGTATGCACCCGTATTCGTACTCGTACAATACACAGCTTTTAGATGTATGTACTATTGGTATATACACTCCAATGATCAACTCTTAGCAGCCCATGTGAGTCACCTAACACATGTGGGAACCATCATTTGGCAACTAGCATGAAATATCTCATAAAATTACAAAAATATGAGTAATCATTCATGACTTATTTACATGAAAACAAAATTACATATCCTTTATATCTAATCCATACACCAACGACCAAAAACACCTACAAACACTTTCATTCTTCAATTTTCTTCATCTAATTAATCTCTCTCAAGTTCTATCTTCAAGTTCTAAGTATTCTTCATAAATTCCAAAAGTTCTAGTTTCATAAAATCAAGAATACTTTCAAGTTTGCTAGCTCACTTCCAATCTTGTAAGGTGATCATCCAACCTCAAGAAATCTTTGTTTCTTACAGTAGGTTATTATTCTAATACAAGGTAATAATCATATTCAAACTTTGGTTCAATTTCTATAACTATAACAATCTTATTTCAAGTGATGATCTTACTTGAACTTGTTTTCGTGTCATGATTTTGCTTCAAGAACTTCGAGCCATCCAAGGATCTATTGAAGCTAGATCCATTTTTCTCTTTTCCAGTAGGTTTATCCAAGGAACTTAAGGTAGTAATGATGTTCATAACATCATTCGATTCATACATATAAAGCTATCTTATTCGAAGGTTTAAACTTGTAATCACTAGAACATTGTTTAGTTAATTCTAAACTTGTTCGCAAACAAAAGTTAATCCTTCTAACTTGACTTTTAAAATCAGCACATGTTCTATATCTATATGATATGCTAACTTAATGATTTAAAACCTGGAAACACGAAAAACACCGTAAAACCGGATTTACGCCGTCGTAGTAACACCGCGGGCTGTTTTGGGTTAGTTAATTAAAAACTATGATAAACTTTGATTTAAAAGTTGTTATTCTGAGAAAATGATTTTTATTATGAACATGAAACTATATCCAAAAATTATGGTTAAACTCAAAGTGGAAGTATGTTTTCTAAAATGGTCATCTAGACGTCGTTCTTTCGACTGAAATGACTACCTTTACAAAAACGACTTGTAACTTATTTTTCCGACTATAAACCTATAATTTTCTGTTTAGATTCATAAAATAGAGTTCAATATGAAACCATAGCAATTTGATTCACTCAAAACGGATATAAAATGAAGAAGTTATGGGTAAAACAAGATTGGATAATTTTTCTCATTTTAGCTACGTGAAAATTGGTAACAAATCTATTCCAACCATAACTTAATCAACTTGTATTGTATATTATGTAATCTTGAGATACCATAGACACGTATACAATGTTTCGACCTATCATGTCGACACATCTATATATATTTCGGAACAACCATAGACACTCTATATGTGAATGTTGGAGTTAGCTATACAGGGTTGAGGTTGATTCCAAAATATATATAGTTTGAGTTGTGATCAATACAGAGATACGTATACACTGGGTCGTGGATTGATTCAAGATAATATTTATCGATTTATTTCTGTACATCTAACTGTGGACAACTAGTTGTAGGTTACTAACGAGGACAGCTGACTTAATAAACTTAAAACATCAAAATATATTAAAAGTGTTGTAAATATATTTTGAACATACTTTGATATATATGTATATATTGTTATAGGTTCGTGAATCAACCAGTGGCCAAGTCTTACTTTCCGACGAAGTAAAAATCTGTGAAAGTGAGTTATAGTCCCACTTTTAAAATCTAATATTTTTGGGATGAGAATACATGCAGGTTTTATAAATGATTTACAAAATAGACACAAGTACGTGAAACTACATTCTATGGTTGAATTATCGAAATCGAATATGCCCCTTTTTATTAAGTCTGGTAATCTAAGAATTAGGGAACAGACACCCTAATTGACGCGAATCCTAAAGATATATCTATTGGGCCTAACAAACCCCATCCAAAGTACCGGATGCTTTAGTACTTCGAAATTTATATCATATCCGAAGGGTGTCCCGGAATGATGGGGATATTCTTATATATATATGCATCTTGTTAATGTCGGTTACCAGGTGTTCACCATATGAATGATTTTTATCTCTATGTATGGGATGTGTATTGAAATATGAAATCTTGTGGTCTATTGGTACGATTTGATATATATAGGTTAAACCTATAACTCACCAACATTTTTGTTGACGTTTAAAGCATGTTTATTCTCAGGTGAATACTAAGAGCTTCCGCTGTTGCATACTAAAATAAGGACAAGATTTGGAGTCCATGTTTGTATGATATTGTGTAAAAACTGCATTCAAGAAACTGATTTCGATGTAACATATTTGTATCGTAAACCATTATGTAATGGTCGTGTGTAAACAGGATATTTTAGATTATCATTATTTGATAATCTACGTAAAGCTTTTTAAACCTTTATTTATGAAATAAAGGTTATGGTTTGTTTTAAAAATGAATGAAGTCTTTGAAAAACGTCTCATATAGAGGTCAAAACCTCGCAACGAAATCAATTAATATGGAACGTTTTTAATCAATAAGAATGGGACATTTCAACCTTCTCTCTTTATAACCCCTTCATCTAGAAAACTATCAATATTATCACGTTTAATCTCCTCAACTTCATCACTTTCAGAACTGTCATAGATATCAACTGCATCATCAGTTCCCCAGTTTTGACAAGATGAACCAGGTTCATATGTTGAGCGTGTATAAGTACCTGACCCATAACCATATATATTCTCCCCCTCATGATGATTGTCTGGCTCGAAATCATCATGGTCTGGCATGTGAATTGGTCCTGGTGATTTTCATGGAGAATTAGGAAACATTACCCTTGCTTGTTCAGTTTAAAGGATCATCGTCTCATGAATTTCGTCAAGATCAGGATGTCTAGAAAATTTAGCAAGGTATAATGCCTCCATCTCATCATTAGAGAGATATTAAAAACCATATGTTCAAGATGGTCGAGAAGGTGACTGTGCCGGTGAAACAACCATGTAACCAATTGGTGATGGAAGAATTGCTAACATCGGAGCCGTCGCTGATGGTGTTGGTGATGTCGGTGGAAGTGTTTGATTTGTCATGAGGGCAGGTGAGGGATTTATGGGAATATTTATATATTTAGGTTAATACTTACTACTAGTCAAAATTGTCTCCTTCTGATGGAGGTTGACTAACAATCAAAGTTGTAGCCGGCGAGGACCATTTTGGGTCATTCGCCTCCATGATATATGTCTCATTGGACTCTGACATGGTAGGGGAACTACCTGTCATTTTAACTCCCGCAGGTATATTAATATACCCGACTCCTAAAGTCATGGATGTATCATGAGGTAACACATCTCTTTCAGTTAAAGACTTAACACCTTGATCCTGAATTTCAAGATCATGATGAGAAGTGGTTTGGTCCAATGGATTAATTGTTTGGCCCAAAGGATCAGTCTTCCGGAAGTCTGATAAATTTCCAGTAGGAATGTCATGTTGACTCGTTTCCGTGATGCGCGACAGATCTCCCTCATCGAGATAATTCGAACCTCCAGGTCATGTTTGATGTTAAGGCTCTACTATGTTAAGAGGATTTCCAGTCGATATACAGGGTTCATTTTCAAGGTTTTTCGGCTCCCCTTCGGCCTTTCTGGACTTCAATGACTGAGTTTCCTCAGTCGATTGTGTTTGCAAAGACTTTACTTCATAGGAAGACTTTACTTCCTTCGAAGATGTAGAAACATATTTCTCAGTGGGATTTATTATTAAATCATGTTTAGATTAGATGGGCTTGTTGGCTTTTTACAATCCGTGCGTTTTGCTCTCTTGCCTACCAAATCTTGCGCCTCATTTAGTGTAAGACTTACTATTATTATTAGATGTGATACAGAGATCGGTGTAGGTATCCTAGAAGGGTCTAAGTCTTGGTCCGTATCAACAATAGTGTCAGCTAGGTTTTGAAGGATAGGAGTCGAAGTCGTAGATCTAGTCATTCGAGTTGTTGATGGTGTCTAAATCATCTCATCAAATTTGTATCACATCTTATTCTTTGATGGTTTGGGAGATGACTTAGTTGCTAACGTATCATTTCCACTACCCTCAGGTGTTGATAAGGTAGGTATAACCCTAGTTGGCCCAGGCTCACTGATCCTCACAGGTTGTGATTGTCTGGTGTCCCTAAGTCGTTTAAGGTTTGCCCTAGATGAAGGTTCAGCTGGTCCGGGTTGGATACTAGGTTCTTTTTTAACCTCTTGGGCTGGAACCACGACTGGTTCAACTTGTTCTTGTTGTACCCGGTTCGGTAGAGGTAAACCTACAACTTCAAGGTATCGATCTATGTGAGAATCTGACTTTTAGATCTAATTCGGATATTTCATTACTTGTCATTCAAATTCATGAACTATATTCGTATGCATGAGATTCTAATACGAATGATATAACTAAAGTATTTGAAATCTTAACTCTTTATCAGATTCGATTATATGATAATCTCATATATTTTCAAGTTAAAACATGTCAGAATCGCATATTTCATAATAATCAAACTCATGCAAGCAATCATGTTAATCTAGTCATGTTATCATTCAAATTAACTTCAGATTCGCATACAATCATGTTATGAACAGATTCACATGTCTGAACAAAGAACATATTCATATACTAGATGTATCAAATTCGTATACCTCAGAATCAACCAACAATCTAATTAAACATGCAATCAAGGTCGTTTAGATGCAAGATCTATATATCAATCATCAATTTATAAGAATAAACATTAACAAGATGTGCGAATTTGTTCAAGTTTACAAATTCGTAGACTTTCACCATGTTTGTATATTTCAAAATTAAATCACCTAAAGTTGTCTGATTATGAAATAATTGATGTTTTCTGTTTTTATTGACCCTAAACAGTTCATGTCTCTTCATTTTTATGAAAAAATTGAATAAAAAGGGATTTACCAAAGATTTGTATCGAAGGTGACTCAGATTCGTATGTTTGTATTAGATTCGGATGCTTCAGAATGAGAGAATTTGAAAAGGTAAAACTTTTTACTTTTTGACTCCCTATTTATAGTCCGAATCTGGAGTCAAAATTGGGCCTATACGAATCTTTCACCGAATGGGCCTATTTAACTGAATGTTCAGTCCATTAAAACATTTTTCGCACAAACTTTGGACCATCCGAATGTTTTAAATCACAAGTTTATCATTTTTCCATCAAAATAAGATTGAGAGTATCTAAGTTTTGAAAACATCCGAATCTCAACTGTTTCTCTGTCAGATTCGGATACATGTTAAAATTAACATTTATTCATGAAAAATTAAATCTTTTTGAATTTTAAATCTTTTCTAATTTTTAGGATTTTTTAAAAATGAAATTTGTACTTATTGATTTTGAGCAATGTACAATTTCAGTTGATACTAATTGTTGAACGGGTTGCATACTGAGATGTATACAAGCCAAAGTGAATTTTAACAATTAAAAAATAAGTTTTTATGTATTCACTTTTTAAAAATTAATTTTCTTGTCTTTTTTTCCCTTTACCCCCGTCAAAATGTGACATACAATAAAGTAAATCACCATTTTGATCAATCCAAAGAAAATTGTTAACTCCCCCTGAATCAAGATTAGATAATAATCAGGTACCTCCCCCTAGCATAACTATTAAAATTCATATCAAGGGAGATATCAAAGATTCAAAAGCTCCCTCTAGAAAGATACTATCTAAAGCGTTGAAGATCAGTTGCTTCCCCTAGAAAGTATAAGATCTCAGGATAAAGCACCAAATGTATCATGGAAATTAAAAACTATACTCCACCATGCCTATTTGCTAAAAAACAAGAATTTCAGCCTAACCTCATTAAAAGGTTTAGTAAACATGTCGGCTAATTGTACTTTTGTAGGCACAAAGTATAACTTTTTAGTCTTAACAAGTAATAATGTTGATTTGTTGCATGTGTTAAAAATTTTATATTTAGAAACTTTGACACGTAAGATCTTGGTGAAGTTTCTCATGTTATAAAAATTGAAATTCACCAAGATTGAGCTAGTGGGATATTAAGATTATCCTAGAAGGCATAAATTGAACATTACTCAGTAGGTTCAATATGCAACATTGCTCCCACACGGTCACTCATGTGGTTAAGGGTTGATATTTTGAGTCTCATCAAAGTTCAAGAACTGAGGTTGAACATGAGGAAATGAGGCAAAGTCCTTATGCTTCCATAATAGGAAGCTTAATGTAAGCTCAAGTTTGTACTCGACTAGATATCGCATATATATGTGACATGTTAGTTAGATTTAAAGTTACTCCTGGCCTACATCACTGAAAAGTTGCTAAGAAAATATTGCGATATCTATAGGAATGAAGGAGTACTACAAATTAACTTATACTAGATCTTAAACCTTGTAGTTGTGAAATACAAAGAAACTAGTATGTAAACTATGGGATATATAATTTCATGCTGTCAAGTGGGCCTATTTATTGAGTCAAAGCAAGTGCTAAGGATGATCTCAACAATGATGGCTGAGTAAATTTCAGGTTATAAAGTGACATGTCATTTAATGTTGTTGAGACACTTGATCATTGGACTCATAATTTCTAAAATCTATATCAATGCCATTAAAGATTTACTTTGATAATAACACAGTCACGAGCTTCTCGAACCGTACGTAATAGTTCAAGTGAAGCCGATTTATATCTCGATACAACGTATTTATTTGTATGTGAACGAGTGAAGGGATAACGTATATGCATCGAGAACATTAGTACTCATGAAATGCTTGTAGATCCACTAACTAAAGGTCTACAACCTAATACATGTATGAGTTATGTTGCTATATTGGGGTTTTATTCGAGACCTTACCTAATGTTGAAGTTAGTGTATACTTTTATGATAACGTTTAATTTCAAAACAAGCGCTTTAAGTCAATATCCTTCACTATAATGTACGGTTTTTCTATACTTATTTTCATTGTGCACACTTATGTTTCACTATAGACAAACTTATTTATGTACCACATTATGTACTTGTCATATTGGCTTATAGAAATCATACATTTTATATTAGTACCATTAGTATAATTGATGGGGGTCCCGTGTCAAACGCGACATGTAAGGCTGTATCTTTTAGCTTTGGTGGTGCTATATGAAAGGCTGTATCATTTTATATTGGTTTCCTAGACATTTTATATTGGTTTCCTAGACATTATCACAATCACGTTCTTTCTCTCTGAATTCAAGAACACCATTATTCAAGAGAATAATAAATCCCTCCATCGGATTATTGATATTGCTCCGGGAATTGATTAACCCTAACAAATTATGTTTCATCATTGATTCTATAATCAAGTAAGTATTATTTAATGTTTCTTTTGTATATGATTACATATTTGATTGATCCTGTATGATGATAAATTTAAAGTGATAACGGATGTCTATGTGTTTAGTCTTAGAATATTGGACCGGGTTTCTAGTTATGGCAATGGCACTCTGGGAATCAAAATAGATTGGGGTTTTAGAAACCTTAAAGTCATAGTCTAACAATTTAGTTTGCATCCAGAAAACTTTTGAACAACAGTGAGCTGCACTAATATACTCAGACTCAGCTATTGATAAAGAAACACAGTTTTGTTTCTTGGATGAACAACCAACTAATCTACTTCCCAACATCTGAAGTGATCTGGATGTGCTTTTCCTATCTACACGACAACCGCCATGATCTGCATCCGTGTAAGCAGTGTGTGACGACCCAGAAAATTTTTACTTATTTTGAACCAAATCTTTATACGATTTAATATTCTCGACATGATAAGCAAAGTCTTTTAAACTGAGTCTCAAAAATTTTGAACTGTTTACATATATTCAATTACCCTTCGACTGTTTGTCCGACGATTCACGAACGTCATAACTTGTGATAATTATATAATTGTGTGTGTGTATGTGTGTGTGTGTATGTATGTATGTATGTTTGTATGTATGTATGTATGTATGTATGTATGTATGTATGTATGTATGTATGTATGTATGTATATATATATATACGGAAACATGAGAATAATATTTATATATGAAATGATAAAAATTTACTATTGAATGATGCAATGTCAAATAAATTTTTTTACGTATATAATCGTTTTATTTTTATGATGTAAATTTTTTTAATTTATAAGAAGAAACGCAATTAAATCAAAGAGGTACAAGCTGTAAAGCACAACGTACAACAATGTAACTTAAGTAGTTAAATCGAAATTAATTCATTTACTATTTATATGAATAGTAAATGAAACGAAATTAATTAATTTACTATTTACATGAAAGCGACATGATAGAAATTATTAATTATAAGTTACAAAACATACCCCTAAAGTATTTAAGAAATACGACTTTTTAAAATTTTAAAAATTCATTCGGTTGAATTAATTCCCTGATTTACGGTACTCATGCAATAAATAGAGGAAAACATGGAATGATCAAAAGACTAGTACGTATATTCTACACCGAACGTATATTATAATTTTATAAATGAATGGACCTTTTTACAACTAATTTTATAAAGCTTAAAATCAAAATAAATATATGTATTATAAAAAGTAGAATTTTATTTATACTTTTACCCGTCAATTATTAGTAACAGAGCACGAAATACCGGTCCATGATAAACTGTCAGTATATAATTACAAAATCATAGGTCACCAAAATTTCAATTCAACTACTTTTACTTTACTTCACGTGATTATTTTTTTTTAATTAATTTATTTTTTTATTATATTATTATATTATTATATTTTTATATTATTATATTATTATATTATTATATTATTACAATTAAATTATTATATTATATTCTATATATATGGGATGGTTTTGAGACTGAATTTACACCCACAAATATCCATCTATCTATCTCTCAATTACTCCGTAGTATTATCATCATCATTATTATTATTATTATTATTAATATTATTATTATTATTTTTATTATTATTATTATTATTATTATTATTATTATTATTATTATTATTATTATTATTATTATTATTATTATTATTATTATTATTATTATTATTATTAAGATTATTATTATTATTAATCTTATATAATTATTTATATTAGTTATGTATACATAAAATACTACAACGGGGTTATGTTCGAGTGGTTTCAAAATGAGTTTTCAAACTGATTAAAGCTAAGGAAATTGTGGGTATTATCGAAGAAGGTTATGGATATTGTTCGAGGGTATTGTTCGTGAATCAAAGGCTAACCTTTCATTTGTCATCGCCGTTGCATCTGCATACTTTCCTGCAATATTGAACCACAATATTGATATGTGAGTTTATAGATCCCTTTTTTTAATGCTTTAAATATTTTTGGCCTGAGAATACATGCACTTTATTTTATACGCAATGGACACAAGTACATACTTAATTCTACACTGAGTTTAAACCAAAAATCCCTTAGCTTCGGTAACTAGTAACTAGCAGTTATAAGAACTGGTGGGCGCGAGTAGTTGTATATAGATCCATAGGGCTTGACATCCCCGTCCGTTCCAGGTATACAGACCCTAGCCTGAACTATAAAGCGGACGTATGCTATTTGAGTTTAGTATACGTTGGTTTGCGTGTATTGTATATGTTGGTTGCATGTATGTTAAAACAGGGGTACATATTATATATACATTAAGTTTAGTTACCAAGGTGCTCAATATCGTAGAATATTTTGATAAACGTTTCGGATGAAACAACTAAAATCTTGTGGTCCACCTTTATATACAGATTATGCGCAACATTAAACCTATGAACTCACCAACCTTTATGTTGACACTTTTAGCATGTTTATTCTCAGGTCCCTAGAAGTCTTCCGCTATTTGCTTATACGTTATATAAGCTATGTGCATGGAGTTATACATGCTTTATTCGAGAAAACTTTGCATTCACAAAAATCATCACCATGTATCTTATTTTAACTGTATTGTCAATGGATGTATTATTAAAAACTATTATTTACGGTGACTGTTTACACTTAGAAATCATCAAATGTCAAAAACCTTGGATATATATATTCAATTGATAGTGTACCTTTTCAAAAGAATGCAATGTTTACAAAACGTATCTTATGTAGAAACCCGTCCTAATCCATCCGGACGAAGTCCATTTTGATTATAAACGATTCACAACAGTTGATTACATCGCGTGGTACTTGACCTCTATATGATACATTTTACAAACATTGCATTCGTTTTTAAAAAGACAAACTTTCATTATATCGAAAGTTGACAGCAGGCATACCATTTCATAATATGTCTAACTATAATTGACTTAGTAATAATCTCGATGAACGCAGCGAATCGAATGCAACGTCTTTTGAAATATGTCATGAATGACTCCAAGTAATATCTCTAATATGAGAAAATGCACAGCGGAAGATTTCTTTCATACCTGAGAATAAACATGCTTTCAAGTGTCAACCAAAAGGTTGGTGAGTTCATAAGTTTATCATAAACAATAAAATTCATCATTTTGATAGACCACAAGATTTAAATGCTGCATGGTACAAATGGGCCCGAATCCTATACCCACCTGTAATGTACATGCGATATCTTTTAAATACAGTACACCTTTCTCGTGTACGAAACCATGTTTCATAAATCTTAGTAACCGTACACATATCTCGTGCACAAAAATAACATACGCATAACCTGTGTATAAAATCATTCTCTCGATACATAACATTCATATCAATTGGTGGCAATTATCATGTCCACATAATTCAATGGTGGCAATTATCATGTTCACATAATTCAATAGTGGCAATTATCATGTCCACATAATTCAATGGTGGCAATTATCATGTCCACATAATTCAATAATAATCCGCAGAACTTCTGTCTGCATAATAATTCATTCGAGGAATGTTTTGCTTGTGTCTATCTCGTCAAACATTTATAAATGCATTTCATGTATTCGCAGTTCACAATATATTTCAAAAGCATTTAATAAAGCAATTGTAAAAACAGTGCATGTATTCTCAGTCCCAAAAATGTAAAGAGTAAAAGGGAATCAAATGAACTCACCATATTGTATTTTGTAGTAAAAATACATATTACGATATTGAACAAATGCAGGGTTGGCCTCGGATTCACGAACCTATATTATTAATATATATATTAAAACATATAATCGTAATTTAGCAATTATATATATATTTTGTTATTTATAATATACTTGTTATACTATATGCTATCTAGATAAATTTAATATATTTAGTTTATATGTTTTACATAATTATTTCTTTCATTAATATTAAAACTGTATATTAAGATTTAGTATATATTTATATATTGATTGATATAGTTTAACTAATATCTTCTTAATAATAAAAGTATAGCTTATTGTATTTTTATATAAATGTATCCATTTAAGATAATATTGATAATTTTAGTGATAACAAAATAATAATTTTAGTAAGAATAATAATAATAATGATAATAAGTTTAATAATAGTGATAATGAAAATAATATTTTTGATAATAATACTTGATAATAATAATAATAATAATAATAATAATAATAATAATAATAATAATAATAATAATAATAATAATAATAATAATAATAATAATAATAATAAAAATGCTACCTCAAGAGAAAAAGCCTTTTAAAAAACAAATACCGCCATTGCCCGGGCTCGAACCCTCACTCATCAACAAACACTCATAACCCTTCCTCCAATCCGTTTTTTTGTGAATATAGGGAACCTAATTTTCTTTAACCCGAAATTATTTATTTCCCTTATTTCTCATCTTCTTCATTAAACAAAACCCAATTATCATCATCTTAACTATATCACAATTATGATCATAATCATAATCAAAACTATCACTTCATCATCGTAATAACATTATTATCATGAACGTTTATCATCATCAATTATCATCATCTATGAATATCACAAATTCACTATCATCATCTACGAATTTCTTAACCCATCCTCATATCGATTATTCCTAAGATTATTACCTCATTTATATCATTACCCTGATCATTCTCATGATTATTCCCTTCCCCTCATCGTCCAACAGGATCAATCAATACTCATGGCCCATGTTTGCATCTTAAGTCCAACCATGCCAATAAACTTTCGGTTCAAAAAATGAAACATGGTGGCCAACCAAAGAATCCTATAATCTGATTAGTTTTTTGGTGTGTGGTTTGCATCGCCACTTGTGTCTACTAACTCCAATTTAATCGACATCTCCTACCTTTTTATTCCACCAATCAATATGAACTATTATCATTTAACTTTCTTTATCTATATTATTATCTATACTAATCATTCTACTTATGTTACCTTTTTCCTCCTTGATTCTTTACGGTGAACAACATCAATGAAAAAATAACAGAACCCGTAGAAAACCGCAGTTATGGTTATGGTTGTGATATCGAGGTGTGTTGGGTTCGTCTGAAACAGTAACAAAAGGAAAGAATAATAAAGTTGGTGATGGTTTTAGTGGTTGTTCATGGTAATAGGATTTGGAAGAAACCAAGCAGCAACACAGTAGTTTCGAGTATAAAAATAAGACGTAAGCAGTAGTAGAATTCGTGCACTAGCATTTGGGCTTCGATTAATACAGAAAAGCAAGTGGGTTTGGCTAGGCCCAAAAGAAGGTTCATTGGAACACGGTTATTTTCAAGGAGATTTTCAAGTTATAGTGCATAACCATTATGATAGCATTTCGATCACTCATTAAATTTGA
Source organism: Rutidosis leptorrhynchoides (assembly GCF_046630445.1). Classification (NCBI taxonomy): domain Eukaryota; kingdom Viridiplantae; phylum Streptophyta; class Magnoliopsida; order Asterales; family Asteraceae; genus Rutidosis; species Rutidosis leptorrhynchoides. The sequence goes on from NC_092333.1 coordinate 195,010,457, forward strand.
ATGTAAGACAGATGGTTTTCGGTACTTTAGTCACATTGGAGCATGGCCCAACAATAAAGAAATGATAAAGTGTTGAACACTAAAAAAATGGCTAAAGGAGTGGTGGTTAGTTGCTTGGAATATGTCGGCCATGGATTGATAAAGTGTACCACTTGCATTTTGATTTACACGCATTTAAAGCCAAGTTGTATTAACTAATAAGGATATAGGTTTATCCCAAAACTTTTATGAAGTAGAACCAGTCCGAAATTTAGAGTAAAAAAAAATAACGAGTGGCTTCTTACTTGGGTTGTTCAAGATAGATGATGAAGTCAGGTTTCAATGATGGTGGTGTAATGGGTCTTGAACCGAAATAAGGAGAAGGAATGTGCAACATTTGTGGTAGATGATGGTGGTGTTTAGCGATGTTTTAAAGCAGAGAAACAGTTGCAAGGATCATGGTTCCATGGTTTGGTTTTAAGTCGATGGGAGGCATATACATATATGTATGTGATGGTGTTGAAGTAGTGTTCGGTTGTTTTGTGGTGATAGAGGTAAAAATAACATAAATGGGTTTTCAAAAGTCAGAATAATAACATTGAAGTGATCGAGATTTGTAGTTGTATGGTGATTGTGGATGGTGTTTGATAATGGATATGATGAAGTGGTGGTGGATTTTGGGTCGTTCACGATGGAGAAGAAGACATAGGTGGATGATAGTTTTGTAAGTGTGTTACATTTATATTTCTCTGTAAGTCTAAATTCATATACATATATTTTTACCCTATATTCTTGTGTGTACATGTTTATATGAATATGTATGTATATGTACGTATATATAATATTACTGATGGTAATCTAATGCTTGATTGTATTAGGCACGAAATATCAATTTGTGTTTTGTAGTGTGATTTGGAGTCGACAAATTATATTCTGTCAGAAGGGAATAAAGAAAAAGTGGAATCAACCTTCAACAGATTTTGTCACCATGCAGATGATCAATTGTCTGCAGTACTGGAAGAATAAAGATGACAGAGATGTGTAACAAATTGTACTCGTAATTATCTGTTGTTATTAGTTGTTATTATCTGTTGTCATTTGATTCTCATAGACAAGAAACAAAAATTGAAAAGTTTGATCGTGATTGGAAACAAAATTCAATTATCTGATTTATGTATCTATCAATTTTGTTTGATAATGATAAAAGAATCCTTCGGTTGGATTTAGACAAAAACAAGTAGAAAGAAAATAATAGAACTAGATTGTGATGTGTAAAAAGAAAATAATAGAACTAGATTATGATGTGTAACCGAATATGCAGCTCTATCTTATTTTTAAATATAAATTCATTTAATATAATAATTAGTATCTTATATTAAAATAATAATATTGATAATATTGTTAATAATAAATTTACTAATAATAATAGATGTAATAATATTAATAACAATAATAGTATCAATAATTTTATTACTAATCAATAATGATAATGTTTTTAGAAATGATAATCAATAATCAATAATATTAGCAATAATAATAAATCAAAATGTATTAAATTTTATGTTATAATGCTAATAATATTAATAAAATTGATATTAATATTAGTATTAATATTTATTGAAATAGTAATAATATTAACTTGGAATTTCTTTTAATATGTTAATATTACCATTTATTTTTTTTATGTAATGTTTACTAGTTATATAATATTTATAACTGGATATTTATACATTGTACTATATATATATAATAATAATAATAATAATCATGTATAGAAGTATATATATATGTATCTATTTAAATATATGTATATATATTTACAAGTAGTTGTTCGTGAATCGTCGGGCATAGTCAAAGGGTAATTGCATATATGAAATCAGTTCAAAATTTTTAGACTCAACATTATAAACTTTTCTTATCGTGTCGGAAACATATAAAGATTAAAGTTTAAATTTGGTCGGAAATCTCCGGGTCATCACAGTACCTACCCGTTAAAGAAATTTCGTCCCGAAATTTGTGTGAGGTCGTCATGGCTAACAATAAAAATGTTTTCCTGACAAATATGAGTTGATATTTAGTTTTATCATTATTGATTAATATAGATAAAACGATTCGATCATGTGAAACGTACAAGTGAAGCTGTCACAAAAGATTGAGATAGGGATTTAACTCTTGACGTAGTCACAGAGGATTTCTGTAATTCAAGGAATTTAGAGATAGTCTTCGAAATTGAAATAAGATTTGGTTTTTCAGAATCAAGGAAATTATGATCCTCTTTGATTAAATGCAATAATCTGTTTCGATTGCTTTGTCGGATATTTCACTATAAATCTACTCCTTTCGTTTCTTTTATATTATGGAGTTCCATCCTTTTGTTTTCTCTTCCCAACTTTAAGTCAAGCGAATAATGGTCCAGAATTTGTAGATATGAAATTCGGAATGCACATAGTTAATGTTCTAAGAAGGAAATCGTAATGGCACGATCTTGACTTGTCAAATTACCAAAATATCTAAAGAGATAGAACTATCAAGAAGATATGTTCTTAATATATTTGGAGATTGAGTAGAATGTAAGAGTCGTGTAAATGGCACATGATGACGGTACTGTGAATCATCACATTCCATTAGAAACTCAGCATGAATTACTGTAATATAATCACGTTGATCAAGTGTCATTATGTTATACTAACTCATGCATCAGTTCCCAACATTACTTCAATAACATTCATATTTTAAGCTCAAAAGTTTACAGAATATAGAAACTAACAGTTTCTATATGATGTAACACTGATAGCACGAAAAGATAATTAATATCGGACGAGAATATTTATGAAGATATCTTCAGAAATATTGAGGATATATATAATGAAAGATACGATGATATCTTGGAATTTTTAATATCGAAGGATGATAGAGAAAATTTATACGTAAGGGTTTAGATTCAGAAGTAATGCGTTCACTAAAGATTTCATCAGGTACAGAATCATCAGGATTCTTTATGTACAAGTTTAGTCCTTGTGATTTGTTCAGAGTCTCCTTCATGGTTAACTCAATCTGTTTTCCAGTTCCAACTTTTCTGAGCTTTTTCAACATACTATTCTTTATCATCAACTTCCGATGATTAAGGTCGTTTATGGTTGTCTACGGTTTCTGCTGCTTCATTCAGCTTTTTCAACATTTAGAGTATTGATTTGTAGACTGAGTGCTTTTCAGGATTTCAGATGAAAGATCATAATTCTAAGAGATGAATGTTATACATATAACTGTTGATGTAGATATGCTGTGAGTTTTCAAAGTACTGATTGCTGATTCCCGGTAATTGTTATGGCAGTTCTCGTTACAAGATGCGGATGAGTATATGATAGGGTTTCAATGAATAAATGTAATGATTTGTCAGAGAGATTTAAGCCAAAAAAAAACAACGAGGTTGCTGGTACGTCTACTGGTAATATGGTGGAATATAAAAGAATTCTCCGGTATCAAAAGGGTAATGGTATATATCAGGATTATAGTTAGGCTACTTCGAATGAAAAGTCGAAGCTGACTTGTTGGAGCTGTGACAAAATTGGCTACTTTGAAAAGGGATCGCAAAGTTATTTTTGCTAATAAATGCCAAAGGATCTGACGCCGCTACGTGTTAAACTTTTACTCAGTTGCCGAGAGTTTCTCAGGTGCATAACTATATGTATAAATCTTTTCTTCCGTAGATGAAGTGCGGTTGATTCATCCTATCGATTGAGGTGTTTTCAAGAATCATGAAAGGTTTGAACGTAGATTGTAATCGTCATGATACAAATGAGGTTTAAGATGAAATCAAGTGGCAAACTTGAAGAATTATTTAGTTTCATATGTTATAATCAATATTTTAATTCATTTTAATTGTCCAATGTTGGTAGTCCACAGTTAGCAGTCCACAGTTAGCTAGGAACAGTTAGCTAGGATTTTGTTAGCGTGGATTCTTAACAAAATTTCTCATAATTAATTTATTTGTTTCTAACAAATTTTATTTTGTCAAATGTTTTCTTCATTATGCCACTTGTTGAATTCTGAGAAGTCAAAATCCAAATATGAAATTGAATGAAAATGGTTATTCTATGGGAACGGATTCATATAACTGTGGATGTAAGTAGGATAGGAAATGATTGCTGAATCTAAATTGAAGAATGTACAGTGTGACATATTAATGTGAAATCTAAATATTCCTCAGGTATTACCTACCCGTTAAAATATTTTCACCATTAACAGTTTGTACGAAAGAATTTTTAATCACAATCCCTATGAAAATATATATACATATATATTTTCTTCAGATGTAATCATGGATTTAATGAGTTAATATGATATTAAACTCATTTGATTTTCGGTTTGAGCTAGAATAAGTAATCTCTAAAACTATTAGGATCCACATATTCTTCGCAGAATATTAATGAATTTATGGTTCAGTACTTTATCATTAATTGCTATTGGTACTCCTTAGTATCCATGGTGCGTATGATGTTGATGTTCGTGGAACAGATTGTGATGTTGAGGTGTGGGATGCGGATTTTGTTGTTGGTGATGGTGGTACAGTTGATGTTGCTGAAGCTGGTACATTTTGCACCATATTCTTCACATTGATTACTCGAGCGCGAAGTTCGTTGACTTCTTATATTATCCCGGGATGATTGTCGGTCATAACAAACGAATGAATAAGGTTTAAAATTTTATATAGAATCTAATCGTGGCGAGGTATTTGGGAAATGAGTATGAAAATGGTGTTTCTAATAGGTTCACCGGTAAGTGCTTCAGGTTCTTTGCCAAGAGGGAAATTTGGTTGGTGAAAAGAATCGCCTTCTTCGCGTCTCCATTGATTAAGTCGACTATGAACCCATCAAATGAATTGGGGGTGGCTGATTGATGGATTCATTCTGGTGACACCGCTTTTGGAGCTTAGGTGAATATCCATATCGGAATAGCTGTCGGAATAACTATCGGAATAGCTATCGAAATTTGAGGGACTCGAACTGGTTGAGGGATTCATCTCGTACGATCAGATGAAGGATTTTCGATAAGAAATAGATTATAGAATGTAGATTAGTACCCTGCAATACATAATTTAGATATGCATATATAATACTAAAATCCCTTAAATTACTTAGGAATCTACAGAAAATGACAGGCAATGTTTACAATAACAGATACGCTAAGATATGAATTAGCAGATATGCTAAGATATGAATTTTGTCTATACATTATTCATGCAGTCAATGCAGTAAAATGTGTCTAGACTAAGAATGATAAGCAAATAATTTTTGACACGAAATGATAAGCAAAACTTTTGACATGCAGACACGGTCGAAGTCCAGACTCATTAATGCATCTAAACGACTATCAGCTAGACACACTAATATAAGACCTGGTTCGCTAAGACCACCGCTCTGATACCAACTGTAGAAAACCGTCCTAATCCATCCGGACGAAGTCCATTTTGATTATAAACGATTCACAACAGTTGATTACATCGCGAGGTACTTGACCTCTATATGATACATTTTACAAACATTGCATTCGTTTTTGAAAAGACAAACTTTTATTACATCAAAAGTTGACGACAGGCATACCATTTCATAATATGTCTAACTATAATTGACTTAGTAATAATCTCGATGAACGCAACGACTCGAATGCAACGTCTTTTGAAATATGTCATGAATGACTCCAAGTAATATCTCTAAGATGAGCAAATGCACAGCGGAAGATTTCTTTCATACATGAGAATAAACATGCTTTCAAGTGTTAACCAAAAGGTTGGTGAGTTCATAAGTTTATCATAAACAATAAAATTCATCATTTTGACAGACCATAAGATTTAAATGCTGCATGGTACAAATGTGCCCGAATCCTATACCCACCTGCAATGTACATGCGATATCTTTTAAATACAGTACACCTTTCTCGTGTACGAAACCATGTTTCATAAATCTTAGTAACCGTACACATAACTCGTGCACAAAAATAACATACACATAACATGTGTATAAAATCATTCTCTCGATACATAACATTCATATCAATTGGTGGCAATTATCATGTCCACATAATTCAATGGTGGCAATTATCATGTTCACATAATTCAATAGTGGCAATTATCATGTCCACATAATTTAATGGTGGCAATTATCATGTCCACATAATTCAATAATAATCCGCAGAACTTCTGTCTGCATAATAATTCATTCGAGGAATTTTTTGCTTGTGTCTATCTCGTCAAACATTTATAAATGCATTTCATGTATTCGCAGTTCACAATATATTTCAAAAGCATTTAATAAAGCAATTGTAAAAACAGTGAATGTATTCTCAGTCCCAAAAAGGTAAAGAGTAAAAGGGAATCAAATGAACTCACCATATTGTATTTTGTAGAAAAAATACATATTACGATATTGAACAAATGCAGGGTTGGCCTCGGATTCACGAACCTATATTATTCATATATATATTAAAACATATAATCGTAATTTAGCAACTATATATATATTTTTGTTATTAATAATATACTTGTTATACTATATGCTATCTAGATAAATTTAATATATTTAGTTTATATGTTTTACATAATTATTTCTTTCATTAATATTAAAACTGTATATTAAGATTTAGTATATATTTATATATTGATTGATATAGTTTAACTAATATCTTCTGAATAATAAAAGTATAGCTTATTGTATTTTTATATAAATGTATCCATTTAAGATAATATTGATAATTTAAGTGATAACAAAATAATAATTTTAGTAAGAATAATAATAATAATGATAATAAGTTTAATAATAGTGATAATGAAAATAATATTTTTGATAATAATAATAATAATAATAATAATAATAATAATAATAATAATAATAATAATAATAATAATAAAAATGCTACCTCAAGAGAAAAAGCCTTTTAAAAAACAAATACCGCCATTGCCCGGGCTCGAACCCTCACTCATCAACAAACACTCATAACCCTTCCTCCAATCCGTTTTTCTGTGAATATAGGGAACCTAATTTTCTTTAACCCGAAATTATTTATTTCCCTTATTTCTCATCTTCTTCATTAAACAAAACCCAATTATCATCATCTTAACTATATCACAATTATGATCATAATCATAATCAAAACTATCACTTCATCATCGTAATAACATTATTATCATGAACGTTTATCATCATCAATTATCATCATCTATGAATATCACAAATTCACTATCATCATCTACGAATTTCTTAACCCATCCTCATATCGATTATTCCTAAGATTATTACCTCATTTATATCATTACCCTGATCATTCTCATGATTATTCCCTTCCCCTCATCGTCCAACAGGATCAATCAATACTCATGGCCTATGTTTGCATCTTAAGTCCAACCATGCCAATAAACTTTCGGTTCAAAAAATGAAACATGGTGGCCAACCAAAGAATCCTATAATCTGATTAGTTATTTGGTATGGGTTTGCATCGCCACTTGTGTCTACTAACTCCAATTTAATCGACATCTCCTACCTTTTTGTCCCACCAATCAATATGAACTATTATCATTTAACTTTCTTTATCTATATTATTATCTATACTAATCATTCTACTTATGTTACCTTTTTCCTCCTTGATTCTTTACGGTGAACAACATCAATGAAAAAATAACAGAACCCGTAGAAAACCGCAGTTATGGTTATGGTTGTGATATCGAGGGGTGTTGGGTTCATCTGAAACAGTAACAAAAGGAAAGAATAATAAAGTTGGGTATGGTTTCAGTGGTTGTTCATGGTAATAGGATTTGGAAGAAACCAAGCACCAACACAGTAGTTTCGAGTATAAAAATAAGACGTAAGCAGTAGTAGAATTCGTGCACTAGCATTTGGGCTTCGATTAATACAGAAAAGCAAGTGGGTTTGGCTACGGCCCAACAAAAGGTTCATTGGAACACGGTTATTTTCAAGGAGATTTTCAAGTTATAGCGCGTAACCATTATGATAGCATTTCGATCACTCATTAAATTTGAATGTAAGACAGATGGTTTTCGGTACTTTAGTCACATTGGAGCATGGCCCAACAATAAAGAAATGATAAAGTGTTGAACACTAAAAAAAAATGGCTAAAGGAGTGGGGTTAGTTGCTTGGAATATGTCGGCCATGGAATGTTAAAGCCAAGTTGTATTAACTAATAAGGATATAGGTTTATCCCAAAACTTTTATGAAGTAGAACCAGTCCGACATTTAGAGAAAAAAAAATAACGAGTGGCTTCTTACTTGGGTTGTTCAAGATAGATGATGAAGTCGGGTTTCAATGATGGTGGTGTAATGGGTCTTGAACCGAAACAAGGAGAAGGAATGTGCAACAGTTGTGGTAGATGATGGTGGTGTTTAGCGATGTTTTAAAGCAGAGAAACAGTTGCAAGGATCATGGTTCCATGGTTTGGTTTTAAGTCGATGGGAGGCATATACATATCTGTATGTGATGGTGTTGAAGTGGTGTTCGGTTGTTTTGTGGTGATAGAGGTAAAAATAACATAAATGGGTTTTCAAAAGTCAGAATAATAACATTGAAGTGATCGAGATTTGTAGTTGTATGGTGATTGTGGATGGTGTTTGATAATGGATATGATGAAGTGGTGGTGGATTTTGGGTCGTTCACGATGGAGAAGAAGACATAGGTGGATGATAGTTTTGTAAGTGTGTTACATTTATATTTCTCTGTAAGTCTAAATTCATATACATATATTTTTACCCTATATTCTTGTGTGTACATGTTTATATGAATATGTATGTATATGTACGTATATATAATATTACTGATGGTAATCTAATGCTTGATTGTATTAGGCACGAAATATCAATTTGTGTTTTGTAGTGTGATTTGAAGTCGACAAATTATATTCTGTCAGAAGGGAATAAAGAAAAAGTGGAATCAACCGTCAACATATTTTGTCACCATGCAGATGATCAATTGTCTGCAGTACTGGAAGAATAAAGATGAAAGAGATGTGTAACAAATTGTACTCGTAATTATCTGTTGTTATTAGTTGTTATTATCTGTTGTCATTTGATTCGCATAGACAAGAAACAAAAATTGAAAAGTTTGATCGTGATTGGAAATAAAATTCAATTATCTGATTTATGTATCTATCAATTTTGATTGATAATGATAAAAGAATCCTTCGGTTGGATTTAGACAAAAACAAGTAGAAAGAAAATAATAGAACTAGATTGTGATGTGTAAAAAGAAAATAATAGAACTAGATTGTGATGTGTAACCGAATATGCAGCTCTATCTTATTTTTAAATATAAATTCATTTAATATAATAATTAGTATCTTATATTAAAATAATAATATTGATAATATTGTTAATAATAAATTTACTAATAATAATAGATGTAATAATATTAATAACAATAATAGTATCAGTAATTTTATTACTAATCAATAATGATAATGTTTTTAGAAATGATAATCAATAATCAATAATATTAGCAATAATAATAAATCAAAATGTATTAAATTTTATGTTATAATGCTAATAATATTAATAAAATTGATATTAATATTAGTATTAATATTTATTGAAATAGTAATAATATTAACTTGGAATTTCTTTTAATATGTTAATATTACCATTTTTTTTATGTAATGTTTACTAGTTATATAATATTTATAACTGGATATTTATACATTGTACTATATATATTATAATAATAATAATCATGTATAGAAGTATATATATATATATATATATATATATATATATATATATATATATATATATATATATATATATATATATATATATATATATATATATATATATATATCTATTTAAATATATGTATATATATTTACAAGTAGTTGTTCGTGAATCGTCGGGCACAGTCAAAGGGTAATTGCATATATGAAATCAGTTCAAAATTTTTAGACTCAACATTATAAACTTTGCTTATCGTGTCGGAAACATATAAAGATTAAAGTTTAAATTTGGTCGGAAATCTCCGGATCATCACATCTTATAGAGGTCAATACCTTGCAATGAAATCGATGAATGATGTACTATGTCTAAAGGGATTTGGACGGGTCATCACACAGTGAGATTGAAATCAGATCCATAAGGATACCAGATTATAAGGTTCGGTGTACCTTTAAGGTGTTGGAAAATTCTAACCACCTCTTTGGAGTGTGATTTCTTTGAATTTGACTGAAACCTAGCACAGATAGTTACATCAAGTGTAATGTCTGGTCTGCTGGCAGTCAGATACATGAGAGAACCAACCATTCTTCGATAAAGAGTAATATCAAAGGTTTCTCCATTTTCATCAGCATTGAGCAAAGTCCTCATTAGGTTTGACATTTTTTTCAAATCAGTCATTTTAAAATGTTTTAGTATATCGTTGATGTATTTGGTTTGACTATTAAAAATGCCATTAAATAATTGTTTGTCTTGTAACCTCAAGAAGAAATTGAGCTCATCAAGCATGCTCATTTCGAATTTGTTGGCCATTAGATCACCAAATTCTTTGCATAGGTCAGGGGACGTGAAACTAAAAATAATATCATCAACATAAATTTAAACTAAAAGGATGTGACCACGATGTTTATGGATGAAGAGCATTGTATTAATTATTCCACGAGAGAAATCATTTTCCATAAATACTTTGTTAAGATCTCGTACCAGGCACGCGATGCTTGCTTTAGACCGTACAAAGCTTTCTCCAAGTAGTAGATGAAATGTCCCGTTCCTATTGATTATAAACGTTCCATATTAATTGATTTCGTTGTGAGGTTTTGACCTCTATATGAGACGTTTTTCAAAGACTGCATTCATTTTTAAAACAACCATAACCTTTATTTTATCAATAAAGGTTTTAAAAACATTACGTAGATTATCAAATAATGATAATCTAAAATATACCGTTTACACACGACCATTACATAATGGTTTACAATAAGAATATATTACATCAAAAATAAGTTTCTTGAATGCAGTTTTTACATAATATCATAAAAGCATGGACTCGAAATCTTGTCCTTATTTTAGTATGCAACAGCGGAAGCTCTTAGTATTCACCTGAGAAGAAACATGCTTTAAACGTCAACAAAAATGTTGGTGAGTTATAGGTTTAACCTATATATATCAAATCGTAACAATAGACCACAAGATTTCATATTTCAATACACATCCCATACATAGAGATAAAAATCATTCATATGGTGAACACCTGGTAACCGACATTAACAAGATGCATATATAAGAATATCCCCATCATTCCGGGACACCGTTCGGATATGATATAAACTAAAGCATCCGGTACTTTGGATGGGGTTTGTTAGGCACAATAGATCTATCTTTAGGATTCGCGTCAATTAGGGTGTCTGTTCCCTAATTCTTAGATTACCAGACTTAATAAAAAGGGACATATTCGATTTCGATAATTCTACCATAGAATGTAGTTTCACGTACTTGTGTCTATTTTGTTAATCATTTATAAAACCTGCATGTATTCTCATCCCAAAAATATTAGATTTTAAAAGTGGGACTATAACTCACTTTCACAGATATTTTCTTCCTCGGAAATAAGACTTGGCCACAGATCGATTCACGAACCTATACAAATATGTACATATATATCAAAGTATGATCAAAATATAATTACAACCATTTTTATTATGTTTTAAAGATTTGAGTGTACTAAGTCAGCTGTCCTCGTTAGTAACCTACAACTAGTTGTCCACAGTTAGATGTACAGAAATAAATCGATATATATTATCTTGAATCAATCCATGACCCAGTGTATACACGTCTCAGGCTAGATCACAACTCAAAGTATATATATTTTTGGAATCAACCTCAACCCTGTATAGCTAACTCCAACATTACTGCATATAGAGTGTCTATGGTTGTTCCAAATAATATATATACATGGGTCGATATGATATGTCAAAACATTTGTATACGTGTCTATGGTATCCCAAGATTACATAATATATTAGAATACATGTATAATACAATATAAGTTAGCTAGGATATGATTTGTATAGATTTGTTAAACATTTCCCGTAGCTAAAAAGATCAAAAATATCCAATCTTGTTTTACCCATAACTTCTTCATTTTAAATCCGTTTTGAGTGAATAAAATTGCTATGGTTTCATATTGAACTCTAATTTAAGAATCCAAACAGAAAAAGTATAGGTTTATAGTCAGAAATTTAAGTTACATGTCAATTCCTAAAGAGGTAGTCATTTCCGTTGAAAGAACGACATCTTGATGACCATTTTGAAAAACATATTTTCACTTTGAGTTTAACTAAGATTTTTGGATATAGTTTCATGGTCATATGAAAAATAATTTTCCCATAAGAACAACTTTTAAATCAAAGTTTATCATAGTTTTTAATTATCCAAACCAAAACAGCCCCCGGTTTCACTACGACGGCGTATATCCGATTTTATGGTGTTCATCGTGTTTCCAGGTTTTAAATCATTAAGTTAGCATATCATATAGATATAGAACATGTGTTTAGTTAATTTTAAAAGTCAAGTTAGAAGGATTAACTTTTATTTGCGAACAAGTTTAGAATTAACTAAACTATGTTCTAGTAATTACAAGTTTAAACCTTCGAATAAGATAGCTTTATATGTATGAATCGAATGATGTTATGAACATCATTACTACCTCAAGTTTTCTGGATAAAACCACTGGAAATGATAAAAATGGATCTAGCTTCAAAGGATCTTTGGATGGCTTGAAAGTTCTTGAAACAGAATCATGACACGAAAACAGTTCAAGTAAGATTTTCACTCGAAATAAGATTGTTATAGTTGTAGAAATTGAATCAAAGTTTGAATATGAATATTACCTTGAATTAGAAAGATAACCTACTGTAAATAACAAAGGTTCCTTGATCTTAGATGATTACTTGGAATGGATTAGAAAGCTTGGAAGTAGACTTGCAAAGTTGGAAGTATTCTTGATTTTTATGAAACTATACTTATGGAATTTATGAAGAACACTTAGAACTTGAAGATGAAACTTGAGAGAGATCAATTAGATGAAGAAAATTGAAGAATTAAAGTGTTTGTAGGTGTTTTTGGTAGTTGGTATATGGATTAGATATAAAGGATATGTAATTTTGTTTTCATGTAAATAAGTCATGAATGATTACTAATATTTTTGTAATTTTATGAGATATTTCATGCTAGTTGTCAAATGATGGTTCCCACATGTGTTAGGTGACTCACATGGACTAATAAGAGATGATCATTGGAGTGTATATACCAATAGTACATACATCTAAAAGCTGTGTATTGTACGAGTACGAATACGGGTGTATACGAGTAGAATTGTTGATGAAACTGAACGAGGATGTAATTGTAAGCATTTTTGTTAAGTAAAAGTACTTTGATATGTGTCTTGAAGTCTTTAAAAAGGGTAAGAATACATATCAAAACACAACATGTATATACATTCTAATGGAGTCGTTAAGTCTTCGTTAGTCGTTACATGTAAGTGTTGTTTTGAAACCTTTAAGTTAACGATCTCAATTAATGTTGTTAAACCAATGTTTATTATATCAAATGAGATGTTAAATTATTATATTATCATGATATTATGATGTATGAATATCTCTTAATATGATATATACATTAAAATATCGTTACAACGATAATCGTTACATATAAGTCTCGTTTCGTAATTCTTGGGTTAGTAGTCTTGTTTTTACATATGTAGTTCATTGTTAACACACTTAATGATATATTTAAATATCATTTTATCATGTTAAATATAGTGTATCAATATCTTAATATGATACATATGTATTTAGTAGACGTTATCAAAACGATAATCGTTATATATATCATTTCGAGTTTCTTAACTTAGTAATCTCATTTCTTATGTATATCACACATTGTTAATATACTTAGTGTGATAATTACTCATCATAATCTTATGTCAACCATATATATATGTCTATATATACCACAACATGTAGTTTTTACAATTTTGTAACGTTCGTGAATCGCCGGTCAACATGGGTGATCAATTATCTATATGAAACTTATTTCATTTAATCAAGTCTTAACAAGTTTGATTGCTTAACATGTTGGAAACATTTAGTCATGTAAATATCAATCTCAATTAATATATATAAACATGGAAAAGTTCGGGTCACTACAGTAGACGTGGTTTGGATGAATAGGATCGACAAATCCTTCGAGTTGATCAACATAAACTTATCCTTAAAGTTGACCATTGAAAAAAGCAGTTTTGACATCCATTTGAAACACCGTAGACTTCTTGTGAGTAGCATACGCAAGAAAACGATGAATAGCCTCAATCCTTGCTACCGGAGAAAATGTCTCATCGTAGTCAATAACTTTTTGTTGTCTGTATCCTTTGGCCACAAGACTTTCCTTATTTCGAACAAAACCCCATCAGAATCTTTCTTGTTTTTGAAAATCCACTTAACCCCGATTGGTTTTTGACCCCGTGGTCTTGGAACTAATCTCCATACTTGCAAACGATCAAATTAACCTATTTCCTCTTACATTGCTATCACCCAGTTTGGATCAAGTAAAGCTTGAGCAACCGAAGTTGGTTCAATTTTACTTAGAAATGCAGTATACAAACACAAATTTTGAGCATCCCTTCGATTTGTAACTGGAGCATTAGTATCACCAATAATACGATTAATCATATGACTTTTAGTCCATTCGTTGGTATGTGGAAGAGGTTCATGATCAGTAGATCAAGTGAAACATCAACCATTGTTGAAGTTGAGCCATGATCTTCTTGTTCTGAAGTAACACTTTCTAATGGTTCTGGTTGAATGTCTGGAGATATAACTGGAGTTGAATCAGGTGATTTATCTTGAACTAGATCAAGAGTAACATCTGGAGGTGGGAGAGATGATGAAGAAGCAACAGGTGAATCAGTTGCTGTTGTATCTTCGTCAATGAGACTAGGTTGTGTCTCAATAGAAATTGATTGAGTTGGTGTAACCAGTACGACATGAACATATGAGTTCCTTTAAGGAGAGTAAAGAGTATCAAACAAGATATCCAGTTCCTCTGTAGTTACCGTAGGAACAGCCTACTTCGAGAAAATTGAGTTACTTGCAGAAGAAGTGGAAGCCAGGTTTGGATCGAGTTTTGAACTGAATTGTTCAAAAGCCATTCCCGATAATTCATAAAAATGAACGTTGATTCTTTCATTTATCGTCCTTGTCCTTTTGTGATAAACATGATAGGCTACTTTGTTCAACGAGTAACCGAGAAATATGGACTGATCGCCATGAGTATCAAACTTTCCGAGGCTGTCAAAGTTGTTAAGAACATAGCATATACAACAAAAAACATGAAAATATTTAACGTTCGGACATCTACCATATAATAACTCGTAAGGAGTTTTATCAAATCGTTTGTAAATGACTGAGCAAATTTTCCTCACCCCACATTTTTGAGGTAGATTGGAGTAGGTAAACATTGTTTGTGCTACCTCACACAACGTACGGTTATGTCATTCGACTATTCCATTCTGTTAAGGGTTCCTTGCAGCAGAGAACTGTTTTCAATGCCTTTGTCTCTTAAGTAACTATCAAGCAGATCATTCTTAAATTTTGTCCCAGTATCAGTTCGGATGCTCTTAATATGTTTGTTAAAAAAGCGTTGAGTTTTCTTGATAAACTCAATGATAATGCGGGTGTCTCAAATTTAGTCCACAAAAGAAAAATCCATGTATATCGGGTATAGTCATCAACTATAACAAGCACATTTTTTCGTTCATCGAGGCTAGAAACTCTCATGGGTCCACATAAGTCTAAATGCAAAAGTTGCAAAGATGTTGAAGTACTTGGGACTTGCTTAAGCGGATGATTAGTCCAGATAAGTTTACCTATTGTACATGATAGACACACATGATCCTTATCATAGTGAAAACTAGGAATACCATCAACCAAGTCGTTAGAGACTAGTCGATTAATTCCCTTCTAATTCAGGTGTGACATCCAATGATTCCATAACCACGAATTTTCTTTTGTAGATTTTGCAGCCCAACACAAATTACCATTTGTTGGCGCATCATCTAGATTAATAGTGTAAAGTGAAGCACTACATTTACCAACTAGGAGATCATGTCCTTCGGTGGATTGCATCGGACATTGAAGACGTTCAAATAAAACTTCAAAATCTCCATCATAGAATTGGCTTACACTAAACAAGCTACACCCCAGACCTTCAACGTATGAGACCCGTTTGATCGTTATGCTATTTTTACATAATCTCCATAACCCGTTATCTCCGCAATCTCATCATTTCAAAAAGTAACTGTTCCTAGGAATTTGTCAACAAAGTTCACTAACAAGGATTTATCGCCCGTCATGTGTCGAGAACAACTGGAGTCGATATACCACACACAAATGTCAAAACCTTGTAAATGTTAATGATCCTAGAGTTTAGGTACTTAAAGCTGTTTGGGTCCTCTACGGTTAGTAACAGCAAAAAACTTTGTATCACACAAACATGTAACACGTAATGTATCATTCAATTTAGAATTTAAAGCATCATTCAAAAGTACATTACATGAAGCATTAGCATAAGCAATCTCAAGGTTTACAGAATGATCAAAAGTCTTAACACAAAGATTATTCCAAGAAGATGTCTTGTTCACAGAATTAAGATGAAACACATGAGATGGTTTCCTAGGTTGACTAGCAAGTTTCTTAGTAACATTTACTACTGGCTCTAAGCACGACTTAGGTACCCATTTGGACTTGTATTTCAAGTTTGGATTAAAACCTGTGACACGAAAAACACCTTTGTTAGTTAGACGTCCAAACTTTTCAGTTGACTTGTGAGTTTATTTGTTTTTAAGATATCCATTTTAATTTTACGTTCTTTAACATCATACTCACTCAAATCAGGTTTTGGCCTCATTTTTTTTGTAGACGTCACCGGGTTCTTTAAAAGACTTTCCCTCGTTTGATTTGACATTACAATCGTGGGAATCTTCTTACTTGAATGAGAACCATGTAGATGATTTATCTTCCGAACAATGAATTATTTCGAAGACGAATCATTTGAAAAAAATTTCTCCTTTTGAGATCCTAATGGATTTTTAAGACTAGCAATGGGTTTAGAATTAGATTTAGTTATACCCTTAACCTTCTTATTAATCCCATCAGCACATGTAGAAACAAGTTTCACATTCTTACGATCTATTTGCTTTGTGTGTACAGTCGGAGAAGCCTGCTTATGTGTGTTAGCCTTCCTAAGTAGATCTATTTTGCTCTTTAAGCTCTTAATCTCGAGGCATAAGTCTTCCATAGAAACTATGACTTCACCATCTCTAAAAGCACAAGTAGATTCTACCTTAGGAAGAGGAGGCAATTTATCAAACATATCAAGCATTTGTTTAAGAGACTTACATCTAAGTTGCAATTCAATGTTATCTTTGTAAAGTTGATCAACTAGATGTTGTAAGCTCTTTTCCTTAGGCTTTGAGTCTGTTCGTCATTAGGTTCTACCTTAGGTTCAACCTTAGGTTCTACCTTTTGATCTAAAACCGAGTGACCAAGTGATTTTAACTTAGCAAGTTTTAACTTCTTTCCATGTTGTCTAGTTTAGTTACAAACTTGTTGGTTAAGTCATTTAGTTCATGTGCTTGGTCTTCACCGATATGAATTTGAGATACAGGACATGCAGTAATGGTCGGTAGAATTGGTTTGGATTCAGTAGCAGTTTGGTCAAACACTTCTTGTATGGTGATACTAGAACTAGGTTTGTCAAAAACTTCATTCTCAATCGTCAAAATGTATTTCTCTATCATGAGTGTGGGAATGTAAACTAATCTAAGTTTAGGCACATAATCAGCATCCCACATATTTTGTTCTAGTTCAAATAATTCCTTCAGGAAAGAAGGTTTTTGTTTTCCCATTTTAGCATTATTCTTTTCATACATCAAGCTAATTTGATAATATTTCTTAGATGTACGTGTAGCAAGTATATCATCAATATCAGCATTAGAAGCATGAAGAAAAATGCTTAGGTAAACCAATTTGAATGTAATCACTGTTATACAAACAGGGAAGGGATTTCATTGCACCATCCAATGTCCTGAGATATTCATTACTGATGTTGCGAATCGTAACCTTTATTTATGAACGGATTTGAGTTGTTTTGTTACACGAATTGATTTATTGTATATGTGGTATTTTATTGAATTCAGGTTGATTTCACACATATATAGGCAACTAGTCCTATCCGTGTAGTTTAGTTTGTCGGTAAATCCGATTCGTTCCACAGGGAGATGGAGTGTTTAATGGTTTTTAATAGTCTTTGATGTCAAACTTAATTAAAGGGGGTTTTGGATTAGGAATTTATAATATAACAGTAACAGAAAATAACTTAACTAATTTACTTCATAAATAAAATTACAAGATTACAATAAATAACTTAAAAAGGAACTAAATGAAATTATGCTAATTATGATGCATTAATTATATTACTAGATGGTAATTAGTAAAATAGTAATTTTTAATAAAACTATATGTTTAGAATTTTGTTTTGAGTAATTATAATATAAACTTATTTAAATTAACTAAATGACAAGTTTTAATTATATTAATATAAATTATTAGGAATAGTAATTTAACTAATTACAAACTAATTATAAATTATAAACTTTTAATTAACACTAATTATAAGGTTAAAACATGTATTAAAGTATTTTATAATAAGTAATATAAATTATGTAATAATAACTTAAATATAATAATTAAAATAACTAAAACCCTAATTTTGCCCTAACTGGTACTGTAGCCGTGTCTTGTACATACGCGTTTCGCGTATTTATACGCGTATCGCGTATAATTTAAAACCTACGCGAATTGTGTGATTCTGATCGTACAGTTTGATTTACAGGCATACGCGTTTCGCGTATACCATACACGATTCGCGTATGATATATAAACTGTGACAAACAGTCTGTTACGGATTTAAATGTTTTTATGTATTGTTTTTATATTTTAAAATAATAATTCGTAAATAATGATAATAATACGTTTACAAGAAATAATAATGGGATAAATGGGAGTGTTTACTTAAATGTGTCACCCCTAGGTCCATGGATTGTTTTGAGTTTACGCCCTATTTAAAATGTTTTAGTAATAAACTTTATATTTTTCTTTCGAATAAATATAAGGTTACGACTAACTAAAATAAATCTAATTTTCATCGGATTCTATTTAGATAGCTACTATTCCCTAAGTATTTAAATTGAGACCTAGCCTAGTTTTGACTTTCGCCAATACCCAAATCGTAACGGTTTCCCTTTTTACAATTTCACTATCATATAATTATTGATATTACCCAAACCACCGAAGTTTATTTCTAAATTGGTGTTAATAACTTATCCATAAGTTCGTCTAGATCATTTTAATGTTGAAGCTTAATTTATGTAAATAAAAACAACTTTCGTTATTTAAATTTAATAAATTAAGTGGCAAGGGTTAAATACCTAATTACACAATAATGGTTCTTTTAACTAGGCTCAATATTAAAAATACTAAAGTTACATTTTAACTTTTACAAATGATAACAATCCATTTTACTAGGGGCTCTACATCTAAGCAAACACTAAGGTAATTTAGCTATTCATTACACTAAGGTAAACATAAAAATATAGATATGCAAACATAATAACAACGATAATTTTAACAGAGTAAACTTACTAAAAATTCTTCACTTTCATTAACTTCAAACGGTAGAAAAATTACAATAATAACACCCCTTTCACGCGTACAATAACACCCTTTATCACGAACAATACCCCCTAAATAATTGAAACTAATTTTACAGAGTAATAAAATGACAATATATTTAACTATAGTAATTGTTGTATGTGTTGTTGTCTAATATTTTCTGTACACTTTCATGTTCAACTAGTACTCCGTATTTAAAGCCTACAAGATGTAGTAGGTGATAGTTGATGGACTTCATTGCTGTATCTCAATTCTAAAAGAATTAGTTTTTATCTCCAAAAAGCAGCCGCCCTTATCTGATGAATGATTAAATTCGGCCTAACATTACGCGTTTCGTGTAGAGGTCACACGATTCGCGTAAGGCTAAATTACTACGCTTTTCGTGTGACTCTACACGATTCGCGTAAGAGATAATGGCAGTTTTCTTTATTTTTCTTTTTCGTTTGTTCTATGTTGATCCCGTGTTGACGTTAAATTGACTTGGCACTTTCCATTTGAACTCTTTTCTTCAATTATCTTGTACTTTCATTCGGATAAACGTTTCTTGATATAAATTTGGTTAAAACTATCGTTTTATCGTCGTTTCTTCGAATAGCAAGCTCTTGTCTACTTTTATCGTTTTTCTCGTGAAATGCTCATTGAATGTCTTTGTAGATGGTAAAAACCTATGAAATATAAGTGATATTGCGTCGAATAATATGTATGTTTAGAGCAATATCAAAATACCCCACACTTGAACGTTGCTTGTCCTCAAGCAATTACATCTTTGAACAGAATCGGAACATTATATATATCTTTATTATCGAACATTAGATCACACAACACACACTACACGAAATGAAACACACGCTATATGAAATATATTACACAACACAGTATTTATTGGATCACACGCACACGAAACGAAATTCTGACAACAGAAACAAACATGAAACTCGTGATTAGGGTTTAAAAATTTGGATCCTTAGGGAAAATTGGACCTTGTGAAAACGTTTTATGATTTTATAAAATGTCATGCTAGTTTTTACACTAGACATGTTTTCCGGTTTTAACCTCAAATTCCGGTTGAGGGTAACTGAAAACCGAAGTCTCAGTCGGCGATTAGCAAGCTATTCGCCCCCATGATTGTAGTATCATGGAACTTGAAGCCGAATGTCCAAAAAAATGGTTTTACACAAATATAATTCATAAAATAGCATAAGTTTTAGAACAAAATTATATCGTGTCCAAATATCATCGGTGAACCATGAGTTTGCACACCTCAATTTGTTATGGCATATGTATGTTGACCGCGGTCAAACATAGATGCGGTTAATCTTTACGGAGATTATCCATCTGGGGATTAGATTCATTAGTCTTAAAAGCTAATTTGCATTGTGCCCCCCATTGTACGAGACATATCCTTCTCATGGTTAGGATAAGTCTGACCACCAAAAACCCTGTTTGATGCTGAGGTTAGGTGGATTTCCAGCCGATTTTAGGGATGACTTTACAAGATTTTTCGTCAACCTACAGCTGTTCTGGACTACATCTTCTAACATAAGTTAGCAAGTGTGTCAATTTGGAAGACCTTACTTCCTTACGGGATGGACTTGATTCATCCTCTATTACTCGTAATAGTGGAATATTCAGGTTTATACGTTCCAAAGCAATGATATCTGCAATAACTTCATAGAAACATGTGATAAATGGTTCTCAACATAAGATTTTATAAATTCTTGTTATAATTGGTTTTCTTTTATAGGTTTTAAACAAATAAACTTATGCGTTTTTAATGTATTGAGACGATAATTTCGGTTTTTGACACCTATGCTTTAATCGCTCGTAGTTACCTTAAAAATTCATTTGATATATTTGTTTAAAATTTTCAAATTTTCATAAAAACCAATAACTTATAAGTTCTCGAGAATTTATATATTCCCACCCCACACTTAAGATTATGTAATGCCCTCATTCTAAATGGTCCCTGCATAACATTTTAAAAACAAGGAAATCATCCCAATAGGATGTGTCAATGTTAGCAAAGAGTTTAAATTCAACAAACAAGCTTGTTTCATCACCACATGAATCAATCTATTTCAACAACATTGGAAGATTTAGTTCTATAATTCAAAATAAAGCAGAAACAAACCAAAAATCATAATTCAAAAATCAAGTTTCATATGCAAAGTTTAATTCACAAGTGAAAACACGCAATTTATCTAAGTGTATCTAATTCAACTCAATCACGTTGCGTGTATTTCAGCTTCTAAACAATCCTTAATAGCATTAAAGTTCATACTTGATTTATTAAAATGACAAAAACTATCAAAAACATACTAAAATTAAAAATTACAAAATCAAACAAACAAAATTATGTTCAAGAGTTCTAACTAACGACAAAACACTTAAAAACATTTAATTACAACCAAAATAACACACCTCAGTAGCAATTTCACAATTATCCCCAATTTGTATAAACCCTAATTTTTTAATAACCAATTAAACATCAATTTTTCATGCTAATCGGGTTTAATATCATACTAACAACAATAATATAGCAATAATCAAGCAAAAATCAACAAGAACATGTATATACTTCGGATTAAAGCTATAAAGAAATATAATGAAAAATTGGAAGAACACTAGGTAAAATGGGTTTAGGACCCTTACCAATCTAGGCATGTTGTAAGATTGAAGAATTGGAGAAGATTGGAAGTGTTAATTTAAGTTTTTGGGTGTGATTTTCGGGTTTTTGTGCTTTCTTCTCGTCCACAGCAGAAAAAAAATTGAAAGAGAGTGTGTGAAGAACAGCCTGCTGCCCGTCTGTTATGTTCAGCTATTTTTGACCTTACGCGTTTCGCGTAGGTCTACGCGATTCGCGTAAGCTTTGTATTCCACGCGTTTCGTGTAGGTCTACACGATTCGCGTATGCTTTGTCTGTATTTTTTTTTTTTTTTTTTTAATATTGTTCTCGTGGTTTACTATTTAACAGATATCTTATGAATCCAACAAGAAATTTCGTGCAATTTGAAAAACGATAATTCAGTTGTAACACTTAATATTTATCGTTTTCAATGAAAACATATTGAACTCAAGGTTCATCACTTTTAAATGGTAGACCGTTTTAATAGAACATACAACAAACAAAAACAAACCAAACACACCAAAACATTACACACAAAAATGCACAAACACACAATTGGCGAGAAAAAGATTTAAAGAGTGAAGCCTCGTTGGCTCGCCTCGTAGTGGAGTCGCATTATTTCGCTCCCCATTGCTTCGTAGGCGTAACCTCGCTGGTTTAAGAGGTTTTCTTCTGCACATTTTAAAGGCCCTTCTCGGCATAAGGTTACGTACTCGTAATTAGAGTCCGTTTGGTTCTTTGGGCAATCTCCGGAGTGAGTCGGTTTTCCACATTTCACACATTTACCCAAATGACGTGCTCTACGCCTTTTAGCTGATTTAGATTTTCCTCTTGCATAGTTTGTCTCATTTAGTTTCTGTCTTTCTTCTTTCCTCGCCTTATCGCATCTTTTCTTAATATCTAACACCACATCCCTCGGTAAAATCTTATCGCACTTTAAAATGAAATGGTTGTAGATATACTGACTGCGCATCTTGAAATTACACAATAAAAACAAAAAGAAATTAAAAAGGTAGAATGGAGGGAGAAGACTAGTTCTTTAGGGTCTGCTAGGGAAAGACCAATCTAACCCCACTCTTAAAGATAAGAATAAAAATCGAGAATGGAGTTTAAAACCTTAGAGTTACCCTGAATTTATTTGTCCTTAGGGTAGAAGGTGGTTTCGTCTCTTTCCGTAGTATTGATTTCTTCAAAGTATAACTTGAGTCTGTGTCCGTTCACTTTGAAAGTTCCACCGTCTTTACCATACAACTCTGCATATCCGGATGAAAAAACCTGTTTTATTATATATGGCCCATTCCATCGGGATCTAAGTTTACCAGGTGAAAACTTGAAACGTGATTGGAATACCAATTCTTTATCCCCTTGTTCAAATTCTTTCTTTTTTAATCGTGCATCGTGCCATACTTTAGTTTTTTCTTTATATGTTTTAGAATTTTCGTAGGCTTGTAATCTTAATTCATCTAGTTCGTTAAGTTGTGATAACCTATTTTCTCCGGCTTGTACAAGGTCAGTATTACATTCTCTCATAGCCCAGTATGCCTTGTGTTCAACTTCAACAGGTAGATGACACGCTTTACCGTATACAAGTCTAAATGTTGTGGTACCTATTGGTGTTTTATACGCAGTCCTAAAAGCCCACAACGCGTCATCTAACTTGCGTTGCCAGATTTTAGGGTTGTTATTAACCGTCTTCTCAAGTATGCGTTTTAAGGCACGATTCGTGTTCTCCACTTGACCACTTGTTTGCGGGTGTACGAAGTAGAGAAACGATGAGTTATGCCATACTTCTTCAACACCTTTTCAAGAAGGTTGTTGGTAAAATGTGTTCCTCGGTCGGATATGAGTGCTTTTGGGATTCCAAAGCGTGAGAAAAGATTTTTCAAGAAGTTTACCACCACCCTAGCATCATTTGTAGGCAAAGCTTTTGCTTCAGCCCACTTGGATACATAGTCAACGGCTACTAGTATGTACTTGCACTTATGTGAACTTGGAAAGGGTCCCATGAAATCGATTCCCCAAATGTCAAAGATTTCACAAACTTGGATGCCGGTTTGAGGCATCTCATCCTTTTTCGTGATGTTACCTGTTCGTTGGCATGCGTTACAAGTTCGAACTAAATCATGGGCATCTTTAAAGATCGTGGGCCAATAAAAGCCCGATTCAAGGATTTTTCTTGCAGTGTGGTTTGGTCCGAAATGACCGCCGGTTGGCCCTTGATGGCAATGCTCAAGAATTTGTTGAGCTTCTTGTCCGTACACACAACGGCGAATTATTTGATCGGCACCAACACGAAATAGGTCTGGGTATTCTCAAAAATAAGACTTTAAATCCGCAAAGAATTTCTTCTTTTGCTGATAAGTAAGTCCTTTTTGTAGAATGCCTGAAGCAAGATAGTTTGCAAAATGGGCAAACCATGGGATTTCAGATTCTTTTTCAACCCTCATTAGAGATTCGTCAGGAAATGTGTCCTTGATGATTGTGTCATCAAGTTTATCTAATTCGGGGTTTTCAAGTCGGGATAAATGATCGGCAGCTAGATTCTCAGCTCCTTTCTTGTCACGTATCTCAATGTCAAATTCTTGAAGTAAAAGAACCCAACGTATGAGACGATGTTTTGCATCTAGTTTCGAGAATAAATACCTAAGTGCCGAATGGTCCGTGTAAACAATGGTCTTGGACAACACCAAATATGACCGAAATTTATCAAATGCATAAACAACCGCTAGGAGTTCTTTTTCCGTGGTGGTATAATTAATTTGGGCTCCCGTTAGAGTTTTACTTGCATAATAAATCGGAAGAAAATGATTATCGGGACGTTGTCCTAAAACAGCACCTAAAGCATAGTCGCTTGCGTCACACATTAGCTCAAATGGCATACTCCAATCCAGAGATACCATAATTGGAGCTTGTGTGAGTTTTGACTTTAGAATCGAGAATGCATTCTCGCAATTAGAATCGAAGTCAAATGGAGCATCCTTTTCAAGAAGTTTGGTCAATGGGCGGGCGATTTTAGAAAAATCTTTGATAAATCGCCTATAGAATCCTGCGTGACCAAGAAAGCTTCTAATTGCTTTAACATTTGATGGTTTAGGTAGCTTAGAGATAACTTCAATTTTAGCTTTATCTACCTCTATTCCCGCACGAGATATTTTGTGCCCAAGTACAATGCCCTCTTTCACCATGAAGTGGCATTTTTCCCAATTTAGGACCAAGTTTGCTTTCTCACATCGGATAAGCATACGTTCAAGGTTGAAAAGACACGATTCAAAGGAGTCTCCAAATACGGAAAAGTCATCCATGAAGACTTCCATACAATCCTCTACCATGTCATCATAGATTGCCATCATGCACCTTTGAAAGGTTCCGGGTGCATTGCATAAACCAAACGGCATGCGGCGATAGGCAAAGGTACCGAAAGGACAAGTGAATGTGGTCTTTTCTTGGTCGTTGGGATCAATTGGAATTTGGAAGTAACCGGAGAAACCGTCTAAAAAGCAATAATATTCTTTTCCCGCTAATCGTTCAAGCATTTGATCAATAAAAGGTAACGGGAAATGATCCTTTCTAGTGGCATCATTTAGACGTCTGTAATCAATACAGACTCTCCAGCCGGTAACTGTTCTAGTTGGGACGAGTTCGTCCTTTTCATTTAATATAACGGTTGTACCCCCCTTTTTGGGTACTACTTGTACTGGACTAACCCATGGACTATCGGAGATGGGGTAGATTAACCCGGCATCAAGAAGCTTGACGACCTCCTTTTTAACAACCTCTTTCATGTTGGGATTTAGCCTGCGTTGTCTTTGTACTGCGGGTTTGTAGTCATTCTCAAGGAGAATTTTATGTGTACAATAAGACGGGTTTATTCCCGGAATGTCGGTTGTTTTCCAGGCTATAGCCTTTTTATGGGTTTTTAATACAGAAATTAGCTTATCCTTCTCATTATCTGAAAGATGTGAAGCAATAATTACTGGTAATTGAGATGTACCTTCGAGATAAGCATACTCCAAGTGTTTGGGTAGCTCTTTAAGCTCTAGTACGGGTGGTTCTTCTAAGGAATTTTTTATACGAAATCTATCTTCATTTTTGATTTCCTCAAACGATTCCTCTTCCATGGGAATTTCTTCTATTATGGTCTCGTCATCCGTGACCACTTTCATCAACTCATCAAAATCTTTATCAATATTGAAGTATTCATTCTCACTTACCGGGGCTAACCCCGGGATATCAATTTCAAGTAGCTCCTTCAATTCATTCTCGACACAAAGATCTATAACATCAATTTGAAAACAAGAGTCATCGGTAGAAGTGGGTCTTTTCATGGCTTTGTCAATGTGACAAATTATTCTCTCGTTTCCCACACCTAGACTCAATTGTTCTTTTTGGACATTAATGATAGCATCTGCAGTGTTTAGGAAAGGACGTCCTAAAATGATAGGAACTTTTGTGTCCTCTTGCATTTCTAGAATAACAAAGTCGACGGGAAAGATAAGTGAGCCAACTTTTACAAGTATATCCTCGGCTATACCTATTGGAGTATCAAATGATTGGTTTGCTAATCGAATACCCATTCGGGTTGGTTTTAAGTCTCCTAAGTCAAGTTTTAAATATAACGAGTAAGGCATTAAGTTAACACTTGCACCTAGGTCGGCTAGTGCATCGTACACCACCGAATCACCCATCATACATGGTATGATAAAACTACCAGGGTCTCCTAATTTTGGAGGTACATTTTGTTTCTTTAAGATGGCCGAACATTCCTCATGGAGGAATGTGGCAGAAACGTTGTGGTATTTACCCTTCGAGGATACGAGATCCTTTAAAAACTTCCCGTAATTGGGCATATCCCTAAGAACCTCCGCGAGTGGCATGTTAATGCTAATTTGCTTAATCATGTCCGCAAATTTCTCATATCGCCTCGCGAGTCTGTCTTTTTTTAATGCTTTTGGGTATGGAATAGGTTCCTTATGCACCTTTACTGTTGGTTCTTCACTTTTCTTTGGTATGACCTCAGGTGGATCATCTTTCTCTTGTTCTTTGTCAACTTGCTCATTTTCATCAACCGGAATTTGTAAAACAGAAGGACATAAAGGAACTTTCGGGGACTTAAGAGTCTCCGGTTTAGTAGTTAAACCACTTCTAGTAGTTATAGCATTTACATGCTCGTTCCTTGTTTGGGGGTTGTTGGGATTCACTTGATTATTTGAGGGGAGAGTACCTGGTGGTCTCTCTGATAGTAACTGTGATATCCTTCCAACATTCCTTTCTAAGTTTTGTATTGTGGCTTGTTGATTTCGGATTTGCTGAGTTTGGAGCTCTGCATTTTGCTCGTGCTTAACCATAAAATCTCTTAAGAGATCTTCTAAACCAGATTTCCTCTCAGGTTGAGGTTGCATAATTGCTAATGGTTGTGGTTGCATAAGTGCTAGTGGTTGTGGTTGATTGTGTTGGAAATTATTTTGATAATTTCGTTGAGGTTGATTTCGGTTATTATAGCCTGGTGGCGGATTTCTTTGATTTTGATTTGGGAAATTCCGGTTATTTTGGTAACCTGGATTTCCTCCTTGATAGTTATTATTATTTTGATAGTTATTATTATTTGATCCTGAAGGTCCTCCTACTTGATAGCTGTTTATAGGAGGATATTTTCGGTTGTTTGCTTCTATAGCTGGAAAATCACTGAAGTTCATTTCACCTTTTCGTAAGTAACCTAAGAAATTTGCTTGTTCTTCCATTGTACTTTGATCACAATCTCTAGTAAGATGGGGACCTTGGCACAGTTCACATCCTACTCTGATAGCATGCATTTCCTTGGTTACTTTCTCGATTTGCCTTGCTTGATTTGCTATTTGAACTTTTAAAGACGCAATTTCATCATTGCTTTCAATACTAGCAACATTTGATGATCTAGAAAATTCTATTTCTTGATGCCAATTATGAGAATGGGAAGCTAAATCAGCAATGATTGTGTGAGCGTCTTCAGGTGTTTTCTTCATGATCGAACCTCCGGCTGCAACATCTATATCTTTTCTAGTTGCCACATTGACTCCTTTATAGAATATTTGGACCTTTTGGAATGTATTCAACCCGTGTTGAGGACATATTCGAAGCATTTTATTGAATCGGGTCCAAGCTTCATAAAGAGTTTCATTAGGCTTTTGTTTAAAGTGATTTATGTCACTTTGTAATTTTGCTGCTTTTGAAGCAGGAAAGAATTCTGACATAAATTTATCCATCATATCATTCCAGTTTTCAATATAACCTTCTGGTAATGAGTCTAGCCAATCTCTTGCATCATCTTTTAAGGACCATGGAAAGATTTTTAAACATGCAACTTCATCGGTGACATCTTTGATTTTGAAAAGCTTGCAAATGCTTACAAACTTACGAAGATGCTCGTTAGCATCCTCATTTGGGGCTCCACCGAATTGACATGTATTAGTTACCATGTGTAAAAATTGACCTTTTATTTCAAAGCCATCACTCATCGTGGGTTGGATGATTGCGTGGCCTTGACCTTTTCTTATGGCCTTCATTAATGCTTCCATCGTTTGATTTGTATCAGCCATTTCTTCTTCTTCTTTAAGAATCGGCTCTATGATTGGTTGAATTATTGGTTCAGAGTCGGATTCTAAGAAAAGTGACTCTAAATTTTTAGCAAGAGATTCTACTTCTTGAGCTCTTAAGCGTTCGTGGAATTTTCTTTCGGGTTCAGGATGTGAAGGAGTTAATTCAGCGTTAGAGGAACGTAAGTTCATACATTAATTTCTATTATGAGATCACTTCACTAAAGGTTTATCTAGGGTTACCTATTTGTTTCTCTTTTTTATGTTTTTCGGTGTTTTAAAATTACTAGTACTTCCTATTTCTTTTTGTTGTTTTTGTCCTTTATTAATTCTTTGAGGTTCCGGATTAAGTTTAACGAGTTTAGGATTGAACGGATCATACAATTTGGGAAATTGTACAAAGAATTAAAGGATTTATTCAAAAACATTGAACTTTCTTGGAAATGAATTTCCCCGAGAGGATCGAATAACATAAAAACAATGATAAAAACCCTTAAACAAACAGATTTTCCTTCTGATTTTGCCCACGTTTCGAATAGCCAAAAGATGCAGCAGAGGGGCAGGATCCTTCTATTGACCAATAAAATTGGTGATCCAACAACCCGGTCCACGTACAAATCCAACTACTACTACGAATCAGAAAAATTATCTATTTATTTAACTGCCAACTCCCCTGCAGCGGCGCCAAAAAGTTGATACGTTGAAACAGTACCTTTATTTATGAACGGATTTGAGTTGTTTTGTTACACGAATTGATTTATTGTATATGTGGTATTTTATTGAATTCAGGTTGATTTCACACATATATAGGCAACTAGTCCTATCCGTGTAGTTTAGTTTGTCGGTAAATCCGATTCGTTCCACAGGGAGATGGAGTGTTTAATGGTTTTTAATAGTCTTTGATGTCAAACTTAATTAAAGGGGGTTTTGGATTAGGAATTTATAATATAACAGTAACAGAAAATAACTTAACTAATTTACTTCATAAATAAAATTACAAGATTACAATAAATAACTTAAAAAGGAACTAAATGAAATTATGCTAATTATGATGCATTAATTATATTACTAGATGGTAATTAGTAAAATAGTAATTTTTAATAAAACTATATGTTTAGAATTTTGTTTTGAGTAATTATAATATAAACTTATTTAAATTAACTAAATGACAAGTTTTAATTATATTAATATAAATTATTAGGAATAGTAATTTAACTAATTACAAACTAATTATAAATTATAAACTTTTAATTAACACTAATTATAAGGTTAAAACATGTATTAAAGTATTTTATAATAAGTAATATAAATTATGTAATAATAACTTAAATATAATAATTAAAATAACTAAAACCCTAATTTTGCCCTAACTGGTACTGTAGCCGTGTCTTGTACATACGCGTTTCGCGTATTTATACGCGTATCGCGTATAATTTAAAACCTACGCGAATTGTGTGATTCTGATCGTACAGTTTGATTTACAGGCATACGCATTTCGCGTATACCATACACGATTCGCGTATGATATATAAACTGTGACAAACAGTCTGTTACGGATTTAAATGTTTTTATGTATTGTTTTTATATTTTAAAATAATAATTCGTAAATAATGATAATAATACGTTTACAAGAAATAATAATGGGATAAATGGGAGTGTTTACTTAAATGTGTCACCCCTAGGTCCATGGATTGTTTTGAGTTTACGCCCTATTTAAAATGTTTTAGTAATAAACTTTATATTTTTCTTTCGAATAAATATAAGGTTACGACTAACTAAAATAAATCTAATTTTCATCGGATTCTATTTAGATAGCTACTATTCCCTAAGTATTTAAATTGAGACCTAGCCTAGTTTTGACTTTCGCCAATACCCAAATCGTAACGGTTTCCCTTTTTACAGTTTCACTATCATATAATTATTGATATTACCCAAACCACCGAAGTTTATTTCTAAATTGGTGTTAATAAATTATCCATAAGTTCGTCTAGATCATTTTAATGTTGAAGCTTAATTTATGTAAATAAAAACAACTTTCGTTATTTAAATTTAATAAATTAAGTGGCAAGGGTTAAATACCTAATTACACAATAATGGTTCTTTTAACTAGGCTCAATATTAAAAATACTAAAGTTACATTTTAACTTTTACAAATGATAACAATCCATTTTACTAGGGGCTCTACATCTAAGCAAACACTAAGGTAATTTAGCTATTCATTACACTAATGTAAACATAAAAATATAGATATGCAAACATAATAACAACGATAATTTTAACAGAGTAAACTTACTAAAAATTCTTCACTTTCATTAACTTCAAACGGTAGAAAAATTACAATAATAACACCCCTTTCACGCGTACAATAACACCCTTTATCACGAACAATACCCCCTAAATAATTGAAACTAATTTTACAGAGTAATAAAATGACAATATATTTAACTATAGTAATTGTTGTATGTGTTGTTGTCTAATATTTTCTGTACACTTTCATGTTCAACTAGTACTCCGTATTTAAAGCCTACAAGATGTAGTAGGTGATAGTTGATGGACTTCATTGCTGTATCTCAATTCTAAAAGAATTAGTTTTTATCTCCAAAAAGCAGCCGCCCTTATCTGATGAATGATTAAATTCGGCCTAACATTACGCGTTTCGTGTAGAGGTCACACGATTCGCGTAAGGCTAAATTACTACGCGTTTCGTGTGACTCTACACGATTCGCGTAAGAGATAATGGCAGTTTTCTTTATTTTTCTTTTTCGTTTGTTCTATGTTGATCCCGTGTTGACGTTAAATTGACTTGGCACTTTCCATTTGAACTCTTTTCTTCAATTATCTTGTACTTTCATTCGGATAAACGTTTCTTGATATAAATTTGGTTAAAACTATCGTTTTATCGTCGTTTCTTCGAATAGCAAGCTCTTGTCTACTTTTATCGTTTTTCTCGTGAAATGCTCATTGAATGTCTTTGTAGATGGTAAAAACCTATGAAATATAAGTGATATTGCGTCGAATAATATGTATGTTTAGAGCAATATCAATTACCAACCCTCCACTTATCACCATGAATTGTTTTCGTTCTATTCATAAAGATAGTTTGCTTCGAAATATTCATTTCAATTATTCTTTTAATTGTTCAGTTCTATAGAGTTTATCTTCATATTTTGCAAGTTGAGCTTTCATTTGGAGAACATCTTTATTGAATAGTTCGATTTCCGATTTCATTTTGAGTAAGATGTCTTCCATCTTTATTGAATAGTTTGATTTCTGATTTCATCTTTATTTGAATGATTTTCTTGTTTAATTTGGAAATTGTGGGTTCATGTTGTTCTTTTAAGTTAGAAAGATTAAGTTCAAGAAATTGAACTTTCTCTGCAGGACATTCGGATTTCAATCGATAATCCGTCCTTTCAATCTTATCGGGAGGATAGTTTTCTTCAGTTCTTGAAACTCAGTGTCCAATGCACTGAGTTGTGTTCGTAATTGATTTACTTTTGATTGTGATGATGATTAAGAAGATTTAGTCTCATTTGGTTTGATTTTCTCTTTTAAAGCTTTGTTTTCCGTTTTTAAACATTTAACTTCTTTTATGATTGAGACTAAATTCTTCATCGAAGTGTTTTGCATGTTCCGAAAATCAGTTGGGATGTTAGTGAATTGTACCTCATCATCATCAGATGTTGATTCATATTTCTACATTGCTTCCTTGGATTTGATATGCTTGGTCACCTTGCAGAAATTAGCATGTTCCTCTTCGGAATCTGAATTATCCATCTAATTGAACCAATTATCATCAACCAACTCTCCCCCAGTCTCCATAACCTTAGCCATTAACATCTTCTTTTTGTAGTAAGCTGCATCCTTCTTCTTTGGTATTTACATTCACGAGAGTAATGACCAGCTTTGCCACAATTATAATAGAGTGAATCTTCCTTCTTAGAATCTTCAGAATGTTAAGGTTGAAGTTTTGAGAATTCAAGTTTCTTGTAGTAAGAGTAAGAAGATGAATTTTTGAGTTGATTGCTTGTTTTGCCTTTGAACTTGTATTTGTTCAAGGCTTTGGTGAACATTGCAGCCATGTTGACTAGTTCAAGGTGTGAGTCATCAACATTCGAAAGATTGAGTCCTTCAGAATCAGTTGACTCTTCAACAAGCATTTTCTTTGATAAGCTTTTGGAAGTAGTGTAAGATTTACTCTTCTTCTTAGCAATGAGAGCAAGTGGATCACTCGGAGTAGACTCTTTCCTTCCAATCTCCTTGGTAGATTGAATGATGATTCCATATGGAAGCCAATCAAAGTTGAGCTTTTTGAGAAACTTCACGTTGAACTTAGCATTCACCTTAGTGATCTTACAGTTTTTCAACTCATTCAGAACACCATTGAAACGTCTGTAGGTGTCTCTGAAAAGTTCTTCTGGCTGTTGCTTGAAATCTTCATAAAACCTAGTGCCTTAATCAATTTAGTGACATCAGTCATGTCATATCCTTCTTGTTTCCTTTTGATTTCATCCCATATGTACTTAGTAGAAGTATTGCTATCAACATATTCAAACAAATCATATGGTATAGACTGCATGATGATGTTCTTGGCCTCAATATCACCCTGAGCATGCTCACGTTTCTCTCTAGAAAGCTCATAGATTCGGATAGTTACAAAATTCAAGATTCCGATATAGATTCTAATAGTAAATTGGTTTTACTCTTAGATTCGGATTCGGATACTGCAGATTTAGTTGCAGATTCGGATATATCAGATTCTGATACTAGTTCTCTGATTCTCACACTAATTGGGATAGTTTATGATTTGCAGACTTGAAACACTTAAACTACAGAATTGACAAAGTAAACTGAGATTCTCAATTTTCAGATTCGGATGTCTGAGATTCGGTAATGTGATAAGTGAAAAATAAAAAGTCCAAATCAGAATCTATATGCGAATGTCAACTGTAGCAGTTGAATCCTACGAATCTAAGACTGCAAACGTGAGAATTGATCAAAGATCCTCTGGAATCACTTGAATGTGCTTTGTATGCCTTGACCGAATGTGAGTGAATCACTTATACACCTCAATCAACAACACCTTAACTGAATTATCAAGTTGAATCAGATTTGGTTGGGCAGTTACACGATCGAATGTCGATCAAATTTTCAATTAAGGATCAATTAATGAAATCAAACCGTCAGATTGATGCATAAACACTAAACGAGCAACATTGAATCTTTTGATCTTCAATAGAATACAAAATCAAGCTTGAAATTACCAAATATAAGAGTTTTAGCCACAAACTCTAATGAATTGCTTGATTCTCTATAATTGCTGTTGTAAAGCTATTTTGTTAATCGAATTACTTTCTATCAAGTATAATGAACCTTCGCTGAGCTTTTCAAACAAATCTGAATGTCAAAATATTAGATTCGACATATGCAAATCTGATTCAATATAGCCGAATGTGATCAATACTTGAAATCTTTGAACTCTGGATCAATCTAGTGATATAGAATCACTTCCTGGATGCTCTAATACCAATTGATAGGTCAGATCATGATGAATATCGAAGAAGCAAGTGAAAGAATGAGATTTGGGTGAAAAGTGCACAGATTCGGATAGAGAGAAATTCGGATATAATACAATTTCAAAGCTTATTAAACTCAATACAATGCAATGGCTAAGTTTTAGGACTACTTAGGTTCTATATATAGCCCTCCTCTATATACCTTCTATTTTAGCTTATTTCACATTAACACTATCTAACTTTGGGGTCCTAACAATGATTGTTACCTACAAAGAGAAGATGATGATATACAACAATTGGAAAAGAGCGCATTCAAGACTTCATTACAACACTCCACGAT
Organism: Rutidosis leptorrhynchoides; assembly: GCF_046630445.1. Lineage (NCBI taxonomy): Eukaryota > Viridiplantae > Streptophyta > Magnoliopsida > Asterales > Asteraceae > Rutidosis > Rutidosis leptorrhynchoides. The sequence continues at coordinate 195,045,262 of NC_092333.1, forward strand.
CACATCTATAGAGAGGTTTGAGAACGAGTGCACAATTCAATAGTTCGCACTATTCAAGAAACAAGGTTTTGCTGTGATCAGAAGATTATCTATGCTAAGGTATACAACGCCCTAGATGGATATGCACTTCCTTTCTCAGCTAGCAAAAGGATGCTATTGACTCGTTTCCGCGAACATATGGACTGCTCCACCAGATGTCCATCGTATTACACTGATTCAAAGATAATCGACTATCTCCATAGCCTACTCATTCTCCTAGTAAGGGATGATTTTGAAAGCACACCTGAAAGGCTAGTGATTTATTTAACACTTGATCACCACGCTAATCTGATTATCAAACAGTTAAGATCGGTAGTATTGAAAGAAGAAATATACCTGAGTCCACGTAGCCACAATTGTGACCAACCATCTCGGATGTATCTTCAATGAGTCTATAGATTCAAACTACACATTCAAAGCAGGATGCCGAGAAATGTATGGCAAAGCAGCCACTTTATTGCCTGAGTCTGGAATCATATTTACTTTGCTCTAATATTCAATTTGTGCAAGACAACAAACTCTTTTTGTGGAGATCAAAAATCCTAAGATTTCGAGATTATGAAGATACAATTTTTGGCATTCTTTGAAGACTTCAGAATTGAGCACCCAAGACGAGAAACAATTACTACAAGCACCGCTTCTATGGTTAACGTGCATGGAACCATCAGTAGAGCCATTGACTCTATTCTCCTTGGACTTCAAGATCTATCACGAGCAACGACTGCTCATTTTCTCGCCATTGGAAAATCATCAAGGGAAATCCCGAACCTACTCAATGTATTAGTCTAACACTTTTTTAAGGATCTACCCACCAAGATATGTAAACCCTCTACTACCTGAAGACATCTATCAGAGGTACATGTTTACACCACTATGGTAAACAAGGCAATGCTAGAGCAAACGACCTTAAACAAAAGCGCTTCTTGAGAGACAACCCGTGCAATAAAGTATAGTAGAAGATAATAAGTGATGACAAATGAGCCTATGAATAAAGGACTAAACTTACGAGTTTTTCCAAAACTGCCTGTCTCTTTCAGCCAGTAAGTTTCTTTGACCGCATAATCGCCATTCCGTAGGGAAGTACTCATTTTTTTACTCATTGTTAGCTCTAAATTTATGCATTAAATAAGCCGATCCTAGCTTATTAATAAGTTTGGGATTCCAATCCAATAAACACTAGACAATATTCCCCAAAACCTTTACTAAAAATCCTAAGTGTGGGATACCACGGTATACCCAATAGGGACAATGTTCGTCTAAGTGTGGGATAACTTTATATAACTTTTAATTTCATATCGTAATAAGCCTGTCACATAGATTCTCTATCCTTAAGCTAAATTTCAAAAAAAATTAACAAAGGAAAGCCTTTGCGAATAAGTACATTCGAAAACCTAAACTTTTGTAATAAAAATTAAGGTGTATCTAAGACAGAAATCTTGTTAGGATGAACCGATTCTCTAAAAGAGCATTGCATGAATTGGCATATTTAACCTAATTTGATTATGGTGAGGCACCTAAATAAGACTATAAAAGCATTCATTTTTAATTCTTCACTATTTTCCGATGAGTGCGCTGATGTCTGTGCTTAGAATTAGAACTTGCTCTAGAAGAGCTAGCCATTTGTCAAAAAGAAACCCTTTTTTCCTACACCATCTCCATCATCCATTCATTCTCCTCATGACCATCTACCTAAAATAATGGACATTCCAATGATCCTAAGTTCACCATACATGGATGAAACCTCAGAAGACGAGATCACCTCAAAAGAAGATTCTCGAAGATAGTACCTACAAGCATTGTGGCAGAAATTTGGAAGTCTACTAAAGCAGAAATTCCTAGAGACGATACCAAAAAAAGAGCAAAGACACTAAATGATATCAAGATACATCTCTTCAAAGTTCTAAGCTGTCACAACCCGAAATTTTCCGACCAAGTTGTTTTACCTAACATTCTTGATTTAGAATTTCCAACTTGACAAACATGATATAGGGAGTCTTGATTTGTTTTTAGGGTTTTGTATAACCCTAGTGTTACATTTAGGTCTTGATTGATCCAGAGTTGTCACACACATTCACACAATATCTGGAAAATCCTAGTTTACCACCATCAGAACTAGACTTAAAAACTGCACACTTATGTACCTATACAGTTATAATACATAAAAATATTAGGTATTGTGATTAAGTAGTCATCCTTAATCCATATAGAAAGAAAACTAATACATGATTAGTCACTAACCAAGCTTTAATCAATATCATAAATACTTAAACACATACTTGCATCTAAACCTAAGTAATCTAAGATTAACCTTAACATTACATCTAATTAATCACACTTAATTAAGGTTAATTGCATGCAAACTCATCACACCACCTTGTCTTGAAGATATTAGACATATATGCATGCCTTGCATGAACTCATTAATGATAGTGATGAGTCGTTCCTCCTTTTCCTCTCATCATGCCACCCCACCCCCCCCCCCCCCCCATCACCATATAAACCACCTCTTTTCTTCATAGTTCACACATTATATGTAACATCCTAGCTTTGGGCCCAGTAGGTAATGACTTATTTACCCTTATGGGCTAAAATAGTGATTTTAGTAATTATCTATTTTATAATTATTGTGTATGGAATAATGTGCGTTTTGTGACAAGGGTCACATAACTTATTTCCTTTTGTGAATTGGACTTAGAATGAATAAGTTATTAAAGATTTTGGGTTTCAGTTAACTGGTAAATACCCATGTGTTATACGGAGTAGGGTTTTCTCACAATGAAGAAACCCAATATAGATATATACTTGTACGTTCATTACTTGCTAAGTTTTTCAATAACATAAACCCTAAAACACACATTTGTTCTCTAAATCCTAAAATCAAGAAGTGTAATTCATAGCTTGTGATTCATGCATCCAATTCAAGTGTTTTCAAGGATCAAAAACAAGGTAAAAATCTCAGATTTTGGTGAATTGAATTGGGTTTGAATGGGTTTTGAAAAAGTAAGCTTTTTATGTTTGATTCTTGCTTTGAATGTGTTTGTGATGCTTAATTGAGGTTAGAAATAGATTATATATGTGTTATATAGTGTTCTTGAGCCTTTGGATTGATCAAAACAAGCAGAAATCAAGTTTTAAGTGTAAAAAACTCAAAAACAGCGAGCTGATACTGTTCATCAGCATCCACACTTTTGACAGCTTAACCACGCAGTTGAGCATGAAATGTTCCGTTCATATTGATTATAAACGTTCCATATTAATTAATTTCGTCGCGAGGTTTTGACCTCTATATGAGACGTTTTTCAAAGACTGCATTCATTTTTAAAACAACCATAACCTTTATTTTATCTATAAAGGTTTAAAAAGCATTACGTAGATTATCAAATAATGATAATCAAAAATATACCGTTTACACACGACCATTACATAATGGTTTACAATAAGATCATATTACATCAAAAATAAGTTTCTTGAATGCAGTTTTTACATAATATCATACAAGCATGGACTCCAAATCTTGTCCTTATTTTAGTATGCAACAGCGGAAGCTCTTAATAATCACCTGAGAATAAACATGCTTAAAACGTCAACAAAAATGTTGGTGAGTTATAGGTTTAACGTATATATTATCAAATCATAATAATAGACCACAAGATTTCATATTTCAATATACATCCCATACATAGAGATAAAAATCATTCATATGGTGAACACCTGGTAACCGACATTAACAAGATGCATATAAGAATATCCCCTATCATTCCGGGAAATCCTTCGGACATGATAAAAACAACATCGAAGTACTAAAGCATCCGGTACTTTGGATGGGGTTCGTTAGGCCCAATAGATCTATCTTTAGGATTCGCGTCAATTAGTATATCAGTTTTTTAATTCTTAGGTTACCAAGCAAAAGGGGCATATTCGGCTTCGATCATTCACCCATATAATGTAGTTTCATTTACTTGTGTCTATTTCGTAAAATATTTATAAAACTGCATATATTCTCATCCCAAAATATTAGTTTTTAAAAGTGGGACTATAACTCACTTTCACAGATTTTTACTTCGTCGAGAAGTAAGACTTGGCCACTGGTCGATTCACGAACTTATAACAAGTATGTACATATATATCAAAGTATGTTCAATATATATTTAGAATATTTTTAATATGTTTTAATGTTTTAAGTTTATTAAGTCAGCTGTCCTCGTTAGTAACCTACAACTAGTTGTCCACAATTAGATATACAGAAATAAATCGATATATATATTATCTTGAATCAATCCACGACCCAGTGTATACACGTCTCAGGCTAGATCACAACTCAAAGTATATATATATTTTTGGAATCAACCTCAACCCTGTATAGCTAACTCCAACATTACTGCATATAGAGTGTCTATGGTTGTTCCAAATAATATATATACATGGGTCGATATGATATGTCAAAACATTTGCATCCGTGTCTATAGTATCCCAAGATTACATAATATATTAGAATACATGTATAATACAATATGAGTTAGCTAGGATATAATTAATATTGATTTGTTACAATATTTTCCGTAGCTACAACAATCAAAAAATATCCAATCTTGTTTTACCCATAACTTCTTCGTTTTAAATCCGTTTTGAGTGAATCAAATTGCTATGGTTTCATATTGAACTCTATTTTATGAATCTAAATAGAAAAAGTAAATGTTTATAGTCGGAAATATAAGTTACAAGTCATTTTTGTAAGAGGTAGTCATTTCAGTCGAAAGAACGACGTCTTGATGACCATTTTGAAAAACATACTTTTACTTTGAGTTTAACCATGATTTTTGGATATAGTTTCATGTTCATAAGAAAAATTATTTTCCCAGAAGAACAACTTTAAAATCAAAGTTTATCATAGTTTTTAATTATCAAACCCAAAACAGCCCGCGGTGTTACTACAACGGCGTATGTCCGGTTTTACGGTGTTTTTCGTGTTTTCAGGTTTTAAATCATTAAGTTAACATATCATATAGATATAGGACATGTGTTTAGTTGATTATAAAATTCAAGTTAGAAGGATTAACTTTTGTTTGCGAACAAGTTTAGAATTAACTAAACTATGTTCTAGTGATTTCAAGTTTAAACCTACGAATAAGATAGCTTTATATGTATGAATCTAATGATGTTATGAACATCATTACTACCTCAAGTTTTGTGGATAAACCTACTGGAAAAGAGACAAATGGATCTAGCTTCAAAGGATCCTTGGATGTCATGAAAGTTCTTGATGCAGAATCATGACACGAAAACGAGTTCAAGTAAGATTTCCAATCGAAATAAGATTGTTATAGTTATAGAAATTGAATCAAAGTTTGAATATAAGTATTACCTTGTATTAGAAATATATATTACTGTAAATAAGAAAGATTTCTTGAGGTTGGATGATCACTTTACAAGATTGGAAGTAAGCTAGCAAACTTGGAAGTATTCTTGATTTTATGAAACTAGAACTTATAGAATTTATGAAGAACACTTAGAACTTGAAGATAGAACCTGAGAGAGATCAATTAGATGAAGAAAATTGAAGAATGAAAGTGTTTGTAGGTGTTTTTGGTCGTTGGTATATGGATTAGATATAAAGGATGTGTAATTTTGTTTACATGTAAATAAGTCATGAATGATTACTAATATTTTTGTAATTTTATGAGATATTTCATGCTAGTTGCCAAATGATGGTTTCCACATGTGTTAGGTGACTCACATGGGCTGCTAAGAGCTGATTATTGGAGTATATATACCAATAATACATACATCTAAAAGCTGTGTATTGTACGAGTACGAATACAGGTGCATACGAGTAGAATTGTTGATGAAACTGAACTAGGATGTATTTGTAAGCATTTTTGTTAAGTAGAAGTATTTTGATAAGTGTCTTGAAGTCTTTAAAAAGTGTATAAATACATATTAAAACACTACATGTAAATACATTTTAACTGAGTCGTTAAGTCATCGTTAGTTGTTACATGTATATGTTGTTTTGAAACCTTTAGGTTAACGGTCTTGTTAAATGTTATTAACCCATTATTTATTATATCTAAAGAGATGTTAAATTGTTTAATTATCATGATATTATGATATATAATATATCTTAGTATGATATATATACAGTTAAATGTCGTTACAACGATAATCGTTACATATATGTCTCGTTTCGAAATCATTAAGTTATTAGTCTTATTTTTATATATGTAGTTCATTGTTAATACACTTAATGATATATTTACTTATCATTTAACATAATTAACCAAGTGTATCAATATCTTAATATGATTCATATGTACTTAGTAAGACGTTGTTATAACGATAATCGTTATATATATCGTTTTCGTGTTTCTTAATTCAATAGTCTCATTTTTATGTATATAACTCATTATTAAAATACCTAATGAGGTACATACTTATCATAATATCATGTTAACTATTTGTATAACCATATATATGTCATCATATAGTTTTTACAAGTTTTTAACGTTCGTGAATCACCGATCAACTTGGGTGGTCAATTGTCTATATGAAACCTATTTCAATTAATCAAGTCTTAAAAAGTTTGATTGCTTAAAATGTTGGAAACATTTAATCATGCAAATATAGTTTTCATTTAATATATATCATGGAAAAGTTCGGGTCACTACAGTACCTACCCGTTAAATAAATTTCGTCCCGAAATTTTAAGTTGTAGAAGGTGTCGATGAATCTTCTGGAAATAGGTGTGGGTATTTCTTCTTCATCTAATCTTCACATTCCCAGTGAACTCGGGTCCTCTACGAGCATTCCATGGAACCTTAACAATTTTTAACTTGTTTTGCTTAAGTCTTTTAACCTCACGATCCATTATTTCGACGGGTTCTTCAATGAATTGAAGTTTTTCGTTGATTTGAATTTTTTCTAACGGAATAGTGAGATTTTTAGCAAAACATTTCTTCAAATTCGAGACGTGAAAAGTGTTATGTACAGCTGCGAGTTGTTGGGGTAACTCAAGTCGGTAAGCTACTAGTCTGACACGTTCAATAATCTTGAATGGTCCAATATACCTTGGATTTAGTTTTCCTCGTTTACCAAATCGAACAACGCCTTTCCAAGGTGAAACTTTAAGCGTGACCATCTCTCCAATTTCAAATTCTATATCTTTTCTTTTAATGTCAGCGTAGCCCTTTTGTCGACTTTGGGCGGTTTTCAACCGTTCTTGAATTTGGATGATCTTCTCGGTAGTTTCTTGTATTATCTCTGGACCCGTAATCTGTCTATCTCCCACTTCACTCCAACAAATCAGAGACCTGCACTTTCTACCATAAAGTGCTTCAAACGGCGCCATCTCAATGCTTGAATGGTAGCTGTTGTTGTAGGAAAATTCTGCTAACGGAAGGTGTCGACCCCAACTGTTTCCGAAATCAATAACACATGCTCGTAGCATGTCTTCAAGCGTTTGTATCGTCCTTTTGCTCTGCCCATCAGTTTGTAGATGATAGGCAGTACTCATATCTAGACGAGTTCCTAATGCTTGCTGTAATGTCTGCCAGAATCTTGAAATAAATCTGCCATCCCTATCAGAGATAATAGAGATTGGTATTCCATGTCTGGAGATGACTTTCTTCAAATACAGTTGTGCTAACTTCTCCATCTTGTCATCTTCTCTTATTGGCAGGAAGTGTGCTGATTTGGTGAGACGATCAACTATTACCCAAATAGTATCAAAACCACTTGCAGTCCTTGGCAATTTAGTGATGAAATCCATGGTAATGTTTTCTCATTTCCATTCCAAGATTTCGGGCTGTTGAAGTAGACCTGATGGTTTTTGATGCTCCGCTTTGACCTTAGAACACGTCAAACATTCCCCTACGTATTTAGCAACATCGACTTTCATACCTGGCCACCAAAAATGTTTCTTGAGATCCTTGTACATCTTCCCCATTCCAGGATGTATTCAGTATCTGGTTTTATGAGCTTCTCTAAGTACCATTTCTCTCATATCTCTAAATTTTGGTACCCAAATTCTTTCAGCCCTATACCGGGTTCCGTCTTCCCGAATATTAAGATGCTTCTCTGATCCTTTGGGTATTTCATCCTTTAAGTTTCCCTCTTTTAAAACTCCTTGTTGCGCCTCCTTTATTTGAGTAGTAAGGTCAGTGTGAATCATTATATTCATAGATTTTACACGAATGGGTTCTCTGTCCTTTCTGCTCAAGGCGTCGGCTACCACATTTGCCTTCCCTGGGTGGTAACGAATCTCAAAGTCGTAATCATTCAATAATTCAATCCATCTGCGCTGCTTCATGTTCAATTGTTTCTGATTAAATATGTGTTGAAGACTTTTGTGGTCAGTATATATAATACTTTTGACCGCATATAAGTAGTGCCTCCAAGTCTTTAATGCAAAAACAACTGCGCCTTATTCCAAATCATGCGTCGTATAATTCTGCTAGTGAATCTTCAATTGTCTAGACGCATAAGCAATTACCTTCGTTCGTTGCATTAATACACAACCGAGACCTTGCTTTGAAGCATCACAATATATCACAAAATCATCATTCCCTTCAAGTAGTGACAATATAGGTGCCGTAGTTAACTTTTTCTTTAACAATTAAAACGCTTTCTCTTGTTCATCCTTCCATTCAAATTTCCTCCCTTTATGCGTTAATGCAGTCAAGGGTTTTGCTATTCTGGAAAAATATTGGATGAACCTTCTGTAGTAACCAGCTAGTCCTAAAAATTGGCGTATATGCTTCGGAGTTTTCGGGGTTTCCCATTTCTCAACGGTTTCAATCTTTGCTGAATCCACCTGAATACCTTCTTTGTTCACTATGTGACCGAGGAATTGAACTTCTTCCAACCAAAATGCACACTTTGAAAACTTACCGTACAGTTTTTCTTTTCTTAAATGTTCTTCATGCTCTTGATCATTCTTCAAGTAAATAAGTATGTCATCGATCAAAACAATGACAAACTTGTCAAGATATGGCCCACACACTCGGTTCATGAGGTCCATGAACACAGCTGGTGCGTTCGTCAATCCAAACGGCATAACCATAAACTCGTAATGACCGTAATGTATCCTAAAAGCAGTCTTTGGAATATCATCCTCCTTCACCCGCATTTGATGATACCCAGGACGTAAATCAATCTTCGAATAAATAGACGAGCCTTGTAGTTGATCAAATAAGTCGTCGATTCTCGGTAGTGGGTGGCGGTTCTTGATGGTAAGTTTGTTAAACTCTCGGTAGTCGATACACAACCTGAATGTACCATCTTTCTTCTTGACAAACAAAACAAGAGCTCCCCATAGTGATGTGCTTGGTCGAATGAAACCATGCTCTAAAAGTTACTGTAACTAACTTTGTAATTCTTTCATTTCGCTGGGTGCGAGTTTGTATGGAGCACGAGCTATTGGTGCAGCTCCTGGTACAAGGTCTATTTGAAATTCAACGAATCGATGTGGGGGTAATCCCGGCAATTCTTTCGGAAATACATCGAGAAATTCTTTTGCGACGGGAACATCACTGATGTTCTTTTCTTCAGGTTTAACTTCCTCGATGTGTGCTAGAATGACGTAACAACCTTTTCATATTAGTTTTTGCGCCTTCAAACTACTAATAAGATTTAATTTCGCGTTGTTTTTTTCTCCGTACACCATTAAAGGTTTTCCTTTTTTCACGCATAATGCGAATCGCGTTTTTGTAACAAACGACCTCTGCTCTCACCTTCTTCAACCAGTCCATGCCAATTATTACATCAAAACTCCCTAACTCTACTGGTATTAAATCAATCTTAAACGTTTCATCACCCAGTTTAATTTCTCTATCCCGACATATATTATCTGCTGAAATTAATTTACCATTTGCTAATTCGAGTAAAATTTTATTATCCAAAGGCATCAATGGGTAACTTAATTTAGCATAAAATTCTCTACTCATATAGCTTCTATCCGCACCCGAATCAAATAAAACATAAGCAGATTTATCGTCAATAAGAAACGTACCCGTAACAAGCTCCGGGTCTTCCTGTGCTTCTGCCGTATTAATATTGAAAACTCTTCCACGTCCCTGCCCATTAGTATTTCCCTGACTCGGGCAATTTCTTATAATGTGGCCCGGTTTTCCACATTTATAACAAACAGGGTTGGTATTACTTGCTCCGACACTATTCATTTCGGCATTACTTGTTCCGACATTATTTGTTCCTTTGGTTCTATTAAACGTTGGTCCGTAGACCTCACACTTTGTCGCACTATGACCATTTCTTTTACACCTGTTGCAAAATGTCGTGAAAAACCCCTGATGATTTTCTTCACACCTATGACATGGCTGTTTTTGCTTTTTGTTGCCGTTGTTGTTATTGAGGTTGTTGTTTGGATTGTTATTGTTGTTGAAACGGTTGTTGTAGTTGTTGTTGTTGTTGTTGTTGAGATGTTTGTTGTAGTTATTGTTAGGATTGCGGTTATTGTTGCGATTGTTGTTGCGGTTGTTGGGATAGTTGTTGCGATTGTGGTTGTAATTGTTGTTGTTGTTGTACTAGTGACTCTTGTCACCTTTTTCCTCCTACTTCCTCTTGAGTTGTTTCGTGTTGGCTTCTTCGATCGCCTGCTCTTTAATTCTTCCCTCAATCTAATTTATGAGTCTATAAGCCATTCGACTTGCCTTCTGTATAGAAGCGGGCTCGTGTGAACTCACATCTTCTTGAATCCTTACTGGTAACCCTTTTACAAATGCGTCGATCTTCTCTTCTTCATCTTTGAATGCTCCCGGACACAATAGGCACAACTCTGTGAATCATCATTCATATTTGGTAACGTCGAACCCTTGTGTTCGTAACTCTCTAAGTTCTGCCTTGAGTTTATTGACTTCGTTTCTAGGACGGTACTGCTCGTTCATCAATTGCTTGAATGCCGACCACGGTAGTGCGTAAGCAGCATTTTGTCCTACCTGTTCAAGATAGGTGTTCCACCACGTTAACGCAGTACCTGTGTAGGTATGCGTAGCGTACTTAACTTTGTCCTCTTCAGTACACTTACTTATGGCAAACACTGATTCGACTTTCTCGGTCCACCGTTTCAATCCAATTGGTCCTTCGGTTCCATCAAATTCCAAAGGTTTGCAGGCAGTGAATTCTTTGTAGGAGCATACTACACGATTTCTTGCGCCGTTAGCTTCATTGCTAGATTCAGAGTTATTGTTGGTATGTAGTGCAGCCTGTACCGCGGCTATGTTTGCAGCAAGAAAGGTACGAAATTCCTCTTCGCTCATATTCATGGTGTGTCGAGTAGTCGGTGCCATTTCGTTCAAAATAGCCAACTAAATCGAGTTAATCATATAGAATATTAAGAGTAGTCAATAGTATTTCGTAGCATAATATGAACTCATTTATAAAAGCTTTTTCTTCATATTAGCGTTTTATAATTTTAAATTCGGGTACTACCTACCCGTTAAGTTCATACTTAGTAGTTAATATACAATTCAACTACTACAATTCCATATGAAAAACTGATTATAATAATATATCACATACAAATATTCTTCAAACTTACAACTTCGCTATATTACATATAACATGAAATATAGTACACTATGATACAGAACAGTTTTGAAGATAATCTAGTTAATACGCAAGTTGTTCAGCAAAGGAAATAAAGACACGTAATTCATAAGTCCAGAAACAAGTCATGCATTCTGGTTTTACTAAGACGACTTCCCATCCCTGGTCTTGTGGAAAATAACCGTTATGACCATTGGCTAGGCAGCATGTTGTAATGTCTTCAAAAGGACGAGGGTTTCGTAATGTCCAACAGCCCCGTAATAATCTAAAAACCTTGTTTCTCACCCCAACTACTGAATCCGTCACTTGTGGAAAGGTCTTATTTAAAAGCTGCAATCCAATGTTCTTTTCCTCACTTTGGTAAGGAGCGAACATCACTAACCCGTAAGCATAACATGCTTCTTTATGTTGCATGTTAGAAGCTCTTTCTAATTCACGAAATCCTATGTTGGGATATGTTGAGTCAAAATAAGTTGTTAACCCGTAGCGTAAAATTGCATTTGGGTTCCCCGCATTTAATGCTTTAAAGAAAATACGACGTAACTTACGGTCTCCCCAAAGTGATATACCCCACCTATCAAAGGAAAGCCTTTTATAAACTAAGGTATTTCTGGAAAGTCTTTCAAATGTTTGACAAGTTAATTTCGCCATAACTAAATGTGCTGATGAATTTTGACTGACTCTAGACAAGATTTTCTCAATCATATCCTCTGGTAGGTCTTCTAAAATATTCGGTTGTCTACCCTTAACGTCCATTTTGTTTTTATACTATAAAATAGACAAGGATTAGATTCGTAAAAGATAATTAACAAACAATACAAGCAATTTTTACATAGAACATAAAAGTACAAGCACACTACAATACATATAATACACAACATGATTACAACCCTCTAATCTGAATCACTGGTTTCTTCTTCTTCGGACTTGGTTCGTTTTCCTAATTTTCTAGGAATATATAGTGTTCCTCTAATACGAGCCGTCGTTTTCCATAATGGTTTAGAAAAACCTGGTGGTTTAGAGGTTCCTGGTTCATTGTTACATTTTAGGAAATATGGATGTTGTCGATACATATAAAGTTCATCGGGGTTGGAATCAGGTTTCTCTATTTTTATACCTTTTCCCTTTTTATTTTCTTTCGCTTTATTAAATTGGGTCGAGGTAATTTCTATAACATCATCAGAATCCTCATCGGGATCCGATTCATTGGAAAATTGGTAATCTTCCCAATATTTTGCTTCCTCGGCGGAAACACCATTGACCATTATTAACTTTGGTCCGTTGGTTGAGGATTTTCTTTTATTTAATCGATTTACTATAGGTATCAATATTTCTTCCTCCGGAACCTCTTCTTCTGGTTCCTCCTCTTCCAATTCCTCCTTTTCTGGTTCCTCTTCTTCCGGTTCCTCCTCTTCCGGTTCCTCTTCGGGAATTTGTGAATCTTTCCAAAATATATTCGACTCTTCATTATTATTAGGTGAATCAATGGGATTTGTACTAGAGGTAGACATCTATCACACAATATCAAACACATTAAGAGATTAATATATCACATAATATTTACATGTTAATAATATATAGTTTCCAACAAAAAAATGTTAAGCAATCGTTTTTGAAGAAAAACACGGTCGAAGTCCAGACTCACTAATGCATCCTAACAAACTCGGTAAGACACACTAATGCAATTTTCTGGTTCTCTAAGACCAACGCTCTGATACCAACTGAAATGTCCCGTTCATATTGATTATAAACGTTCCATATTAATTCATTTCGTCGCGAGGTTTTGACCTCTATATGAGACGTTTTTCAAAGACTGCATTCATTTTTAAAACAACCATAACCTTTATTTTATCTATAAAGGTTTAAAAAGCATTACGTAGATTATCAAATAATGATAATAAAAAATATACCGTTTACACACGACCATTACATAATGGTTTACAATAAGATCATATTACATCAAAAATAAGTTTCTTGAATGCAGTTTTTACATAATATCATACAAGCATGGACTCCAAATCGTGTCCTTATTTTAGTATGCAACAGCGGAAGCTCTTAATAATCACCTGAGAATAAACATGCTTAAAACGTCAACAAAAATGTTGGTGAGTTATAGGTTTAACCTATATATTATCAAATCATAATAATAGACCACAAGATTTCATATTTCAATATACATCCCATACATAGAGATAAAAATCATTCATATGGTGAACACCTGGTAACCGACATTAACAAGATGCATATAAGAATATCCCCTATCATTCCGGGAAATCCTTCGAACATGATAAAAACAACATCGAAGTACTAAAGCATCCGGTACTTTGGATGGGGTTAGTTAGGCCCAATAGATCTATCTTTAGGATTCACGTCAATTAGTAGATCGGTTTACTAATTCTTAGGTTACCAAGCAAAAGGGGCATTTTCGGCTTCGATCATTCACCCATATAATGTAGTTTCATTTACTTGTGTCTATTTCGTAAAACATTTATAAAACTGCATGTATTCTCATCCCAAAATATTAGTTTTTAAAAGTGGAACTATAACTCACTTTCACAGATTTTTACTTCATCGGGAAGTAAGACTTGGCCACTGGTCGATTCACGAACCTATAACAAGTATGTACATATATATCAAAGTATGTTCAAGATATATTTATGATGTTAAAGCTAAGGGGTATAAAATACTATTAAATTTTACAAGAAAATACTATTAAATACGATACAATTTTACACAAGATATTTATTTATTTATAGAATGGATATACTTAAACCTTGCTACAACACTTATAGGCAGTGTACCTAATCGTATAGTAGTGTAGTTTTTAGTAAGTCCGGTTCGTTCCACAGGGAAAATCTTTAAACAAAGCTTAACGCTATATTAGTTTTATTTTATAAAAATATAAATATATATATAAGTAATATTATTATTATAAAGGGGGGTTTTTACCGTTTAATGACCGGTTTGTCGATTTTAAAACTTTAGTCGCAGTTAAAACCAAAATTAAAAATAAATACAAGACTTAATGTAAAGTAAATAACGATAATGAAATTGTGATAAATAAAAGTGCGATAAAATAAACTTGCGATAATTAAAAAGTACGATAATTAAAAGTGCAATTAAATACAATAACAATAAATAAAAGTGCGATAATTAGAAGTGCAATTAAATATAAAATAAAGGAAATTTAATATGAAATAAAAGAATTATGCTTATTTAAACTTTCGTAATCATGATATTTGAAGTTTTGATTTTAGATTTATGCCCATGGGTTAATTGTCCTTTGTTCTGGATTATTTAATATGTCCGTCTTGTTTTTGTCCATAACAGTCCATCAGTCATAAATATAAAGTGCGAGTATCCTCGTCAAATTATCCTTATACCCGAAGTTAAATATTCCAACTAATTGGGGACTTAAACTGTAACAAGATTTTAGTACTTTGTTTAATAATTACACCAGGTTATTAACTGCGTGTAACCCAAGGTTTTAATACTTTGTTAACAATTATGCCAAGTGTCCTTATACATAATTTCACCCCTGTTTTAATAATTCTAGTGGCTATTAATCCATTCCTGTATCCGGTTAAATGAACGATTATTCGTACATATAAATACTCTGCCCATCGTATCCGATCGAGTGTATATGGTTATTTATAAGGACGTCCAATTGTAAATCTTTATATTAAAATTAACAAACTATCATTTAGTTAAACAAATATAAAGCCCATTAATAGCCCATAGTCTAATTTCCACAAGTGTCGTTCTTTTGTCCAAACCCCAATTATGGTACAAAGCCCAATTACCCAATTTTAGTAATTAGTCCAACATCATGATTACTTCGTTTTAAGTAAGCATAATAATAACTTAGCTACGAGACATTAAATTAAAAAGGTTGAACATAACTTACAATGATTAAAAATAGCGTAGCGTTACACGGACAGAATTTCGACTTACACCCTTACAACATTCGCTAACATACCCTTATTATTAGGATTAAAATTAAAATTAAAATTTTTATATAATATATAAATATAAATATTATGTATACATATATAGAGAGAGATTGATTTTTATGATATTAAAACTCGTCGAACTGCGTTGGCTTTTATAGGGAATTGAGTCCATGGGAACTCCGCGACTCGCGGCATTTTCCTTCTTCAAACTCCACAACTCGCGGAGTTTGATTTTACAGCTCGCCCAGCTTTGGCTCTTTGTTTGCCGACGGATTTTTTAATATAAATATAATATATAAATAATTTTAAGAATTATTTAAATATTATATTATATTTATGTGCATAGTTGACTCGTAATTTTTAGTCCGTTGTGTCGAGCATTGAGAGTTGACTCATGTCCAGGTTCCGGATTTTCGAACGTCCTTATGTACAATTTAATATCTTGTACTTTGCGTTTTGAATCTTGTACTCTTGTAATTTCGAGACGTTTCTTATCAATAATTGGAACCTCTTTGATTGTATTTTGTACTTTTGAGCTTTTTGGTCGTTTGCGTCTTCAATTCTTCGAATCTGTCTTTTGTCTTCACCTTTTATTATTTAAACGAATATTACGTGTAAATAGAACAATTGCAACTAAAAGCTTGTCTTTCTTGAGGAATAATGCTATGAAATATATGTTCGTTTTTAGCATTATCAAATATTCCCACACTTGAGCGTTGCTTGTCCTCAAGCAATATAGTCTTGATATACTAGAATCACTTCTTTATTCTTCACACTATGTACATCAGTGATTTCTATACGGCGGTATAAACAATGGTAGTAACGATATGGTTTACAGTCCCACATGACTATAAAAATTTAGATCCATTAAGGAAATTGGATCTTTATGAAAACATTTGATCTTTTGAAAATTAAACCTAGCTTTTACCCTAGATAAGTTTTCCGGAATAACCCTTCACCGGTGTTTGGAAATTATTTTTGTGGGTTTGGTGGGTTTCATATTTGAAAATTTTAGCTCAAAACTTGCGGTTTTATGTTACCCACTTGCTACCCTTGTATTAGGAACGCAACACGTCCAGTATACTTGCTCCAAATATTACCTTTTGATAAACTACCATCCGGTTTTAAAGGAAAGCGTTGAACAAGCAACTGTTAAGGCAATGTCCCCTGACATGCTTTTAATTATGGTTTATAACGTGTCGGACGCAATTACTATCCTTGGTAGGAGCAATAGTAAAGCTCACCCTTATAATTTTTCGGTCTGGCACAAGGTCCTGTTATTGACCATGCTATGCAACCACAGTTCTTACGGTTGACACCCGATTTAGTTCAGGTGACCTAATGAATTCCAGGTGAATTCCTAGGATTTTATGTTCAATGGTAATGAACGCATTGAAAATAGGATTTCAGAAAATAAATCGGTTTGTAATTTTGATCAAAATATTTTCTCGTTCAAGCTCGAGTTTAGATATCATTGAATTCCATGAGTTTGAATTCTCAATCTTTAAGGTCAATCTCAAGGATTGAGTAATATCAGTCTTAAAAGCTGATTTTTTTTATCTTTAAGGAGATTATCCTTTCTGGGGATCTGATTCATTAGTCTTATCAAGCTAATTTGCACGGCGTCCTCCCCATTTTACAAGACAGATCCTCTCATGGTTAGGATAAGTCTGACCACTTGGCGACCCTGTTTTATGCTGAGGTCCGTGGATTTCCTGCTGATTTTAGTGATGACTTTTCTAGGTTTTTCGTCAACCTACAGCTGGTCTGGACGACAACTTCATGACCTAAATCAAGAAGCGCGTTTATTTTTCGGAAGACTTTACTTCCTTTTAATGATAGAATTGATTCATCGTGTAGATCCATCTTTCTTACAGTAAATCGGGTAAAACAGTTAATTATCGTCCAAAACAAAAGTATTTTCAATTATTTGTAGAAAAATATGTGACATATGTTTAAGATAACTTGGTGAATTTTCCCACGCTTGGCTTTTATTTTCCTTTTTGTTCTCTTCTATTCCATTCTTAAATGAATTCTAACATTTTGGTTTGTTTCTCAATTTATGTCCTTTCCAAGGTAACAATAATTTCGGTGTTAACACCTAGTTTTATCGTTCATAAATATGTATAAACATGATTTTAAATTCATTTAGTTGAAAATTTTGAAATTTTTTTACTAGAATTGGGTAGTCAGTATATAAGACTAGGGCTGTTCTTTATTATTAGAGAGCACTAGATTCTAATACAACTACTGTTTTACTAGTATTTTTAATGGTAACCAAGTGTATAAAGTAAAAATTTTAAAAATTCGAAAGAATTTAACCCCTTCCCACACTTAAGATCTTGCAATGCCCTCATTTGCAAGAAATCAGTAACAATTTAAATTATTGAGGGTGATTAGCGTAGAAATGATTAAATTTTACCAAAGTTTCCAAACATATTGTTGTTGTTGTTGTTATTTCACATATATTTTGCATCTTGTCGTCAAAATTAGTTGCTTTTGCTGAACTTAATGTCAGTCTTTGAAAATGCGTTGTTTTACCCTGTTGTGTACATAAGATAAACTGCAAACATATATACATATTTTTGAAGTTTGGTATATTACCCCACATTCAAAAATTATTAAAATCTAATAAAAAAATTAGAAAATTATAAAAACTATTACAATATTAACATAACTATTAAATGTATCAACATTACAAATAATAAAATAAATAAAACTCAGTAGACTAGGGATGATACTGATACCAGTAGGAGTTCCATGCATAACCGTATGTGTTATAGAATGCTTCGGCTGGGTTATACGTAGGATACGGTGGTTGGATCTCTATAGACCAGGAAGGAAATATGGGTGATGGAGTAGGAGTATAGTTTCTACCTACATGTTGGCAATGAGCTATGATTTGGTTTTGATGAACTTGCCAATCTTCAAATGCTCGATGTCTAGCATTTTCATATTCTTGTGAAGCTATAAACCTTTGCATTTCTGTCATTTCATTTCCTCCTCCCACATTACCTGGTTGTTGGTTTCTCTCAACCTGTGGATGTCTACCATGGTATTGTACTGCGGCGTTATTTCGCCTCTTCAAAATCTTCACACCATGGTATACATTTAAACCTATTGTATCTCGGGGTTCTGGTTCTTCGACTAATAATCCCCCCCGACTTATATCCACATTGAGATACTCAGCAATTAGTGTAATAAATATACCACCTCCTATTATACTGTACTGTCTCATCCCCCTAACCATAGCTGATAAATAATAACCCACACAATACGGTATACTTACAGCGCTTTGTGGGTCTCGAATACACATATGGTAAAACAAATCATGTTCATTTACCTTTTCCTTATTCTTTCCTCTTTGTGTAATTGAATTAGCTAAAAACCTATGAATTACTCTTAACTTTGCTCTATCTATATCCAAATAAGAGTAATTTCTCCCTTCAAATCGGTGATGTCTAGTCATTTGACTCCATACACCATGCGTATCAAAATTTTCATCAAATTTCCTACCGTTCAATATCAACCCTCTACAACCGGCAGATGCTAACTCCTCAGGCGTATATATACGTAAGGCCTGAGCCATGTCTAGTAGAGACATGTGGCGCATCGAACCTCCTAACAAAAATCTAATAAAAGATCGATCGGTTAAACTAGCTACCCGATCATTTATTTCTATACTACACAATAATTCTTCACACCATACTTTATATACAGGTCTACGCATGCTGAATAATCGTACCCAATCGTTAAAAGTAGAATTACCATATCTCTGTGTAAGTAATTCTCTAATTGGCCCGGCCAATTCTACAGCTTCTAATGGTGCCCATTCTATTACCCTAGGTACTTAAACAGCTTTAGAATGAAGAGTATGCAAACCCCTTTAGTATTTTGGATAATCTATCCAACGTCTGTCAAATCTCAAGTTCGGGTGCAAATCTTCCATGTGCATATCAGAAAATGTCATAACTGGATGAGGTATATCTTGTTTGTATTAGTTATCCACCTCCTGTTGTTCCGCATTTTCAGCAGGAGCATTGCGAGCTTGGAATGAAGATTCACCCCTTTCAGTCGTTTTTCTTGAGTAATTCCTTGATAGCATCCTTGTCAACATGATTTTAGTAAAAGATTTGATGATTTTCGGTGAAAAAATTCGATTTTGGGAGTAATTTTTCGGGTGTTTGCGCAGTTTGGAGTAGGTGGGTGTGTGGACTGAGCTGATTGCAGCGTTTTTATTTTTTTCTGTAATTTCTGAACTCCGCGAGTCGCGGTGATTTTGCCCATCAAACTCCGCGAGTCGCGGTGTTTTTTTTTTTTTATAAATCTTAACTTATAAAACAAATATAAAATAAATTTAAAATTTTATTTTCCTTTGTTTTAGGACGAGGTCGTTTCGGATCGATGTCCTAGTCCGTCCTTTGACAAAATTTTAAAATTTGTCTTTTTGTAGCGATTGTTTTAAAAGCTAATATTTTTGGATTTTTTAATGTTTTTGGCATACTTTAATTCAATAAGATTAAAAATAATGATAATAAAAGTTCTCGTCCTTCCCTCGGGTAAAGCAATTTCGGTTCAAAGACCTAGTTTTCAACTTACGACGAATTTTAAAAATCGTATTTTTAACTTAGCGACATAAAGTAAATTTTTGTTTTTAAATTCACACCAAACTTAAATTAAAAATGCATAAAATTAAAAATTCATATTTTAAAAATTAAAAATTCACACCAAACTTAATTTAAAAATTCATATTATAAATTCACACCAAACTTATATTATATTTTTGTTGTTATACATACAAACTTAAAAATATTAATTTTTCAAATATTTACAATTTTAAATATATTGATTTAAAAAGTTTACAATATTAAATTAATAACTATATATTAATTTAAAAAAAAAACATGGTAAAAATAAAATTAAAAGTCTTTTTGGCTTTTATCCCACTTTAATAAATCAAATATTATCAAAAACATACACCCCTCTTTTCGGTAAAGTAATTTCGGTTCCATGACCTAATTTATCTCATGACGAATTTTTGAAATATTTTGGGTTGATTGATTAAAGATATTTATACCTTAAGAATAAACGTTAAATTTTGCAGTGATGTAATAAATTTTTGTATGATATCAACAATTTCGGTCGCCAAACCTAATTTTATTGAATACCAATTTAATACTTTATAGCGAACAAATTAGCGTTTATTATCAAAAGGTTAAAAATGAAAAAAAAAACTGTACAGACTTACCTGTGAGATAGTATTCTTAGTGATATGATCTATCCCATTCATAAGATAGTCGGTTTAATTGATTTTCCATTGCTACATAGGCGTAACCTCGAGCATTCAGTGTTTTTTCTTCTAAACGTATGAACGGTCCGTCTCTGCATAAAGTAACAAATTCGGTGTTTGAATATGTTTGATTATTTGAGCATTTACCTCCATGTGACCATTTTCCGCATTTGTGACATCTTTCTAGGTGTCGTGCTCTTATTTTCGCTGCGGATTTTGATTTTCCTTTACCAAATTGTAACTTATTATCTTCGCATCTGGATTCTTTTCTTACTCCGTCCAATCTTTCTCTGATTACTGATACTATTTCACTCGGAAGTGTGTCATTATTACGTTTAGTGATCAAAGCGTGTAGCATTAGACCATGGTTTAGTTCACAGGAAGTCTTCATTTCGTAATAACCTAAAAAAAAATAAAAATTCAGAATGGGGGGAGAAGACTAGTTCTTTAGGGTCTGCTAGGGAAAGACCATTCGGGTTCCATTTTCGAGAACTACACGAAAACAGAAAACCTAATTCTAACAGAAATACATATTATCCTTTAAAAGACTTGATTCCCCCCACACTTAGTTAGCTGTGGTATCGAAATTGTGATTACCTTCATTGTCAACTTCCATTGGACTATCTATGTAATGTTTAACTCTGTGACCATTAACTTTAAATTCAATTCCATTTGAATTTATTAATTCTATCGTTCCGTATGGGAAAACTCTTTTGACTATGAATGGTCCAGACCATCTTGATTTCAATTTTCCAGGAAATAGCTTGAATCGTGAATTGAAAAGAAGAACTCTGTCTCCTTCTTTAAATTCTTTTAAACTTTTGATTCTTTTATCATGCCATTTCTTCGTTCTTTCTTTATAGATTAATGAATTTTCGTATGCTTCATGTCTTAATTCTTCTAATTTGTTTAGTTGACTTAACCGTAGACGTCCAGCTTCATGTAAATCAAGATTACATGTCTTCAAAGCCCAAAATGCTTTGTGTTCAATTTCTACTAGAAGATGACATGCTTTTCCATAAACGAGTCTAAAAGGTGTGGTTCCAATTGGAGTTTTGTAGGCTGTTCTAAAAGCCCAGAGTGCATCCTCCAATTTAATGGACCATTCCTTCTGATTTGATCCTACGATTTTCTCTAGAATACGTTTTAAAGCTCGGTTGGTATTTTCAACTTGTCCACTTGTTTGTGGATGATATGCGGTGGAGATTTTATGAGTTACTCCATATCTTTTAAGAACTTTCTCAAGTTGATTATTACAGAAATGAGTTCCCCGATCACTTATTAAAGCTTTCGGTGTTCCAAACCTTGCAAAAAGACGTTTTAAAAAGTTTACTACAACTCGTGCATCGTTAGTTGGGAGAGCTTGTGCTTCCTCCCATTTAGATACATAATCAATGGCTACGAGAATATAGAGATTATTATGAGATTTTGGAAATGGACCCATCAAGTCAATACCCCAAATGTCAAATACTTCACATACTTGAATGACATTTTGTGGCATTTCATCACGTTGACTTATTTTTCCGGCCCTTTGATAAGCATCACAGGATTTGCAAAGAAGGTGTGCGTCTTTGTAAATTGTAGGCCAATAGAATCCAGCATCATAAACTTTTCTTGCTGTTAGTTGAGGCCCATAATGCCCTCCTGTTGGTCCTATGTGACAATGGTTTAAAATTTTACTAGCTTCATCTCCGAATACACATCGGCGTATTATTCCATCTGGACAACTTTTAAATAGATGTGGATCTTCCCCGAAATAGGGTTTTATATCACTGAAGAATTTCTTTCGTTTTTGGTACGACAATCCTTTTTCAAGGAATCCACATACTAAGTAGTTTGCATAGCCTGCAAACCATGGAATTTCATTATAATCTATCTTCAATAGATATTCATCAGGAAAGTTGTCTTGTATGGCCGATTCATTTAGAACTTCTAATTCGGGATTTTCAAGACGAGAAAGATGATTAGCGGCGAGATTTTCTGCTCCTCTTTTATCTCGGATTTCAATATCAAACTCTTGTTAGAGTAAGATCCAACGGATTAGTCTTGGTTTGGCATCTTGTTTCGAAAATAGGTATCTAAGAGCAGAATAGTCGGTATAGACCACCGTTTTAGCTAGAATGAGATATGAACGAAATTTGTCAAAAGCAAAGACAATAGCAAGGAGTTCTTTTTCAGTAGTTGTGTAATTTGTTTGTGCTCCTTGTAACGTCTTACTAGCATAATATATAGGTTGAAATCGTTTTTCAATCCTTTGTCCTAAAACGGCTCCCATTGTAAAATCACTTGCATCGCACATAAGTTCAAACGGTAGATTCCAATTTGGTGTTATCATGATCGGCGCATTAGTAAGTTTCTCTTTAAGAATATTAAAAGATTTGATGCATTCATCTGAAAAGATGAATGGAGCATCCTTTTTTAGGAGTTTATTCATAGGAGTGGCAATTTTAGAAAAATCTTTTATGAAACATCGGTAAAAACCGGCATGCCCTAAAAAACTCCTAACTCCTCTAACATTGGTGGGATGTGGAAGTTTAGCAATTACATCTACTTTAGCTCTATCCACTTCAATTCCTTCTTTTGAAATTTTATGACCAAGAACGATGCCTTCTTTAACCATGAAATGGCATTTCTCCCAATTAAGTACTAGATTTGATTGTTCGCATCTAATAAGCATTCGTTCCAGATTAGCTAGATATGTTTCAATGTATCACCGAAGACTGAAAAGTCATCCATGAAAACTTCCATGCATTCTTCTATCATGTCGTGAAAAATCGCCATCATGCACCTTTGAAAGGTTGCAGGGGCATTGCAAAGTCCAAATGGCATGCGTTTGTAAGCAAAAGTACCATAACGGCATGTGAATGTGGTTTTCCCTTGGTCTTCAGGTGCTATTGGAATTTGAAAATATCTGAAAAAACCATCAAGAAAACAATAGTAACTGTTTCCGGCTAATCTTTCCAACATTTGATCAATAAAAGGTAAGGGGAAGTGATCTTTTCTGGTGGCGTCATTTAATTTTCTATAATCAATACAAACACGCCATCCTGTAACAGTCCTAGTAGGAATAAGCTCATTTTTCTCATTTGTAATGACAGTCATGCCACCCTTCTTAGGCACGCATTGAACTGGGCTTACCCATGGACTATCAGAAATTTGATAAATTAAACCTGCATCTAGCAGTTTAATAATTTCTTTTTTTACTACATCTTGCATATTCGGATTTAGTCTTCGTTGGCGTTGCACATACGTTTTATGACCTTCTTCCATAAGGATTTTATGTGTGCAATACAAAGGACTTATTCCTTTAATATCATGAATCTTCCATGCAATGGCTGGTTTATGAGCTTTCAACACAGAAATGAGTTGTGATTTCTCATTTTTAGTAAGAGAAGACGATATTATTACAGGTAATTCAGATTCACCATGTAAATAAGCATATTCCAAATGGTTTGGAAGTGGCTTTAACTCTAATGTTGAAGGTTCTTCTATCGATGATTTATATCGATATCTGTCTTCTTCTTTTAGCATTTGAATTTCTTCTATTGTTGGTTCATATCCATTAGCTATAAGTGTAGCTAACATTTCAGCTTCATCAATTGGTTCATTACCTTCTCCTAAAGAACATTCTCCTGTTCCTTGTAATTCTGGAAATTCTTCCAACAATTCTGCATGTGAATTTATAGTTTGAATATAATAACATGTATCATCTGCAGATTGCGGTTGTTGTATTGCTCTATCAACTGAAATGGTAACACTCTCGTCCTCTATACTTAGGATCAATTTCTTACCGAACACGTCTATCATTGCTTTAGCCGTGTTTAAGAATGGTCTTCCTAATATGAGAGGAACTTGAGAATCTTCTTCCATGTCCAGAACAACAAAATCTACTGGAAATACTAAAGTACCAACTTTGACTAGCATGTTCTCCATTATCCCTCTAGGATATTTTATTGATCTATCAGCTAGTTGTATGCTTATTCTTGTTGGTTTCAATTCTCCAAGGTCTAGTTTAGCGTATAGTGAATACGGCATTAAATTTATACTAGCACCTAAGTCTGCCAATGCTTCTATTGAACTAAGACTACCCAGAAAACATGGAATTGTGAAACTTCCTGGATCAGATAATTTTTCTGGTATCTTATTCAACAGCACTGCTGAACAATTAGCATTCATAGTAACGGCCGAGAGTTCTTCCATTTTCTTTCTATTTGTGATTAGATCTTTCAAGAATTTAGCATATCTAGGCATTCCTGAAATCACATCAATGAAAGGAAGATTTACATTTATCTGTTTAAACATATCCAAGAATTTAGATTGCTCGGCTTCAAGTCTTTCTTTTTTCATTTTACTCGGGTAAGGAAGTGGTGGTTGGTATGGTTTAACATAAGGTTAGCCTTAACTTTGTTATCTTCATTAACCTTTTCAACTATCGGTTCTTTTTCCTTATCTTGTTCAGATTGTGGTTCTTGTGGAGTAGGAATAGCTTCATCAGAATTTTCAGGTATTTCAGGTGGTTTAAGTGTTGTACCACTTCTTGTGGTAATAGCTTTAGCTGTTTCATTCCGGGGGTTAGCATTTGTATCACTAGGTAGACTTCTCGGTTTTCTTTCACCTATTAACCTTGCTAGGTTACTTATTCTTGTTCCAAGTTTTGAATAGAAGCTTGTTGATTTCTAAATGCTTGAGCATTTTGTTCATTCGTTTGTTTCTGAGATGTGAAAAAATGCGTTTGAGTTTCAACTAGCTTCGTCATCATATCTTCTAAATTCGGATTTTTATCATCGGTTTGTGGTGGTTTGTTTTGAAAATTAGGTCTTTTCTGGTTGTAAGTATTGTTGGATACTTGTTGATTGCTAGGACCTTGTTGGTTGTTGTATGGAACATTTCGGTTATAATTCTGGTTTTGATTGTAAATTGGTCTTGGCTGTTGATAATTATTCTGATAATTATTTCCAGGCCTTTGGTTTAGATATGAAACATTCTCTCTTTGTTCCATTGTTAGTTCAATACTGAGACAATCTTTTGTCAAATGTGGTCCTCCACACTTGTAGTGACCCGAACTTTTCCATGTTTATATATATTAATTGAGATTGATGTTTACATGATTAAATGTTTCCAACATGTTAAGCAATCAAACTTGTTAAGACTTGATTAATTGAAATAGGTTTCATATAGACAATTGACCACCCAAGTTGACCGGTGATTCACGAACGTTAAAACTTGTAAAAAAAACTATATGATGACATATATATGGTTATATATATAGTTAACATGATATTATGATAAGTAAACATATCATTAATTATATTAACAATGAACTACATATGTAAAAACAAGACTACTAACTTAATGATTTTGAAACGAGACATATTTGTAACGTTTATCGTTGTAACGACATTTAATGTATATATATCATATTAAGAGATATTCGTACATCATAATATCATGATAATATAATAATTTAAAATCTCTTTTGTTATTATAAACATTGGGTTAACAACATTTAACAAGATCGTTAACCTAAAGGTTTCAAAACAACACTTACATGTAACGACTAACGATGACTTAACGACTCAGTTAAAATGTATATACATGTAGTGTTTTAATATGTATTTATACACTTTTGAAAGACTTCAATACACTTATCAAAATACTTCTACTTAACAAAAATGCTTACAATTACATTCTCGTTCAGTTTCATCAACAATTCTACTCGTATGCACCCGTATTCGTACTCGTACAATACACAGCTTTTAGATGTATGTACTATTGGTATATACACTCCAATGATCAGCTCTTAGCAGCCCATGTGAGTCACCTAACACATGTGGGAACCATCATTTGGCAACTAGCATGA
The DNA here is from genome assembly GCF_046630445.1 of Rutidosis leptorrhynchoides. Lineage (NCBI taxonomy): Eukaryota > Viridiplantae > Streptophyta > Magnoliopsida > Asterales > Asteraceae > Rutidosis > Rutidosis leptorrhynchoides. Next base: position 195,071,963 of record NC_092333.1, read on the forward strand.
AATATCTCATAAGATTACAAAAATATGAGTAATCATTCATGACTTATTTACATGAAAACAAAATTACATATCCTTTATATCTAATCCATACACCAACGACCAAAAACACCTACAAACACTTTCATTCTTCAATTTTCTTCATCTAATTGAACTCTCTCAAGTTCTATCTTCAAGTTCTAAGTGTTCTTCATAAATTCCAAAAGTTCTAGTTTCATAAAATCAAGAATACTTTCAAGTTTGCTAGCTCACTTCCAATCTTGTAAGGTGATCATCCAACCTCAAGAAATCTTTGTTTCTTACAGTAGGTTATCATTCTAATACAAGGTAATAATCATATTCAAACTTTGGTTCAATTTCTATAACTATAACAATCTTATTTCAAGTGATGATCTTACTTGAACTTGTTTTCGTGTCATGATTTTGCTTCAAGAACTTTGAGCCATCCAAGGATCCATTGAAGCTAGATCCATTTTTCTCTTTTCCAGTAGGTTCATCCAAGGAACTTAAGGTAGTAATGATGTTCATAACATCATTCGATTCATACATATAAAGCTATCTTATTCGAAGGTTTAAACTTGTAATCACTAGAACATAGTTTAGTTAATTCTAAACTTGTTCGCAAACAAAAGTTAATCCTTCTAACTTGACTTTTAAAATCAACTAAACACATGTTCTATATCTATATGATATGCTAACTTAATGATTTAAAACCTGGAAACACGAAAAACACCGTAAAACCGGATTTACGCCGTCGTAGTAACACCGCGGGCTGTTTTGGGTTAGTTAATTAAAAACTATGATAAACTTTGATTTAAAAGTTGTTATTCTGAGAAAATGATTTTTATTATGAACATGAAACTATATCCAAAAATTATGGTTAAACTCAAAGTGGAAGTATGTTTTCTAAAATGGTCATCTAGACGTCGTTCTTTCGACTGAAATGACTACCTTTACAAAAACGACTTGTAACTTATTTTTCCGACTAGAAACCTATACTTTTTTTGTTTAGATTCATAAAATAGAGTTCAATATGAAACCATAGCAATTTGATTCACTCAAAACGGATTTAAAATGAAGAAGTTATGGGTAAAACAAGATTGGATAATTTTTCTCATTTTAGCTACGTGAAAATTGGTAACAAATCTATTCCAACCATAACTTAATCAACTTGTATTATATATTATGAAATCTTGAGATACCATAGACACGTATACAATATTTCGACCTATCATGTCGACACATCTATATATATTTCGGAACAACCATAGACACTCTATATGTGAATGTTGGAGTTAGCTATACAGGGTTGAGGTTGATTCCAAAATATATATAGTTTGAGTTGTGATCAATACTGAGATACGTATACACTGGGTCGTGGATTGATTCAAGATAATATTTATCGATTTATTTCTGTACATCTAACTGTGGACAACTAGTTGTAGGTTACTAACGAGGACAGCTGACTTAATAAACTTAAAACATCAAAATATATTAAAAGTGTTGTAAATATATTTTGAACATACTTTGATATATATGTATATGTATATATTGTTATAGGTTCGTGAATCAACCAGTGGCCAAGTCTTACTTCCCGACGAAGTAAAAATCTGCGAAGGTGAGTTATAGTCCCACTTTTAAAATCTAATATTTTTGGGATGAGAATACATGCAGGTTTTATAAATGATTTACAAAATAGACACAAGTACGTGAAACTACATTCTATGGTTGAATTATCGAAATCGAATATGCCCCTTTTTATTAAGTCTGGTAATCTAAGAATTATGGAACAGACACCCTAATTGACGCGAATCCTAAAGATAGATCTATTGGGCCTAACAAACCCCATCCAAAGTACCGGATGCTTTAGTACTTCGAAATTTATATCATATCCGAAGGGTGTCCCGGAATGATGGGGATATTCTTATATATGCATCTTGTTATTGTCGGTTACCAGGTGTTCACCATATGAATGATTTTTATCTCTATGTATGGGATGTGTATTGAAATATGAAATCTTGTGGTCTATTGTTACGATTTGATATATATAGGTTAAACCTATAACTCACCAGCATTTTTGTTGACGTTTTAAGCATGTTTATTCTCAGGTGATTATTAAGAGCTTCCGCTGTCGCATACTTAAATAAGGACAAGATTTGGAGTCCATGCTTGTATGATATTGTGTAAAAACTGCATTCAAGAAACTTATTTTGTTGTAACATATTTGTATTGTAAACCATTATGTAATGGTCGTGTGTAAACAGGATATTTTAGATTATCATTATTTGATAATCTACGTAAAGCTTTTTAAACCTTTATTGATGAAATAAAGGTTATGGTTTGTTTAAAAATGAATGCAGTCTTTGAAAAACGTCTCATATAGAGGTCAAAACCTCGCAACGAAATCAATTAATATGGAACGTTTTAAATCAATAAGAACGGGACATTTCAACACTGCTCACAACTAATTTGTATTGAGTGGATATCTTTAGTCATATTTTCCATTCGTCTCTCGAAAGCATCTATCTTTGCAGAAATGGAATCTAAGTCATGGCTAGAATCGGCTCTAGCTGCTTTAGATGATCTAACGATATCTTTTTCTTGGTGCACTCATGTGAGTGGGAAGCAGTGTTATCAATAATTTTATAAGCATCAGTTTCGGTTTTCTTCATAATAGAACCACCAGCTGCTATATCGATGTCTTTTCTTGTAGTGATGTCGCATCCTTGGTAGAATATTTGTACTATTTGACAGGTGTCTAAACCATGTTGCGGACATCCTCTTTATAATTTTCCAAATCTTGTCCATGCCTCATATAGAGTTTCATTCGGTTTCTGTGTAAACGTAACAATTTCTCCTTGAAGTCTTACGGCTTTAGATGCCGGAAAGAATTGTTTAAGAAATTTTTCAACTAAAACGTCCCATGTATCAATCGCCACTTCAGGTAACGATTCTAACCAATCTTTGGCTTTTCCCTTTAAAGTCCAGGGAAATAACATGAGATATATCTGTTCATCCTCAACTTCTCTTATTTTAAATAGTGTGCAGATCCTATTAAAGGTACGAAGATGTTCGTTTGGATCTTCCTTCGGCGCACCACTAAATTGGCATTGATTAGTCACCATATGTAGAATTTTTCCTTTGATTTCATAATCTGGCGCATTAATGTCAGGATGAGTAATTGCGTGACCTTGGCCAGTGCGTTTAGCTCTCATTCGGTCTTCCATACTTAAAGGTTCCAGATTCTCCATAATTGAATTTGTTGAATCGGAATCACTAGAGGATTCTGATTTAATGGTTCGTTTCTCAACAATCTCTGTTTGAATGATTGGTGGTTCCGGAGGAAAAATTAATGGTTCAGGATCTATGAATTGTCCCTGAATATTCTCCGAATTCTCAATTGTGAGATCGGATTCAAAAAATGGATTATCGGAAATTTGACTTGGAGTACTTGGTTGACTGGATGACGATTCTAAAGAAAAATCAACGGCGGTAATATTTGCTAGATGTCTTGATCTAGTTACAGGTGGTGAACGTACAAAAGGTGGTGAACGTCTTGCTCGGTGCATTCACTGAATATCCTATTAGTTTTTAAAAGGAAAGAAAAATTATATAAGTTATCCAATTAATAGACTTTTCTGATTTTGCCCACGTTTCGAATAGCCAAAAGATGCAGTAGAGGGGCAGGATTCGTTTGGTCTCAATATAATTGAGTACTGTTTGGCTCCAATAACCCGGTCCACGTACAAATCCAACTATTACTACGAACCAGAAAATTTTGATGTCTATCAATTTAACCACTTAAAATAAATTTTCGTAATTTTAAGAAATTTAGATAAGAAGTAGAATAAAAATCTATGTCCTAAAACTAGAATGGCGAGAAATAAGAAAGAAAAAGAGCGCGTCGAAAAAGAAAAGGGTTGAAAAATAAAAGGCGTCGAAAAATAAGAAATAATAAAAAAAAATGACTTATAGAACTTAAAAACACTCGACTAACCCAACCTTATTACTATCACTAACTTAAAATTATAATCGCAAATTGAGATTACTAATTGGAGAGATAATTGATACATAGGTAAAAGGCGTCGAAAAATAAAAATAAGAAAGTAGCGCGTTGAAACTTAAAAAGGAACTAAAAACTAAAAACTAAAAATTGCGTCTAAAACTATTAAAGCTTACAAGTAAAAATATATCCCAAATGGCAATATCTTAAAAAGGTATTAAAACTTAAAAAGATGTCACAAAATTCTAAAGCACCTAAATCTTAGTCTAAAGAAAAGCACTTAAGGAATTTTACGGCAAAGCCTAAAAATCTAGAAGTAAAAATAACTATGGCAAAAACTATGTCTTAAAACTAAATATGAACGGAAAATACAAAAGTTATGCTAAGAACAAATAAAAAGGGACAAAATATAAAAATATACTAAAAGTTGTAAAAAGTACAATTTTTTATAAAAATATTATTTTTATATTATTTATTTTATAAAACTATTAATTTTATATTTTATTTAAACTAATTTAACTAAATAATACAAATAATAAAATAACTAAACTAATTAATATAATATAAATAACCAAATTAGGTTTAAAGTTAATAATAATAATAATTTCCCCGTATTAATTTCAATTAGGGTTTCTAGTCACGTGTGTCAGGGCGGCTCCGCGAGTCGCGGTTCCACGTGGCAAAAACCTCCGCGAGTCGCGGGGTTCGAAATTCCGGATGACAGGCTATTTCGGTTGACACGTTTCGATGTAATTATATTATTTTTTTAATTATATTTTTTGTTTTTAATTTAATTAAAATATTTATATAAATTTAATAAAACTTATATTTTAAAAACTAGGATAGAAATAAAAATATGTTTCAATTTTATAAATAAAAATCTTAAAACTAGATTTATATATAAATTTTTTTTTCGGTTATTGATTTTATGTTTTAAATAAAAACAAAATATTTAAATAAAACTTATATTTTTATAAAATAAAAAAAATAAAGAAACTTTATAAAACTTAAATATTTAACAAACTCTTAAAAATATTTATATTTTTGTTTTCTTTTTTTTTGTTTTCGAATATTTAAAACGTATTTTTACAAAAGCGTATTTTTTATAAAAGTAAACAAAATTATTTTTTTTTATATATTTATTAGCGTTGCGCTTCCGGCTTTTAAGCTAGATTGTTCCCCGGCAGCGGCGCCAAAAATACTTGATGTTAAAGCTAAGGGGTATAAAATACTATTAAATTTTACAAGGAAATACTATTAAATACGATACAATTTTACACAAGATATTTATTTATTTATAGAATGGATATACTTAAACCTTGCTACAACACTTATAGGCAGTGTACCTAATCGTACAGTAGTGTAGTTTTTAGTAAGTCCGGTTCGTTCCACAGGGAAAATCTTTAAACAAAGCTTAACGCTATATTAGTTTTATTTTATAAAAATATAAATATATATATAAGTAATATTATTATTATAAAGGGGGTTTTTTACCGTTTAATGACCGGTTTGTCGATTTTAAAACTTTAGTCGCAGTTAAAACCAAAATTAAAAATAAATACAAGACTTAATGTAAAGTAAATAACGATAATGAAATTGTGATAAATAAAAGTGCGATAAAATAAACTTGCGATAATTAAAAAGTAGATAATTAAAAGTGAAATTAAATACAATAACAATAAATAAAAGTGCGATAATTAGAAGTGCAATTAAATATAAAATAAAGGAAATTAAATATGAAATAAAAGAATTATGCTTATTTAAACTTCCGTAATCATGATGTTTGACGTGTTGATTTTAGTTTTATGCCCATGGGTTAATTGTCCTTTGTCCTGGATTATTTAATATGTCCGTCTGGTTTTTGTCCATAACAGTCCATCAGTCATAAATATAAAGTGCGAGTATCCTCGTCAAATTATCCTTATACCCGAAGTTAAATATTCCAACTAATTGGGGAATTAAACTGTAACAAGATTTTAATACTTTTATTAATAATTACACCAGGTTATTGACTGCGTGTAACCCAAGGTTTTAATACTTTGTTAACAATTATGCCAAGTGTCCTTGTACATAATTTCACCCCTGTTTTAATAATTCTAGTGGCTATTAATCCATTCCCGTGTCCGGTTAATTGAACGATTATTCGTACATATAAATACCCTGCCCATCGTATCCGATCGAGTGTATATGGTTATTTATAGGGACGTCCAATTGTAAATCTTTATATTAAAATTAACAAACTATCATTTAGTTAAACAAATATAAAGCCCATTAATAGCCCATAGTCTAATTTCCACAAGTGTCGTTCTTTTGTCCAAACCCCAATTATGGTACAAAGCCTAATTACCCAATTTTAGTAATTAGTCCAACATCATGATTACTTCGTTTTAAATAAGCATAATAATAACTTAGCTACGAGACATTAAATTAAAAAGGTTGAACATAACTTACAATGATTAAAAATAGCGTAGCGTTACACGGACAGAATTTCGGCTTACACCCTTACAACATTCGCTAACATACCCTTATTATTAGGATTAAAATTAAAATTAAAATTAAAATTAAAATATAAAATATAAATATAAATATTACGTATACATATATAGAGAGAGATTGATTTTTATGATATTAAAACTCGTCGAACTGTGTTGGCTTTTATAGGGAATTGAGTCCAGGGGAACTCCGCGACTCGCGACATTTTCCTTCTTCAAACTCCGCAACTCGCGGAGTTTGATTTTACAGCTCACCCAGCTTTGGCTCTTTGTTTGCCGACGGATTTTTTAATATAAATATAATATATAAATAATTTTAAGAATTATTTAAATATTATATTATATTTATGTGCATAGTTGACTCGTAATTTTTAGTCCGTTGCGTCGAGCGTTGAGAGTTGACTCATGTCCCGGTTCCGGATTTTCGAACGTCCTTGCGTACAATTTAATATCTTGTACTTTGCGTTTTGAATCTTGTACTCTTGTAATTTCAAGACGTTTCTTATCAATAATTGGAACCTCTTTGATTGTATTTTGTACTTTTGAGCTTTTTGGTCGTTTGCATCTTCAATTCGTCGAATCTGTCTTTTGTCTTCACCTTTTATTATTTAAACGAATATTACTTGTAAATAGAACAATTGCAACTAAAAGCTTGTCTTTCTTGAGGAATAATGCTATGAAATATATGTTCGTTTTTAGCATTATTAATTTACAAAATTTTTAATATGTTTTAATGTTTATTAAGTCAGCTGTCCTCGTTAGTAACCTACAACTAGTTGTCCACAATTAGATATACAGAAATAAATTGATATATATATTATCTTGAATCAATCCACGACCCAGTGTATGCACGTCTCAGGCTAGATCACAACTCAAAGTATATATATTTTTGGAATCAACCTCAACCCTGTATAGCTAACTCCAACATTACTGCATATAGAGTGTCTATGGTTGTTCCAAATAATATATATACATGGGTCGATATGATATGTCAAAACATTTGCATCCGTGTCTATAGTATCCCAAGATTACATAATATATTAGAATACATGTATAATACAATATGAGTTAGCTAGGATATAATTAATATAGATTTGTTACAATATTTTCCGTAGCTACAACAATCAAAAAATATCCAATCTTGTTTTACCCATAACTTCTTCGTTTTAAATCCGTTTTGAGTGAATCAAATTGCTATGGTTTCATATTGAACTCTATTTTATGAATTTAAATAGAAAAAGTAAATGTTTATAGTCGGAAATATAAGTTATAAGTCGTTTTTGTAAGAGGTAGTCATTTCAGTCGAAAGAACGACGTCTTGATGACCATTTTGAAAAACATACTTCCACTTTGAGTTTAACCATGATTTTAGGATATAATTTCATGTTCATAAGAAAAATCATTTTCCCAGAAGAACAACTTTTAAATCAAAGTTTATCATAGTTTTTAATCATCAAACCCAAAACAGCCCGCGGTGTTACTACGACGACGTATGTCCGGTTTTATGGTGTTTTTCGTGTTTTCAGGTTTTAAATCATTAAGTTAGCATATCATATAGATATAGGACATGTGTTTAGTTGATTTTAAAAGTCAAGTTAGAAAGATTAACTTTTTTTTGCGAACAAGTTTAGAATTAACTAAACTATGTTCTAGTGATTTCAAGTTTAAACCTTCGAATAAGATAGCTTTATATGTATGAATCGAATGATGTTATGAACATCATTACTACCTCAAGTTTTGTGGATAAACCTACTAGAAAAGAGACAAATGGATCTAACTTCAAAGGATCCTTGGATGGCTTGAAAGTTCTTGAAGCAGAATCATGACACGAAAACAAGTTCAAGTAAGATTTCCACTCGAAATAAGATTGTTATAGTTATAGAAATTGAATCAAAGTTTTAATATGAGTATTACCTTGTATTAGAAAGATATCTTACTGTAAATAAGAAAGATTTCTTGAGGTTGGATGATCACTTTACAAGATTGGAAGTAAGCTAGCAAACTTGGAAGTATTCTTGATTTTATGAAACTAGAACTTATAGAATTTATGAAGAACACTTAGAACTTGAAGATAGAACTTGAGAGAGATCAATTAGATGAATAAAATTGAAGAATGAAAGTTTTTGTAGGTGTTTTTAGTCGTTGGTATATGGATTAGATATAAAGGATGTGTAATTTTATTTACATGTAAATAAGTCGTGAATGATTACTAATATTTTTGTAATTTTATGAGATATTTCATGCTAGTTGCCAAATGATGGTTCATAAATGTATTAGGTGACTCACATGGGCTGCTAAGAGCTGATCATTGGAGTGTATATACCAATAGTACATACATCTAAAAGCTGTGTATTGTACAAGTACGAAAACGGGTGCATACGAGTAGAATTGTTGATGAAACTGAACGAGGATGTATTTGTAAGCATTTTTGTTAAGTAGAAGTATTTTGATAAGTGTCTTGAAGTCTTTCAAAAGTGTATAAATACATATTAAAACACTACATGTAAATACATTTTAACTGAGTCGTTAAGTCATCGTTAGTCATTACATGTATATGTTGTTTTGAAACCTTTAGGTTAACGGTCTTGTTAAATGTTGTTAACCCATTGTTTATTATATCTAAAGAGATGTTAAATTGCTTCATTATCATGATATTATGATATATAATATATCTTAGTATGATATATATATACAGTTAAATGTCGTTACAACGATAATCGTTACATATATGTCTCGTTTTGAAATCATTAAGTTAGTAGTCTTATTTTTATATATGTAGTTCATTGTTAATACACTTAATGATATATTTACTTATCATTTAACATAATTAACCAAGTGTATCAATATCTTAATATGATTCATATGTACTTAGTAAGACGTTGTTATAACGATAATCGTTATATATATCGTTTTCGTGTTTCTTAATTCAATAGTCTCATTTTTATGTATATAACTCATTGTTAAAATACCTAATGAGATACATACTTATCATAATATCATGTTAACTATATGTATAACCATATATATGTCATCATATAGTTTTTACAAGTTTTTAACGTTCGTGAATCACCGATCAACTTGGGTGGTCAATTGTCTATATGAAACCTATTTCAATTAATCAAGTCTTAACAAGTTTGATTGCTTAACATGTTGGAAACATTTAATCATGCAAATATAGTTTTCATTTAATATATAATCATGGAAAAGTTCGGGTCACTACAGAGCACACTTTTGAGGGCTCAACCATGAAAGGACCCGTTCATATACATTATAAACGATTCACAATAGTTGATTACATTGCGAGGTATTTGACCTCTATATGATACATTTTACAAACATTGCATTCGTTTTTAAAAGACAATCTTTCTTTACATCGAAAATTGACAGGCATGCATACCATTTCATAATATCCACTATCCAACTATAAATTGATTTAATAATAATTTTTGATGAACTCAATGACTCGAATGCAACGTTCTTCGAAATATGCTATGAAAGACTCCAAGTAATATCTTTAAAATGAGCAAATGCACAGCGGAAGATTTCTTTAACACCTGAGAATAAACATGCTTTAAAGTGTCAACCAAAAGGTTGGTGAGTTCATTAGTTTATCATAATCATTTATTTCCATCATTTTAATAAACCACAAGAATTTCATTTCCAGTTCTCGTAAATATACGTCCCATGCATAGAGACAAAAATAATCATTCATATGGTGAACACCTGGTAACCGACATTAACAATATGCATATAAGAATATCCCCTATCATTCCGGGATCCTCCTTCGGACATGATATAAATTTCGAAGTACTAAAGCATCCGGTACTTTGGATGGGGTTTGTTAGGCCCAATAGATCTATCTTTAGGATTCGAGTCAATTAAGGTGTCTGTTCCCTAATTCTTAGATTACCAGACTTTAATAAAAAGGGGCATATTCGATTTCGATAATTCAACCATAGAATGTAGTTTCAATTACTTGTGTCTATTTCGTCAAACATTTATAAAAGCGCATGTATTCTCAGTCCCAAAAATATAAAGGGTAAAAAGGCAAATGAAACTCACCATACTGTATTTCGTAGTAAAAATACATATAATGTCATTGAACAAGTGCAAGGTTGGCCTCGGATTCACGAACCTATATTAATTATATATATTTATATGTTGGTCAATATTTGTATAGCAATTTAGGTCAGGTCATAGTGTAATCCTATCCTATAGCTCGAGTCTGACTCTACAGTATAGTAACATGTTATATTACTCATGCTCAATTAAGATTCTAGTAAAAGGTGACGTGTGAAATAACATAACACAAATGGTTTCATAATCATAAAATAGTATTTTAGGTTTTTTTTTTTTTTTTTTAGAGAAAATCAACACAAAAAGTTAACTGAAAAGTTAACAGGAAAAGTCAAAGTTCAAAGTCAAAAGTCAAAGGTTAAAGTCAAAAGTCAAAGGTCAAAGTAAAAATGAGGTCGCATGCAAATATATAATAACTTATACAAAAATGATTTTCGGTCAAACATGACTAAACGGGCCACTTCAGCTATTTTTAGAAAAATTATCGGAACTCCGATTGATAAACGGCCAAAGATAAAAGTTACACATTACCAAAAAGATTAAGCATAAATATTACAGAAGTAAACTAAACCTAGACAACTCGTAGTTGCCAACGCATTTTCGGCGTTTCAAAGTTAATTTTTCAGCTTTAATAAATTTACAAAAGTGACCGAGTAGCCTACTTTGGAGATTTTTAGAAAATTCCTCAAAACTCGTATTGACAAACGGTCAAAGCCTGCAAATTCTCGTTACCACAAAGATATAACATGATTTTTGACAAGAGTAAACAAATATCAGGCCAACCATGACAACTGATACAAAATTGACATTTTTAAATAAAAAAGTTTCAGCTCTTTTTAGAATTTTAAAATGTGACCAAACCGTCAACTTTGATGATTTTTAGAAAAATCGTCGAGACTCGAATTGACAAACGGCCAGAGTCTTTTGTTAAACCTTACAGCAAAGAATTCAGTGGTATTTTTTTTTATATATGAAACAACGCAGATCAGCGAGAATTTCAGTTCCCGTTTTGACATTTCATCAAAATTTGCAAAACTTCTTTTGTCCATAACTTGACAACCGTTCAACGAAACGAGACGTGCTTAATATGAAAATTCATCTACTCGATGAGTAGAATCCAAATAAATACTTTTTATAACCCAAAAAATTAGTTCACTAATTATCATCAGCAATTTTAATTACGAAATTAATTATGCAATTTGTTTATTTCATAACTTTCTAACCGTTACTTGGATTCAAGTGATTCTTAAACCAAAATTCAACTATTTTTCGCTAGCTTTCCAATGATATGCATATCTTATATCTTATCTCAATCGTATATGTAACTAATTCAGGAATCAACATAACCTATCTAATGGCAATATCAAAAGTACAAGCATGCATAATCCTATATACTCGAGCACTAGTCAGGGATACACTATTAGTATGTAAAAATTAAATTATGAGTACTCACATATCAATATTGAGATTCAATATTGCAGGAAAGGTACGTAAACGCAACGGAGATGATAAACACTATATTGACCTCACGAGCATACCCATGAACCATACTCAATCACCTCCATAGCTATAACCCATAATTTCCTTAATCCTATCCCACTCGAAAAAACAACTTCGAAATCACTCGGACAGCACTCCGTCATAATATTTTATGTATACTAATAATATCTTGAGATAATACGGAGTAAATATATATATGTAAATCGATTGAGAGAGTTTAGAGAAAACTATTTTCAAGTTTCTATGAAATAATGAAACCTATTGAATTCTATTTATAATAGATTTTATTAAAGTGAATTATTAAAGTATGAATTATTAAAGTGAATTATTAAAGTATGAATTATTAAAGTGAATTATTAAAGTATGAATTATTAAAGTGAATTATTAAAGTATTAATTATTAAAGTGAATTATTAAAGTATGAATTATTAAAGTTAAAGTAAAGTAAAAATAAAGTAAAGGTAAAGTTTAAGTATAGTAAAAGTATAAAACTATGTACGTATAATACGCGTATAAATATATATAATATTAATTTAAATCGTTATATATATTTAATAAAATAAAATATAAATATCGTTATCTTTATCATACTAGTTAAGTAATGAGTTGTCAAAAGTGGTTCTAGATATTTATAAAAGTTATATACGTTTTAATAATAAAGTTCTTTTTAAACTGAAAACGTTTTTGTACGTTTGAAACTAAATAGATCAATCGAGTCTTTATGAGATTAAATCTTCCACTATCCTTTGTCTAGTTCTCAATGATTGACAATTTGTTCATATTTATAAATCACTTTACCATTTTCCGAATATTGTTAAAATGAAAAGATTTCTCAAATCAACGTGGGCCTTTCAACAGAGACTTGTAATCATAATTTAATATATCTGATAATTCAATCATTTGATCTTATCTTCTAATTCCATTGATAAACATTTTAAAACAGATACAATCATATAAAGTATTTAATCTAATATTTTGTTTACGTTTCAAGTTATAATAAATATACACATATACATATATAATCATATTCGTTTAATAGTTCGTGAATCGTTGGAACTTGGTCGAGGTTGAATGAATGTATGAACATAGTTTAAAATTCTTGAAATTTAACTTAACAAATATTGCTTATCGTGTCGGAATCATATAAAGATTAAAGTTTAAATTTGGTTGGAAATTTCTGGGTTGTCACAGTACCTACCCGTTAAAGAAATTTCGTCCCGAAATTTGAGTGGAAAGGTCTTTAATGATAATAAGTATGTTTTCATGATGCATACGGGTTGAAAATTAGAGTTTTATCATCAGCGAATAATTTGGATAAACAATCCATTTATATGAAGAGTACGAATGAAGCTAACATAGAAGAGTGAAATGAGTAAGTGTAGATTCATCTTATCATTTGACGTAGATATGATTGATTCCCAGATTTTAAGGGATTTGAAGAAAATCTTCTTAATAAGATTTGACTCTCCGGTAATCAAGGGAATTAGGATCCGCTTTAAATGCGATCATCCATTTTAACTGTTCTGTCAGAGATTTTCTTATAAATTCACCTCCTTCGTTTCCTTACAACTCACACCATCTGTTGATGCGTTTTATGCAAGTCCCTACACATCTACCCACGTTCATTGCAGGTACAACAGTTTACATGCCACCATGATTGCTCGTTATTATCCTATCCGTGTTTGTATGTGGTTACAGGAACTGCAGGAACGAGATTTAGATGTTTGACTATGTTAGACTTAGTCAGACGTACGAGTGAAGTTTCACTAGTACGGCTGACAGGCTCATACGCATGGTTGATGCTGAGCTAAGTCACAATTACAACCTAAATGATAAGACACGAGTGAGTGATCACCCGTACGGTTGATGAAGCCAACTCGTACGTGTGATGAATGAATCGTATGGGTGTGTCAACAGCAGGGGTATATAAAGTCTTATGTTCTTCATTTTAGGTTAAGCCTCTCATTTGTTACACACACTTTGACCTAGTGAGCTCCTTCGATTCTCTCTCAGTCCAAATCACCCAGGTGGTGAATAATAGCTCTAGGTGTTGATCTAATCACACTTGATTTAGTTGTGGTTTGACTAAATTAATCAAAAAAAAACTTAACCTATTCACTAGAGGGTTTGATTCACTTATTCTGCAATTGTGTGAGTTAAATCTGTTGATTTCTAAGTTCCTAGTCATGTTTCATCACCTTCTATTCTTTTCCCCTCAACTCATATTTTAAAGTATTCATCAATATGCTCCATCCAGTTCTGATTCTCGATATACTTCTAACTTTCATATCGGTCATTCTTCTTTTTTTCATCTACCGCCGGAAGAATCTATTTACTTCTACTATACTCTTGGGTTTATAGTGTTCCTAGTTCTCCCGTATCATTATATTGCTATATGCATCGATATATATGGTTTATAATTTCTGGTTTGTCGTTGGGCCTTATATGTTCCCTTATATTTCAAAGTCTCTGCTTCTGTCTTCTATAATCATTATCATTCACAGTTAATGCTCTCTTTTATTTGCTGCAATTTATACCCCAATTTCTATTTCGGAGTTTTGTCCTTTCGTTTCTTCTTCTTGCGATTAAGCACCACTTGTAATGGTCCAGAATTCACAAATATGAATTTCGAAATGAACATTGTTAATGTTCTAGGAAGGAAATTGTGATGGCACGATCTTGACTTGTCAAATTACTAAAATACCTTGGAAAAGGCCGAATCGTCAAGAAATATTTTCTTGATATTTTAGAGGTTAAATAGAATACAAGAGTCGTATAACATGGTACATGATGATGTTATGATCTGTGAATCATCACGTTCCATTTAGAAACTCAACATGACTTACTGTAATATAATCACATTGATCAAGTGTCATTATATTATACTAATTCATACTTCAGTTCCCAACACTACTTCAAAATATTCCTATTTTAAACTTGAATGTTTCAGAATTTAGAAACTAAAATAGTTTCTTTTATGATGTAATACAGATAGCGCGAAGAGGTAAATGATTTCAAATAAGAAAAATTAAGAAAATATCTTCAGAAATATGGAGGATATTTATAATGAAAGATATGATGATATTTTAGAATTTTTAATATCAGAGGATGATGAAGAATATTGTCCGCAGGGGTTTAGAGTCAGGAGCAAGGTATTCGTTAATGACTTCAGCAGATACTGAATTATTTGGATCCTTTGAAGTCAGGTTCAGTCTTTGTAATTTGTCCACAGCCTCCTTCCTACTTTGCTCAATCCGTTTTCCAGTTCCAAGACTTCTCTTTTTCTGCGCTTTGCCAGCACACCTATTCATTATCATCAAACTTTTACTGTTAAGGTCGTTTATAGTTTTTTTGCTGCTTCATCAGTATTTTTCCATTTTCGGAGAACCAATTCGTAGTTCGAAGTATTTTTCAGAATCTTCACATTCAAATTAAGTCCAGAAGATATACGTTATATATACACATATAACTGTTGGTGTAGACATGCTGTGAGATTTCAAAATACTGATTGCTAATTCCCAATGATTCGTATGGAAATTCTCATTACAAGATGCGAATGAGTAAATGATGGGGTTTCAATGAATAATTATAATGACTTTTTGAAGAGGCTAAAGTCAAAGGGTAATGAAGTTGTTGATACATCTGTTAATAATGTAGTGGAATGTAAAAGGTTCCCTGATAACGATGGTGTATATCTCAAGGTTATAATAAGGTTAGTCTGACTGAAAAGTCAAAGTTGACTTGCTGGAGCTGTGACAAAACTGGCTACTTTGAATAGGAGTCGCAAAGTTATTTTTGCTAATAAATGCTAAAGAATCTGACGCGGATACGTTGTTTAAACTTTTACTTTGGTTTCAAGAGTTTTTCGGGTACATAACTGTGGGTAACATGTGGTTGGATCATCATCTCGATTGCTCATCATTCGAAGTGTCTTCAGAAATTTTCGAAGGGTTTGAACACAGATTGTAATCGTTAACATACATTTGATGTTCTAACACAGTTTTAAAGTCAAAATATAGCTTGTGAAAGATGTAAGGATCTAAGAGTGATGATTTTGGTCATATCTCAAGTTGAATTTTGAGATTTTAAAATCAGAATATGTAATTAAATTTTGAATGAGTATGGTTGTTTTGATTACTATAAAAGAATGTATATTGTTGTGAAAGTAGGGAGTATAATGGATGATTTGCTGAATCAGATTCGAAGAATGTAATATATTAATTGTGAATTTATATATCTCTCGGGTATTACCTACCCGTTAAAAAAAATTTCACAATTAATATTTTGTACAAAAGAATTTTATTACAGTCTTTATGAAAATATATATATGTATATTTTCTTCAGATGTAACATAGATTTAATGAGTTAATGTTAAATTAAACTCATTTGATTTACGGTTGAAACTAGAATTGAATAATCCCTAAAGGCTTTAAAAAGTACATAACTTTTACGCAGTATTTCTTTAATGACTTTGAAATTATGAATCAATACTTCGTTATTTGTTGATGTATGATGTTCGGTTCGTGGAATTCTTGTGAATTTCGCAAAGTACGAATGATGTTATCTGAAAAGTTTTGGGTACATCGATGATGAAAGTGTAAAATCAAATATATACTTGATTTATTATGAATTGGAATTTGTTGAATTGCGACAGAGATTGTAGTTAACGCTGGTTAAGTTGCGGCCGAAGGACGTACATTATTGCATATTTGTAATATGAATTAACCGAGAAGTTAAGATTCACACACAATAGCTTAGCACGGAAAGATTTATTTTTATTTCAAAATATATAAAATATACATATAATTTCTTCAAAGGGAATGAGTTAATTCTTCATAACTCGTTGATACAATATACGGGTTATTGATTAGTAATGATGTCCATAGTGATTCTTGAGCTGATGGAGTTTGTGATGTTATAGGGGTTGTTGATTCTGATGTTGACTGTACTGATGATGCTGGTGACGCTGACGGTACTGTTGATGCTGTTGGTAAAACAAGTTTAGCTTGTTAATCACACACCATTTTTGTCAGGGTTTCTACTCTTCCTTCTATCATTTTGGTTCGCTTAACTGATTTATGGTTAGGGCTAGATTAGATAATCTCTAAGACTTTAGAGGTTACATAATCTGCGCGGAATGTTTCTCCAATGAAATTATGAATTAATACTTCGTCGGTTATTGTTGTTGGTATTCCTTGGTATCTACAGGGCGTATGACATTGGTGCTCGTGGGACAGAGTGTAAAGTTGAGGTTTACGACGTGATTGTGGTTGGGGTGGTAATGGTACTATTGGCGTTGATGATGGTGTTACTGGTTATGCTACTGATGCTGCTGCTGGTGTTTGTAATCTCTGCACCATATTCTCCAAAGCCACTACCCGAGCGCGAAGCTCGTTGACTTCTTCTATTACACCGGGGTGATTGTCGGTTCGGACGAGCGGATAAATAAAATCTAAAATTTGATGTAATATATAATCGTGACGAGATACTCTGGAAATGAGCGAGAAAATGGTGTTTCGAACAGGTTCGCCGGTAAGTGCTTCAGGTTCTTCATCAAGAGGGCAATGTGGTGGATGGAAGGGATCACCTTCTTCTTGTCTCCAATGATTGAGGACGTTACGAACCCATCCCCAATTCATCCAGAATAGGTGATGACTGATTGGTTGATCTATTCCGGTCACACTGCTTTTGGAGCTGGAGTGGGATTCCATTTCAAAATTCGAGGAACTTGAATTAATGATGAATTCCATTTCGTACGATTGAATAAGGATTTTTATTTTTTTTTCGATATGAAATGATTTTCGGTTATCGGATGGTATTCTAATTACATAGAGTATCCATATATATAGAACAAAAGATTTCGTAAATTACGGAGGAATTTACGGGATATATCAGGCAACGTTTACAGTAATAGATACGATAAGATATGATTTAGCAGATTCGCTAAGATATGAATTTTTTGTCTATACACTATTAATGCAATCAATGCAGCAAGACGTGTCTTAGACTAAAAATGATAAGCAGGTAATTTCCTGAGGATGATAAGTAGTTAATTTTTGACACAAAATGATAAGCAAAACTATTGACGTGCAGACACGGTCGAAGTCCAGACTCACTAATGCATCCTATCGACTTATCTGTTAGACACACTAATGCAGACCTGGTTCGCTAAGACCACCGCTCTGATACCAACTGAAAGGACCCGTTCATATACATTATAAACGATTCACAATAGTTGATTACATTGCGAGGTATTTGACCTCTATATGATACATTTTACAAACATTGCATTCGTTTTTAAAAGACAATCTTTCTTTACATCGAAAATTGACAGGCATGCATACCATTTCATAATATCCACTATCCAACTATAAATTGATTTAATAATAATCTTTGATGAACTCAATGACTCGAATGTCACGTTCTTCGAAATATGCTATGAAAGACTCCAAGTAATATCTTTAAAATGAGCAAATGCACAGCGGAAGATTTCTTTAACACCTGAGAATAAACATGCTTTAAAGTGTCAATCAAAAGGTTGGTGAGTTCATTAGTTTATCATAATCATTTATTTCCATCATTTTAATAAACCACAAGAATTTCATTTCCAGTTCTCATAAATATACGTCCCATGCATAGAGACAAAAATAATCATTCATATGGTGAACACCTGGTAACCGACATTAACAATATGCATATAAGAATATCC
This sequence comes from Rutidosis leptorrhynchoides, assembly GCF_046630445.1. Lineage (NCBI taxonomy): Eukaryota > Viridiplantae > Streptophyta > Magnoliopsida > Asterales > Asteraceae > Rutidosis > Rutidosis leptorrhynchoides. Next base: position 195,090,740 of record NC_092333.1, read on the forward strand.
CCTATCATTCCAGGATCCTCCTTCGGACATGATATAAATTTCGAAGTACTAAAGCATCCGGTACTTTGGATGGGGTTTGTTAGGCCCAATAGATCTATCTTTAGGATTCGCGTCAATTAGGGTGTCTGTTCCCTAATTCTTAGATTACCAGACTTTAATAAAAAGGGGCATATTCGATTTCGATAATTCAACCATAGAATGTAGTTTCAATTACTTGTGTCTATTTCGTCAAACATTTATAAAAGCGCATGTATTCTCAGTCCCAAAAATATAAAGGGTAAAAAGGCAAATGAAACTCACCATACTGTATTTCGTAGTAGAAATACATATAATGTCATTGAACAAGTGCAAGGTTGGCCTCGGATTCACGAACCTATATTAATTATATATATTTATATGTTGGTCAATATTTGTATAGCAATTTAGGTCAGGTCATAGTGTAATCCTATCCTATAGCTCGAGTCTGACTCTACAGTATAGTAACATGTTATATTACTCATGCTCAATTAAGATTCTAGTAAAAGGTGACGTGTGAAACAACGTAACACAAATGGTTTCATAATCATAAAATAGTATTTTAGGTTTTTTTTTTTTTTAGAGAAAATCAACACAAAAAGTTAACTGAAAAGTTAACAGGAAAAGTCAAAGTTCAAAGTCAAAAGTCAAAGGTTAAAGTCAAAAGTCAAAGGTCAAAGTAAAAATGAGGTCGCATGCAAATATATAATAACTTATACAAAAATGATTTTCGGTCAAACATGACTAAACGGGCCACTTCAGCTATTTTTAGAAAAATTATCGGAACTCCGATTGATAAACGGCCAAAGATAAAAGTTACACATTACCAAAAAGATTAAGCATAAATATTACAGAAGTAAACTAAACCTAGACAACTCGTAGTTGCCAACGCGTTTTCGGCGTTTCAAAGTTAATTTTTCAGCTTTAATAAATTTACAAAAGTGACCGAGTAGCCTACTTTGGAGATTTTTAGAAAATTCCTCAAAACTCGTATTGACAAACGGTCAAAGCCTGCAAATTCTCGTTACCACAAAGATATAACATGATTTTTGACAAGAGTAAACACATATCAGGCCGACCATGACAACTGATACAAAACTGACATTTTTAAATAAAAAAGTTTCAGCTCTTTTTAGAATTTTAAAATGTGACCAAACCGTCAACTTTGATGATTTTTAGAAAAATCGTCGAGACTCGAATTGACAAACGGCCAGAGTCTTTTGTTAGACCTTACAGCAAAGAATTCAGTGGTATTTTTTTTTATATATGAAACAACGCAGATCAGCGAGAATTTCAGTTCCCGTTTTGACATTTCATCAAAATTTGCAAAACTTCTTTTGTCCATAACTTGACAACCGTTCAACGAAACGAGACGTGCTTTATATGAAAATTTATCTACTCGACGAGTAGAATCCAAATAACTACTTTTTATAACCCAAAAAATTAGTTCACTAATTTTCATCAGCAATTTTAATTACGAAATTAATTATGCAATTTGTTTATTTCATAACTTTCTAACCGTTACTTGGATTCAAGTGATTCTTAAACCAAAATTCAACTATTTTTCGCTAGCTTTCCAATGATATGTATATCTTATACCTTATCTCAATCGTATATGTAACTAATTCAGGAATCAACATAACCTATCTAATGGCAATATCAAAAGTACAAGCATGCATAATCCTATATACTCGAGCACTAGTCAGGGATACACTATTAGTATGTAAAAATTAAATTATGAGTACTCACATATCAATATTGAGATTCAATATTGCAGGAAAGGTACGTAAACGCAACGGAGATGATAAACACTATATTGACCTCACGAGCATACCCATGAACCATACTCAATCACCTCCATAGCTATAACCCATAATTTTCTTAATCTTATCCCACTCGAAAAAACAACTTCGAAATCACTCGGACAGCACTCCGTCGTAATATTTTATGTATACTAATAATATCTTGAGATAATACGGAGTAAATATATATATGTAAATCGATTGAGAGAGTTTAGAGAAAACTATTTTCAAGTTTCTATGAAATAATGAAACCTATTGAATTCTATTTATAATAGATTTTATTAAAGTGAATTATTAAAGTATGAATTATTAAAGAGAATTATTAAAGTATGAATTATTAAAGTGAATTATTAAAGTATGAATTATTAAAGTGAATTATTAAAGTATTAATTATTAAAGTGAATTATTAAAGTATGAATTATTAAAGTTAAAGTAAAGTAAAAATAAAGTAAAGGTAAAGTTTAAGTATAGTAAAAGTATAAAACTATGTACGTATAATATGTGACAACCCGGAAATTTCCAACCAAATTTAAACTTTAATCTTTATATGTTTCCGACACGATAAGCAATATTTGTTAAGTTAAATTTCAAGAATTTTAAACTATGTTCATACATTCATTCAACCTCGACCAAGTTCCAACAATTCACGAACCATTAAACAAATATGATTATATATGTATACGTGTATATATATTATAACTTGAAACGTAAACAAAATATTAGATTAAATACTTTATATGATTGTATCTATTTCAAAATGTTTATTAATGGAATTAGAAGATAAGATCAAATAATTGAATTATCAGATATATTGAATTATGATTACAAGTCTCTGTTGAAAGGCCCACGTTGATTTGAGAAATCTTTTCATTTTAACAATATTCGGAAAATGATAAAGTGATTTATAAATAAGAACAAATTGTCATTCATTGAGAACTAGACAAAGGATAGTGGAAGATTAAATCTCATAACGACTCGATTGATCTATTTAGTTGCAAACGTACAAAAACATTTTCAGTTTAAAAAGAACTTTATTATTAAAACGTATATAACTTTTATAAATATCTAGAACCACTTTTGACAACTCATTACTTAACTAGTATGATAAAGATAACGATATTTATATTTTATTTTATTAAATATATATAACGATTTAAATTAATATTATATATATTTATACGCGTATTATACGTACATAGTTTTATACTTTTACTATACTTAAACTTTACCCTTACTTTATTTTTACTTTACTTTAACTTTAATAATTCACTTTAATAATTCATACTTTAATAATTTACTTTAATAATTCGTACTTAAATAATTCACTTTAATAATTCATACTTTAATAATTCACTTTAATAATTCATACTTTAATAATTCACTTTAATAATTCATACTTTAATAATTCACTTTAATAATTCAAAAATCTATTATAAATAGAATTCAATAGGTTTCATTATTTCATAGAAACTTGAAAATATTTTTCTCTAAACTCTCTCAATCGATTTACATATATATATTTACTCCGTATTATTTAAAGATATTATTAGTATACATAAAATATTACGACGGAGTGCTGTCCGAGTGATTTCGAAATTGTTTTTCGAGTTGGATAGGATTAAGGAAATTATGGGTTATAGCTATGGAGGTGATTGAATATGGTTCAAGGGTATGCTCGTGAGGTCAATATAGTGTTTATCATTTCCGTTGCGTCTACGTACCTTTCCTGCAATATTGAATCTCGATATTGATACGTGAGTACTCATAATTTAACTTTTACATACTAATAGTGTATCCCTGACTAGTGCTCGAGTATCTAGGATTATGCATGCTTGTACTTTTGATATTGCCCTTAGACAGGTTAGGTTGAATCTTGAATTAGTTACACTTGCAGTTGAGATAAGGTATAAGATATGCATGTCCTTGGAAAGCTAGCGAAAAATTAAGAACTTTTTCTTTGGATATCGAATGGTTTCGATGAACGGATTAGAAGTTATAATCAATTGAATTTTCGATATTTTTATTAAAAATGATTATTATTATCGTCGTTTTTATCGTCGTTCTAGTTTTATCTTATTATTATCATTATTATTATCTTTATCAATAAAAGGGATTTATCATTAAAAATTGTTATTTTTATTTATTTATTACTATCGTTATTATCGTTAAAGTTATTATTAGTATTATTATTATTATTATCATTATTAATATATATATCATTATTTAAAAATGGTTATTGTTATTGTTATTATTATTATTACTATATTATCATTAAGATAATTATTAGTATTATCGTTAATAATGTTATAGTAACTATCATTATTAATATTAGTGTAATTAAAACAAATATTTGTAACACCTAATTATTTTGATTACTATTATTATCATTATTATGGACACGATATAAAAGATGATTTAAAAGCTATTAAACGAAACTATTAGGAAATAATGAGTAAGAGTAACATGATGAAATTAAAATATTATAAGATATTGATTTAGATAAAATTATCGTTCTTATTATTTTTATCATTACTATTATTATTAAAAGTATCGTTAGTATTAAAAATATCATTTTAACAAAAATTATCATTTTAATAGAAATGTCATTGTTACTATAAAATATCATTATTATTATTATTTTAAATTTAAATAGAATTATTATTTTAAAGATAATATTAAAAATTATCGTAAATATTAAAGTTATCATAATTAGAATTATCGTTTTATCATAATGTCATCTTAGTAATTATAAATATTGATATTTTTATAATAATAATTATTATTACAAAATAATACAACTTTTACTTACTATCAGTATAGATATTATTTTATCAAATAAATATGTGATACAAACATATTTTACTACGTGTAATAACTTACTTTAATAATACCTATCATATTATCTTTATGATATTAAATGAACCCTATAAATTTTATTAATTAATATATATATAAGTATATTTTATTATATAAATTTAATATAAAATTTTATTTATTAATAAATAAATTATATTATTTACTCTAATAAATCTTTTAAAAATATTTAAAAATATAAAATGACGATATTTAAACTATATATTAATCATGTATAGATTTTTGGAAATTATTTTGAGTCAAATTTACTTTTGTTGACTTTTGCATATTAGTCTCGAGCATTAGGATTGTGGTACACTATGACTTGACCTAATTTGTTAGACAAATATTGACCAACACATAAATATATAATTAATTTAGGTTCGTGAATCCGAGGCCAACCTTACACTTGTTCAATGACGTTATATGTATTTTTACTACGAAATACAGTATGGTGAGTTTCATTTGCCTTTTTCCCCTTTATATTTTTGGGACTGAGAATACATGCGCTTTTTTAAATGTTTGACGAAATAGACACAAGTAATTGAAACTACATTCTATGGTTGAATTATCGAAATCGAATATGCCCCTTTTTATTAAAGTCTGGTAATCTAAGAATTAGGGAACAGACACCCTAATTGAAGTGAATTCTAAAGATAGATCTATTGGGCCTAACAAACCCCATCCAAAGTACCGGATGCTTTAGTACTTCGAAATTTATATCATGTCCGAAGGAGGATCCCGGAATGATAGGGGATATTCTTATATGTATCTAGTTAATGTCGGTTAACAGGTGTTCACCATATGAATGATTATTTTTGTCTCTATGCATGGGACGTATATTTATGAGAACTGGAAATGAAATTCTTGTGGTCTATTAAAATGATGGAAATAAATGATTATGATAAACTAATGAACTCACCAACCTTTTGGTTGACACTTTAAAGCATGTTTATTCTCAGGTGTTAAAGAAATCTTCCGCTGTGCATTTGCTCATTTTAAAGATATTACTTGGAGTCTTTCATAGCATATTTCGAAGAACGTTGCATTCGAGTCATTGAGTTCATCAAAGAGTATTATTAAATCAATTTATAGTTGGATAGTAGATATTATGAAATGGTATGCATGCCTGTCAATTTTAGATGTAAAGAAAGTTTGTCTTTTAAAAACGAATGCAATGTTTGTAAATTGTATCATATAGAGGTCAAATACCTCGCAATGTAATCAACTATTGTGAATCGTTTATAATGTATATGAACGGGTCCTTTCAGTTGGTATCAGAGCGATGGTCTTAGCGAACCAGGTCTGCATTAGTGTGTCTAACTGATAAGTCGATAGGATGCATTAGTGAGTCTGGACTTCGACCGTGTCTGCATGTCAAAAGTTTTGCTTATCATTTTGTGTCGAAAATTAACTTCTTATCATCCTCAGGAAATTACCTGCTTATCATTTTTAGTCTAAGACACGTCTTGCTGCATTGATTGCATGAATAGTGTATAGATAAAAATTCATATCTTAGCATATCTGCTAAATCATATCTTATCGTATTTGTTACTTTAAACTTTGCCTGAGATATCCCGCAAAGTCCTCCGTAATCTACGAAATCTTTTCTATGTAATTAGAATACCATCCGTTAGCCAAAATCATTTCATATCGGAAAAAAAAAATCCTTTCTCCAATCGTACGAAATGGAATTCGTCATCAGTTCAAGTCACTTAGATTCCAAAATGGAATCCCATTCAAGCTCCGAAAGCAGTGTGACTGGAATAGATCAACCAATCAGTCATCACCTATTCTGGATGAATTGGGGATGGGTTCGTAGCCTCCTCAATCATTGGAGACAAGAAGAAGGTGATCCCTTCCATCCATTACATTGCCCTCTTGACGAAGAACCTGAAGCACTTACCGACGAACCTGTTCGAAACACCATTTTCTCGCTCATTTCCAGAGTATCTCATCACGATTATATATTACATCAAATTTTAGATTTTATTTATCCGCTCATCCGAACCGACAATCACCCCGGTGTAATAGAAGAAGTCAACGAGCTTCGTGTTCGGGTAGTGGCTTTGGAGAATATGGTGCAGAGATTACAAACACCAGCAGCAACAACAACAGCATAACCAGTACCACCATCATCAACGCCAACAGTACCATTACCACCTCCAACCACAACCGCGTCGTAAACCTCAACTTCACAATCCGTCCCACGAGCATCAACGTCATACACACCATAGATACCAAGGAGTACCAACAACAATAACTGACGAAGTATTAATTCATAGCTTCATTGGAGAAACATTCCGCGTCGATTATGTAATCTCTAAAGTCTTAGAGATTATCTAATCTAGTCCTAACCATAAATCAGTTAAGCGAACCAAAATTATAGAAGGAAGAGTAGAAACCCTGACAAAAATGGTTTGTGATCAACAAGCTAAACTTGCTTTACCAACAGCATCAACAGTACCGTCAGCGTTACCAGCATCGTCAGTACAGTCAACCTCTGGATCAACAACACCGATAACATCACAAACTCAGTCAGTTCAAGAATCACTGTGGACATCATTACGAATCAATAACGTGTATATTGTATCAACGAGTTATGAAGAATTAACTCATTCCCTCTGAAGAAATTATATGTGTATATATATATATATATATATATATATATATATATATATATATATATATATATATATATATATATATATATATATATATATATTTGAAATAAATCATTCCGTGCTAAGCTATTGTGTGTGAATCTTAACTACGCGGTTAATTCATATTACAAATATGCAATAATGTACGTCCTTCGGCTGCAACTTAACCAGCGTTAACTACAATCTCTGTCGCAATTCAACAAATTCCAATTCATAATAAATCAAGTATATATTTGATTTTACACTTTCATCATCGATGTACCCGAAACTTTTCAGATAACATCATTCGTACTTTGCGAAATTCACAAGAATTCCATGAACTGAACATCATACATCAACAAATAACGAAGTATTAATTCATAATTTCAATGTCATTAAAGAAATACTGCGTAAATGTTATGTATTTTTTAAAGCCTTTAGGGATTATTCAATTCTAGTTTCAACCGTAAATCAAATGAGTTTAATTTAACATTAACTCATTAAATCTATGTTACATCTGAAGAAAATATACATATATATATTTTCATAAAGACTGTAATAAAATTCTTTTGTACAAAATATTAATTGTGAATTTTTTTTAACGAGATATATAAATTCACAATTAATATGTTACATTCTTCGAATCTGATTCAGCAAATTATCCATTATACTCCCTACTTTTACAATAATATACATTCTTTTATAGAAATCAAAACAACCATACTCATTCGAAATTTAATTACATATTCTGATTTTGAAATCTCAAAATTCAACTTGAGATATGACCAAAATCATCACTCTTAGATCCTTACATCTTTCACAAGCTATATTTTGACTTAAAAACTGTGTTAGAACATCAAATGTATGTTAACAATTACAATCTGTGTTCAAACCCTTCGAAAATTGTTGAAGACACTTCGAATGATGAGCAATCGAGATGATGATCCAACCACATGTTACCCACAGTCATGTACCCGAAAAACTCTTGAAACCAAAGTAAAAGTTTAAACAACGTATCCGCGTCAGATTCTTTGACATTTATTAGCAAAAATAACTTTGCGACTCCTATTCAAAGTAGCCAGTTTTGTCACAGCTTCAGTAAATCAACTTCGACTTTTCAGTCAGACTAACCTTATTATAACCTTGAGATATACACCAACGTTACCAGGGAACCTTTTACATTCCACCACATTATTAGCAGATGTATCAACAACTTCATTACCCTTTGACTTTAGCCTCTCCAAAAAGTCATTATAATTATTCATTGAAACCCCATCATTTACTCATTCACTTCTTGCAATGAGAATTGCCATACGAATCATTGGGAATTAGCAATCAGTATTTTGAAATCTCACAGCATGTCTACGCCAACAATTATATGTGTATATATAACGTCTATCTTCTGGACTTAATTTGAATGTGAAGTTTCTGAAAAACACTCCGAACTACGAATTGGTTCTACGAAAATGGAAAAAATGCTGATGAAGCAGCAAAAACTATAAATGACTTTAAACGGTAAAAGCTGGATGATAATGATGAAGTGTGCTGGCAAAGCGCAGAAAAAGAGAAGTTTTGGAACTGGAAAACGGATTGAGCAAACTAGGAAGGAGGCTGTGGACAAATTACAAAGACTGAACCTGACTTCAAAGGATCCAAATGATTCAGTACATGCTGAAGTCGTTAACGAATACCTTGCTCCTGACTCTAAACCCCTGCGGACAATATTCTTCATCATCCTTTGATATTAGAAATTCTAAAATATCATCGTATCTTTCATTATAAATATCCTTCATATTTCTGAAGATATTTTTTTAATTTTTCTTATTTGAAATCATTTACCTCTTCGCGCTATCTGTATTACATCATAAAAGAAACTATTTTAGTTTCTAAATTCTGAAACATTCAAGTTAAGATAGGAATATTTTGAAGTAGTGTTGGGAACTGAAACATGAATTAGTATAATATAATGACACTTGATCAATGTGATTATATTACAGTAAGTCATGTTGAGTTTCTAAATGGAACGTGATGATTCACAGATCATAACATCATCATGTACCATGTTATACGACTCTTGTATTCTATTTAACCTCTAAAATATCAAGAAAATATTTCTTGATTATTTATGCATTTTCCAAGGTATTCTAGTAATTTGACAAGTCAAGATCGTGCCATCACAATTTCCTTCCTAGAACATTAACAATGTTCATTCCGAAATTCATATCTGTGAATTCTGGACCATTACAAGCGGTGCTTAATCGCAAGAAGGAGAAACGAAAGGACAAAACTCCGAAATAGAAATTGGGGTATAAATTGCAGCAAATAAAAGAAAGCATTAACTGTGAATGATAATGATTATAGAAGACAGAAGCAGAGACTTTGAAATATAAGGGAACATATAAAGCCCAACGACAAACCAGAAATTATAAACCATATATATCGATGCATATAGCAATATAAAGACACGGGAGAACTAGAAACACAATAAACCCAAGAGTATAGTAGAAGTAAATAGATTCTTCTAGCGGTAGATGAAAAATAAGGATGACCGATATGTGAGTTAGAAGTATATTGAGAATCAGAACTGGATGGAGCATATTGATGAATACTTTAAAATATGAGTTGAGGGGGAAAGAATGGAAGGTGATGAAACATGACTAGGAACTTAGAAATCAACAGATTTAACTCACACAATGGCGGAATAAGTGAATCAAACCCTCTAGTGAATAGGTTAAGTTTTTTTTTTTTGATTAATTTAGACAAACCACAACTAAATCAAGTGTGATTAGATCAACACCTAGATCTATTATTCACCACCTGGGTGATTTGGACTGAGAGAGAATCGGAGGAGCTCACTAGATCTGAGTGTGTGTAACAAATGAGAGGCTTAACCTAAAATGAAGAACATAAGACTTTATATACCCCTGCTGTTGACTCATCCATACGATTCATTCATCACACGTACGAGGTGGCTTCATCAGCCGTACGGGTGATCACTCACTCGTGTCTTCTCATTTAGGTTGTAATTGTGACTTCTCAGCATCAACCGTGCGTATGATCCTGTCAGCCGTACTAGTGAGGCTTCACTCGTACGTCTGTCTAAGTCTAACATAGTCAGACATCTAAATCTCGTTCCTGCAGTTCCTGTAACCACATACAAACATGAATAGGATAATAACGAGCAATCATAGTGGCCTGTAAACTGTTGTACCTGCAATGGACGTGGGTAGATGTCTAGGGACTCGCATAAAATGCATCAACAGAAGGTGTGAGTTGTAAGGAAACGAAGAAAATCTCCGACAGAACAATTAAAATGGACGATCGCATTTAAAGCGGATCCTAATTCCCTTGATTACCGGAGAGTCAAATCTTATTAAGAAGATTTTCTTCAAATCCCTTGAAATCTGGGAATCAATCATATCTACGTCAAATGATAAGTTGAATCTACACTTACTCATTTCACTCTTCTATGTTAGCTTCATTCGTACTCTTCATATAAATGGATTGTTTATCCAAATTATTCGCTGATGATAAAACTCCAATTTTCAGCCCGTATGCATCATGAAAACATACTTATTATCATTCACGACCTTTCCACTCAAATTTCGGGACGAAATTTCTTTAACGGGTAGGTACTGTGACAACCCAGAAATTTCCAACCAAATTTAAACTTTAATCTTTATATGTTTCCAACACGATAAGCAATATTTGTTAAGTTAAATTTCAAGAATTTTAAACTATGTTCATACATTCATTCAACCTCGACCAAGTTCCAACAATTCACGAACCATTAAACAAATATGATTATATATGTATACGTGTATATATATTATAACTTGAAACGTAAACAAAATATTAGATTAAATACTTTATATGATTGTATCTATTTCAAAATGTTTATTAATGGAATTAGAAGATAAGATCAAATGATTGAATTATCAGATATATTGAATTATGATTACAAGTCTCTGTTGAAAGGCCCACGTTGATTTGAGAAATCTTTCCATTTTAACAATATTCAGAAAATGATAAAGTGATTTATAAATAAGAACAAATTGTCATTCATTGAGAACTAGACAAAGGATAGTGGAAGATTAAATCTCATAACGACTCGATTGATCTATTTAGTTGCAAACGTACAAAAACGTTTTCAGTTTAAAAAGAACTTTATTATTAAAACGTATATAACTTTTATAAATATCTAGAACCACTTTTGACAACTCATTACTTAACTAGTATGATAAAGATAACGATATTTATATTTTATTTTATTAAATATATATAACGATTTAAATTAATATTATATATATTTATACGCGTATTATACGTACATAGTTTTATACTTTTACTATACTTAAACTTTACCCTTACTTTATTTTTACTTTACTTTAACTTTAATAATTCACTTTAATAATTCATACTTTAATAATTTACTTTAATAATTCGTACTTTAATAATTCACTTTAATAATTCATACTTTAATAATTCACTTTAATAATTCATACTTTAATAATTCACTTTAATAATTTATACTTTAATAATTCACTTTAATAATTCAAAAATCTATTATAAATAGAATTCAATAGGTTTTATTATTTCATAGAAACTTGAAAATATTTTTCTCTAAACTCTCTCAATCGATTTACATATATATATTTACTCCGTATTATTTCAAGATATTATTAGTATACATAAAATATTACGACGGAGTGCTGTCCTAGTGATTTCGAAATTGTTTTTCGAGTTGGATAGGATTAAGGAAATTATGGGTTATAGCTATGGAGGTGATTGAATATGGTTCATGGGTATGCTCGTGAGGTCAATATAGTGTTTATCATTTCCGTTGCGTCTACGTACCTTTCCTGCAATATTGAATCTCGGTATTGATACGTGAGTACTCATAATTTAACTTTTACATACTAATAATGTATCCCTGACTAGTGCTCGAGTATTTAGGATTATGCATGCTTGTACTTTTGATATTGCCCTTAGACAGGTTAGGTTGAATCTTGAATTAGTTACACTTGCAGTTGAGATAAGGTATAAGATATGCATGTCCTTGGAAAGCTAGCGAAAAATTAAGAACTTTTTCTTTAGATATCGAATGGTTTCGATGAACGGATTAGAAGTTATAATCAATTGAATTTTCGATATTTTTATTAAAAATGATTATTATTATCGTCGTTTTTATCGTCGTTCTAGTTTTATCTTATTATTATCATTATTATTATCTTTATCAATAAAAGGGATTTATCATTAAAAATTGTTATTTTTATTTATTTATTACTATCGTTATTATCGTTAAAGTTATTATTAGTATTATTAGTATTATTATCATTATTAATATATATATCATTATTTAAAAATGGTTATTGTTATTGTTATTATTATTATTACTATATTATCATTAAGATAATTATTAGTATTATCGTTAATAATGTTATAGTAACTATCATTATTAGTATTAGTGTAATTAAAACAAATATTTGTAACACCTAATTATTTTGATTACTATTATTATTATTATTATTATGGACACGATATAAAAGATGATTTAAAAGCTATTAAACGAAACGATTAGGAAATAATGAGTAAGAGTATCATGATGAAATTAAAATATTATAAGATATTGATTTAGATAAAATTATCGTTCTTATTATTTTTATCATTACTATTATTATTAAAAGTATCGTTAGTATTAAAACTATCATTTTAACAAAAATTATCATTTTAATAGAAATGTCATTGTTACTATAAAATATCATTATTATTATTATTTTAAATTTAAATAGAATTATTATTTTAAAGATAATATTAAAAATTATCGTAAATATTAAAGTTATCATAATTAGAATTATCGTTTTATCATAATGTCATCTTAGTAATTATAAATATTGATATTTTTATAATAATAATTATTATTACAAAATACTAAAACTTTTACTTACTATCAGTATAGATATTATTTTATCAAATAAATATGTGATACAAACATATTTTACTACGTGTAATAACTTATTTTAATAATACCTATCATATTATCTTTATGATATTAAATGAACCCTATAAATTTTATTAATTAATATATATATAAGTATATTTTATTATAAAATTTTATTTATTAATAAATAAATTATATTATTTACTCTAATAAATCTTTTAAAAATATTTAAAAATATAAAACGACGATATTTAAACTATATATTAATCATGTATAGATTTTTGGAAATTATTTTGAGTCAAATTTACTTTTGTTGACTTTTGCATATTAGTCTCGAGCATTAGGATTGTGGTACACTATGACTTGACCTAATTTGTTAGACAAATATTGACCAACACATAAATATATAATTAATTTAGGTTCGTGAATCCGAGGCCAACCTTGCACTTGTTCAATGACGTTATGTGTATTTTTACTACGAAATACAGTATGGTGAGTTTCATTTGCCTTTTTCCCCTTTATATTTTTGGGACTGAGAATACATGCGCTTTTTTAAATGTTTGACGAAATAGACACAAGTAATTGAAACTACATTCTATGGTTGAATTATCGAAATCGAATATGCCCCTTTTTATTAAAGTCTGGTAATCTAAGAATTAGGGAACAGACACCCTAATTGACGCGAATCCTAAAGATAGATCTATTGGGCCTAACAAACCCCATCCAAAGTACCGGATGCTTTAGTACTTCGAAATTTATATCATGTCCGAAGGAGTATCCCGGAATGATAGGGGATATTCTTATATGTATCTAGTTAATGTCGGTTACCAGGTGTTCACCATATGAATGATTATTTTTGTCTCTATGCATGGGACGTATATTTATGAGAACTGGAAATGAAATTCTTGTGGTCTATTAAAATGATGGAAATAAATGATTATGATAAACTAATGAACTCACCAACCTTTTGGTTGACACTTTAAAGCATGTTTATTCTCAGGTGTTAAAGAAATCTTCCGCTGTGCATTTACTCATTTTAAAGATATTACTTGGAGTGTTTCATAGCATATTTCGAAGAACGTTGCATTCGAGTCATTGAGTTCATCAAAGAGTATTATTAAATCAATTTATAGTTGGATAGTAGATATTATGAAATGGTATGCATGCCTGTCAATTTTAGATGTAAAGAAAGTTTGTCTTTTAAAAACGAATGCAATGTTTGTAAATTGTATCATATAGAGGTCAAATACCTCGCAATGTAATCAACTATTGTGAATCGTTTATAATGTATATGAACGGGTCCTATCATAATACGCGTATAAATATATATAATATTAATTTAAATCGTTATATATATTTAATAAAATAAAATATAAATATCGTTATCTTTATCATACTAGTTAAGTAATGAGTTGTCAAAAGTGGTTCTAGATATTTATAAAAGTTATATACGTTTTAATAATAAAGTTCTTTTTAAACTGAAAACGTTTTTGTACGTTTGAAACTAAATAGATCAATCGAGTCTTTATGAGATTAAATCTTCCACTATCCTTTGTCTAGTTCTCAATGATTGACAATTTGTTCATATTTATAAATCACTTTACCATTTTCCGAATATTGTTAAAATGAAAAGATTTCTCAAATCAACGTGGGCCTTTCAACAGAGACTTGTAATCATAATTTAATATATCTGATAATTCAATCATTTGATCTTATCTTCTAATTCCATTGATAAACATTTTGAAACAGATACAATCATATAAAGTATTTAATCTAATATTTTGTTTGCGTTTCAAGTTATAATAAATATACACATATACATATATAATCATATTCGTTTAATAGTTCGTGAATCGTTGGAACTTGGTCGAGGTTGAATGAATGTATGAACATAGTTTAAAATTCTTGAAATTTAACTTAACAAATATTGTTTATCGTGTCGGAATCATATAAAGATTAAAGTTTAAATTTGGTTGGAAATTTCTGGGTTGTCACAAACCACGTGGTTGAGGGCTCAACCACGCGGTTGAGAAGTGGTCAGCTTTTGGTAAAATTGAAAAGGCTGTAACTTTCAAACCGTAACTTCGTTTTTGACAAATAAACTATCATTGGAATCGTTTTGATGTCTAGTTTCCAATGATAAGGTTTTAAAACACTAAATCAAAATTTAAGTTAGGTGTAAAAAGCTCGAATTGCAGTTGTGCTGCTGTACTTGCTCAACCGTGCGTCTGAGGCACACACTCGTGCGAGTGAAGTGTCCATTTGCACAAGTGAGACACTAAACCATGTGAGTAGGTTTGATACTCACTAGTATAAGTGATAGGTCAGTTGTTCGAGTGAGGTTACTCACTCGTGCGATTGAGCATAGTCAGTCACACGAGTGAGACCTCATCCGTGTGAGTGACAGTGTTTGTATGTTTGGTTCAAGTGAAATTTTAAATCATTTACTGTATTGCTGTGATATTTAGGCAAATGAGTAATTTGATTGAAAAGTGTACTAACTAGAGAACTGATATTCTCAGGTGATAAATCGAAAGGTGAAGGCTCAGTGATATAAGACAACTGAGTACTTCTGCTTTCAGGTGAGTGGGATTATCTTTATGGATGTGATTATATAGTGACAAGTATAGTGATCCATTCCATGCTTATAATTAGACTGTGTAATTAGTCTGTGACCAGTATTGTGAGTATATGTGATTATGTAAGCACCAGTGAACGTCGATGGGTGTAATTCTGACGTAAGAGGTCAATGTTGTTTACGTTGTATATTTAAGGTTATAGTATTGAGTCTAAGTGTTACTGATTAGTGGTATAGTATGAATGACGAGTGCGTCACGTCTGGAAGACTATACCAGTGACTCAGTAGTGTGGGCTATCGGTATATTCTAGCTTGATCAGCTATGGGTTGTCGGTCCACTTGTGTATGGCTTTAAGTGATTAGTGACCAATGCCTTTAAGCTATGCTTGATGCTTGTAGTGATGTCCACCTAGATATTGCCATTCACTTAGCGTTATGCTAATTCCCCCATAGTGTTTTGCCCTGCAGGTATAGATTAGCAGCTTTTGGTGGGTTTTGCAAGGCAAGTGAAGATGTTTGTCACAGTGAATAACTTTGATGTTTTGTAATAAACAATATGGTCAAATGGTTTGTATTAATAATGTAACACCTGTGATTTTATGTAATCATATAAGTATGTACTACTATATGATATGTAAATTAGTAAGTCTTCTGTTGTGAGTGTCTTTAAAAAAAGTGTTTGTAAAAAGTACGGTGTTACAAATTGGTATCAGAGCATAGGTTTGGCAGTATGTGTACTGTGTAAGTGACTTACTCCCAAACTTATGAATGTGTCATGTAAAACATCCGAGTAGGGAATAAGTGAATGTAGAGATATATGCCTAGGTGATTGTGCTTAGTGATAGGTGCTAACAGGTTATCAACTAAGCTTTTGTGAGATGATGTGTTTGAAGATAGGTATGGCTGACCAGACCAGAAATAATGATGCCCCTGTGACTCTCGGACCCAGAATATTTAGTGCGCCCTCAGTGGAACATAGTCCAGAAAGTGATCCGGATGATTATGTTCAACAGTTAGAAGGCCGGTTACAGGAAACTCGAGAAAAAGTGAAGGAATTAGAGGCCCAAATCAGGCATTCAACCGTGATGTCTGAATCTAGTGATCCACCGATACCTCCAGGGTTTACTAGTATTCAGTATACACATGGTCCATCGGGTAGTGCTTCCCAACCACCCCAGTCTCAACCTCAAGTTATACCTCAAGTGCCATATCAATCTTCCCAACAATACCAGTACCCTTTTCAATATCAGTATGCGACAACGAATCCATTTCAAACTCCTATGTTTCAGCAAGTGGTGAAGGAGAAGAAAAAGTGTACGTTTAAGTATTTTATGGACTGCAAGCCCTCTGAGTATTCGGGTCATCGCGATCCGATTGTGACAATGAATTGGCTAAGGGAAGTTGAACGGGCACTGAAAGCCTGTCAATGTGAACCAGATTTATGGGTAACTTATTCTAGTTGACTGTTAAAGAATTGAGCTATGGTTTGGTGGGATAGAATTACTGCTCCGTTGTCTGAAAAGCAACTTAATCAGGTTACTTGGGAATAATTTACTGCAAAGGTCCAGGAGCAGTACTGCACTGCATTTGATATCAATTGATTGAAGCAAGAGTCATGTAAATGATGATGACTGAGGACATGACAGTCGATGAAGCGTTTGAGTAGTTTATGGATAAGTTAAGGTTCGTACACCAGTGGATACCTGACGAACAGTCCAGAGTGCAACGGTTTGTAGAAATTTTGTGACCTGAGTATCGTACGATTGCAAGACTTGCTACTACTTTTTAACAAGCGCATATGTTGGCAAAGGTAACTGAAAGTGATATTAAAGTAGCCAGAAGTGTGAAAACTAAAAGTGTATCGCAAGTGAAACCAGCGGCAAGTCAGTCTAGCCAGCAATCAAAGAAATCAAGTCGGTTTAAGCCAAAAGGGCAATATAGCCAGGGTGGATCAGTGTCAAGTAGTCAGAAGACATGGTGTAGAGCGTGTAAGTCTTCGCACAGTGGGCAGTGTTCAACATTCATGAAACGGTGTTTTTGTTGTGGTATAGTGGGACATGAGCCTCAAAATTGTTCATTAAAGAATAATGTGTGTTGGACTTGCCATAAAGAGGGTCACAGATCTGCAGAATGTCCAGATGCAAGAAAGAGTTATTTCGGGGCTGGGTCCGGGTCAGGGGTACGTGCTGTGTCAGCTGGGGGATCATCTGCTTCCTCTGTGGGGTAGAAGTGCAGAATCCTCCATCACCTGAAGCTAGAGCCTTTAAGATGTCAGTAGACACTGCCACTGCTACTTACGATGCAATCACCAGTATGTTCTTAGTAAATTCTGTGCTGGCTCGTGTACTATTTGACTGTGGAGAAAATCGCTCATTTGTGTCAACTAAATTTTGTGCTAAGTTAAATGTGTCTGTTAATGTATTAAATGAACCCTTAAGTGTCTAAGTGGGTGACGGTAGAACAGTTCCAGTCACAAAGTTTGTGTCTGGAATTACTATTGACATAGAGGGTAGTATTTTCCATGTAACTTGTTTAGTGATGCATATACCAAGCTTTGATGTAATGTTAGGCATGAATTAGCTTAGTGACCATAAGGCCGATATTAAGCACGATAGGAAAGTTATCTATTTCCCAGTGGCCGGTAAAAAACGGGTGGTTGCTCGTGGTGATCGTGGCGGGTTCCGTTGTCCATTATTGTCAATGATGAAAGCTCGGAAATCTTTGGCCAAGGGCTATGATTCTTTCTTAGCCTATGTGATCGATGTGAAGAAGGAAAAGAAGGTAGTGTTCGATATTCTCGTGGTGTCTGAATATCCAGAAGTGTTCCCAGATGAATTGATAGGCTTACCGCTGATTAGGGAAGTTGAATATAAGATCGAGTTAGTGTCAGGGGCTGGACCGGTTGCTAAAGCTCCGTATAGATTAGCTCCTTCAGAAATTCATGAAATGATGTCCCAAATTCAAGAACTGTTGGACCGCATGTTCATTCATCCGAATTCTTCTCCGTGGGGTGCACCAGTGTTATTCGTGAAAAATAAAGATGGTACGCTGCGAATGTATATAGATTACTGTGAACTAAATAAAAGAACATTGAAGAATAAGTATCCGCTTCCTAGAGTAGATGACTTATTTGATTAGCTTCAAGGAGCTTCGTTCTTTTTGAAAATAGATCTACGTTCGGGATATCACCAGGTTCGAGTTGCGGAATCTGACCTTTCTAAGACTGCATTTCTTACTCGTTATGGTCATTATGAGTTCTTAGTGATGTCGTTTGGGTTAACCAATGCTCCAGCAATTTTCATGGATCTCATGAATAGGGTGTGTAAACCATTTTTGGATAATTTTATTATCGTGTTCACTGATGACATCTTAGTGTACTCCAAAACTGAATCCGAGCATGCTGAGCATTTAAGACAAGTGTTAGAACTCTTAAGACGTGAACAATTGTATGCAAAATTTTCAAAGTGTGAGTTCTGGTTACGTGAAGTTCAATTTTTGGTCATATTATCTGTGCGGAAGGTATAAAAGTGGATCCATCTAAAATTGAAGCTGTAATGAATTGGAATTAGCCAAAGAATTTGACAGAAATTAAGAGTTTTCTAGGATTGGTCGGTTACTACCGATGGTTTATTAAAGATTTTTCAAAGATTGCAAGTTCTTTGACAAAGTTAACTAGAAAGGATGTGTCTTTTCAGTGGGGTAATGAACAAGAAACTGCATTTTAGACCTTGAAAAGTTTGTTGTGTAAAGCACCAGTGTTAGCCTTACCTGAAGGATTCGATGACTTCGTTGTGTATTGCGATGTGTCTTTATCCGGTTTGGGCTATGTATTAATGTAAAGAGATCGTGTAATTGCGTATGCGTCTCGACAGTTAAAGCCAAGTGAAAATAATTACCCAGCACACGACTTAGAAATGGCTGCAGTAGTGTTTTTGTTAAAGTTCCGGAGACATTATATTTATGGCACGCACTGTGTTATAGGCACCGATCATAAAAGTTTACAGTATATCTTTTCGCAGAAAGAGATGAACATACGTTAGAGACGGTGGCAAGAATTAATTAAGGATTTTGACTGTGAGATCAGATATCATCCTGGCAAGGCAAAAGTCGTGGCTGATGCATTAAGTCATAAGAAATTCCCTGACAGTGTAAAGTTTATGCGAATTTAGATTGTGTCTGATTTAGTGGATCGACTAAAGATAGCTCAACTCGAACCATTACAAGATGAACATTTGAAATCTGAGTTAATGGTGAAAAGAAAAGAAGAATTGATGAATGATTCTCGAGGATTAAAGACTTATCGTGAACGAGTTTGGGTGTCGTTATTTGGAGGATTGAGGGATTTAATCTTGAATGAAGCACATAAATCGAGATTATCCATGCATCCCGGTAGTATAAAAATGTACCATGATCTGAAAGTGTTATATTGGTGGACAACTACGAAACGCAATATGTGGAAAAGTGTCATATTTGCGCCCAAGTGAAAGCAAAACACCAGAAACTGTATGGGTCTTTGCGTCAATTAGAGATTTCAGAGTGGAAATGGTGAAATGTCCCGTTCTTATTGATTAAAAACGTTCCATATTAATTGATTTCGTTGCGAGGTTTTGACCTCTATATGAGACGTTTTTCAAAGACTGCATTCATTTTAAAACAAACCATAACCTTTATTTCATCAATAAAGGTTTAAAAAGCTTTACGTAGATTATCAAATAATGATAATCTAAAATATCTTGTTTACACACGACCATTACATAATGGTTTACAATACAAATATGTTACAACAAATTAAGTTTCTTGAATGCAGTTTTTACAAAATATCATACAAGCATGGACTCCAAATCTCGTCCTTATTTAAGTATGCGACAGCGGAAGCTCTTAATAATCACCTGAGAATAAACATGCTTAAAACGTCAACAAAAATGTTGGTGAGTTATAGGTTTAACCTATATATATCAAATCATAATAATAGACCACAAGATTTCATATTTCAATACACATCCCATACATAGAGATAAAAATCATTCATATGGTGAACACCTGGTAACCGACAATAACAAGATGCATATATAAGAATATCCCCATCATTCCGGGACACCCTTCGGATATGATATAAATTTCGAAGTACTAAAGCATCCGGTACTTTGGATGGGGTTTGTTAGGCCCAATAGATCTATCTTTAGGATTCGCGTCAATTAGGGTGTCTGTTCCCTAATTCTTAGATTACCAGACTTAATAAAAAGGGGCATATTCGATTTCGATAATTCAACCATAGAATGTAGTTTCACGTACTTGTGTCTATTTTGTAAATCATTTATAAAACCTGCATGTATTCTCATCCCAAAAATATTAGATTTTAAAAGTGGGACTATAACTCACTTTCACAGATTTTTACTTCGTCGGGAAGTAAGACTTGGCCACTGTTGATTCACGAACCTATAACAATATATACATATATATTAAAGTATGTTCAAAATATATTTACAACACTTTTAATATATTTTGATGTTTTAAGTTTATTAAGTCAGCTGTCCTCGTTAGTAACCTATAACTAGTTGTCCACAGTTAGATGTACAAAAATAAATCGATAAATATTATCTTGAATCAATCCACGACCCAGTGTATACGTATCTCAGTATTGATCACAACTCAAACTATATATATTTTGGAATCAACCTCAACCCTGTATAGCTAACTCCAACATTCACATATAGAGTGTCTATGGTTGTTCCGAAATATATATAGATGTGTCGACATGATAGGTCGAAACATTGTATATGTGTCTATGGTATCTCAAGATTACATAATATACAATACAAGTTGATTAAGTTATGGTTGGAATAGATTTGTTACCAATTTTCACGTAGCTAAAATAAGAAAAATTATCCAATCTTGTTTTACCCATAACTTCTTCATTTTAAATCCGTTTTGAGTGAATCAAATTGCTATGGTTTCATATTGAACTATATTTTATGAATCTAAACAGAAAAATTATAGGTTTATAGTCGGAAAAATAAGTTACAAGTCGTTTTTGTAAAGGTAGTCATTTCAGTCGAAAGAACGACGTCTAGATGACCATTTTAGAAAACATACTTCCACTTTGAGTTTAACCATAATTTTTGGATATAGTTTCATGTTCATAATAAAAATCATTTTCTCAGAATAACAACTTTTTAATCAAAGTTTATCATAGTTTTTAATTAACTAACCCAAAACAGCCCGCGGTGTTACTACGACGGCGTAAATCCGGTTTTACGGTGTTTTTCGTGTTTCCAGGTTTTAAGTCATTAAGTTAGCATATCATATAGATATAGAACATGTGTTTAGTTGATTTTAAAAGTCAAGTTAGAAGGATTAACTTTTGTTTGCGAACAAGTTTAGAATTAACTAAACTATGTTCTAGTGATTACAAGTTTAAACCTTCGAATAAGATAGCTTTATATGTATGAATCGAATGATGTTATGAACATCATTACTACCTTAAGTTCCTTGGATAAACCTACTGGAAAAGAGAAAAATGGATCTAGCTTCAATGGATCCTTGGATGGCTCGAAGTTCTTGAAGCAGAATCATGACACGAAAACAAGTTCAAGTAAGATCATCACTTAAAATAAGATTGTTATAGTTTTAGAAATTGAACCAAAGTTTGAATATGATTATTACCTTGTATTAGAATGATAACCTACTGTAAGAAACAAAGATTTCTTGAGGTTGGATGATCACCTTACAAGATTGGAAGTGAGCTAGCAAACTTGAAAGTATTCTTGATTTTATGTAACTAGAACTTGTAGAATATATGAAGAACACTTAGAACTTGAAGATAGAACTTGAGAGAGATCAATTAGATGAAGAAAATTGAAGAATGAAAGTGTTTGTAGGTGTTTTTAGTCGTTGGTGTATGGATTAGATATAAAGGATATGTAATTTTGTTTTCATGTAAATAAGTCATGAATGATTACTCATATTTTTGTAATTTTATGAGATATTTCATGCTAGTTGCCAAATGATGGTTCCCACATGTGTTAGGTGACTCACATAGGCTGCTAAGAGCTGATCATTGGAGTGTATATACCAATAGTACATACATCTAAAAGTTGTGTATTGTATGAGTACGAATACGGGTGCATACGAGTAGAATTGTTGATGAAACTGATCGAGGATGTAATTGTAAGCATTTTTGTTAAGTAGAAGTATTTTGATAAGTGTATTGAAGTCTTTCAAAAGTGTATAAATACATATTAAAACACTACATGCATATACATTTTAACTGAGTCGTTAAGTCATTGTTAGTCGTTACATGTAAGTGTTGTTTTGAAACCTTTAGGTTAACGATCTTGTTAAATGTTGTTAACCCAATGTTTATAATATCAAATAAGATTTTAAATTATTATATTATCATGATATTATCATGTATGAATATCTCTTAATATGATATATATACATTAAATGTCTTTACAACGATAATCGTTACATATATGTCTCGTTTAAAAATCATTAAGTTAGTAGTCTTGTTTTTACATATGTAGTTCATTGTTAATATACTTAATGATATGTTTACTTATCATAGTATCATGTTAACTATATATATATATATATATATATATATATCCATATATATGTCATCATATAGTTTTTACAAGTTTTAACGTTCGTGAATCACCGGTCAACTTGGGTGGTCAATTGTCTATATGAAACATATTTCAATTAATCAAGTCTTAACAAGTTTGATTGCTTAACATGTTGGAAACATTTAATCATGTAAATATCAATCTCAATTAATATATATAAACATGGAAAAGTTCGGGTCACTACAGTACCTACCCGTTAAATAAATTTCG
The DNA here is from genome assembly GCF_046630445.1 of Rutidosis leptorrhynchoides. Lineage (NCBI taxonomy): Eukaryota > Viridiplantae > Streptophyta > Magnoliopsida > Asterales > Asteraceae > Rutidosis > Rutidosis leptorrhynchoides. The sequence continues at coordinate 195,114,409 of NC_092333.1, forward strand.
TCCCGAAATTTTAAGCTGTTGAAGGTGTTGACGAATCTTCTGGAAATAGATGCGGGTATTTCTTCTTCATCTGATCTTCACGCTCCCAGGTGAACTCAGGTCCTCTACGAGCATTCCATCGAACCTTAACAATTGGTATATTGTTTTGCTTAAGTCTTTTAACCTCACGATCCATTATTTCGACGGGTTCTTCGATGAATTGAAGTTTTTCGTTGATTTGGATTTCATCTAACGGAATAGTGAGATCTTCTTTAGCAAAACATTTCTTCAAATTTGAGACATGGAAAGTGTTATGTACAGCCGCGAGTTGTTGAGGTAACTCAAGTCGGTAAGCTACTGGTCCGACACGATCAATAATTTTGAATGGTCCAATATACCTTGGATTTAATTTCACTCGTTTACCAAATCGAACAACGCCTTTCCAAGGTGCAACTTTAAGCATGACCATCTCTCCAATTTCAAATTCTATATCTTTTCTTTTAATGTCAGCGTAGCTCTTTTGTCGACTTTGGGCGGTTTTTAACCGTTGTTGAATTTGGATGATCTTCTCGGTAGTTTCTTGTATAATCTCCGGACCCGTAATCTGTCTATCCCCCACTTCACTCCAACAAATCGGAGACCTGCACTTTCTACCATAAAGTGCTTCAAACGGCGCCATCTCAATGCTTGAATGGTAGCTGTTGTTGTAGGAAAATTCTGCTAATAGTAGATGTCGATCCCAACTGTTTCTGAAATCAATAACACATGCTCGTAGCATGTCTTCAAGCGTTTGTATCGTCCTTTCGCTCTGCCCATCAGGTTGTGGATGATAGGCAGTACTCATGTCTAGACGAGTTCCTAATGCTTGCTGTAATGTCTGCCAGAATCTTGAAATAAATCTGCCATCCCTATCAGAGATAATAGAGATTGGTATTCCATGTCTGGAGACGACTTCCTTCAAATACAGTCGTTCTAACTTCTCCATCTTGTCATCTTCTCTTATTGGCAGGAAGTGTGCTGATTTGGTGAGACGATCAACTATTACCCAAATAGTATCAAAACCACTTGCAGTCCTTGGCAATTTAGTGATGAAATCCATGGTAATGTTTTCCCATTTCCATTCCAGGATTTCGGGTTGTTGAAGTAGACCTGATGGTTTCTGATGCTCAGCTTTGACCTTAGAACACGTCAAACATTCTCCTACGTATTTAGCAACATCGGCTTTCATACCCGGCCACCAAAAATGTTTCTTGAGATCCTTGTACATCTTCCCCGTTCCAGGATGTATTGAGTATCTGGTTTTATGAGCTTCTCTAAGTACCATTTCTCTCATATCTCCAAATTTTGGTACCCAAATCCTTTCAGCCCTATACCGGGTTCCGTCTTCCCGAATATTAAGATGCTTCTCCGATCCTTTGGGTATTTCATCCTTTAAATTTCCCTCTTTTAAAACTCCTTGTTGTGCCTCCTTTATTTGAGTAGTAAGGTTATTATGAATCATTATATTCATAGATTTTACTCGAATGGGTTCTCTGTCCTTCCTGCTCAAGGCATCGGCTACCACATTTGCCTTCCCCGGGTGGTAACGAATCTCAAAGTCGTAATCATTCAATAATTCAATCCACCTACGCTGCCTCATATTCAGTTGTTTCTGATTAAATATGTGTTGAAGACTTTTGTGGTCGGTATATATAATACTTTTGACCCCATATAAGTAGTGCCTCCAAGTATTTAATGCAAAAACAACCGCGCCTAATTCCAAATCATGCGTCGTATAATTTTGTTCGTGAATCTTCAATTGTCTAGACGCATAAGCAATCACCTTCGTTCGTTGCATTAATACACAACCGAGACCTTGCTTTGATGCATCACAATAAATCACAAAATCATCATTCCCTTCAGGCAATGACAATATAGGTGTCGTAGTTAGCTTTTTCTTCAATAACTGAAACGCTTTCTCTTGTTCATCATTCCATTCAAATTTCTTCCCTTTATGCGTTAATGCAGTCAAGGGTTTTGCTATTCTGGAAAAGTCTTGGATGAACCTTCTGTAGTAACCAGCTAGTCCTAAAAACTGGCGTATGTGTTTCGGAGTTTTCGGGGTTTCCCACTTTTCAACAGTTTCTATCTTTGCCGGATCCACCTTAATACCTTCTTTGTTCACTATGTGACCGAGGAATTGAACTTCTTCCAACCAAAATGCACACTTTGAAAACTTAGTGTACAATTCTTCCTTCCTCAATACTTCTAACACCTTTCTCAAATGTTCACCGTGTTCTTGGTCATTCTTTGAGTAAATAAGTATGTCATCAATAAAAACAATGACAAACTTGTCAAGGTATGGTCCACACACTCGGTTCATAAGGTCCATGAACACAGCTGGTGCATTAGTTAAACCAAACGGCATGACCATAAACTCGTAATGACCGTAACGTGTTCTGAAAGCAGTCTTTGGAATATCATCTTCTTTCACCCGCATTTGATGATACCCGGAACGTAAGTCAATCTTTGAATAAACAGACGAGCCTTGTAGTTGATCAAATAAGTCGTCGATTCTCGGTAGTGGGTAGCGGTTCTTGATGGTAAGTTTGTTCAACTCTCGGTAGTCGATACACAACCTGAATGTACCATCTTTCTTCTTGACAAACAAAACAGGAGCTCCCCACGGTGATGTGCTTGGTCGAATGAAACCACGCTCTAAAAGTTCTTGTAATTGGCTTTGCAGTTCTTTCATCTCGCTGGGTGCGAGTCTGTAAGGAGCACGAGCTATTGGTGCAGCTCCTGGTACAAGATCTATTTGAAATTCAACGGATCGATGTGGGGGTAATCCCGGTAATTCTTTCGGAAATACATCGGGAAATTCTTTTGCAATGGGAACATCATTGATGCTCTTTTCTTCAGTTTATACTTTCTCGACGTGTGCTAGAACAGCATAGCAACCATTTCTTATTAGTTTTTGTGCCTTCAAATTACTAATAAGATGTAGCTTCGTGTTGCCCTTTTCTCCGTACACCATTAAGGGTTTTCCTTTTTCTCGTATAATGCGAATTGCATTTTTGTAACAAACGATCTCTGCTTTCACTTCTTTCAACCAGTCCATACCGATTATCACATCAAAACTCCCTAACTCTACTGGTATCAAATCAATCTTAAATGTTTCGCTAACCAGTTTAATTTCTCGATTCCGACATATATTATCTGCTGAAATTAATTTACCATTTGCTAATTCGAGTAAAAATTTACTATCCAAAGGAGTCAATGGACAACTTAATTTAGCACAAAAATCTCTACTCATATAGCTTCTATCCGCACCCGAATCAAATAAAACGTAAGCAGATTTATTGTCAATAAGAAACGTACCCGTAACAAGCTCCGGGTCTTCCTGTGCCTCTACCGCATTAATATTGAAAACTCTTCCGCGGCCTTGTCCATTCGTGTTCTCCTGGTTCGGGAAATTTCTAATAATGTGGCCCGGTTTTCCACATTTATAACAAACTACATTGGCATAACTTGCTCTGACACTACTTGCTCCGCCATTACTCGTTCCGACACCATTTGTTCCTTTCGTTCTATTAACCCCTGGTCCGTAGACCTCACACTTCGCCGCGCTATGACCATTTCTTTTACACTTGTTGCAAAATTTGGTGCAGAACCCCGAGTGATACTTTTCACACCTTTGGCATAGCTGCTTCTGATTGTTGTTGTTGCGGTTATTATTGTTGTTGGGATGATTGTTGTAGTTGCTGTTGTTGTTGTTGTTGTTGTTGTTGGGCCGTTTGTTGTAGTTACGATTGATGTTGCGATTGTTGGGATAATTGTTGCGATTATTGTTGTAATTGCTGTTGTTGCTGTATTGGTGATTCTTATCACCATTTTCCTCCCACTTTCTTTTGACTTGCTTCACATTGGCCTCTTCAGCAGTCTGTTCTTTAATTCTTTCTTCAATCTGGTTCACTAGTTTGTGAGCCATTCTACATGCCTGTTGTATGGAGGCGGGCTCGTGTGAACTTATATCTTCTTGGATTCTTTCCGGTAATCCTTTCACAAACGCGTCGATCTTCTCTTCCTCATCTTCGAACGCTCCCGGACACAATAGGCACAATTCTGTGAATCGTCTTTTGTATGTGGTAATATCAAATCCTTGGGTTCGTAACCCTCTAAGTTCTGTCTTGAGCTTATTGACCTCGGTTCTGGGACGGTACTTCTCGTTCATCAAGTGCTTGAATGCTGACCACGGTAGTACGTACGCATCATCTTGTCCCACTTGCTCTAGATAGGTATTCCACCATGTTAACGCAGAACCTGTGAAGGTATGTGTAGCGTACTTCACTTTGTCCTCTTCAGTACACTTACTTATGGCAAACACCGATTCGACCTTCTCGGTCCACCGTTTCAATCCGATCGGTCCTTCGGTTCCATCAAATTCCAAAGGTTTGCAGGCAGTGAATTCTTTGTAGGTGCATCCTACACGATTTCCTGTACTGCTAGATCCAATGTTATTGTTGGTATGTAGCGCAACCTGTACTGCGGCTATGTTTGAAGCTAGAAAAGTACGGAATTCCTCTTCATTCATATTCACGGTGTGTCGAGTAGTCGGTGCCATTTTCTTCAAAATAGTCAAATGGAACAAGTTAATCATACAGAATATTAAGAGTAGTTAATAGTATTTCGTAGCATAATATGAACTCATTTATAAAAGCTTTTTCTTCATATTAGCGTTTTATAAGTTTAAATTCGGGTAGTACCTACCCGTTAAGTTCATACTTAGTAGCTAATATACAATTCAACTACTACAATTCTATATGAAAAACTGATTATAATAATATTTCGCGTTCAAACTTTTATACAATATTTTACAAACTTACAATACCGCTTATTTTACATAAAGCATGAAATATAGCACACAATAACTTTGATACAAGATAGTTGTGAAGATAATTCTAGCTAGTACACAAGTCGTTCAGCAAAGGCAATAAAGACACGTAATTCATACGTCCAGAAACAAGTCATGCATTCTGGTTTTACTAGGACTACTTCCCATCCTTGGTCTTGTGGAACATAACCGTTATGGCCGTTGATAAGACAGCGTGTTGTAACGTCGTCAAAGGGACGAGGGTTACGTAATGTCCAACAGTCCCGTAACAATCTAAAAATCTCATTTCTTACCCCAATTACCGACTCCGTCACTTGTGGAAACGTTTTGTTTAATAGTTGTAGCCCGATGTTCTTGTTCTCACTTTGGTGAGAAGCGAACATTACTAATCCGTAAGCATAACATGCTTCTTTATGTTGCATGTTAGCCGCTTTTTCTAAATCACGAAGTCCAATATTCGGATATATTGAGTCAAAATAATTTCTTAACCCGTTGCGTAAAATAGCATTTGGGTTCCCCGCAATATATGCGTCAAAGTAAACACATCGTAACTTATGGGTTTCCCAATGTGATATCCCCCATCTTTCAAACGAAAGTCTCTTATAAACCAAGACATTCTTGGAACGTTCTTCGAATGTCTTACAAACTGATCTCGCCTTAAATAGTTGTGCCGAGGAATTCTGACCGACTCTAGACAAGATTTCATCAATCATGTCTCCGGGTAGGTCTCTTAAAATATTGGGTTGTCTATCCATTTTGTGTTTTTATACTGTAAAATAGACAAGAGTTAGATTCATAAAAAAAATACTTATTAATACAAGCAATTTTTACATATATCATAAAGCATAAGCACACTATATTACATATATTACACCACACGAATACAACTATCTTATTCCGACTCGCTCGTTTCTTCTTCTTCGGTTTTGGTTCGTTTTGCCAAGTTTCTAGGGATATATGATGTTCCCCTAATACTAGCTGTCGTTTTCCACAACGGTTTAGAAAAACCTGGTGGTTTAGAGGTTCCCGGGTCATTGTTACAACTTAAGGACTTCGGGGGTTGACGATACATATAAAGTTCATCGGGGTTGGAATTAGATTTCTCTATTTTTATGCCCTTTCCCTTATTATTTTCTTTTGCCTTTTTAAATTCAGTTGGGGTAATTTCTATAACATCATCGGAATTCTCGTCGGAATCCGATTCATCGGAGAATTGGTAATCCTCCCAATATTTTGCTTCCTTGGCGGAAACACCATTGAACATAATTAACCTTGGTCGGTTGGTTGAGGATTTTCTTTTACTTAACCGTTTTATTATTTCCCCCACCGGTTCTATTTCTTCATCCGGTTCCTCCTCTTCCGGTTCTGATTCTTCTTCCGGTTCCGACTCTTCTTCCGGTTCCTCTTCGGGAATTTGTGAATCAGTCCACGAATCATTCCAATTTACATTTGACTCTTCATTATTATTAGGTGAGTCAATGGGACTTGTTCTAGAGGTAGACATCTATCACATAATATCAAACGCGTTAAGAGATTAATATATCACATAATATTCACATGTTAAAAATATATAGTTTCCAACAAAATTTGTTAAGCAATCATTTTTCAAGTAAACACGGTCGAAGTCCAGACTCACTAATGCATCCTAACAAACTCGATAAGACACACTAATGCAAAATTCTGGTTCTCTAAGACCAACGCTCTGATACCAACTGAAATGTCCCATTCTTATTGATTAAAAACGTTCCATATTAATTGATTTCGTTGCGAGGTTTTGACCTCTATATGAGACGTTTTTCAAAGACTGCATTCATTTTAAAACAAACCATAACCTTTATTTCATCAATAAAGGTTTAAAAAGCTTTACGTAGATTATCAAATAATGATAATCTAAAATATCTTGTTTACACACGACCATTACATAATGGTTTACAATACAAATATGTTACAACAAATTAAGTTTCTTGAATGCAGTTTTTACAAAATATCATACAAGCATGGACTCCAAATCTCGTCCTTATTTAAGTATGCGACAGCGGAAGCTCTTAATAATCACCTGAGAATAAACATGCTTAAAACGTCAACAAAAATGTTGGTGAGTTATAGGTTTAACCTATATATATCAAATCATAATAATAGACCACAAGATTTCATATTTCAATACACATCCCATACATAGAGATAAAAATCATTCATATGGTGAACACCTGGTAACCGACAATAACAAGATGCATATATAAGAATATCCCCATCATTCCGGGACACCCTTCGGATATGATATAAATTTCGAAGTACTAAAGCATCCGGTACTTTGGATGGGGTTTGTTAGGCCCAATAGATCTATCTTTAGGATTCGCGTCAATTAGGGTGTCTGTTCCCTAATTCTTAGATTACCAGACTTAATAAAAAGGGGCATATTCGATTTCGATAATTCAACCATAGAATGTAGTTTCACGTACTTGTGTCTATTTTGTAAATCATTTATAAAACCTGCATGTATTCTCATCCCAAAAATATTAGATTTTAAAAGTGGGACTATAACTCACTTTCACAGATTTTTACTTCGTCGGGAAGTAAGACTTGGCCACTGTTGATTCACGAACCTATAACAATATATACATATATATTAAAGTATGTTCAAAATATATTTACAACACTTTTAATATATTTTGATGTTTTAAGTTTATTAAGTCAGCTGTCCTCGTTAGTAACCTATAACTAGTTGTCCACAGTTAGATGTACAGAAATAAATCGATAAATATTATCTTGAATCAATCCACGACCCAGTGTATACGTATCTCAGTATTGATCACAACTCAAACTATATATATTTTGGAATCAACCTCAACCCTGTATAGCTAACTCCAACATTCACATATAGAGTGTCTATGGTTGTTCCGAAATATATATAGATGTGTCGACATGATAGGTCGAAACATTGTATACGTGTCTATGGTATCTCAAGATTACATAATATACAATACAAGTTGATTAAGTTATGGTTGGAATAGATTTGTTACCAATTTTCACGTAGCTAAAATGAGAAAAATTATCCAATCTTGTTTTACCCATAACTTCTTCATTTTAAATCCGTTTTGAGTGAATCAAATTGCTATGGTTTCATATTGAACTCTATTTTATGAATCTAAACAGAAAAATTATAGGTTTATAGTCGGAAAAATAAGTTACAAGTCGTTTTTGTAAAGGTAGTCATTTCAGTCGAAAGAACGACGTCTAGATGACCATTTTAGAAAACATACTTCCACTTTGAGTTTAACCATAATTTTTGGATATAGTTTCATGTTCATAATAAAAATCATTTTCTCAGAATAACAACTTTTAAATCAAAGTTTATCATAGTTTTTAATTAACTAACCCAAAACAGCCCGCGGTGTTACTACGACGGCGTAAATCCGGTTTTACGGTGTTTTTCGTGTTTCCAGGTTTTAAGTCATTAAGTTAGCATATCATATAGATATAGAACATGTGTTTAGTTGATTTTAAAAGTCAAGTTAGAAGGATTAACTTTTGTTTGCGAACAAGTTTAGAATTAACTAAACTATGTTCTAGTGATTACAAGTTTAAACCTTCGAATAAGATAGCTTTATATGTATGAATCGAATGATGTTATGAACATCATTACTACCTTAAGTTCCTTGGATAAACCTACTGTAAAAGAGAAAAATGGATCTAGCTTCAATGGATCCTTGGATGGCTCGAAGTTCTTGAAGCAGAATCATGACACGAAAACAAGTTCAAGTAAGATCATCACTTAAAATAAGATTGTTATAGTTATAGAAATTGAACCAAAGTTTGAATATGATTATTACCTTGTATTAGAATGATAACCTACTGTAAGAAACAAAGATTTCTTGAGGTTGGATGATCACCTTACAAGATTGGAAGTGAGCTAGCAAACTTGAAAGTATTCTTGATTTTATGTAACTAGAACTTGTAGAATATATGAAGAACACTTAGAACTTGAAGATAGAACTTGAGAGAGATCAATTAGATGAAGAAAATTGAAGAATGAAAGTGTTTGTAGGTGTTTTTAGTCGTTGGTGTATGGATTAGATATAAAGGATATGTAATTTTGTTTTCATGTAAATAAGTCATGAATGATTACTCATATTTTTGTAATTTTATGAGATATTTCATGCTAGTTGCCAAATGATGGTTCCCACATGTGTTAGGTGACTCACATAGGCTGCTAAGAGCTGATCATTGGAGTGTATATACCAATAGTACATACATCTAAAAGTTGTGTATTGTATGAGTACGAATACGGGTGCATACGAGTAGAATTGTTGATGAAACTGATCGAGGATGTAATTGTAAGCATTTTTGTTAAGTAGAAGTATTTTGATAAGTGTATTGAAGTCTTTAAAAAGTGTATAAATACATATTAAAACACTACATGCATATACATTTTAACTGAGTCGTTAAGTCATTGTTAGTCGTTACATGTAAGTGTTGTTTTGAAACCTTTAGGTTAACGATCTTGTTAAATGTTGTTAACCCAATGTTTATAATATCAAATAAGATTTTAAATTATTATATTATCATGATATTATCATGTATGAATATCTCTTAATATGATATATATATACATTAAATGTCTTTACAACGATAATCGTTACATATATGTCTCGTTTAAAAATCATTAAGTTAGTAGTCTTGTTTTTACATATGTAGTTCATTGTTAATATACTTAATGATATGTTTACTTATCATAGTATCATGTTAACTATATATATATATATATATATCCATATATATGTCATCATATAGTTTTTACAAGTTTTAACGTTCGTGAATCACCGGTCAACTTGGGTGGTCAATTGTCTATATGAAACATATTTCAATTAATCAAGTCTTAACAAGTTTGATTGCTTAACATGTTGGAAACATTTAATCATGTAAATATCAATCTCAATTAATATATATAAACATGGAAAAGTTCGGGTCACTACAAATGGGAACATATCACCATGGATTTTGAGACAAAACTACCCAGAACCCAGAAAGGAAATGATATGATTTGTGTAATAGTGGGCCATTTAAACATAATTGCGCATTTTCTAGCTACTAGTGAAACAGCTTCGTTGTGCAAATTAGCTCAGTTGTACTTAAATGAAATAGTATCACGACATGGGATACTGTTGTCTATTGTTTCAGATAGAGATTCCTGATTTGTGTATAGTTTCTGGAATAGTCTACAAGAATTGAGTACTCGTGTCAACCTTAGTACAGCTTATCATCCTCAGACTGTCAAGCAAAGTGAACGAACTATTCAGACTTTAGAGGATATGTTAAGGGCTTGTGTGTTAGAGTATGGTGCATCAGGGGATTATCATCTGCCATTGATCGAATTTGCTTACAACAACTCCTATCATTCAAGTATTGGCATGCCGCCGTATGAAATGTTGTATGGTAGAAAGTGTTGAACTCCATCGTGTTGGTTGGAGGCAGGTGAGAAACAGTTTGCGGGTCCAGAAACTACAGAAAAAGTGGCTATCGCACGTGAAAAGCTGAAAGCTGCTAGAGATCGACAAGAGATGTATGCAGATCCTCGTCGATGACAGAAAAACTACTGAATTTAGACCCAAAATTCACCTTCATACGATTTTTCTATGACTTTATAAAAATTGACAAAGTTCTTTATACTTAAATAAGTGCTGTAATATTTTAGAAATATAGTCATGTGCATTTCAATTCAATGCGACTTTCCTACAAAACGTTAGGGACGGTTATTCTGCAGCAGACTACAGAAAAAGTGGCTATCGCGCGTGAAAAGCTGAAAGCTGCTAGAGATCGACAAAAGATGTATGCAGATCCTCGTCGTTGACCAATGACGTTTACTGTGGGTGAACGTGTGTATTTAAAAGTGTCACCGTGGAAGGGTGTAATTCGATTCGGTAAATGAGGAAAACTAACTTCGAGATACATTGGTCCTTTTAGAATTAATCAAGTGCTGAACGATCAGACGGTAGTGTTGGATCTTTTGTCAGAGTTAGCAGGTATTCATGATAAGTTCAACATCTGCTACATTCATAAGTGTAAAAGTAGACGACGAAAGTCAAATTCTTCCTCTTCAAGATCTGAAAGTAGATTCAAGTAAGAAATTAGTGGAAGAACCAGTGAGGATCGTCGACAGAAAAGTGACTAAGTTACGCAAGAAGCAGATTCTAATGGTGCTTGTGGAATGGAAGCATAGTTTAGGCACCAATCTGACATGGAAGACTGAGGAGTTGATGACTTCTAAATACACACCTTTTTTAACCTTGACCAGATTCTGAGGACGGAATAACCTCTAAGGGGGTAGATTTGTAACATCCTAGCTTTAGGCCTAGTAGGTAATGACTTATTTACCCTCCTGTGCTAAAATAGCGATTTTAGTAATTATGTGTTTTATAATTATTATGTATGGGATAATGTGCGTTATGTGATAAGGGTCACAGAACATATTTTCATTTGTGAATTGGACTTAGAATGAATAAGTTATTGAAGATTTTGGGTTTCAGATAACTGGTAAATACCCGTGTGTTATACGGAGTAGGGTTTCCTCACAATGAAGAAACCCAATATAGATATATACTTGTTCGTTCATTACTTGCTACGTTTAGCAATAACATAAACCCTAAAACACACATTTGTTTTCTAAACCCTAAAATCAAGAAGTGTAATTCATAGCGTGTGATTTCGTGCATCCAATTTAAGTGTTTTCAAGGATCAAAACAAGTTAAAAATCTCAGATTTTGGTGAATTGAATTGGGTATGGGTTTTGAAAAAGTAAGCTTTTATGTTTGATTCTTGCTTTGAATGTGCTTGTGATGCTTAATTGAGGTTATAAATAGATTATATATGTGTTATATAGTGTTCTTGAGCCTTTGGATTGATCAAAACAAACAGAAATCGAGTTTTAAGTGTAAAAAACTCAAAAACAGCGAGCTGATGTTGTTCATCAGCATCCACACTTTTGACAGCTCAACTACATGGTTGAGTACACTTTTAAGGGCTCAACCACGCGGTTGAGCAGTAGTCAGCTTTTGGTAAAATTGAAAAGGATGTAACTTTCAAACCGTAACTCCGTTTTTGACAAATAAACTATCGTTGGAATTGTCTTAAGGTCTAGTTTCCAATGATAAGGTTTTAAAACACTAAATCAAACTTTATTTTGGGTGTAAAAAGCTCGAATTGCAGTTGTGCTGCTGTACTTGCTCAACCGTGCGTCTGAGGCACTCACTCGTGCGAGTGAAGTGTCCATTCGCATGAGTTAGACACTAAAACGTGTGAGTAGGTTTTATAATCACTAGTATAAGTGATAGGTTAGTCATGCGAGTGAGGATACTCACCCGTGCGAGTGAGCATAGTCAGTCGCACGAGTGAGACCTCATCCGTGCGAGTGACAGTGTTTGTATGTTTGGGTCAAGTGTAATTCTGACCCATTTACTATTTTGCTGTGATATTTAGACTTATGAATAATTTGATTGAAAAGTGTACTAACTAGAGAACTGATATTCTCAGGTGATAAACCGAAAGGTGAAGGCTTAGTGATAAAAGACAACTGAGTACTTGTGCTTCCAGGTGAGTGGGATTATCTTTATGGAAGTGATTATATAGTGACAAGTATAGTGATCCGTGCCATGCTTATAATTAGACTGTGTAATGAGTCTGTGACCAGTATTGTGACTATATGTGATTATGCGCGCACCAGTAAACGTCGATGGGTGTAATTCCGATGTAAGAGGTCAATGTTGTTTACCTTGTGTATTTAAGGTGATAGTATTGGGTCCAAGTGTTACTGATTAGTGGTATAGTATGAATGATGAGTGCGTCACATCTGAAAGAATATACCAGTGACTCAGTAGTGTGAGCTATAGTATATTCTAGCTTGATCAGCTATGGGTTGTCGGTCCTCTTGTGTATGGCTTTAAGTGATTAGTGACCAGTTACTTTAAGTTGTGCTTGATGCTTGTAGTGATGTCCACCTAGATATTGCCATTCACTTAGCGTTATGCTAATTTCTCCCATAGTGTTTTGCCCTACAGGTATAGATTAGCAGCTTTTTGGTAGGTTTTGCAAGGCAAGTGAAGATGTTTAACACAGTGAATAACTCTGATGTTTTGTAATAAACAATATGGTCAAATGGTTTGTATTAATAACGTAACACCTGTGATTTTGTGTAATCATATAAGTATGTACTAATATATGATATGTAAATTAATACGTCTTCCGCTGTGACTGTCTTTAAAAAAAAGTGTATGTAAAAAATATGGTGCTACATTATACTTACAAATTCTCTCTACATTTCTAGCCATTTTTCATCATCCTTAGCATCTTCATCTTCATCTTCAAGTTCATCTATTTCAAATCTTGATTCAAGAACACAACATTAACAACTTGAACTACCTACATGTCTTGAAGAATCCATCAAACTCACATGAGTTTTCTGATCTAGATCTGTAAGTGAAAATCCATTTTACTAATTTCATGATCCTTTAACTCTTATACATCATTGTATGCTTGTAATCTTGTAGGATTGTTCATATACACTTTACATGTTGATGCTGGATTTTTCATAACTGTAAATCCGACTTCAAGTCAGCCATAACCATTTGAATAATTAACTTTTAATTTTAAAGCTTTTCATTTTGTTAAAAGATAGTTCAATACCTTACTTTTCTTGTATGAAACTCGTATAGATGTTGAGTAAAAGTGTCTCAACTTGTTGGATACATTTGATATGTTTTGCTGATTGAAATTTCTAACCATCAATTGAAGATGGTATTGTTGACATTTTTTAGGTGATTTCTGACCAAATGTACTTTTGTTTTGGGTAGATATCTCAATGATCGAAAACCTCCAACTTGAAACACCTTAAATGGTGAAGTGAGGTGAGAGATAGGCCCAAATTAAAAAGCACATGCATCATTGATTTGCCGAAAGTGAATCTGCAATTTCTTGATTTTTCAATTTCATGTTTGGATGACCATACAACCAATATTTGTTTGATTTAAAATATTTATAATGTTTATTTATGTATTAAACATCTCTATGCAAAGCATTTTTCCTAGATTTTATGTTTAAGTATTTTTCACAAAAATAATTTTGTCAATATGTCGGGTTTTGTTGTTCTGAAATGTTTGATGTTTCTTAGCCAATAAAACATAACTTACAAGCCTAATCTGATATTAGTGTTCAAATGAATTTTAATTTCAACTAAATAAGCTAACTCTTAGAGGTGGATATATATTATATGAAGATATGAGACATGTGAGATATACTCTCCTGAAGGTCGATCTTTGTGTTTTATTATTTGAATTTTGGAGTATTGAAACCATGCACGTAAAGAGTTTGCATTCTGGAACATTTTGTAACACTTGAGTCATGTACATTAGATATGACATAATTCTAGATGTTAGACAACTCTTGGATTTGGATTTGCTTGAATTAAGTTTGTGAATTATTATTTAGATATCGAGCAAGTTGACTTGTCCAACCGTCACACAAACTGTCCACTTCAACAAGAGTCACACTTTTAAGTGACTTAGGTTTTCACATAGTGGATGTGGCTATATGAGTTGGAAAGGTAACTCAATGAGCTATAACTCAGTATTCGAAGGGTTTTCTAACTCCTGATATTTTGTGATTTATGGCTAAAACAAAACTGAATTCCAAAACAGTCCGTTTTTGAACTATTGTAGTTTACTTTGCATTTTCAAATGAACATGAAATCCAATTACAAGCATAATGATGACACGTTACAATTTAGTTTTTATAATAAAGTTTTGTATAGACTTTAGCCGTCCACTTTTACCTTAGGACGCACACGGGATATTCATATCCGCACTACCTAACTATTAGCTTGTCGCTTACTTGCACTTTGTTTCTCGATAGCCTTCGAGGTGACTCTCATAGCCCCACTTTTTCCTCATTTTTACAAATATTTTATACTTGGGTGAGAATACCTGCTCGTTTTACTGTTTTACATTATGGACACAAGTATTTAAGCATACTTATTTGCATGAGTTTCAACCATAAAGCCCTTAGCTCGATTGCGAGTGATTACTCTATTGTAAGCATGAATCATATGGATAGATCTATCGGATTTGACAACCCCACCCAAATAGATAACGGGTGCTTATTACTTCATAACAATACACTTGGTTGAGTGTATACTTCTATAGGGTACTAGTATGTATATTCATATACACTTGTGTTAAACTTCGTATATCGGGTGCTTATGACTTATAAACTCTTTGTGAACTGTTTATACTAAAACTAAATCTTGTGGTCCACTTTACATTACTTTATCATTTGTGATAAACTTATTAACTCACCAACCATTGTGTTGACACTTTAGCATGTTTATTCTCAGGTCCTTAGCTCGTATGCTTTCGCACTAGAGGTCATGTTGTGGCTGCATGCATTGGAGTTTTGGGCATTAAATTTCAAACATTATTATTTCACATTCTTACTTTTCTTGTACAATTATTTCTATATTTGTAGTACATACTTTTAACGTTTGATTCAACTTTCTACAAATGAAAACTTTTGATTAATGAATGCGAATTTTTGATAAAACGTCCCGTATAGAGGGCATTGACCAAGTTATGAGACCGACTGTTATTGTGCCATGTCATAGTGGTTTTGACACGGACGTTACAAGTTGGTATCATAGTTTTGATTATAGGGAACTATAATTGCATTAGTGTGTGTCTAATTGGAGTCGTTAGGTCACATTAGTCAGTCTAGTCTATAACCGAGTAGTTTTTTGCATTCAATTTGCATTATATCTCACTCTATTATTATAAGCATATGCACTTCTATGGTTATACATACCTTGTTGACATTTTGTCTTTGTAAGTAACTTTTGAACATTTATTGATACGTGTTGTCGTCACCGATTTCTATTCACTCTTCATTTTCTAGTTTGGACGACGAGAGTGTTCTTCACACTTGGAGGGCAGCCTTAACTATAAGATTGGGAAATCCTCTATAGCGGCTCAATCAGATCCTTTGACTCATGAACATTTGCATCATATCATTTATACTTGATATATCTATCGGACTCTTATGTATATTAATAACCTTGGAAACGATGTTTCTATAAAGATCTTTCCCCAAACCATTACACTCACTCTTAGGACTTTCCAAAGGAACTCTTCATCTATCCCACCTACTTCGTTTGCTCTAATGGACCATGTATAATGTATACTCCCGGAAGACTGTCCAGACACCAGAGGCAGACCCATACTTATTATGCTTTTATAAACCCTTACTTACTGCCTTCATCTACCACTGCTTATCGACAATTTGAAACGACATGTGAACTTGGGTCCCTAACATCCTTAGACGTTGAATACTTTAAGAGGGTAGACCCTATCCCAAGATCAGTGATTCTACCATAACTATTCAAACACACCCAATGACTAGGGAACCTCCGCCACCTCTTTCCTTATAGTCATCACATAAGGTACATATTGATCTTCATGGGTGAAGCGTGAATGTATTTTCACAAACCAGTTCTATAATAAGACAAAATATAACATTGACTACACAAGACGAAGCTAGAAGAACCTACACACCTAAACCAAAAAATGAGTTATGATGAAACACTAACAGATTAATGGAGATAGAACTCTAATTAGACTACAACTAAGGAATACTTTCCAAACCCCAATTTGTTCACGTGTACGTTGTTTCTCAACAGATACACTGTTTTAGTGTTCTCTTATCCTAGTTCGAATGAAAGATCTAATTTCAAGGAATTTAGAATATATATATATATATATATATATATATATATATATATATATATATATATATATATATATATATATATATATATATATATATATATATACACACACACACACACACATAT
Source organism: Rutidosis leptorrhynchoides (assembly GCF_046630445.1). Classification (NCBI taxonomy): domain Eukaryota; kingdom Viridiplantae; phylum Streptophyta; class Magnoliopsida; order Asterales; family Asteraceae; genus Rutidosis; species Rutidosis leptorrhynchoides. The sequence goes on from NC_092333.1 coordinate 195,131,151, forward strand.
CATAAGGAGTACAAAAACATGTATAAATTCTTAGCAGCCTTCTATTTGTAATTTAGTTACCGACATCATTTCACGGAGTAGTATATCGTGCTCCGTTGCTAAACAGTGACGGTTAAAAAGTCAAATAAAAATCTCATATTTTTATATTAAATACATATATTTATTTTGATCATTAACTGTGTAAAACCATTCATAAAAAGTTGACCTATTATTAGCTCTCAATCCCAAGTAAGATGTACGGAGTAGTCAAATTCAAATTAAGGTAGTAAAGGTATTTTTAACCAGTCTAAAATTTACGTAGTCTATTCATGAACATACATTTATTTTTAAAATCACATAAGTTTGAATTAAACTTATTTAAATAGCAATCGAATGATAAACGAGTGTTACTATCGTTTAATAACTATGTTCGATATACTTTATATCTATATAGATATGTTTTAATAACAAGTTTTATTATTTCGTAGATTATATACATAATTAGTTGTAACAACAAAATCCTATAATACTTTATTTACATATTTCAAGTTATTATTTATATGCCTATATATATATATATATATATATATATATATATATATATATATATATATATATATATATATATATATATACACATATTTATTTACAAAGAATTGGTTCGTGAATCGTTGAAAATGGTCGAGGTTAAATGAATGTATGAAAATATTTCAAAATTTTTGAGACTCAACATAACAGACTTTGCTTATCGTGTCAGAAATATTAAATCATATAGAGAATTGATTTAAAATAAGTCGAAATTTTTCCGGGTCGTCACAGTACCTAACCGTTAAAATAAATTTCGTCCCGAAATTGTCTTTGGTCGTCATGGTTGACAATAAGAATATTTTCATGAAGAATAGGAGTGGAAAATAAAGATAGAGTTTATTACCATTGAGTAATATTTATAAAACAATTTGATTACGTGAAGTGTATGAGTGACGCTATCGTAAAAGAGTGAAATGAGGAAAATAAAGGTTCGTCTTAACTTTTGATGTAGTTGTGGTTGATTTCCGGGATTAAAAGAAGATCTTCGTAATCCATATAAGATTTGATTCTTCAGTAATTAAGGAAATCAGGATCCTCTTTAATTAAATGCGGTAATCTGCCTCGATTGCTATGTATGATATTTCACTATAAATTTACCTCCTCCGTTTCCTTATTTTTCTCAACTCATTTCTTCTCTTCCTCGATTCTTATTCCAAAGATTGTGAAAATGCTCAATCCAGCTCTGGTTCTTAACATTATCCTGACTATTGCCACAATCATCCTTCTTTTTCAACTCCCACCGGAGGAATCTGTTTACTTCTACTATGCTCTAGGGATTATTGTATTTATCATCCTCTTGTGTCTTTACATTGCTATACGCATTGATATACACGCTTTGTAATTTATATGTTGTTGTCGTGCTTATATTTTCATTTACATTTCGAAGCTCCATGCTTTTGTTTTCTCTTCTCGACTTTAAGTAAGGCAAGTAAAATGTCTCGAGTTCGTAGGTATGAAGTTTCTAATGAACATAACTAATGTTCTAAGCAAGAAAGAAATTGTAATGGCACGATTTTAATTTGCAAATTACCGGAAATCACAAAAAATATAGAACTGTCAAGAAAATATTTTTTTGATATGTTCAGAGGTTAAGTAGAATGAAAGAGTCATGTAACATGGCACATGATGAGGGTAAGGTCTGTCAACTATTACCATCATCACATTCCATTAGAAATTCAGCATGACTCACTGTAATATAACCACGTTGATCGGACATCATTATATTACACTAACTCATGCTTCCATTCCCAACACTACTCCAAAAACATTCATAATTTAAACTCGAATTTTTACAGAAATATAGAAACTAAACAGTTTCCTTTATGATGTAACACAGATAGCGCGAAGATATAAATAATTTCGAACAAGAATAGTTATAAAGATATCTTCAGAAATATTGAGGATACTTATACTGAAAGATACGATGATATTTTAGAATTTTTAAAATACCTAAAATCAAAGGATGATGAAGAAATTTTTTTCGCAAAGATTTAAAATAAGTAAGGAGCAAGGTATTCGGTAAAGATTTCATCAGATACTGAATCATCTGGATTCTTTAATTATAGGTTTAGTCCTTGTGATTTGTCCACAACCCCTTCATGGTTTGTTCCATTCGTTTTTCAGTTCCAAATTTTCTCTTTTTCTGAGCTTTTTCAATACATCATTCTTTATTATCATTCTTTTGGTCATTAAGACCATCTACAGCTTTTGCTGCTTCATCAGCATTAACGCTAACATATCTGAATCATTGGTTATTAATCCGAGGTGTTTTAAAGAATTTTGAAGGGTTTGAACACAGATTGTAATCTTTAATATACATATGATGTTTAAGAAGAAATCATCGTTAATCTTGAATGATATGAATATTTTTTGGAGTTTTGTGAATAAAAGTGATTTTCTAGTACAGTTTGAATTCAAAGTATGATTTTGAAAGATGTAGAAATCTAAGAGTGATGCCACCTGTTAAATCTTGACTTAGATTCTGATCTGTCAAAATCAAAATATGTAATTGAATTTGTATGAAAATGGTTGTTGTTTGGCGAACGGATACATATACCTGTGGATGTAAGTAGTATAGTTAATGACTGTTGAATCAGAATTGAAGAATGTATGGTGTAACATATTAATGTGAAATTTAAATATTTCTCGGGTATTACCTACCCGTTAAAATATTTTCACAATTACCAGTTTGTACAGAAAATTTTTTATTACAATCATTATGAAGATATGCGTACATATATATTTTCTTCAGATGTAATTATGGATTTAATGAATTAATATAATATTAATCTCATCTGATTTACGGTTAGAACTAGAATAAATAATCTCTAAGACATTAGAGATTACATAATCGCCTTGGAATATTTCTCTAATCTAAAATGAAGTTATGAATCAATACTTCATCGTTTATTGTTATTGGTATTCCTTAGTGCCTATGGTGCGTATGATGTTGATGCTCGTGGTACAGATTGTGATGTTGAGGCTTGTGATGTTGCCGATATTGTTGTTGGTGGTACTGGTGTTGTTGGTGCTGATGTTGGTGCCTGCCGTGCCTGTGATGCTTTCAAATTGTGCATCATATTCTCCCAACCACTATTCGAGCACGAAGTTCGTTGACTTCTTCCATTACCCCAGGATGATTAGCGGTTGGAACAAGGGGATGAATAAGATTTAGAATTTGAGATATTTTATAATTGTCTCGACATATCCTGGAAATGAGGGTGAAAATGGTGTTTCAGACCGGTTCGCAGGTAAGTGCTTCAGGTTCTTCGCCAAGATGGCAATTTGGTTGGTGGAAAGGATTGCCTTCTTCTTATCTCCAATAAATAAGTCGACTACGAACCCAACCCCAACTCATCCAGAATAGATGATGGCTAATTGTTTGATCCATTCCAGTTACACTGCTTTCGGAGCTCAGGTGGATATCCATATCGAAATAGCTATCAGAATCTAAGGAACTCGAACTGGTTACGGGATCCATCTCTGTACAATTAGGGAAATGATTTTTGATATGAAATAGATTATAGGACTTAGCTTGGTATTCTCCAATACATAATTTACATATGTATATATAATACCAAGATCCCATAAATTACAGAGGAATTTTCGGAAGATGTCAGACAAAGTTTACTATAATAGATGTGTTAAGATATGAATTTGTCTATACACTATCTATGGAATAAATGCAGTAAGACGTGTCTAGACTTAAATTAATAAGTAAGTAATTTCTGACAAGAAATGATAAGCAAAACTTATAATATGCAGATACGGTCGAAGTCCAGACTCACTAATGCATCCTAACAACTACCGGTTAGACACACTAATGCAAATTCTAGTTCGCTAAGACCAACTCTCTGATACCATTCATAGTGACCCGTCCAAATCCCTTTAGACATACATCAACATCTGGTCCCATTTCAAGATACTGACCTCTATATGATACGTTTTACAAACATTGCATTCTTTTAAAAGATACATCGTATATAAATCCAGGTTTTTTGACAACTGGTAACTTCTACGTATAGACAATCATCATAAATAATATTTTACAACATAACAACTGTGATGATTTCTAAATGTGATACTCGATGATGATTATGAATGCAACGTCTTTTGATATATTCCATGAACGACTCCATGTAATATCTTTAAATTGAGCAAATGCACGGCGAAAGATTTCTTTAATAGCTGAGAATAAACATGCTTAAACGTGTCAACCAAAAGGTTGATGAGTTCATAGGTTTATCATAAATAATGATTTTCAATAATTTTAATAGACCACAAGATTTCATTTTCATAAACAACATACAGGAATCACATCTGTATAAAATCATTTTTACTATAAGTTTCCTGGTAACCGACATTATCAAAAATGCATATAGAATATCCCCAAACATACAAGAGTCACATCTGTATAATATCGAAGTACTAAAGAATTCTAACTCTCAGAATGGGGTGTGTTAATACCCATAGATCTATCTTTAGGATTCGCGTCAATTAGAGTGTATATTAATTCTTAGGTAACCAAGAAAAAATAGAGATATCCGGTATAACAATTCAGTCGAGGAATGTTTTTAAGTACTTGTGTCTATTTCGTCAAACATTTATTAAAATAGTGCATGTATTCTCAGCCCAAAAATATATATTGCAAAAGCATTTAATAAAAAGGGAGCTATAAAACTCACGATACTATATTTTATAGTAAATATGTATACGACGGAACTGAACAAATGCAGGTTGGCCTCGGATTCACGAACCTATATCAAATATATATATATATATATATATATATATATATATATATATATATATATATATATATATATATATATATATATATATATATATATATATATATATATATATATATATATATATATATATATATATATATATATATATATATATTAAAATATATAATAAACATATAACCATAATAAAATAAGTTAATATTTTAATATTAGTAATATACTGGTTGTTATATAAATAAATTTAATATATTTATTTTATAATTTAAATAACTAATATTTATCATAATAAATTTTATTATTTTTAATAAATACTCTTTAAAATAATTTAATAAGTAATTTTAATTATGATTATTATATAAATATAATATATATCATTTATTAATATATATTGGTATTTTAAGTATCTTTATAAATATTGCATATATATACAATATAATAATATCATAAGGAATATAAAAATGTGTATAAATTCTTAGCAGCCTTCTATTTGTAATTTAGTTACCGACATCATTTCACAGAGTAATATATCGTGCTCCGTTGCTAAACAGTGAAGGGTAAAAATTCAAATAAAAATCTCATATTTTTATATTAAATACATATATTTATTTTGGTCATTAACTGTGTAAAATCAGTCATAAAAAGTTAACCTGTTATTAGCTCTCAATCCCAAGTAAGATGTACGGAAGTATTCAAATTCAAATTAAGATAGTAAATGTATTTTTAACCAGTCTAAAATTTACGTAGTCTATTTATGAACCTACGTTTATTTTTAAAATCACATAAGTTTGAAGTAAACTTATTTAAATACCAATCGAATGATAAACGAGTGTTACTATCGTTTAATAATTATGTTTGATATACTTTATATCTATATAGATATGTTTTAATAACAAGTTTTATTATTTCGTAGATTATTTACATAATTAGTTGTAACAACAAAATCATATAATACTTTATTTACATATTTCAAATTATATATATATATATATATATATATATATATATATATATATATATATATATATATATATACACATATATATATATACACATATTTATTTACAAAGAATGGTTCGTGAATCGTTGAAAATTGTCGAGGTTAAATGAATGTATGAAAACATTTCAAAATTTTTGAGACTCACATAACAGACTTTGCTTATCGTGTCAGAAATATTAAATCATATAGAGAATTGATTTAAAATAAGTCTAAATTTTCCGGGTCGTCACAATAATGATGACACGTTACAACTTAGTTTTTATAGTAAAGTTTCTTATAGACTTTAACCGTCCTCTTTTACCTTCGAACGCAGACGGGATATTCATATATGCACTACCTAACTATTAACTTGTTGCTTACTTACACTTTGTTTCTCGATAGCCTTCGAGGTGAGTCTCATAGCCCCACATTACAACTATTTTATACTTAAGTGAGAATACATGCTCGTTTTACTGTTTTACATTATGGACACAGGTAAAACATACTTATTTGCATGAGTTTCAACCACAAAGCCCTTAGCTCGATTGCAAGTAATTACTGGATTGTAAGCGCGAATCATATGGATAGATCTACCGGGTTTGACAACCCCACCCAAACAGATGACGGGAGCTTATTACTTCGTAACAATACACTTGGTTGAGTGTACACTTTTATAGGGTACTAGTATGTATATTCGTATACACATGTGATAAGCTTCGTAAATCAGGTGCTCATGACTTATAACTTTTTGTGAACTGTTTATACTTAAACTAAATCTTGTGGTCCACTTTACATTACTTTATCATTTGTGATAAACCTATGAACTCACCAATCATTGTATTGACACTTTAGCATGTTTATTCTCAGGACCTTAGCTCGTACGCTTCCGCACTAGAGGTCATGTTATGGCTGCATGCATTGGAATTTTGGGCAATAAATTTCAAACATTATTATTTCGCATTCTTACTTTTCTTGTACAATTATTTCTATATTTGTAGTACATACTTTTAATGTTTGATTCAACTTTCTATAAATGGAAACTTTTGATTAATGAATGCAAAACTTTTGATAAAACATCTCATATAGAGGGCATTGACCAAGTTATGAGACTGATTGTTATTGTGCCATGTCATCGTGGTTTGGACAGGGACGTTACATAAGAAAAGGAGTAGAAATTATAAAGTCAAAAATCAAAGACCGCTGGGAGACCAAGAAGCCACAAAACTAAAAGGATGTTTGTTCGTCAATAAGAAAACTCTGACGACCCAGAAATTTTTGACTAATTTTAAACCAAACTCTCGATACGATATCATATTTCTGGCATGATAAGAAAAGTCTGTTAGGTTGAGTCTTAAAAAAAAAATTTGAACTGTTTCAAAAATTCAATTGACCTTCGACCAATTTCGACGATTCACGAACAGATAATTGTAAATATATTTGTGTGTATTTAAAAATATATGTATATATAAATATAATGAGTATTATTATTATTAATATTACTATTAAGATTATTAATTGTATTTTTATTTTTATATAAGCTATTATATCTAGTAATGATATTATTATTATTATTATTTTATTAGTATCATTTATATTATTATCATTATTGGTAATTATCATTGATGTTAGTATTAATACTATTATATTATTATCATTTATCATTATAGTCTTTATTAATAAAATTATTATTTATAATATTATTATTAGTATTATTAATATTAATACTATTAATATAATTATACTAGTTATTTATAAAAAAAATCAGAATTTGATATACATATTCAGATATAAAATCAATATATACAATAACAGAAATTTATAATTTCATATACATATATAAAATACAGATAAACATATAAATAAATACATATACAAATAAATATATGTAAATACAGTGAAATACATATATAGATACAAAACAATACGTATCCAGTTTCCTTTCACAATCCTGCTTTAATCAATTTGTCCTGACACTGTTAAGCTAGTATGATTGAATCAAACATTTGAAACAATCCAAAATCAGTTACACGTAACAATCTGCTTTATCATTTATTTCTCATCTGTTGAACAACTTACGTACTTCTTGTCTGCCAAAATTATCAAACATCGATTTCCCAAATCAATTAAGATCAAAATACTGTTAAATCATAAATGTACTGATATATTATATACCTCCATAACTACCATTGAGAGGGAAAAAAATAGAAAAGTAAAGAAAACTTCTATGAACTCTGTTCTTGTGTTATTTTCTTTTCTTCGTTGTTTTCTCGTCAACCTCACTAACCACCATCATATCAATCAACTCACCATTTAAACATCATTCATCAACTACTAACATCATCATCATTAAATCATACAAACTGCTGCAAACGTTTTCTATTTACAACCTTCAACGACCACCATTCTCAAATCTATCACCACCAAAATGGACAACCACTAGACAACCACCATGAACAAATACAACTCAAAAGCTACTAACTGTTTTTCTGTCTCAATTGATAATCACAACCACTACCACAAACCCATACCCATATAACTATGACTATGCTCGAATGCTACCTGCTGCTATTTTCTTCTGCTGTAAACTGATCACCCTACATCACCATCTCCATTTATAAGAATGCTGTTATGCTTACTATTTTTCTGTTTCTTTTTTCTGTCGAACATAACTAAAGCCAGAAAAGTCCTTCTGCAGCTGCTATTGTTCTTATGTCTTCCTGATTTCACCGAATAGCATCCAACCCATCATCACCATCAAACAAACCTACAAAACCAACATGTTACTCATTTCAATTTATGTTCGAACCATCGACCTTCACCACCACCATATTTAACCAAGAACACCATCACCTCCTGCACAATCCACCATCTCTCTTCTCTCTCTTTCTCTATTCTTCTTCATGAATTCATCATCACCACCATGACTATCAATGAACCACGCTTGATACTATATTTACTGCAACTGTTTTCGATAATCAAGATGAAAATTTTACTGCTACTGTTGTACGTATCCTTTGTTTCAAGAACCATCAGCTAAACCACCATCTTATCTCTCTCACCTTTTTCTCTCTCACTAGCTATTGCCATTACAAATTTTTTTTTCACGTTTCAGATATTTAAAACGAGACCACAAACAGCCTTCCCCGCTTTAAATTACCACCTTTACATATTTTTTTATTTTCCTTCGGTTTTTAATAGACAAGACAGCCGTCCATGATTGCTACTACTTTTCTTTGCGTTAATAGCCATCAATTATGGAATCAAACTAGTTTTATGTCTTCTTCCCTTTAATGGCCGACATTTACCTAATCAAATACCCTTACTTGATTTAATTAAAGAAAACGAGATATTATATTAATCCTAGTGGGGCTGCTATATTACGGAACTTTTGGTTTAACATGTTAGGCTTATAGTGATAGTATACATGAATATTATATGGGGCCGAGGTTCATGTAACGATTGGGCCATGTAATTGGGTTCTAATTAGACGGGATTAATATCAGATAGCATAAGTAAATGAGTTTATGCTTCTGTGGATGTTGAGGTTTGGATATAGAATGATGCAGTGATGATATCGAGTATGATGATAACTATACGATGGGATGTCGATGATAATTGATGATGATACTGTGAAAATTATGAATATGATAATTATGATGTTTATGGTTAAGTAATGAAGATGAAGATAGAAATTTAGATGTTGGTCAAGATACAATTCATGGTGATGATCTGTTAATGATACATAACATAGATAATGAATGATGATGAAATTCGTTTTTGGTAATTTGAATTGGAGAAGAAGATGATAACCGGAAAGGTGTTAAGTAAATTAATCTGTGTTTAAAATCAGAAAAATCAAAGTAGAGGAATGGTTAGGGGATAACTTGGGTTAACGGGAGGTTGTGGGTTCGAGCCTGAGCAGAAACATATTTTTTTTTTTTGGAAAGCTTTAAGGTAGTTTTAATTATTATTATTATCATTATTATTAATATTATTACTAATATAAATATTATTATTAGCATTATCAATTAAGTTATAATTAATATCATTAGGATTAAAACCCTTATTTTTATTATTATAATCATTATTATTATTAGTATCATTTTTAGTGACATTATTATTATTCTTATCATTATTATTACTATAATTATTATTATTATCATTATTAATATTATTAATATTATCATTATAAGAAAATACAACTTTTATTACTATTATTGATATTATGTTACCAAATAAATATTTTGCATATAAAAATATACTTTTAGTAATATTATATATAAATATGTACTATTCATATTAACGTTTTTATATAAATATTCATATATAACAAATTAGGTATTTTTAAATACAATACTAATTATATATACACAAAATAAAATATATAAAATATATAACTTAAGATATAATATATCAAATTGTTCAATTACGATTATATATGTTAATATATATATATATATATATATATATATATATATATATATATATATATATATATATATATATATATATATATATATATATATATATATATATATATAAATGATATAGGTTCGTGAATCCGAGGCCAACCCTACATTTGTTCAATGTCGTTATATGTATTTTTACTACAAAATACAGTATGGTGAGTTCATTTGATTCCCTTTTACTATTTACATTTTTGGGACTGAGAATACATGCGCTACTTTTACAACTGCTTTATTAAATGCTTTTGAAATACATTTTGAACTGTGAATACATGAAATGCTTTTATAAATGTTTGACGAGATAGACACAAGCAAAAAATTCCTCGAATAAATTATGTGGACGTGATAATTGCCACCATTGAATTATGTGGACGTGATAATTGCCACAATTGATATGAATATTTTTCCCCCGATTATTATTGCTTGGTAACCTAAGAATTAGGGAACATCACTAATTTTGAGAATTAGTGCACGCCTAATTGACGCGAATCCTAAAGGTAGCTACCGGGTTTAACACCCCTACCCAGAATGTTCACTAAACGGAAGAGCTAGTGGGCATGGTGTTTAGTACTTCGAGGTTTATATATTTATACAGACGAGATGTTCTGTTTTAGGGATATTATTATGCGCATTATATGTTAAGGTCGGTTACCAAGCCAAGCTATTAAAGCAATGAAAAGTAAATGTTATGTATCGAGAGAATGATTTTATACACAGGTTATGTGTATGTTATTTTTGTGCACAAGATATGTGTACGGTTACTAAGATTTATGAAAGATGATTTCGTACACGAGAAAGGTGTACTTATTTAAAAGATATCGCATGTACATTACAGGTGGGTATAGGATTCGGGCCCATTTGTACCATGCAGTATTTAAATCTTGTGGTCTATCAAAATGATGAATTTTATTGTTTTATGTTAAACTTATGAACTCACCAACCTTTTGGTTGACACTTTAAAGCATGTTTATTCTCAGGTATGAAAGAAATCTTCCGCTGTGCATTTGCTCATATTACATGGAGTCGTTCATGGCATATAGAGGTCAGAACCTCACAATGGGACCAACTATTGAAGACTTCGTCCAGATGGATTAGGACGGGTCACTACAGGTAATGTACCTACCCATTAAAAATATTTCGTCCCGAAATTTGATCGAAGTCGTCATGACTAACAATAAAAATGTTTTCATGATGAATATGAGTTGATAAATAGAGTTTCATCATTATTGAGTACTATAGATAAAACGATTCAATTATGAAAGCGTACGAGTGAAGCTGTCACAAAAGATTCAAATGAGGAATTTAAGATTCATCTTACTTTTGACGTAGTCACGTTTGAATTCCGGAATTCATGGAATTTAAAGAAATCGTCTAATCAGAAAGAAAATGTAATAGCACGATTTGATTTGTCAAATTACCAGAATCCCTGAGGATGGAACTATCAAGAATATATTTTCTTGATATGTTCAGAGGTTAAGTAGAATGAAAGAGTTACGTAACATGGCACATGATGACGTTATGATCTGTGAATCATCATATCCCATTAGAAACTCAGCATGACTTAATGTAATATAATCACGTTGGCCAAGCGCCATTATATTATACTAACACATGCTTCAATTCCCAACACTTCTCCACAATTCATTCATAATTTATACTTAGATTTTACAGAAGTTTTCAATGTAATGAAATTCAGAAAGCACGAAGAGGTATATAATTTCGGACGAGAATATTTATGAACATATCCTCAGAAATATCGAAGATATTTATGATGATATTTTGGAATTTCTAAGTTCGAAGATTGACAAAGAAAAATTTTCCGCAAGATTTTAACATTACCTCGGAGCAAGATATTTTCTAAATATTTGTTCGGACCCAGAATTACCTGGATTCTTTGAATATAGGGTTTGGTCCTTGTATTAGTCCTTGTTCTCCTTCATGGTTAGCTTAATCCATTTTTTTTCAATACCAAATTTTCTATTGAGCGTTCCCAACATTCCATTCTTTATCATCAAACTTTTGGCCGTTTAGACCATCTACGATTTTGCTGTTTCCTCTGTATTTAATGCTACCATATCTGAATCATCGGTTATCAATCCGAGGTGGTTTCAAGAGAATTGTATTTTTAAATGATTAAACGCTGATGGTAATATGGTGGAATATAAAAGGTTCCCCGGTAACAATAAAAGAACACGCATATATATATATATATATATATATATATATATATATATATATATATATATATATATATATATATATATATATATATATATATATATATATATATATATATATCAAAGTTATAATAAGGTTGTTTCGAACGAAAAGTCGGAGTTTAACTTGCTGGAGCTGTGACAAAATTTACTACTTTGAAAGGGATTACTAAGTTATTTTGGGTAATAATAACACTAAAGGAATTAGCACTGCTACGTGTTAAACGTTTACTTAGATTCCGAGTGTTTTCAGGTGCATAACTATATGCATCAATCTTTTCTTCCGTAGATGAAGTGCGATTGGTTCATCCTCTAGATTGAGGTGTTTTCAAGAATCATGAAAGGTTTGAACGCAGATTGTAAACTTCAATATACAAATGAGGTTTAAGATGAAATCAAGTGGCAAACTTAAGGAAATATTTAACTGTAGTAGATGTAATTTATTTACGATCTTTTAATTTAAAATGTGTTGTATTTAATATTTCCTACTCTTTTAATACTTTTTAGTTGTCCATGAGTAGTCCAATAGTTTAATAGTTCAACCAAATCTAGTATATTTTAAGGAAATAGTTATATAGGAGCAGTTAGCTAGGATTTGGTTAATATAGTTTTAAAGTTTTACGTAGTTAATTAATTGGTTAGTAATCAATTTTATTTGGTTCATCATTTTCTTCATTATGCCACTTGTCAAATCTTGACTTGGATTCTGATCGGTCAAAATCCGAATATGAAATTAAATTTGAATGAAAATAGTTGTTCTTTGGTGAACGGATATGTATATCTGTGGTTGTATGTAGGATAGTAAATTACTGTTGAATCGGATTCGAAGAACGTACAGTGTAACTTACTAATGTGAAGTCTAAATATTCCTCGGGTATTACCTACCCGTTAAAATATTTTCACCATTAACAGTTTGTACGAAAGAATTTTTAATTACAATCTTTATGAAAATATATATACATATATATTTTCTTCAGATGTAATCATGGATTTAATGAGTCAATATGATATTAAACTCATTTGATTTACCGTTAGAACAAGAATATATAATCTCTAAAACATTAGAGATTACATAATCGCCAGGTCGAATAAAGATAAATGATGTAGAACTATTTGCAGATTGATGATTATGCTCGAGATACAGAATGAGATGTTGAGGCATGGATTGTTGATGGTACTGTAGCTGTTATTGATGGTACTGTTGGTGCCGATGATGTTGCTGAAGCTGGTAAGTTTTGCACCATATTCTCCAAAAATCATTACTCAAGCGCGAAGCTTGTTGACTTCTTCGATTACTCCGGGATGATTGCCGGTAAGAACGAGCGAATGTATAAGGTTTAGAATCTGAGATATTATGTAATCATGAAGAGGTATTCGGAAAATGAGGGTGAAAATGATATTTCGGACTGGTTCACCGGTAAGTGCTTCAGATTCTTCGCCAAGAGGGAAAAGTGGTGGATAAAAGGGATCGCCTTCTTCGCGTCTCCATTGATTAAGTCGACTACGAACGCATCAGATGAATTGGGGATGGCTGATTGGTTGATTCATTCTGGTGACGCTATTTTCGGAGCTTAGGTGAACATCCATGTCGGAATAGCTGTTGGAATCCGAGGGATTTGAACTAGTTGCGAGTTCCATCTCGTACGATCAGATGGAGGATTTTTCGATATGAAATGATTTTCGAATATTGGATAGTATTCTAACTACATAGAATATCTATATATATAGTACTAAAGATTTCATAGACTACGGAGGAATTTACGGCATATGTCAGGCAAGTCTACAGCAACAGATGCGCTAAGATATGAATTATCATATACGCTAAGATATGAATTTTGTCTATACAATATTCATGCAGTCAATGCAGTAAAACGTGTTTAGACTAAGAATGATAAGCAGGTAATTTTCTAAGGATGATAAGCAGATGATTTCCGTCTATAAATGATAAGCAAAACTTTTCACATGCAGACACGGTCGAAGTCCAGACCCACTAATGCATCTAGATAACTATCAGTTAGACACACTAATGCAAGACCTGGTTCGCTAAGACCACCGCTCTAATATCACCTGTAGTGACCCGTCCTAATCCATATGGATGAAGTCTTCAACAGTTGGTCCCATTGCGAGGTTCTGACCTCTATATGCCATGAACGACTCCATGTAATATGAGCAAATGCACAGCGGAAGATTTCTTTCATACCTGAAAATAAACATGCTTTAAAGTGTCAACCAACCTTTTGGTTGACACTTTAAAGCATGTTTATTCTCAGGTATTAAAGAAATCTTCCGCTATGCATTTGCTCATATTACATGGAGTCGTTCATGGCATATAGAGGTCAGAAGCTCGCAATGGGACCAACTGTTGAAGACTTCGTCCAGATGGATTAGGACGGGTCACTACAAAAACTCCCGAAGAAAGAAAGTTTATCGAAAATCTTACGAGTGCTTCGCAAAAATATTAGCACTCGTATCTATCCCTTTCCAAAAGTTACAAATAAAGTCTTTAAAGACTATCTTACCCTTATTCATCTTAAACAACTTCACCATTCACCATGAAAATGTCCT
Source organism: Rutidosis leptorrhynchoides (assembly GCF_046630445.1). NCBI lineage: Eukaryota > Viridiplantae > Streptophyta > Magnoliopsida > Asterales > Asteraceae > Rutidosis > Rutidosis leptorrhynchoides. Next base: position 195,146,191 of record NC_092333.1, read on the forward strand.
GGAACCTATGGTTTTCACCACCGTTGCATTAGCAACAAGAATTCAAGTCTTTATCAAGCCTATGACGAAAAGTACATCATGACTGGCTATGAGTGAATTCATTTCATAGATCTATAGGGAACCCTAAACACTTGTGTGAATTGAGCGACCCGTGAGAGGTAGCCTAAGTCATGTAACCTCTTCGCATGCTTGCAGAGATAGTTTCTAACCCTAACACAGAGGACTCGCCTTATTTACGCTCTTATAGTAAAAATAAAACCGATTAGGCATATAGAATGAAAACTTCGAAAGATTTCTTGAAGTTAAAACCGAGAAGTTTGCTTGAGGACAATCAAAGTCTAAACGTGGGATATTTGATATCGGCCAAAACGTCACGTTATTACCCCCGATATTAAGCCCCAACATCAATAAATATTTATCGGTAAAATAAGCGTTTGTTTGCCTTATTTTGTAGATTAAGTGATTACGAAGTCAATGTAAGAAGAATAGAAGAAAACAGACTTAAAACGAAGAATCTAGAGCAAAAATGATGAAGACCAATTTACAACATCGAAAATCAAGTTACGATCCAGGAAACAAGACTGACCAGGCAGCCATACGGCCTTGGCATACGGGCATTTACCATGACCCGCCACAAGCCATACGGCCTGCCATGGTTAACAACACATGCCCATGAAGCACGACTCACCAGCAGCCCACGGCCATGCCATACGGGCATAACCCATGGCCTGCCAGGTCAGAAAGTTTCCTATTTAAGAAGCCATTTGTCATCCCATTTTCCACACACTTCACAATTCATTTCTCTTTCTTACTACAATGATTAGAAAGTCATACTTTTAAGGTCTTATTCTTTGAGCAGGAAATTTAGTACCCGAAGGTGAACGCCGAAGTTTGTATTAGGAGTGGTCTGGAGCCTGAAGTTGTCACTTTTGTACTTTCGAACTCATTTAATCTACTGGTACTTCTATAATTTATCTTTATATAATGTCTTCCATTATTATAATTTACTATATTGTTACCATGATTAGTGAGTAGTTATCTTTAGAGTATGTTATGACGTACTCAGTTACGCTGCTGAAATAATATTGTGGATTGTGTATGTTCTTAAGATGCTTTTCGATTATGTTTTAAACTCAATCACTTTTCCAACAAATAGAATGTAGTTATCAACTCTAATATTGAGAAGTCGTGAATCCCGATTTAGAGTACACTATCTGTGTCACCCCTTGGTAAGAGAACTCTGTCGCATACAACCCAAGTTTAACAGACACACACCAGTTGTAGTATTGGATTCCAGCAGAGGTCCCTTTCGTAGTTGAACCTCTGCTTAGAGTAGGAGTACATTGTTGGTCATGAACCATGTTGTGGTAGTCACTAAGCATATAAAATTAGTACGTGCATGCTGAAACACAACGGTTGTTGTAAGATGTACCGCTGCTACGTAGAGCCATGGAAATAGTCTAGTGTTGATTATTACACTACACCATAACGCGGTCTCAAGCATTGCACCCCACTTGAGGGATTCTTAGTTAATTAAGGAACTGTTTGTTTAAAAGTCATAAAGAATTGGATTGTTAGGATAACATAACGGGCTCATGGGAGTTACCCAGTAACTTGGCCAAGGTGTTCTTTATAGTTGAACTCTTTTTAGGGCCTAATTATCTTGTAGTAACCAATCACTAACGAAAGCATCAAAACACATAACGTCTCTCGAATTAGGAACAACTTGTCTTCTGTTATGCATAAGAAAGTTTAGACCTTGTGGAATGTTAATATGCCGCCTTTTCCGAGCGCTCCTACTGATGAACCGCCCATGCCTACACGCACCCGTGTTTGATGGAATTTACTTTTCTTTATTTATCTGTTTTCCTTAGATCTTAGAAAAATCCCAAAAACTACTCCTCTATCTAATTAGCTATTAGGATAATTCTGCAGATACGGTTCGATTCTATTGTCTTCTTAAATGAACGACCCTATGTCATACTTCCCTTACTCATCCATAGGAAGGAGTAGTAGATTTACGCCCCGCATATTATAAAATTAAAACATTACTCTCTTATTAATATCCTAAATAGGCGGTCGACGACCTAACGACATTTCCACAAGATAAACTGTCTGTTTTTGCCATATCAAAGGTCTAGGGTAGGTTTTCCCAACCTTCGATGGTACTACCATCATCGTCGCGATTCGGGTTTCCTCTTAACGTGTGTGTGAGTGGCATATGATCAAAAAGATGGTTAGGGTGATGCCGATATTGTCGTTTGAAAACAAATACTTATGATGTGATCAGCGCTCCTACAGATACCTTGCATCTGCAGGCTCCTAAACTGAGTTGGTATTTTGTTATATGGTTCAGTCAAAACATACCAAGGCATTCATGTGTGATTTAGTTAATGATTGGAGAAAAGCTAAAAACGCAAGACAAAGTTCAACCATGGGAGGTAAATTAGTCGCAAATTGTTGCTTCTCCATGTACCTTGTGTAACTCTTAACAAGAATCTCATGATCATCTTTTTTTGAGTGCACATACTCGAGTAAAGTTTATATGGAAGTTAGAAATTTGAGTATATTTCCGAATGGCATAACTAAGTGGCGGGACATAGTTATTCTATTATCTCCCATAGCTCATAGACGTACTGTTGGGGTGATTATAATAAAGCTCCTGTATACTGCATCGGTGTTTTCTATTTAGCTGGAAAGGAATGCTTTTATGTTCAAGAAATTGGCGCGAAGACTGGACCAATTGGTTTAAGTCATTTACGCTACATTCAGATTGAAGTAAATGGCGTTGAAGTTTAAGGATACGCACCATGTTCTCTCGATCAGGACATAATGGAAGATCAATTAAATGCTTGTGGTCGTCTTGGTATTTGGTTGTCATGTGTTTTGTTGATTGTGTGGTACATGTTGTACCCTGGATGATGTAATGATCTAATTTTGTGTTGTGAATGCATTATGCTCTCAATTTGAAGTCTCATTGTATTTTATATTGATTATAAATGTTGGAGTATGATACAAATTCAAAGCGAGCGGAAGCATTTTTAAAACTTTACAAAATCATACTCTTCCACGGATCATTGTACAAAACTTTAGTAAACAAAACAAATTAACGAAACTGAACAAGAAAAGATTAGAATACAACCTTTGTAGCCCTTTTGAAGATCGAATTTGAAAACCCAAAGAAGAGTTCCTCTAAATGGTAGACACCCAAAGTTCCAACCTTGCTTCGATCTATACCTTCTACTTAACGGATCTTTTCTTTTCCTTATTTCCACCAAAACCCGAACCCAATTATAAAGTATTTTGGTTACTTGAAAATGAGAAAGAGAAATAGCATTTTGTATGTGTGTTTTTGTATCTCAAGTTACATATATATTTTCAATACCAAGACTTGGTATTATATAGAATAAAATTGATACATATAATACAAATATAAAGATTTGGAAAGATTTTAAAAGATTTGCAAAATCAAATCTTTATATAAAATAAGATTTACAAATCAAATCAAATCTTATTTATATCAAATCAAATCTTATATATTATATAAAATATGATTATAGTACAAATCATTATATAAAATAAGATTTACAAATCAAATCAAATCTTATTTATATCAAATCAAATCTTATATATTATATAAAATATGATTATAGTACAAATCTTTATATAAAATAAGATTTACAAATCAAATCAAATCTTATTTATATCAAATCAAATCTTATATATTTAGATTTGTAAGTATATGTACACACATAAAAAAAACTTACTTAATTTATTAAACCATTAACTAATGATTAATAAATTAATTTCCGATTAGAAGGTATATCAAACAATTTACGATTGGCCTTTGTGTGTGACCGAATAGGATAAATGGACTTTTATTATTTAATGTCATGGGCATATCTTCGGAATATATGTACCACGGTCAAACCACGATCGAACCGTAGCCAACCCGAGAACATATTTCTAACAGACTCCCACTTGCACTGACATTAATAATATTGGCCTGTCTTAAAAGACACACCGTGTGTAACAACTAGTCTGCTACGTTACACTCCTATATTTTGATTTATATCAGTCATCCTTTTGTTCAAGATATCTATATGAACGTGTGACATGGTTAAGTGTCAATCATCATCATTCAAGATTATGTTTCCCGATAGAGATTTGTGGTGATCAAATAGACTGCTATTGCATCAATTCAGTCGTAGCATGGCCATGCATTTAATGCAGCACAAATCAACGAGGGGCCCAGAGATATCGCTTCAACTTGCTATGAGAAGAAGGAACAAATTGCTTCAACTGTATAGACATCCACCACATCCCATATTGTACCTGATCTGCACCCTTATGACTGGCATTTATGCACAGCGTTAAATACAGGTCAAAGTAGAATATAGTTTGTGTCAGGATTCCTCATACATATCCACTCTAAGATAAATGATATTGCCATCTTAGAGCTTACTTGTGACTTAAAACCATGAAGTAGCATCTAAGTGTGGTCATTCCAGAACCTTGAATCAACTATCAAGTTCCTCATGAATGTAGTTTCATATAAGCCTATATTGCTACACTTCATAGCAGCCTTAATTCAATTCTCTCTTCCTTAGAGAATGACCGACTGTGGAAGTTTATGAAATAGTATTCATTGGAAGTTAAAACATGCAAAATGAAACATGGCAATATACAATGAAATGATCGCATCGTGCGTATAATATAATCTCAATATATTAATCATCAGATCAATTGAAACATATATTATTACCCAATGTTTAAAGTTTCAAACTTAACATAATAAATACAATCAAACTTTATCATCTATGACACGAATGCCAATAGACATGCTATGAGCATCATGCTTAGTCTGTGGCAAAGGCTTGGTGAAAGGATCAGCCAAGTTCTTAGTCGTGTCTACTCTACTTAATAATATGTCATTTTCTGCTACAAGTTGACGGATGTAATGGTACTTTCTGAGTATATGTCGTGTGCGCTTTTGTAACCTCGGTTCTTGAGCCAAGACAACCGCACTCACATTATCGCAGAAAATCTCAATAGGATCATGGATTGTAGGAACCACTCCTAGATCCCTGATGAATTTCTTTATCCACATGGCCTCTTTAGCAGCTTCATTTACCGCTATATACTCGGCTTCTGTCGTAGAATCAGCAATAGTACTTTGCTTGCCACTTCTCCATGTGACGGCTCCACCGTTCAACATAAATACAAATCCTGATTGTGAAGAGCAATCATCTCTATCTGATTGGAAACTAGCGTCTGAGTATCCTTTGACGCTCAGCTCGTCATTCCCACCATAGACCAAGAACATCTCTTTGGTCCTCCTAAGATACTTTAGAATGTTCTTGACTGCTATCCAATGAGCTTCACCAGGATTGGCCTGATAACGACTAGTCATGCTTAGTGCATATGACACGTCAGGCCTAGTGCATATCATCGCATACATGATCAATCCTATAGCTGAAGCATATGGAGTACGACTCATGGTAGCTGACTCCAAGTCAGAATTAGGACATTGAGACTTGCTCAATATCATTCCAGGGTTCATAGGAACGCACCCTTTCTTAGAGTTATGCATACCGAATTTCTTCAGTATCTTATCTATATATGCACTTTGGTTTAGCCCAATTAATCTCCTTGACCTATCTCGATAGATCTTTATTCCCAAAATATATGATGCATCTCCTATGTCTTTCATGGAGAAACATTTCCCTAGCCAAGCTTTGACATCTTTCAGTGTCGGGATATCGTTTTCCATGAGTAATATGTCATCGACATATAGTACAAGGAAGACTACAACACTCCCACTAGACCTAACATAGACACATGGCTCATCTTCGCCTCTAATAAAATCAAATTCTTTGATCTTCTCATTAAAGCAAAGATTCCAGGTACGAGAAGCTTGTTTAAGTCCATAAATGGACCTTTGAAGCTTGCACACACTATTAGGATACTTATGATGTACATAACCCTCAGGTTGTGTCATAAACACATCCTCTGTTAGTTTACCATTAAGGAAAGCTGTTTTTACATCCATTTGCCATATCTCATAGTCATAAAATGCAGCTATGGCAAGAAGTATTCTAATGGATTTCAACATAGCTACTGGTGAAAAAGTTTCATCATATTCTACACCATATTATTGCGTGCAACCCTTAACCACCAGTCTGGCTTTGAATGTGTGTACATTTCCATCCATATCGGTCTTCTTCTTGAAGACCCACTTACACCCAATAGTTTTAATACCTGGTATATGATCAATCAAGATCCAGACTTGATTATCATGCATGGATTGGATCTCGTTGTCCATAGCCTCCTTCCATTTGGCAGACTCGGGGCCTGTCATCGCTTCCTGATAGGTAATAGGTTCATCAGAATCTATATTTTCGTCATCACCCTCAAATATGTGTAAACTATATTTTTTGGTGTTCGATGCACTCTATCATATCTACGTATGGGTGGTGGCTGTAGGTCAGTTTCTCTTTCAATTGCAGGCTCGTCGACCTCTTGAGGTGAATCGGTTCCAATATCGGTTTCCATGTCGGTTGATTCTTGAATTTCTTCAAGGTCAATTTTGCTCCCACTGGTTCCTTTCGATATGAGATCCTTTTCAAGGAAGACTCCCATTCGAGACACAAAGACTTTGTCCTCATTAGGGTTGTAAAACAAATATCCAAAAGAATCAGTCGGGTAACCAATAAATAAACACTTTTTAGATCTGGGTTCAAGTTTATCTTGAGCTTCACGACGAACGTAAGCCTCACAACCCCAGATTATTAGATATGAGAGAGACACAGTTTTACCATGCCATATCTCATAAGGTGTTTTGGAAACTTTCTTGGTTGGGATGAGGTTATGGATCCTTGCAGCAGTTTGTAGGGCGTAACCCCAAAAATTGATTGGAAGCATTGTGCGGCTCATCATGGATCGAACCATATCAAGTAATGTTCGATTCCTCCTTTCAGCCACACCATTATGTTGTGGTGTTCTAGGAGGAGCTAATTGTGAGATTATCCCACAACCCCGTAGATGATCACGAAATTCATCATTAAGATATTCACCACCTCTATCAGATCGGAGAATCTTAATTCTTTTGTTCAGTTGATTTTCTACTTCGTTTTGGTATGCCTTGAACACTCCAAAAGTTTCAGACTTTTGTTTAATTAAATAAACATAGCCATATCTACTGAAGTCATCAGTAAATGTAACGAAGTATCGTTCCTTGTGTCTAGTAGGCGATCTGAACGGACCGCACACATCAGTGTGTACCAACCCCAACATATCCTTTGCCCGTTCACAGCTTCCTGTGAAAGGTGCCTTTGTCATTTTTCCTGATAAGCAAGATTCGCATTCATCATACGATATTATATCAAATGATTATAGAATTCCATCTGACTGGAGTTTGGCTATGCATTTCTTGTTTATGTGGGATAAACGACAATGCCATAGATACGTTTTATCCAAAACATCTTTGGATAAATCAACATTGTAGATTGAACTATCATTTAGCTTTGCTGTGGTTTCTAAGATGCCTTTACAAGGACTAGCCTTGAAATAAAACATCCCATTTTTTGTGAACAAGTATTGATCCATTATCAAAACTAAAATTAAAACCATCATTAAATAAAGCATCAAAAGATATAATGTTTCTTTCCATTTCGGCACTGTAGCAAACATTAGATAAAACAATACATAAACCAGAATCAAAAGAAAGCTTGTATTCTCCAATCATGTCAACAGAGGCAACATTCTTATTCCCCATGATTAGATTAAGCTCCCCGGTCTTTAGCTTCCTACTTCTTGTGAGTCCCTGCACATTTGTACAAATGTGAGTACCACATCCTGTAGTGACCCGAACTTTTCCATGTTTATATATATTAATTGAGATTGATATTTACATGATTAAATGTTTCCAACATGTTAAGAAATCAAACTTGTTAAGACTTGATTAATTGAAATATGTTTCATATAGACAATTGACCACCCAAGTTGACCGGCGATTCACGAACGTTAAAACTTGTAAAAAACGACATGACGATATATATATATGGATATACATATGGTTAACATGAGATTATGATAAGTAAGTATCTCCATAAGTATATTAACAATGAGTTATATGAAATGTCCCGTTCTTATTGATTAAAAACGTTCCATATTAATTGATTTCGTTGCGAGGTTTTGACCTCTATATGAGACGTTTTTCAAAGACTGCATTCATTTTTAAAACAAACCATAACCTTTATTTCATAAATAAAGGTTTTAAAAAGCTTTACGTAGATTATCAAATAATGATAATCTAAAATATCCTATTTACACACGACCATTACATAATGGTTTACAATACAAATATGTTACAACAAAATAAATTTCTTGAATGCAGTTTTTACACAATATCATACAAGCATGGACTCCAAATCTCGTCCTTATTTAAGTATGCGACAGCGGAAGCTCTTAATAATCACCTGAGAATAAACATGCTTAAAATGTCAACAAAAATGTTGGTGAGTTATAGGTTTAACCTATGTATATCAAGTCATAATAATAGACCACAAGATTTCATATTTCAATACACATCCCATACATAGAGATAAAAATCATTCATATGGTGAACACCTGGTAACCGACATTAACAAGATGCATATATAAGAATATCCCCATCATTCCGGGACACCCTTCGGATATGATATAAATTTCGAAGTACTAAAGCATCCGGTACTTTGGATGGGGCTTGTTAGGCCCGATAGATCTATCTTTAGGATTCGCGTCAATTAGGGTGTCTGTTCCCTAATTCTTAGAATACCAGACTTAATAAAAAGGGGCATATTCGATTTCGATAATTCAACCATAGAATGTAGTTTCACGTACTTGTGTCTATTTTGTAAATCATTTATAAAACCTGCATGTATTCTCATCCCAAAATTATTAGATTTTAAAAGTGGGACTATAACTCACTTTCACAGATTTTTACTTCGTCGGAAAGTAAGACTTGGCCACTGGTTGATTCACGAACCTATAACAATATATACATATATATCAAAGTATGTTCAAAATATATTTACAACACTTTTAATATATTTTGATGTTTTAAGTTTATTAAGTCAGCTGTCCTCGTTAGTAACCTACAACTAGTTGTCCACAATTAGATGTACAGAAATAAATCGATAAATATTATCTTGAATCAATCCACGACCCAGTGTATACGTATCTCAGTATTGATCATAACTCAAACTATATATATTTTGGAATCAACCTCAACCCTGTATAGCTAACTCCAACATTCACATATAGAGTGTCTATGGTTGTTCCGAAATATATATAGATGTGTCGACATGATAGGTCGAAACATTGTATACGTGTCTATGGTATCTCAAGATTACATAATATACAATACAAGTTGATTAAGTTATGGTTGGAATAGATTTGTTACCAATTTTCACGTAGCTAAAATGAGAAAAATTATCCAATCTTGTTTTACCCATAACTTCTTCATTTTAAATCCGTTTTGAGTGAATCAAATTGCTATGGTTTCATATTGAACTATATTTTATGAATCTAAACAGAAAAATATAGGTTTATAGTCGGAAAAATAAGTTACAAGTCGTTTTTGTAAAGGTAGTCATTTCAGTCGAAAGAACGACGTCTATATGACCATTTTAGAAATCATACTTCCACTTTGAGTTTAACCATAATTTTTGGATATAGTTTCATGTTCATAATAAAAATCATTTTCTCAGAATAACAACTTTTAAATCAAATTTTATCATAGTTTTTAATTAACTAACCCAAAACAGCCCGCGGTGTTACTACGACGGCGTAAATTCGGTTTTACGGTGTTTTTCGTGTTTCCAGGTTTTAAATCATTAAGTTAGCATATCATATAGATATAGAACATGTGTTTAGTTGATTTTAAAAGTCAAGTTAGAAGGATTAACTTTTGTTTGCGAACAAGTTTAGAATTAACTAAACTATGTTCTAGTGATTACAAGTTTAAACCTTCGAATAAGATAGCTTTATATGTATGAATCGAATGATGTTATGAACATCATTACTACCTTAAGTTCCTTGGATAAACCTACTGGAAAATAGAAAAATGGATCTAGCTTCAATGGATCCTTGGATGGCTCGAAGTTCTTGAAGCAAAATCATGACACGAAAACAAGTTCAAGTAAGATCATCACTTGAAATAAGATTGTTATAGTTATAGAAATTGAACCAAAGTTTGAATATGATTATTACCTTGTATTATAATGATAACCTACTGTAAGAAACAAAGATTTCTTGAGGTTGGATGATCACCTTACAAGATTGGAAGTGAGCTAGCAAACTTGAAAGTATTCTTGATTTTATGAAACTAGAACTTTTGGAATTTATGAAGAACACTTAGAACTTGAAGATAGAACTTGAGAGAGATCAATTAGATGAAGAAAATTGAAGAATGAAAGTGTTTGTAGGTGTTTTTGGTCGTTGGTGTATGGATTAGATATAAAGGATATGTAATTTTGTTTTCATGTAAATAAGTCATGAATGATTACTCATATTTTTGTAATTTTATGAGATATTTCATGCTAGTTGCCAAATGATGGTTCCCACATGTGTTAGGTGACTCACATGGGCTGCTAAGAGCTGATCATTGGAGTGTATATACCAATAGTACATACATCTAAAAGCTGTGTAGTGTACAAGTACGAATACGGGTGCATACGAGTAGAATTGTTGATGAAACTGAACGAGGATGTAATTGTAAGCATTTTTGTTAAGTAGAAGTATTTTGATAAGTGTCTTGAAGTCTTTCAAAAGTGTATGAATACATATTAAAACACTACATGTATATACATTTTAACTGAGTCGTTAAGTCATCGTTAGTCGTTACATGTAAATGTTGTTTTGAAACCTTTAGGTTAACGATCTTGTTAAATGTTGTTAACCCAATGTTTATAATATCAAAAGAGATTTTAAATTATTATATTATCATTATATTATGATGTACGAATATCTCTTAATATGATATATATACATTAAATGTCGTTACAACGATAATCGTTACATATATGTCTCGTTTCAAAATCATTAAGTTAGTAGTCTTGTTTTTACATATGTAGTTCATTGTTAATATACTTAATGATATGTTTACTTATCATAATATCATGTTAACTATATATATAACCATATATATGTCATCATATAGTTTTTACAAGTTTTAACGTTCGTGAATCACCGGTCAACTTGGGTGGTCAATTGTCTACATGAAACCTATTTCAATTAATCAAGTCTTAACAAGTTTGATTGCTTAACATGTTGGAAACATTTAATCATGTAAATATCAATCTCAATTAATATATATAAACATGGAAAAGTTCGGGTCACTACAGTACCTACCCGTTAAATAAATTTCGTCCCGAAATTTTAAGCTGTTGAAGGTGTTGACGAATCTTCTGGAAATAGATGCGGGTATTTCTTCTTCATCTGATCTTCACGCTCCCAGGTGAACTCGGGTCCTCTACGAGCATTCCATCGAACCTTAACAATTGGTATCTTGTTTTGCTTAAGTCTTTTAACCTCACGATCCATTATTTCGACGGGTTCTTCGATGAATTGAAGTTTTTCGTTGATTTGGATTTCATCTAACGGAATAGTGAGATCTTCTTTAGCAAAACATTTCTTCAAATTCGAGACGTGGAAAGTGTTATGTACAGCCGCGAGTTATTGAGGTAACTCAAGTCGGTAAGCTACTGGTCCGACACGATCAATAATCTTGAATGGTCCAATATACCTTGAATTTAATTTCCCTTGTTTACCAAATCGAACAACGCCTTTCCAAGGTGCAACTTCAAGCATGACCATCTCTCCAATTTCAAATTCTATATCTTTTCTTTTAATGTCAGCGTAGCTCTTTTGTCTACTTTGGGCGGTTTTCAACCGTTGTTGAATTTGGATGATCTTCTCGGTAGTTTCTTGTATAATCTCCGGACCCGTAATCTGTCTATCCCCCACTTCACTCCAACAAATTGGAGACCTGCACTTTCTGCCATAAAGTGCTTCAAACGGCGCTATCTCAATGCTTGAATGGTAGCTGTTGTTGTAGGAAAATTCTGCTAACGGTAGATGTCGATCCCAACTGTTTCCGAAATCAATAACACATGCTCGTAGCATGTCTTCAAGCGTTTGTATCGTCCTTTCACTCTGCCCATCAGTTTGTGGATGATAGGCAGTACTCATGTCTAGACGAGTTCCTAATGCTTGCTGTAATGTCTGCCAGAATCTTGAAATAAATCTGCCATCCCTATCAGAGATAATAGAGATTGGTATTCCATGTCTGGAGACGACTTCCTTCAAATACAGTCGTGCTAAATTCTCCATCTTGTCATCTTCTCTTATTGGCAGGAAGTGTGCTGATTTGGTGAGACGATCAACTATTACCCAAATAGTATCAAAACCACTTGCAGTCCTTGGCAATTTAGTGATGAAATCCATGGTAATGTTTTCCCATTTCCATTCCGGGATTTCGGGTTGTTGAAGTAGACCTGATGGTTTCTGATGCTCAGCTTTGACCTTAGAACACGTCAAACATTCTCCTACATATTTAGCAACATCGGCTTTCATACTCGGCCACCAAAAATGTTTCTTGAGATCCTTGTACATCTTCCCCGTTCCAGGATGTATTGAGTATCTGGTTTTATGAGCTTCTCTAAGTACCATTTCTCTCATATCTCCAAATTTTGGTACCCAAATCCTTTCAGCCCTATACCGGGTTCCGTCTTCCCGAATATTAAGATGCTTCTCCGATCCTTTGGGTATTTCATCCTTTAAATTTCCCTCTTTTAAAACTCCTTGTTGTGCCTCCCTTATTTGAGTAGTAATGTTATTATGAATCATGATATTCATAGATTTTACTCGAATGGGTTCTCTGTCCTTCCTGCTCAAGGCATCGGCTACCACATTTGCCTTCCCCGGGTGATAACGAATCTCAAAGTCGTAATCATTCAATAATTCAATCCACCTACGCTGCCTCATATTCAGTTGTTTCTGATTAAATATGTGTTGAAGACTTTTGTGGTCGGTATATATAATACTTTTGACCCCATATAAGTAGTGCCTCCAAGTCTTTAATGCAAAAACAACTGCACCTAATTCCAAATCATGCGTCGTATAATTTTGTTCGTGAATCTTCAATTGTCTAGACGCATAAGCAATCACCTTCGTTCGTTGCATTAATACACAACCGAGACCTTGCTTTGATGCGTCACAATAAATCACAAAATCATCATTCCCTTCAGGCAATGACAATATAGGTGCCGTAGTTAGCTTTTTCTTCAATAACTGAAACGCTTTCTCTTGTTCATCATTCCATTCAAATTTCTTCCCTTTATGCGTTAATGCAGTCAAGGGTTTTGCTATTCTGGAAAAGTCTTGGATGAACCTTCTGTAGTAACCAGCTAGTCCTAAAAACTGGCGTATGTGTTTCGGAGTTTTCGGGGTTTCCCACATTTCAACAGTTTCTATCTTTGCCGGATCCACCTTAATACCTTCTTTGTTCACTATGTGACCGAGGAATTGAACTTCTTCCAACCAAAATGCACACTTTGAAAACTTAGCGTACAATTCTTCCTTCCTCAATACTTCTAACACCTTTCTCAAATGTTCACCGTGTTCTTGGTCATTCTTTGAGTAAATAAGTATGTCATCAATGAAAACAATGACAAACTTGTCAAGGTATGGTCCACACACTCGGTTTATAAGGTCCATGAACACAGCTGGTGCATTAGTTAAACCAAACGGCATGACCATAAACTCGTAATGACCGTAACGTGTTCTGAAAGCAGTCTTTGGAATATCATCTTCTTTCACCCGCATTTGATGATACCCGGAACGTAAGTCAATCTTTGAATAAACAGACGAGCCTTGTAGTTGATCAAATAAGTCATCGATTCTCGGTAGTGGGTAGAGGTTCTTGATGGTAAGTTTGTTCAACTCTTGGTAGTCGATACACAACCTGAATGTACCATCTTTCTTCTTGACAAACAAAACAGGAGCTCCCCACGGTGATGTGCTTGGTCGAATGAAACCACGCTCTAAAAGTTCTTGTAATTGGCTTTGCAGTTCTTTCATCTCACTGGGTGCGAGTCTGTAAGGAGCACGAGCTATTGGTGCAGCTCCTAGTACAAGATCTATTTGAAATTCAACGGATCGATGTGGGGGTAATCCCGGTAATTCTTTCGGAAATACATCGGGAAATTCTTTTGCAATGGGAACATCATTGATGCTCTTTTCTTCAGTTTGTACTTTCTCGACGTGTGCTAGAACAGCATAGCAACCTTTTCTTATTAGTTTTTGTGCCTTCAAATTACTAATAAGATGTAGCTTCGTGTTGCCCTTTTCTCCGTACACCATTAAGGGTTTTCCTTTTTCTCGTATAATGCGAATTGCATTTTTGTAACAAACGATCTCTGCTTTCACTTCTTTCAACCAGTCCATACCGATTATCACATCAAAACTCCCTAACTCTACTGGTATTAAATCAATCTTAAATGTTTCGCTAACCAGTTTAATTTCTCGATTCCGACATATATTATCTGCTGAAATTAATTTACCATTTGCTAATTCGAGTAAAAATTTACTATCCAAAGGCATCAATGGGCAACTTAATTTAGCACAAAAATCTCTACTCATATAGCTTCTATCCACACCCGAATCAAATAAAACGTAAGCAGATTTATTATCAATAAGAAACGTACCCGTAACAAGCTCCGGGTCTTCCTGTGCCTCTGCCGCATTAATATTGAAAACTCTTCCGCGGCCTTGTCCATTCGTGTTCTCCTGGTTCGGGCAATTTCTAATAATGTGGCCCGATTTTCCACATTTATAACAAACTACATTGGCATAGCTTGCTCCGACACTACTTGCTCCGCCATTACTCGTTCCGACACCATTTGTTCCTTTCGTTCTATTAACCCCTGGTCCGTAGACCTCACACTTCGCCGCGCTATGACCATTTCTTTTACACTTGTTGCAAAATTTGGTGCAGAACCCCGAGTGATACTTTTCACACCTTTGGCATAGCTGCTTCTGATTGTTATTGTTGTTGTTGCGGTTATTATTGTTGTTGGGATGATTGTTGTAGTTGCTGTTGTTGTTGTTGTTGTTGTTGTTGTTGTTGGGCCGTTTGTTGTAGTTGCGATTGATGTTGCGATTGTTGGGATAATTGTTGCGATTGCTGTTGTTGTTGTATTGGTGATTCTTATCACCATTTTCCTCCCACTTTCTTTTGACTTGCTTCACATTGGCCTCTTCAGCAGTCTGTTCTTTAATTCTTTCTTCAATCTGGTTCACTAGTTTGTGAGCCATTCTACATGCCTGTTGTATGGAGGCGGGCCCGTGTGAACTTATATCTTCTTGGATTCTTTCCGGTAATCCTTTCACAAACGCGTCGATCTTCTCTTCCTCATCTTCAAATGCTCCCGGACACAATAGGCACAATTCTGTGAATCGTCTTTCGTACGTGGTAATATTAAATCCTTGGGTTCGTAACCCTCTAAGTTCTGTCTTGAGCTTATTGACCTCGGTTCTGGGACGGTACTTCTCGTTCATCAAGTGCTTGAATGCTGACCACGGTAGTGCGTACGCATCGTCTTGTCCCACTTGCTCTAGATAGGTATTCCACCATGTTAACGCAGAACCTGTGACGGTATGCATAGCTTACTTCACTTTGTCCTCTTCAGTACACTTACTTATGGCAAACACCGATTCGACCTTCTCGGTCCACCATTTCAATCCGATCGGTCCTTCGGTTCCATCAAATTCCAAAGGTTTGCAGGCAGTGAATTCTTTGTAGGTGCATCCTACACGATTTCCTTTACTGCTAGATCCAAGGTTATTGTTGGTATGTAGCGCAGCCTGTACTGCGGCTATGTTTGAAGCTAGAAAAGTACGGAATTCCTCTTCATTCATATTCACGGTGTGTCGAGTAGTCGGTGCCATTTCCTTCAAAATAGTCAAATGGAACAAGTTAATCATACAGAATATTAAGAGTAGTTAATAGTATTTCGTAGCATAATATGAACTCATTTATAAAAGCTTTTTCTTCATATTAGCGTTTTATAAGTTTAAATCCTGGTAGTACCTACCCGTTAAGTTCATACTTAGTAGCTAATATACAATTCAACTACTACAATTCTATATGAAAAACTGATTATAATAATATTTCGCATTCAAACTTTTATACAATATTTTACAAACTTACAATACCGCTTATTTTACATAAAGCATGAAATATAGCACACAATAACTTTGATACAAGATAGTTGTGAAGATAATTCTAGCTAGTACACAAGTCGTTCAGCAAAGGCAATAAAGACACGTAATTCATACGTCCAGAAACAAGTCATGCATTCTGGTTTTACTAGGATTACTTCCCATCCTTGGTCTTGTGGAACATAACCGTTATGGCCGTTGATAAGACAGCGTGTTGTAACGTCGTCAAAAGGACGAGGGTTACCTAATGTCCAACAGTCCCGTAACAATCTAAAAACCTCATTTCTTACCCCAATTACCGACTCCGTCACTTGTGGAAACGTTTTGTTTAATAGTTGTAGCCCGATGTTCTTGTTCTCACTTTGGTGAGAAGCGAACATTACTAATCCGTAAGCATAACATGCTTCTTTATGTTGCATGTTAGCCGCTTTTTCTAAATCACGAAGTCCAATATTCGGATATATTGAGTCAAAATAATTTCTTAACCCGTTTCGTAAAATAGCATTTGGGTTCCCCGCAATATATGCGTCAAAGTAAACACATCGTAACTTATGGGTTTCCCAATGTGATATCCCCCATCTTTCAAACGAAAGTCTCTTATAAACCAAGACATTCTTGCAACGTTCTTCGAATGTCTTACAAACTGATCTCGCCTTAAATAGTTGTGCCGAGGAATTCTGACCGACTCTAGACAAGATTTCATCAATCATGTCTCCGGGTAGGTCTCTTAAAATATTGGGTTGTCTATCCATTTTGTGTTTTTAAACTGTAAAATAGACAAGAGTTAGATTCATAAAAAAAATACTTATTAATACAAGCAATTTTTACATATATCATAAAGCATAAGCACACTATATTACATATATTACACCACACGAATACAACTATCTTATTCCGACTCGCTCATTTCTTCTTCTTCGGTTTTGGTTCGTTTTGCCAAGTTTCTAGGGATATATGATGTTCCCCTAATACGAGCCGTAATTTTCCACATTGGTTTAGAAAAACCTGGTGGTTTAGAGGTTCCCGGGTCATTGTTACAACTTAAGGACTTCGGGGGTTGACGATACATATAAAGTTCATCGGGGTTGGAATTAGATTTCTCTATTTTTATGCCCTTTCCCTTATTATTTCTATTGCCTTTTTAAATTCAGTTTCTGGTAATTTCTATAACATCATCGGAATTCTCGTCGGAATCCGATTCATCGGAGAATTGGTAATACTCCCAATATTTTGCTTCCTTGGCGGAAACACCATTGACCATAATTAACCTTGGTCGGTTGGTTGAGGATTTCCTTTTACTTAACCGTTTTATTATTTCCCCCACCGGTTCTATTTCTTCATCCGGTTCCGATTCTTCTTCCGGTTCCGATTCTTCTTCCGGTTCCGACTCTTCTTCCGGTTCCTCTTCGGGAACTTGTGAATCAGTCCACGAATCATTCCAATTTACATTTGACTCTTCATTATTATTAGGTGAGTCAATGGGACTTGTTCTAGAGGTAGACATCTATCACATAATATCAAACGTGTTAAGAGATTAATATATCACATAATATTCACATGTTAAAAATATATAGTTTCCAACAAAATTTGTTAAGCAATCATTTTTCAAGTAAACACGGTCGAAGTCCAGACTCACTAATGCATCCTAACAAACTCGATAAGACACACTAATGCAAAATTCTGGTTCTCTAAGACCAACGCTCGGATACCAACTGAAATGTCCCGTTCTTATTGATTAAAAACGTTCCATATTAATTGATTTCGTTGCGAGGTTTTGACCTCTATATGAGACGTTTTTCAAAGACTGCATTCATTTTTAAAACAAACCATAACCTTTATTTCATAAATAAAGGTTTTAAAAAGCTTTACGTAGATTATCAAATAATGATAATCTAAAATATCCTGTTTACACACGACCATTACATAATGGTTTACAATACAAATATGTTACAACAAAATAAGTTTCTTGAATGCAGTTTTTACAAAATATCATACAAGCATGGACTCCAAATCTCGTCCTTATTTAAGTATGCGACAGCGGAAGCTCTTAATAATCACCTGAGAATAAACATGCTTAAAACGTCAACAAAAATGTTGGTGAGTTATAGGTTTAACCTATGTATATCAAGTCATAATAATAGACCACAAGATTTCATATTTCAATACACATCCCATACATAGAGATAAAAATCATTCATATGGTGAACACCTGGTAACCGACATTAACAAGATGCATATATAAGAATATCCCCATCATTCCGGGACACCCTTCGGATATGATATAAATTTCGAAGTACTAAAGTATCCGGTACTTTGGATGGGGCTTGTTAGGCCCGATAGATCTATCTTTAGGATTCTCGTCAATTAGGGTGTCTGTTCCCTAATTCTTAGATTACCAAACTTAATAAAAAGGGGCATATTCAATTTCGATAATTCAACCATAGAATGTAGTTTCACGTACTTGTGTCTATTTTGTAAATCATTTATAAAACCTGCATGTATTCTCATCCCAAAAATATTAGATTTTAAAAGTGGGACTATAACTCACTTTCACAGATTTTTACTTCGTCGGGAAGTAAGACTTGGCCACTGGTTGATTCACGAACCTATAACAATATATACATATATATCAAAGTATGTTCAAAATATATTTACAACACTTTTAATATATTTTGATGTTTTAAGTTTATTAAGTCAGATGTCCTCGTTAGTAACCTACAACTAGTTGTCCACAATTAGATGTACAGAAATAAATCGATAAATATTATCTTGAATCAATCCACGACCCAGTGTATACGTATCTCAGTATTGATCACAACTCAAACTATATATATTTTGGAATCAACCTCAACCCTGTATAGCTAACTCCAACATTCACATATAGAGTGTCTATGGTTGTTCCGAAATATATATAGATGTGTCGACATGATAGGTCGAAACATTGTATACGTGTCTATGGTATCTCAAGATTACATAATATACAATACAAGTTGATTAAGTTATGGTTGGAATAGATTTGTTACCAATTTTCACGTAGCTAAAATGAGAAAAATTATCCAATCTTGTTTTACCCATAACTTCTTCATTTTAAATCCGTTTTGAGTGAATCAAATTGCTATGGTTTCATATTGAACTCTATTTTATGAATCTAAACAGAAAAATATAGGTTTATAATCGGAAAAATAAGTTACAAGTCGTTTTTGTAAAGGTAGTCATTTCAGTCGAAAGAACGACGTCTAGATGACCATTTTAGAAATCATACTTCCACTTTGAATTTAACCATAATTTTTGGATATAGTTTCATGTTCATAATAAAAATCATTTTCTCAGAATAACAACTTTTAAATCAAATTTTATCATAGTTTTTAATTAACTAACCCAAAACAGCCCGCGGTGTTACTACGACGGCGTAAATCCGGTTTTACGGTGTTTTTCGTGTTTCCAGGTTTTAAATCATTAAGTTAGCATATCATATAGATATAGAACATGTGTTTAGTTGATTTTAAAAGTCAAGTTAGAAGGATTAACTTTTGTTTGCGAACAAGTTTAGAATTAACTAAACTATGTTCTAGTGATTACAAGTTTAAACCTTCGAATAAGATAGCTTTATATGTATGAATCGAATGATGTTATGAACATCATTACTACCTTAAGTTCCTTGGATAAACCTACTGGAAAAGAGAAAAATGGATCTAGCTTCAATGGATCCTTGGATGGCTCAAAGTTCTTGAAGCAAAATCATGACACGAAAACAAGTTCAAGTAAGATCATCACTTGAAATAAGATTGTTATAGTTATAGAAATTGAACCAAAGTTTGAATATGATTATTACCTTGTATTAGAATGATAACCTACTGTAAGAAACAAAGATTTCTTGAGGTTGGATGATCACCTTACAAGATTGGAAGTGAGCTAGCAAACTTGAAAGTATTCTTGATTTTATGAAACTAGAACTTTTGGAATTTATGAAGAACACTTAGAACTTGAAGATAGAACTTGAGAGAGATCAATTAGATGAACAAAATTGAAGAATGAAAGGGTTTGTAGGTGTTTTTGGTCGTTGGTGTATGGATTAGATATAAAGGATATGTAATTTTGTTTTCATGTAAATAAGTCATGAATGATTACTCATATTTTTGTAATTTTATGAGATATTTCATGCTAGTTGCCAAATGATGGTTCCCACATGTGTTAGGTGACTCACATGGGCTGCTAAGAGCTGATCATTGGAGTGTATATACCAATAGTACATACATCTAAAAGCTGTGTATTGTACGAGTACGAATACGGGTGCATACGAGTAGAATTGTTGATGAAACTGAACGAGGATGTAATTGTAAGCATTTTTGTTAAGTAGAAGTATTTTGATAAGTGTATTCAAGTCTTTCAAAAGTGTATGAATACATATTAAAACACTACATGTATATACATTTTAACTGAGTCGTTAAGTCATCGTTAGTCGTTACATGTAAATGTTGTTTTGAAACCTTTAGGTTAACGATCTTGTTAAATGTTGTTAACCCAATGTTTATAATATCAAAAGAGATTTTAAATTATTATATTATCATGATATTATGATGTACGAATATCTCTTAATATGATATATATACATTAAATGTCGTTACAACGATAATCGTTACATATATGTCTCGTTTCAAAATCATTAAGTTAGTAGTCTTGTTTTTACATATGTAGTTCATTGTTAATATACTTAATGATATGTTTACTTATCATAATATCATGTTAAGTATATATATAACCATATATATGTCATCATATAGTTTTTACAAGTTTTAACGTTCGTGAATCACCGGTCAATTTGGGTGGTCAATTGTCTACATGAAACCTATTTCAATTAATCAAGTCTTAACAAGTTTGATTGCTTAACATGTTGGAAACATTTAATCATGTAAATATCAATCTCAATTAATATATATAAACATGGAAAAGTTCGGGTCACTACATTATATACATATAAACAAGACTACTAACTTAAGGATTTCGAAACGAGCCATATATGTAACGATTATCGTTGTAACGACATTTAAATGTATATATATCATATTAAGATATATTAATATATCATAATATCATGATAATATAATAATTTAACATCTCATTAGATATAATAAACAATGGGTTAACAACATTAATTGAGATCGTTAACTTAAAGGTTTCAAAACAACACTTACATGTAACGACTAACGATGACTTAACGACTCAGTTAAAATGTATATACATGTAGTGTATTTAGATGTATTAAAATACTTTTGGAAGACTTCAAGACATATATCAAAACACTCATACTTAACGAAAATGGTTACAGTTACTTTCCCATTCTTTTCTTTCATCAAGAATTCTAGTCGTATTCTTACCCGTATTATACACAGCTTCAAAACGTACTTACTATGGGTATATACCAATAGGAACTAGCATGGGATTCCACTCTTGATTATGTCATGTATGACTAATCAATTTTAACTTCTACCATGAGCTAGTCAACTAACTAGAACTCCTTTTAACCCCACTCACCACTCACCAATTACCACTCATCATTTACTCCATTTCACTTCCAATTCTCTTTCTAATTCTCTCTCAACACACACACACACACACTATTATGAACGTATTTTTCCAGTAGTTAATCATCATCTTCATCAAAAATCACTTCAAGAATCAAGCTATAATCATCATAGGAAGAACACTTCAAGAACACTTCAAAAATCCCTTCAAGTTTACTAATTTACTTCCAAGCTTTCTAATCCATTCCAAGTAATCATCTAAGATCAAGAAACCTTTGTTATATACAGTAGGTTATCTTTCTTATTCAAGGTAATATTCATATTCAAACTTTGATTCAATTTCTATAACTATAAACTATCTTAATTCGAGTAAAAATCTTACTTGAACTTGTTTTTGTGTCATGATCCTACTTCAAGAACTTTCAAGCCATCCAAGATCCTTTGAAGCTAGATCATTTCTTGTCACTTCCAGTAGGTTTACCTACTAAACTTGAGGTAGTAATGATGTTCATAACATCATTCGATTCATATATATAAAACTATCTTATTCGAAGGTTTAAACTCGTAATCACTAGAACATAGTTTAGTTAATTCTAAACTTGTTCGCAAACAAAAGTTAATCCTTCTAACTTGAATTTTAAAATTAACTACATACATGTTCTATATCTATATGATATGCTAACTTAATGATTTAAAACCTGGAAACACGAAAAACACCGTAAAACCGGATTTACGCCGTCGTAGTAACACCGCGGCCTGTTTTGGGTTAGTTAATTAAAAACTATGATAAACTTTGATTTAAAAGTTGTTATTCTGAGAAAATGATTTTTATTATGAACATGAAACTATATCCAAAAATTATGGTTAAACTCAAAGTGGAAGTATGTTTTCTAAAATGGTCATCTAGACGTCGTTCTTTCGACTGAAATGACTACCTTTACAAAAACGACTTATAACTTATTTTTCCGACTATAAACCTATACTTTTATATTTAGATTCATAAAATAGAGTTCAATATGAAACCATAGAAATTTAATTCACTCAAAACGGATTTAAAATGAAGAAGTTATGGGTAAAACAAGATTGGATAATTTTTCTCATTTTAGCTACGTGAAAATTGGTAACAAATCTATTCCAACCATAAC
This sequence comes from Rutidosis leptorrhynchoides, assembly GCF_046630445.1. Taxonomy (NCBI): domain Eukaryota; kingdom Viridiplantae; phylum Streptophyta; class Magnoliopsida; order Asterales; family Asteraceae; genus Rutidosis; species Rutidosis leptorrhynchoides. The sequence goes on from NC_092333.1 coordinate 195,169,124, forward strand.
TTAATCAACTTGTATTGTATATTATGTAATCTTGAGATACCATAGACATGTATACAATGTTTCGACCTATCATGTCGACACATCTATATATATTTCGGAACAACCATAGACACTCTATATGTGAATGTTGGAGTTAGCTATACAGGGTTGAGGTTGATTCCAAAATATATATAGTTTGAGTTGTGATCAATACTGAGATATGTATACACTGGGTCGTGGATTGATTCAAGATAATATTTATCGATTTATTTCTGTACATCTAACTGTGGACAACTAGTTGTAGGTTACTAACGAGGACAGCTGACTTAATAAACTTAAAACATCAAAATATATTAAAAGTGTTGTAAATATATTTTAAACATACTTTGATATATATGTATATATTGTTATAGGTTCGTGAATCAACCAGTGGCCAAGTCTTACTTCCCGACGAAGTAAAAAACTGTGAAAGTGAGTTATAGTCCCACTTTTAAAATCTAATATTTTTGGGATGAGAATACATGCAGGTTTTATAAATGATTTACAAAATAGACACAAGTACGTGAAACTACATTCTATGGTTGAATTATCGAAATCGAATATGCCCCTTTTTATTAAGTCTGGTAATCTAAGAATTAGGGAACAGACACCCTAATTGACGCGAATCCTAAAGATAGATCTATTGGGCCTAACAAACCCCATCCAAAGTACCGGATGCTTTAGTACTTCGAAATTTATATCATATCCGAAGGGTGTCCCGGAATGATGGGGATATTCTTATATATGCATCTTGTTAATGTCGGTTGCCAGGTGTTCACCATTTGAATGATTTTTATCTCTATGTATGGGATGTGTATTGAAATATGAAATCTTGTGGTCTATTATTATGATTTGATATATATAGGTTAAACCTATAACTCACCAACATTTTTGTTGACGTTTTAAGCATGTTTATTCTCAGGTGATTATTAAGAGCTTCGGCTGTCGCATACTTAAATAAGTACGAGATTTGGAGTCCATGCTTGTATGATATTGTGTAAAAACTGCATTCAAGAAACTTATTTTGTTGTAACATATTTGTCTTGTAAACCATTATGTAATGGTCGTGTGTAAACAGGATATTTTAGATTATCATTATTTGATAATCTACGTAAAGCTTTTTAAACCTTTATTGATGAAATAAAGGTTATGGTTTGTTTTAAAATGAATGCAGTCTTTGAAAAACGTCTCATATAGAGGTCAAAACCTCGCAACGAAATCAATTAATATGGAACGTTTTTAATCAATAAGAACGGGACATTTCAGTTGGTATCCGAGCGTTGGTCTTAGAGAACTATAAAATTTGCATTAGTGTGTCTTATCGAGTTTGTTAGGATGCATTAGTGAGTGTGGACTTCGACCGTGTTTTCTTTAAAAATGATTGCTTAACATTTTTGTTGGAAACTATATATTTTTAACATATGAATATTATGTGATATATTAATCTCTTAACGTGTTTGATATTATGTGATAGATGGCTACCTCTAGAACAAGTCTCATTGACTCACCTAATAATAATGAAGAGTCAAATGTAAATTGGAATGATTCGTGGAATGATTCACAAGTTCCCGAAGAGGAACCGGAAGAAGAGTCGGAACCAGAAGAAGAATCGGAACTGGAAGAAGAATCGGAACCGGATGAAGAAATAGAACCGGTGGGGGAAATAATAAAACGGTTAAGTAAAAGAAAATCCTCAACCAACCGACCAAGGTTAATTATGGTCAATGGTGTTTCCGCTAAGGAAGCAAAATATTGGGAGGATTACCAATTCTCCGATGAATCGGATTCTGACGAGAATTCCGATGATGTTATAGAAATTACCCCAACTGAATTTAAAAAGGCAAAAGAAAATAATAAGGGAAAGGGCATAAAAATAGAGAAATCTAATTCCAACCCCGATGAACTTTATATGTATCGTCAACCCCCGAAGTCCTTAAGTTGTAACAATGACCCAGGAACCTCTAAACCACCAGGTTTTTCTAAACCAATGTGGAAAACGACGGCTCGTATTAGGGGAACATCATATATCCCTAGAAACTTGGCAAAACAAACCAAAACCGAAGAAGAAGAAACAAGCGAGTCGGAATAAGATAGTTGTATTCGTGTGGTGTAATATATGTAATATAGTGTGCTTATGCTTTATGATATATGTAAAAATTGCTTGTATTAATAAGTATTTTTTTTTTTATGAATCTAACTCTTGTCTATTTTACAGTATAAAAACACAAAATGGATAGACAACCCAATATTTTAAGAGACCTACCCGGAGACATGATTGATGAAATCTTGTCTAGAGTCGGTCAGAATTCTTCGGCACAACTATTTAAGGCGAGATCAGTTTGTAAGACATTCGAAGAACGTTCCAAGAATGCCTTGGTTTATAAAAGGCTTTCGTTCGAAAGATGGGGGATATCACATTGGGAAATCCATAAGTTACGATGTGTTTACTTTGATGCATATATTGCGGGGAACCCAAATGCTATTTTACGCAATGAGTTAAGAAATTATTTTGACTCAATATATCCTAATATTGGACTTCGTGATTTAGAAAAAGCGGCTAACATGCAACATAAAGAAGCATGTTATGCTTACGGATTAGTAATGTTCGCTTCTCACCAAAGTCAGAACAAGAACATCGGGCTACAACTATTAAACAAAACGTTCCCACAAGTGACGGAGTCGGTAATTAGGGTAAGAAATGAGGTTTTTAGATTGTTACGGGACTGTTGGACATTACGTAACCCTCGTCCCTTTGACGACGTTACAACACGCTGTCTTATCAACAGCCATAACGGTTATGTTCCACAAGACCAAGGACGGGAAGTAATCCTAGTAAAACCAGAATGCATGACTTGTTTCTGGACGTATGAATTACGTGTCTTTATTGCCTTTGCTGAACGACTTGTGTACTAGCTAGAATTATCTTCACAACCATCTTGTATCAAATTTATTGTGTGCTATATTTCATGCTATATGTAAAATAAGCAGTATTGTAAGTTTGTAAAATATTGTGTAAAAGTTTGAACGCGAAATATTATTATAATCAGTTTTTCATATAGAATTGTAGTAGTTGAATTGTATATTAGCTACTAAGTATGAACCCGAATTTAAACTTATAAAACGCTAATATGAAGAAAAAGCTTTTATAAATGAGTTCATATTATGCTACGAAATACTATTAACTACTCTTAATATTCTGTATGATTAACTTGTTCCATTTGACTATTTTGAAGGAAATGGCACCGACTACTCGACACACCGTGAATATGAATGAAGAGGAATTCCGTACTTTTCTAGCTTCAAACATAGCCGCAGTACAGGCTGCGCTAAATACCAACAATAACCTTGGATCTAGCAGTACAGGAAATCGTGTAGGATGCACCTACAAAGAATTCACTGCCTGCAAACCTTTGGAATTTGATGGAACCGAAGGACCGATCGGATTGAAATGGTGGACCGAGAAGGTCGAATCGGTGTTTGCCATAAGTAAGTGTACTGAAGAGGACAAAGTAAAGTATGCTACGCATACCTTCACAGGTTCTACGTTAACATGGTGGAATACCTATCTAGAGCAAGTGGGACAAGACGATGCGTACGCACTACCGTGGTCAGCATTCAAGCACTTGATGAACGAGAAGTACCGTCCCAGAACCGAGGTCAATAAGCTCAAGACAGAACTTAGAGGGTTACGAACCCAAGTATTTGATATTACCACGTACGAAAGACGATTCACAGAATTGTGCCTATTGTGTCCGGGAGCATTCGAAGATGAGGAAGAGAAGATCGACGCGTTTGTGAAAGGATTACCGGAAAGAATCCAAGAAGATATAAGTTCACACGAACCCGCCTCCATACAACAGGCATGTAGAATGGCTCACAAACTAGTGAACCAGATTGAAGAAAGAATTAAAGAACAGACTGCTGAAGAGGCCAATGTGAAGCAAGTCAAAAGAAAGTGGGAGGAAAACGGTGATAAGAATCACCAATACAACAACAACAGCAATTACAACAATAATCGCAACAATTATCCCAACAATCGCAACATCAATCGCAACTACAACAAACGGCCCAACAATAACAACAACAACAACAACAACAACAACAACAACAACAACAACAACAACAACAACAACAACAACAACAACAACAACAACAGCAACTACAACAATCATCCCAACAACAATAATAACCGCAACAATAACAACAATCAGAAGCAGCTATGCCAAAGGTGTGAAAAGTATCACTCAGGGTTCTGCACCAAATTTTGCAACAAGTGTAAAAGAAATGGTCATAGCGCGGCGAAGTGTGAGGTCTACGGACCAGGGGTTAATAGAACGAAAGGAACAAATGGTGTCGGAACGAGTAATGGCAGAGCAAGTAGTGTCGGAGCAAGTTATGCCAATGTAGTTTGTTATAAATGTGGAAAACCGGGCCACATTATTAGAAATTGCCCGAACCAGGAGAACACGAATGGACAAGGCCGCGGAAGAGTTTTCAATATTAATGCGGCAAAGGCACAGGAAGACCCGGACCTTGTTACGGGTACGTTTCTTATTGACAATAAATCTGCTTACGTTTTATTTGATTCGGGTGCGGATAGAAGCTATATGAGTAGAGATTTTTGTGCTAAATTAAGTTGTCCATTGACGCCTTTGGATAGTAAATTTTTACTCGAATTAGCAAATGGTAAATTAATTTCAGCAGATAATATATGTCGGAATCGAGAAATTAAACTGGTTAGCGAAACATTTAAGATTGACTTGATACCAGTAGAGTTAGGGTGTTTTGATGTGATAATCGGTATGGACTGGTTGAAAGAAGTGAAAGCAGAGATCCTTTGTTACAAAAATGCAATTTGCATTATACGAGAAAAAGGAAAACCCTTAATGGTGTACGGAGAAAAGGGCAACACGAAGCTACATCTTATTAGTAATTTGAAGGCACAAAAACTAATAAGAAAAGGTTGCTATGCTGTTCTAGCACACGTCAAGAAAGTACAAACTGAAGAAAAGAGAATCAATGATGTTCCCGTCGCAAAAGAATTTCCCGATGTATTTCCGAAAGAATTACCGGGATTACCCCCACATCGATCCGTTGAATTTCAAATAGATCTTGTACCAGGAGCTGCACCAATAGCTCATGCTCTTTACAGACTCGCACCCAGCGAGATGAAAGAACTGCAAAGCCAATTACAAGAACTTTTAGAGCGTGGTTTCATTCGACCAAGCACATCATCGTGGGGAGCTCCTGTTTTGTTTGTCAAGAAGAAAGATGGTACATTCAGGTTGTGTATCGACTACCGAGAGTTGAACAAACTTACCATCAAGAACCGCTACCCACTACCGAGAATCGACGACTTATTTGATCAACTACAAGGCTCGTCTATTTATTCAAAGATTGACTTACGTTCCGGGTATCATCAAATGCAGGTGAAAGAAGATGATATTCCAAAGACTGCTTTCAGAACACGTTACGGTCATTACGAGTTTATGGTCATGCCATTTGGTTTAACTAATGCACCAGCTGTGTTCATGGACCTTATGAACCGAGTGTGTGGACCATACCTTGACAAGTTTGTCATTGTTTTCATTGATGACATACTTATTTACTCAAAGAATGACCAAGAACACGGTGAACATTTGAGAAAGGTGTTAGAAGTATTGAGGAAGGAAGAATTGTACGCTAAGTTTTCAAAGTGTGCATTTTGGTTGGAAGAAGTTCAATTCCTCGGTCACATAGTGAACAAAGAAGGTATTAAGGTGGATCCGGCAAAGATAGAAACTGTTGAAAAGTGGGAAACCCCGAAAACTCCGAAACACATACGCCAGTTTTTAGGACTAGCTGGTTACTACAGAAGGTTCATCCAAGACTTTTCCAGAATAGCAAAACCCTTGACTGCATTAACGCATAAAGGGAAGAAATTTGAATGGAATGATGAACAAGAGAAAGCGTTTCAGTTATTGAAGAAAAAGCTAACTACGGCACCTATATTGTCATTGCCTGAAGGGAATGATGATTTTGTGATTTATTGTGACGCATCAAAGCAAGGTCTCGGTTGTGTATTAATGCAACGAACGAAGGTGATTGCTTATGCGTCTAGACAATTGAAGATTCACGAACAAAATTATAAGACGCATGATTTGGAATTAGGTGCGGTTGTTTTTGCATTAAAGACTTGGAGGCACTACTTATATGGGGTTAAAAGTATTGTATATACCGACCACAAAAGTCTTCAACACATATTTAATCAGAAACAACTGAATATGAGGCAGCGTAGGTGGATTGAATTATTGAATGATTACGACTTTGAGATTTGTTACCACCCGGAGAAGGTAAATGTGGTAGCCGATGCCTTGAGCAGGAAGGACAGAGAACCCATTCGAGTAAAATCTATGAATATAATGATTCATAATAACCTTACTACTCAAATAAAGGAGGCGCAACAAGGAGTTTTAAAAGAGGGAAATTTAAAGGATGAAATACCCAAAGGATCGGAGAAGCATCTTAATATTCGGGAAGACGGAACCCGATATAGGGCTGAAAGGATTTGGGTACCAAAATTTGGAGATATGAGAGAAATGGTACTTAGAGAAGCTCATAAAACTAGATACTCAATACATCCTGGAACGGGGAAATGTACAAGGATCTCAAGAAACATTTTTGGTGGCCGGGTATGAAAGCCGATGTTGCTAAATACGTAGGAGAATGTTTGACGTGTTCTAAGGTCAAAGCTGAGCATCAGAAACCATCAGGTCTACTTCAACAACCCGAAATCCCAGAATGGAAATGGGAAAACATTACCATGGATTTCATCACTAAATTGCCAAGGACTGCAAGTGGTTTTGATACTATTTGGGTAATAGTTGATCGTCTCACCAAATCAGCACACTTCCTGCCAATAAGAGAAGATGACAAGATGGAGAAGTTAGCACGACTGTATTTGAAGGAAGTCGTCTCCAGACATGGAATACCAATCTCTATTATCTCTGATAGGGATGGCAGATTTATTTCAAGATTCTGGCAGACATTACAGCAAGCATTAGGAACTCGTCTAGACATGAGTACTGCCTATCATCCACAAACTGATGGGCAGAGCGAAAGGACGATACAAACGCTTGAAGACATGCTACGAGCATGTGTTATTGATTTCAGAAACAGTTGGGATCGACATCTACCGTTAGCAGAATTTTCCTACAACAACAGCTACCATTTAAGCATTGAGATGGCGCTGTTTGAAGCACTTTATGGTAGAAAGTGCAGGTCTCTGATTTGTTGGAGTGAAGTGGGGGATAGACAGATTACGGGTCCGGAGATTATACAAGAAACTACCGAGAAGATCATCCAAATTCAACAACGGTTGAAAACCGCCCAAAGTCGACAAAAGAGCTACGCTGACATTAAAAGAAAAGATATAGAATTTGAAATTGGAGAGATGGTCATGCTTAAAGTTGCACCTTGGAAAGGCGTTGTTCGATTTGGTAAACGAGGGAAATTAAATCCAAGGTATATTGGACCATTCAAGATTATTGATCGTGTTGGACCAGTAGCTTACCGACTTGAGTTACCTCAACAACTCGCGGCTGTAAATAACACTTTCCACGTCTCGAATTTGAAGAAATGTTTTGCTAAAGAAGATCTCACTATTCCGTTAGATGAAATCCAAATCAACGAAAAACTCCAATTCATCGAAGAACCCGTCGAAATAATGGATCGTGAGGTTAAAAGACTTAAGCAAAACAAGATACCAATTGTTAAGGTTCGATGGAATGCTCGTAGAGGACCCGAGTTCACCTGGGAGCGTGAAGATCAGATAAAGAAGAAATACCCGCATCTATTTCCAGAAGATTCGTCAACACCTTCAACAGCTTAAAATTTCGGGACGAAATTTATTTAACGGGTAGGTACTGTAGTGACCCGAACTTTTCCATGTTTATATATATTAATTGAGATTGATATTTACATGATTAAATGTTTCCAACATGTTAAGCAATCAAACTTGTTAAGACTTGATTAATTGAAATATGTTTCATATAGACAATTGACCACCCAAGTTGACCGGCTATTCACGAACGTTAAAACTTATAAAAAACGACATGACGATATATATATGGATATACATATGGTTAACATGAGATTATGATAAGTAAGTATCTCCATAAGTATATTAACAATGAGTTATATACATATAAACAAGACTACTAACTTAAGGATTTCGAAACGAGACATATATGTAACGATTATCGTTGTAACGACATTTAAATGTATATATAACATATTAAGATATATTAATATATCATAATATCATGATAATATAATAATTTAACATCTCATTAGATATAATAAACAATGGGTTAACAACATTAATTGAGATCGTTAACTTAAAGGTTTCAAAACAACACTTACATGTAACGACTAACGATGACTTAACGGCTCAGTTAAAATGTATATACATGTAGTGTATTTAGATGTATTAAAATACTTTTGGAAGACTTCAAGACATATATCAAAACACTCATACTTAACGAAAATGGTTACAGTTACTTTCCCATTCTTTTCTTTCATCAAGAATTCTAGTCGTATTCTTACCCGTATTATACACAGCTTCAAAACGTACTTACTATGGGTATATACCAATAGGAACTAGCATGGGATTCCAATATTGATTATGTCATGTATGACTAATCAATTTTAACTTCTACCATGAGCTAGTCAACTAACTAGAACTCCTTTTAACCCCACTCACCACTCACCAATTACCACTCATCATTCACTCCATTTCACTTCCAATTCTCTTTCTAATTCTCTCTCAACACACACACACTATTATGAACGTATTTTTCCAGTAGTTAATCATCATCTTCATCAAAAATCACTTCAAGAATCAAGCTATAATCATCATAGGAAGAACACTTCAAGAACACTTCAAAAATCCCTTCAAGTTTACTAATTTACTTCCAAGCTTTCTAATCCATTCCAAGTAATCATCTAAGATCAAGAAACCTTTGTTATATATAGTAGGTTATCTTTCTTATTCAAGGTAATATTCATATTCAAACTTTGATTCAATTTCTATAACTATAAACTATCTTAATTCGAGTAAAAATCTTACTTGAACTTGTTTTTGTGTCATGATCCTACTTCAAGAACTTTCAAGCCATCCAAGATCCTTTGAAGCTAGATCATTTCTTGTCACTTCCAGTAGGTTTACCTACTAAACTTGAGGTATTAATGATGTTCATAACATCATTCGATTCATATATATAAAACTATCTTATTCGAAGGTTTAAACTCGTAATCACTAGAACATAGTTTAGTTAATTCTAAACTTGTTCGCAAACAAAAGTTAATCCTTCTAACTTGACTTTTAAAATTAACTACACACATGTTCTATATCTATATGATATGCTAACTTAATGATTTAAAACCTGGAAACACGAAAAACACCGTAAAACTGGATTTACGCCGTCGTAGTAACACCGCGGGCTGTTTTGGGTTAGTTAATTAAAAACTATGATAAACTTTGATTTAAAAGTTGTTATTCTGAGAAAATGATTTTTATTATGAACATGAAACTATATCCAAAAATTATGGTTAAACTCAAAGTGGAAGTATGTTTTCTAAAATGGTCATCTAGACGTCGTTCTTTCGACTAAAATGACTACCTTTACAAAAACGACTTGTAACTTATTTTTCCAACTATAAAACTATACTTTTCTGTTTATATTCATAAAATAGAGTTCAATATGAAACCATAGCAATTTGATTCACTCAAAACGGATTTAAAATGAAGAAGTTATGGGTAAAACAAGATTGGATAATTTTTCTCATTTTAGCTACGTGAAAATTGGTAACAAATCTATTCCAACCATAACTTAATCACCTTGTATTGTATATTATGTAATCTTGAGATATCATAGACACGTATACAATGTTTCAACCTATCATGTCGACACATCTATATATATTTCGGAAAAACCATAGACACTCTATATGTGAATGTTGGAGTTAGCTATACAGGGTTGAGGTTGATTCCAAAATATATATAGTTTGAGTTGTGATCAATACTGAGATACGTATACACTGGGTCGTGGATTGATTCAAGATAATATTTATCGATTTATTTCTGTACATCTAACTGTGGACAACTAGTTGTAGGTTACTAACGAGGACAGCTGACTTAATAAACTTAAAACATTAAAATATATTAAAAGTGTTGTAAATATATTTTAAACATACTTTGATATACATGTATATATTGTTATAGGTTCGTGAATCAACCAGTGGCCAAGTCTTACTTCCCGACGAAATAAAAATCTATGAAAGTGAGTTATAGTCCCACTTTTAAAATCTAATATTTTTGGGATGAGAATACATGCAGGTTTTATAAATGATTTACAAAATAGACACAAGTACGTGAAACTACATTCTATGGTTGAATTATCGAAATTGAATATGCCCCTTTTTATTAAGTCTGGTAATCTAAGAATTAGGGAACAGACACCCTAATTGACGCGAATCCTAAAGATAGATCTATTGGGCCTAACAAACCCATCCAAAGTACCGGATGCTTTAGTACTTCGAAATTTATATCATATCCGAAGGGTGTCCCGGAATGATGGGGATATTCTTATATATGCATCTTGTTAATGTCGGTTGCCAGGTGTTGACCATATGAATGATTTTTATCTCTATATATGGGATGTGTATTGAAATATGAAATCTTGTGGTCTATTATTATGATTTGATATATATAGGTTAAACCTATAACTCACCAACATTTTTGTTGACGTTTTAAGCATGTTTATTCTCAGGTGATTATTAAGAGCTTCCGCTGTTGCATACTTAAATAAGGACGAGATTTGGAGTCCATGCTTGTATGATATTGTGTAAAAACTGCATTCAAGAAACTTATTTTGTTGTAACATATTTGTATTGTAAACCATTATGTAATGGTCGTGTGTAAACAGGATATTTTAGATTATCATTATTTGGTAATCTACGTAAAGCTTTTTAAACCTTTATTGATGAAATAAAGGTTATGGTTTGTTTTAAAATGAATGCAGTCTTTGAAAAACGTCTCATATAGAGGTCAAAACCTCGCAACGAAATCAATTAATATGGAACGTTTTTAATCAATAAGAACGGGACATTTCACATCCCGTGTCCAATACCTAGGAATTAGAAATAGTAGTATTGTTTAGTTCAATCATGAACAAACCTGAAGGTACGGCGACTCCCTTAGCCCGTAGTCCATTAAGTTCCTTCAAGTACTTAGCACAATTGCGCCTCCAATGTCCTTTATCCCCACAATGAAAGCATATTGCTTCTTCAGGAGACTTGGTTTGCGGGATCTTTGAAGTAGAAGAGTTAGCAATGCCCTTAGGTTTAGGTTTGAAGTTAGACGTGCCAACCTTACCCTTGCCCTTGTTCTTGCCCTTTGCTTTGTTTTTCTTCTTCTTAATCCCACCTTCACGAATGGCTAGAACGGTAGTTGCGGGTTTAGCTTTGGCCATGTTAGCCTCAGCGGTTTTTAACATGCCATGGAGCTCCATGATTGTTTTCTCCATATTGTTCATATTATAGTTCATAATGAATCCTTCATATGCACTAGTCAGCGAGTTCAGGATAAAATCCGTTGCAAGCTCCTGACTTATGGAAAAACCAAGGCGCTCCAACCGGTCTATGTACCCTTTCTGTAACAACCCAACCCGATAACCGACCATAAACAGTCCCAAAAAAAAAAATTAAAAGCTGCTGGACAGAGGAGTGCGCGGCGCGCATCTCCTGTAGTGCGCTGCGCGCACAGAGCATTCCAGCTTCTGTCCGAACTGTTTTTAACACACAAAAAGATGGACCACTTCCCGACATTTTTAGACCGAACGCTTTTCACAACAAACTTATATATGTAAAACTAACACGAATCAAACATAAAAATGATGTTTTACAAGCGGGGCCCACACGACCCAAAATACAAGTTTAATACAAGTTTAGAGTTTCGACCACCAAAAAGTTTAAGTTCCAAATTACACAATGAGCATGGCGTTTGGGATTAAACTACCCAACTACCGGTCAAACTCCAAGAGCTACTAAAGCCAAAAGCATCCCCTAGCATCAAGCGGGATCTCTAGTCCAATACGATGCCCTTACCCTTGTCCAAAACCGAACCTTTAAAATGGTAAACAATGAGAGGGTAAGCAAAGCTTAGTGAATGCAATAATTATACGAATACATATATAATTATACCTACTTGCATACACTTACACAAACCGCAAACATGCTAGCAACACAATTAGCTTATCGTCACATTAACAAGCTATAATCTCCAATACCACAAGCTAGCAACAACCGCATAATAATATAACTCGAAATGATATAATATGCTTACAAAACAAGAAACCATGGTCGACCAATAGTACAAGGGATCGGCGCTCGCGAAAACGCCATCGGTGTTCATAACATCCATTAGGGCACTTAACACCTCGCACCACTAACCCCTAGGGTGGCACCTTAACACCTCTGCACATCACCCCGAGTGGCATCTTAACACCTCGATGCAACACTCATTATTTTACGGAGTGGTGTCTTAACACCTCGACACTACACTCCTAGGTGGCATCTTAACACCTCGATGCTACACCCGAGTGGCATCTTAACACCTCGATGCTACACCCTTCACGTGAAATGTGGTGTCTTAACACCTCGACACTACACCTTTCACGCTACAACAAATAGATACATTATATACATACGCATATAATTATTCCACTCACCTTAACAATTAGATGATGATTTCAACCTCCACAAGCTTCAAAGCAAAGTACCTAATATAATAAGTACTTGATCAACACACAAGCTAAGTGGACTCAATACTAACACTTACACATGAGCATTTAATGACTTAATGTATTAAATCGCCCATTTATACCAAAACCGCCCAATTAAAGTCAAGACCACCACTTATCACTTAAAAGCTAGTGATTAAGGTCCAACAACACCAACTAATACATAATTAGGGTAATTCATACCCATCTTTCCAAACTAGGTCAATTTATTACCCAAATAACTATTTTAAGACAACACACCCATTTTGGGTCATCCACTAACTAACCAACACCCATTTACTAAATAACTAGGTGTGTTAGCAATTAACTCACCAATTAGGGTTCATAAACATCATTTAATACTTTGAAACCCTAGACTAGTCACCAATTAGTATTCAAGACTCAATTTTACCCAAGAACACCCAAAATCACCAATAATGGGTTTTGTGTTCATCATTTACTCAAACCCTAACCCTTACACTAAATCAAAGTAAGGAAAATAAAATTAGAACATACCACAACTACCACAACGAAGCTAGAGATAAGATGAACGACTTTAATGCTTGAACTTTAACCCAAAACAAGCTCTTTCCTCTTGGATTTAAGCTTTGTCTCTCAAAAATCACAATCTCTCTCTAGAATTAAAGTTAAAGTGATAAGGTTGTTGATAATGGAGTAATGGTGCTCCAAAAACTGACCTATCTGTCTTTAACCCGTCCATAAGTGAATTTACCAAAATGCCCATCAAAATATCTGATTTAAAAAGCTGGAACCCGGCTACAGTAAGGGTGCGCGGCGCGCTCCCTTTAGTGTGCGCGGCGCGCATGTAACGACCCGGAATTTTCCGATCGTTCTATACTTATGAGATTAATATTTACACAAATTAAACCTTACCAACATGATAAGCAATTCAAACTGTTGAGACTTATATTTTTGAAAAGAGTTTTACACAACGTTTGACCGTCCAATTTGACCGATGATATCACGAACTATATAACACACGATAATTATACGATTATGTATAAGTACATATCTATACATATTTAACATGATTTAAGGATGGTTTAACATTTCATCGTGAACTAACAACAATGAGTTATAAGTATACTTTGAGACCAATAACTTAAGTTTTCAAAACGATAACTATATGTAACGTTCTTTGACATATATACTTACAATCTATAATGTGTTGTGATTTATGTCACCAATATGATTTAAGTGTAATGGGATTAATTTGTAAGCAAAATAATCTTGATAAATATCGAACAAGTTTGGGGAAGTGTGGAGTGCACACTTGTTTGAACTTATCTTGATTATGACGGGGGTTCGGGGGCAGCGCCCCCGATAAGCGGGGTCCAAGGGGCAGAGCCCCTGGCGGGGTCCAAGGGGCAGAGCCCCTGGAAATTTTTATTTGGGCTAACATTGCTTTATTAAAAATGTCTTAAAATTTTATTTTTGGCCCGGTTGGACCCAAAATAAAAGTCCGATTTTGAGCTTCTTTTACCGTATCATACTCATCATCCATACGTATTTACTATTGGTAAATACACATCAAATCAATATCCTTATCAGCTTTAGATCTACCCTAGATAAGAGGGAATCTTATTTGTAAGCTAGCATACATTATTACTCAAAAATTCAACACAATAATTTGTCCTTGTTCCCTCAACAACCAGACTGTCCTATAAGTATCACCATCACCTTGGTTTTTCATTTCATTCTTACAACCATCTTTCTCTAACCAAAAACACACTCTTAGGAACTCTAAGTGTTCTTCACAATCTCAGCAAATACTCATGAAGAACTAGCTTCATGAACAACCTATAATCATCATAAGAAAGTTTGATCAAGATTATTTTCTATCTTTTCCAGTAGCTTTATCCAAGTAACTTGAGGTAGTAACCTTATTCATAATCTTATTCAATTCATATTTATATAGCTATCTTATTTTGTGTTATAAAATTTTTAACAACAAGAACATAGTTTAAATGATTTCAAAATAGATCCTTCTAATTTGATTTTTAAAACACTTCAAAACCTGTAATATATCATATTATGACAAAATCGGATTAATCATATCTTGGCTAATTAACATAACATTTAATATATATTTACTTATGATTTGATTTTATATATTCCAGGACCACCCGTAAACAACACGAGAAAATTAATCATAAGACCTCATGATTGTACGCAACACGTCATCTGACAACACGGTACTTTATGTACGAAACACGTCATTTGACAACATGGTACCATGGGTCGAGATTAATTCTGATCAATACGAATACGATGGGGTCTTTATTTATTTTATTGAGCAACTAATTGTGGACCATTAACAACAGACTGCTAACTACGGACTAAGAAAATATTAAAAGTATTATAAGTATATATATATATATATGTAACGATTACTTGAAAAGAAAATATGTTGATATATTATATATATGGTTAGGTTCGTGATATCTATCGGAGACCAAGTCGAGTTAAATACCTTCAAGGAAAAGGTGAGTATATAGTCCCACTTTTAAACTCTAAATATTTCGGGATGAGAATACATGCATTTTATGATTTACGTTATGGACACAAGTGATTAAAAATATATATTCTACGTTGAGTTGTACCACTGGCATACTTCCCTGTAACTTGGTAACTATTATTTACATGAGGTATTGTAAACGCGAATCCTGTTGATAGATCTATCGGGCCTGACAACCCCAACCGGACTGGACGACCAGTATTCAACGGTTGCACAGTACTTCGTTTCGGTAACTACACTTGGTACGGTGTAGTAAGATTTCATAATAAAGGGAATATGCGACGTTGATTAAATGTTAAGTATGATTATCAAGTGCTCAACAACTTAGAATATTTTTATTAAAACGTTTATATATGAAATCTTGTGGTCTATATTTATAACGTTGCCGGCATTAAACCTATATCTCACCAACTTTATGTTGACGTTTTAAGCATGTTTATTCTCAGGTGATAACTAAAAGCTTCCGCTGCAACATGTTGAATTTAAGCAAGATCTTGAGTATGCATATTTGTGTCAAAAATAAAACTGCATATCGGAGGATTTGTAATGTAAAATATGTTGGAGGTCGTATTGTTATTATCACATGTAAAGTTTGTAAGTCTAAGATTATCGCTAAACGATAATCATTATTAAGTTGTTTAAACCTTGTATTTGTAATAAAAGCTATGGTTTGTATTGTAAAAACGAATGCAGATTTTGAAAAATGTCGCATATAGAGGTCAATACCTCGCGATGAAATCATATGTTATTGTATTCGTCCTTATGGTTAAGGTCAGGTTATGACAGCGCACTAGGCTCAGCTCACTCAGTGACTTTTGTTTAACTGCACAACATCACCCACACTCTATGTAACATATTTACACTGCTGTACAAACTGATTAGGGTCTTACAACTCTCCCCTACTTATTCGGATTGCGTCCTCGCAATCCAAGCCGCATGACAAGAGGGAAGATATACCAACATGAACTCTTAGGGCTCCCAAGTAAACTCGGAACCTATACTTCGAAGCCATTGAACTTTAAAAGTCCTCACCTCTTTATTTCTCAATTTCTTAACCTTTTCATCGAGTATAGCAACCGGCTCCTCAACATACTCCAACTTGTTATTTAGCTCAATCTCGTCTAACGACACCCAATATGAATCATCCGCAAGACACTTACGGAGATGGGAAACATGAAAGGTATTATGGATCCCCGCAAGTTCTTCGGGTAATTCCAAACGATACGCGACTTCACCAACACGAGCTAAAACTTTAAAGGGACCAATAAACCGAGGAGCTAACTTTCCCCGTTTTCGAAATCGAATAATACCCTTCCATGGCGAAACCTTAAGCATCACCATATCGCCGTCTTGAAATTCGATTGTTCGTCTACGTTTGTCGGCATACGACTTTTGTCTATCTTGAGCCTTTCTCAAATGTTCCCGAATCAAATCGATCTTGCTATTGGTCCCTAAAACCAAATCGGTACTCCCGATCTCTCTTTGACTCACTTCTCCCCAACAAACGGGAGTTCGACACCTACGTCCATAAAGCATTTCGTAAGGTGGCATCCCGATACTAGTATGATAACTATTATTGTACGAGAATTCCACCAAAGGCAAATGCTCATCCCAACTACCACCGAAGTCAATGATGCACGCCCGTAGCATATCTTCCAAAGTTTGATTCGTACGTTCGGTTTGACCGTCCGTTTGAGGATGATACGCTGTGCTCAACTTCAATTGCGTACCCATATCTTCATGAAACTTTTCCCAAAACCGAGATGTAAAACGGGTATCTCGATCCGAAATAATAGATATAGGAACCCCATGTCGAGCGACCACTTCCTTGATAAACAACTTAGCCAAGGTCTCCGACGATATCGCTTCTTTATTGGGAAGAAACAAAGCACTTTTCGTCAACCGATCAAATATTACCCAAATCGAGTCAAATTGGGTCCTCACCGTCTTAGGTAACTTCGTGATGAAATCCATGGTAATGTGCTCCCATTTCCATTTCGGGATTTCTAACGGTTGCAACTTACCATACGGCTTTTGGTGCTCGACTTTAACTTGCAAACAAGTAACACATTGTTCAACATATTTTACAACATCACGCTTCATGCCCGGCCACCAATAATCTTTCTTCAAGTCAAGATACATTTTCGTCGCGCCCGGATGAATGGAATATTTTGACTTATGTGCTTCATCAAGTAGCACTCGTCGGTAATCACCCATCTTAGGCACCCACACCCTTCCTTGGAAAGACAACAAACCACGCGGACCCATAGTAATAAACTCTGATTGGCCCACGATTCGCTCCGTATGCTTGTTGTGAACATAAGCCTCTATTTGAATCTCACCAAGCTTTTCAAGAAAATCGTTGGTAATAATCAAACGTAACGATCCGACTCGTATCTGTGATGACCCGGGAATTTCCGACCAAATTTAAACTTATTCTTTATATGTTCCGACACGATAAGTAAAGTCTGTAATGTTGAGTCTTAAAACTTGTGAACTATCTTTATGAATTCATTTAACATTTGACTATTCCCGACGATTCACGATACGATTACTTGTAAATATATATATATATATATATATATATATATATATATATATATATATATATATATATATATATATATATATATATATATATAATAAATATGAAATATTATATATAGTATTGTTAAAATTAATTATGCAAGACAACTCATGACATAATAAATTTTATTATGTCAGTAAAACGTAATTGTATTTATATAATGTATTTAGAATATAAATAGCTTTAAAAACAAATATTGTACTTACAATTTTGTATTATGAAACTTATTAGTTTCTAAAATAGTTATCGTTATAATAAGAAATTATTATTTACTCAAACACCACGAGTAACACCTTGTCAACAATCTAAGCACACACTTATGATTCGATTTTCATCCCTTAAATGTAATAAATGTTATTGAGCAAATCGTTAATATTAATACTACATTTAAATGGAATCCTTTTTATCGTTTATACAAATATCCAATTCAAGAACTAGCTTTCATAAGGTAATATAAATGAGGATTCTCTATTAGACCCGTGAACCCTACTATTCCTATTTGTGTTTAACAACACGTAATTTTTTTTACTTTACAAACACCCATTCAAGCATCAAACGTCTTTCCAAAATATCACCAACTATTGACTTACTTTATTGTTACTAGACAACCCCCAACCTACCCACATATATATTATTTTATCTTTTATATGACCTACATGATACAACTTGATATGTTTGTACCAAGTGAGGCTATTAATCCTTTTATATAATTGTACGAATTATCTCTCTATTTCCTATCACAATCAGTATCATTCATGTAATTCACTTTAAGCAATGGAATGCTACTTTATGTAATAGAGTGCTATCATATATTTTGTCTAACTTAAATCTTATATATCTTATATATTACAGAGTACAAAATAATATAAATATATACCCATCTTCTTATATCTTACTTTCTCTCCTAAATCTTGCTCGAGAGCAATCCCTTCAAACTTGCTGCATCTTGCCTTCTGTCTACATGATCAATACCAGCATTCTTTAAAATAACTCAAAACCATCGTGAACCAAATACTACACCATCACCATTTGACCACCACATCCTACACACAATTCAAATGACATCCTAAGATTTTTTTTTAGCCAAACTGTTTTCTGTCTCAATTGATAATCACAACCACTACCACAAACCCATACCCATATGACTATGCCCGGATGTACCTGCTGCTATACTTCAAAATTGTTTTCTTCATCAGGAATACTCTACAAACCACCACTCCATGGTGAATCCCATAATCTGCGTTTTCTTCTTACCTGCTTCATTCTGTTCTTCTTTTTGAACCATAACCTGCCACCATCATTATATTAGGAAATTGAATCCTGGAACAACAACAACAACATAACAGTCATCAATCATTAGAAATTATAAACAATAACAGATTTATAATTAAATGATTCATGATCATCTTTTCCTGAACATTCAAGATTATTTCGATCTCAGAAGTAAAACAATGAAGATAGTTATTTCTGTTTCAATTACCATATAACCAAAACCCATGGTTCTTGATCGATAAAACCCAAAAACCATCATTGAAAACCCATCATCTAATGACATACTGCATACTAATATAACTTGTCCTTTTCGTTAGAATCATAAAGAAAAACCACACCTGCAACACCCATCTTGATCGACCCAACTCAACACAACCCAAATTCACTTTCGATTTATAATCACACCATCACAACCAGGTTAATTATTAATAAGTACAATTAAGTTCATTAATTCCTAATTTATTCAATCAAACAAAAGCCATCTAACCTTTGTAAACTACTGCTGTGTTGTGTTAACTTTACAATCGAGCTTTTCCATCGATAAACCTGCAACACTTTACAATCGATCATCAAAACCTGCTATTTATTCTCTGTTTCGAACGAACACCCCAAAACTGAAAACTAGGAACCCTCGTTATTGCCATTCAAGAACCTACAACTAATCTGTTATTGTGAGATGAAGATGATGATTAATTTATGATGAATTGATGATTATGATAACACGAAAATGATACGATGAAGATTGATGATGATTACCTGCTATTAGCTTGAACGATGATGATGATGAGTGGTGATCGAATTAGCGATGATGACGAATTAAAGACTAGTTATACCTCAAGTTGTTGTGGGTGATCGATTGATCGATTAAAGAATCGAAGGTGCTGATCATCGTATTTTTTTCTTCTTTCTCTGCGATCGTGATTCTGACCTCTCGATCTATTGTAGCCGCCAATCTATCCCCACAGACCCTTTTATTAGGTACGGTGTATTATAACAATTTATTATTATTATTATTATTATTATTATTATTATTATTATTATTATTATTATTATTATTATTATTATTATTATTATTATTATTATTATTATTATCATCATTATTATTATTATTATTATTATTATTATTATTATTATTGTTATGTTATTAACATGTTAACATAATTACTATGATTTATATTATTAACATTTTTGTTATTTTTTGTTATTAGGTAATAACATTATGTATTAATAGTGCTATTATTGTATTGATAAATGTAATATTATGATGATTAAGATTATTATTATTATTGTTAATTGTTAATATGAAAATAATACAAACTATTATAATAATCATTAATATTAATATTAATATTAGTAACATTTAAAAATTTTATTATTTTTATTAACAAAAGTATTATTATTAAAAATACCACTAGTAATAAGATTGTTATAATAATTATTATTATTAAGTATTATGTATTATTATCAAAATTATTATTTTTCATTATCTTTTTTTATTAAACTTTTTAAATTACTAAAAACTACTGTTATTATCATTATTATAAGAGTTATCATTAATATTATCATTAATATAATTATTAATAAAATCATTAA
The DNA here is from genome assembly GCF_046630445.1 of Rutidosis leptorrhynchoides. Lineage (NCBI taxonomy): Eukaryota > Viridiplantae > Streptophyta > Magnoliopsida > Asterales > Asteraceae > Rutidosis > Rutidosis leptorrhynchoides. The sequence goes on from NC_092333.1 coordinate 195,189,954, forward strand.
TATTATTATCATTATTAACATTAGTATTATCATCACTACTAATATTATTTTAGTACTAATATAATTATTATTTTAACAAACAAATGAAATATATACATATAAAATATTTGATACATATAATATAGCAAAAGTTATATTTTATATAGTAATAATGAGATACAAAAATTATTAATATAAAAATTATATCATTAATAATATATATATAATTGTTCGATTACAAGAATATACATTAATGAACATACAAATGATATAGGTTCGTGAATCCGAGGTCAACCCTGCATTTGTTCAATATAGTCATATGTATTTTTACTACAAAATACATTAGGTGAGTTTCATTAATCCCTTTTTAAATGCTTTCGCAATATATATTTTTGGGACTGAGAATGCATGCGCTGTTTTTATAAATGTTTTACGAAATGGACACAAGTGATCGAAACTACATACTATGGTTGGATTATCTAATCGAATATGCCCTTTTTATATAGTCTGGTAATCTAAGAATTAGGGAACAGAAACCCTAATTGACGCGAACTCTAAAGATAGATCTATCGGGCCCAACAAGCCCCATCCAAAGTACCGGATGCTTTAGTACTTTGAAATTTATATCATGTCCGAAGGAGGATCCCGGAATGATGGGTATATTCTTATGTGCATATTGTGAATGTCGGTTACCAGGTGTTCAATCCATATGAATGATATTTTTGTCTCTATGCATGGGACGTATGATTATGAGAAATGGAAGTATGAAATCTTGTGGTCTATTAAAATTATGAAATGATTCTTTATGATAAACTAATGAACTCACCAACCTTTTGGTTGACACTTTAAAGCATGTTTATTCTCAGGTACGAAATAAATTTTCCGCTGTGCATTTGCTCATATTAGAGATATTACTTGGAGTCATTCATGACATATTTCAAAAGATGTTGCATTCGAGTTGTTGAGTTCATCAAGATTATTATTAAGTCAATTATATTTGGATATATTATGAAATGCTTTACATGCCTGTCAACTGTCGATGTAACGAAAGTTTTTCTTTTAAAAACGAATGCAATGTTTGTAAAATTTATCATATAGAGGTCAATTACCTCACGATGTAATCAACTGTTGTGAATCGTTTGTAATCGATATGGACTTCGTCCGGATGAATTAGGACGGGTCTTCACAGTATCGCCGGATGTTGACTCTTTCGACTCAACGCATCCGCGACAACGTTCGCCTTACCCGGATGATAAAGTATCTCACAATCATAGTCTTTCACCACATCCATCCACCTACGTTGGCGATAATTCAAATCTCGTTGATTAAAGAGATGTTTCAAACTCTTATGATCCGAATAAATCGTACACTTGACACCATACAAGTAATGGCGCCAAATTTTCAACGCATGCACAACCGCCGCCAACTCAAGATCATGAGTCGGATACCTCGTTTCATATTCCTTTAATTGTCGAGAGGCATAAGCGATGACTTTACCTCTTTGCATTAGAACACACCCGAGACCATTTAAGGAAGCATCACAATAAACCACCATGTCTTCAACACCTTCCGGTAACACTAACACCGGAGCTTGACACAACTTCTCTTTTAACAATTGAAAAGCAATTTCTTGCTCGTTCTCCCAAACAAACCTCGCATTCTTCCTTGTCAATTTCGTCAACGAAGAAGCGATCTTAGAAAAATCTTGGATAAACCGACGATAATAACCGGTCAATCCAAGAAAACTTCGGATTTTCGTATGCGTAGTCGGTCGTCCCCAACTCTTCACCGTCTCGATCTTCCCCGGATCTACTTGAATACCGTTTTCGTTCACAATATGACCAAGGAATTGAACTTCCCTTAGCCAAAATTCACATTTGGAGAACTTTGCATACAACTTCTCCTTTCGTAGTTCAATACTTCACGCAAATGATGTTCATGTTCGTTCATACTTTTCGAGTAGACTAGTATGTCGTCAATGAACACTATTACCGACTTGTCCAACATAGGTTGGCACACCCGGTTCATAAGATCCATGAATGCCGCCGGTGCATTCGTAAGACCGAAAGGCATCACAACAAACTCAAAATGCCCATAACGTGTTCGAAAGGCCGTTTTCTCAATGTCTTCCTCACGGACCCGCATTTGGTGATAGCCGGACCGTAGGTCGATCTTAGAGAAATACGTTGCAACTTGAAGTTGATCAAATAAATCGTCAATCCTAGGTAATGGATAACGATTCTTGATCGTCACTTTATTCAACTCACGGTAATCAATGCACATACGCATACTACCATCTTTCTTCTTCACAAATAACACCGGAGCGCCCCATGGAGAAGCACTCGGTCGAATAAAACCCTTCTCGAGCAACTCTTGGGTTTGATTTAACAACTCTTGCATTTCTGTTGGTGCTAAACGATAAGGAGTTTTAGCAATGGGAGTAGCTCCCGGAACCAACTCAATACGAAACTCAACTTGTCTTTCCGCCGGAACACCCGGTAATTCGTCCGGAAAAACGTCTTCGAATTCACTAACAACCGGAATTTTACGAATAGGTGGTGGCTCATTACGAGTATCAACAACATGAGCAAGGAAAGCCATGCCACCGGTAACAACGGAACGACGTGCCCGTGCAAAAGTGCATATCGGCACCGGTCTTCTTCTCTTATCACCATGAATAATCAATTCTCTCCCACTTGGAGTCTTCACACGAATAAACTTATCATGGCATGCAATATCGGCTCTATAATGATCGATCCAATCCATACCAACGACAATATAAAAATCGCCCAAGGTCATTGGAATGAGATCAATTTTAAAAGTTTCGGCACCAAAAACAACATCACAATTTTCACACACATCAACCACTAGCACCGTCTTGCCGTCCGCTATTTTAACTTCTACCGGACGACTTAACTTAGCTAACGGTCTATCAAGTTTAGGCACAAATTTAGGAGACACAAACGACAAATTTGCACCGCTATCAAAAAGAATCCTCGCCGGATTAGAATTAACCATGAAAGTACCTGAGACAACTTCGTTCGATTGTTTGGCTTCATCATTAGTCATCAAGTAGTTGCGACCCCTAGCCGTACCCGCCGCTTTCTCTAACCGCTTCACATTATCATTTCGCAAATCAGGACACTCCGGCTTCTTATGCCCCTCTTTGCCGCAAATAAAACAAGTGACTTTGTTTCCGGAAGATGGTTTCGGACACTCACGAGCCATGTGACCCGGTTGCCCACAATTGTAGCACGTATAAGAAAACCCGCCGGTAGTGCCCTTCTTTGCACTATTGACACTTTCGGCCCCCCTCTTGCTCTTGCTCTTCTTGCTTGAGGCGTTAGAGTAACTAAAGCCTTCAAATTTTCTTTTGGAAAACATGAAATCACTCTTTCTTGGAACCTCCGGCTCAAAACCCCGAGCCACCTCGAACAATTCATCAAAAGACTTAGCCATACCCCGACTAATCTTCCCCTTGTACTCATCATTCAAAGTACGGTAGAAATCCTTCATAAGCTTATGATCATCACCCACATATTTCGGGCAAAAACGAGTCTTTGCCAAGAATGTAGACTTGAGGGTGACCAATTCCATGGAACCTTGTTGCAAATGGTGCAACTCGTCCCGGATTCTATCGAGGTCGGAAGAAGTACGGTATTCTTTGAAAAATTCTTTCATGAACTCTTCCCAAGTCAAGCCCATACATTGTTCTTCACCATACAAGTTGATTTTATCGTCCCACCACAACTTAGCTTCTTCGCGTAACATGCTAGAACCATACCTCGTCTTCTTTTCGGGAGGACATTCCGCGGTACGGAAAGCTCCCTCAATATCGGAGATCCAACATGTACTTTTTAAAGGATCCCGCACCCCATTAAACATCGAGGGTTGAGCATCCTTGAAGTTCTTGTAGTGGAAGTCCCGCCTTCCTTCACCTCCTTCACCGAGAGGATAGATATTCCTAGCGTCAAGGGCCTCTTCGATAGTGGCCTTCATTCGTTCATTAATTAGATCGGTTATTTGCTCATCAACCGAATCTTGAAAGACTTTTCGGACGTTCGTAAGAAAATCCGCTTTTAACTTTTTAAAGACGGCCTCAACCTTGGCCGAAAACTCGGCGTCCTCACTTGTACTTCCGTTATCATGATCGGGACCGTTTCTCGTCTTCATTCTATAAAACGAAATAGGTTAAACCACAAAATGAAAGGACAATTTACATAAATACATACATATACGCCACACTACCCCATCTTGCTCAACAATCGTCGTACATTGCTCGTTTGACCCGATTTGCACTCGTAGTAATGGTAGCTAGTCATTACTACGCGAGCACGTCGCGCTAACTCGCTAGTACAACGTCCATCTCGCTTGATGATTGCTAAACACAACACAAACAAATAGCGCATGATTAGGTTCAAAGTCCTACAAGTCCCGCATACACGCGCACACAAAAGTCTAAGTCTAGGCGCCTATCTCAAGTCACCTAAATCCCTTAGACCATGCTCTGATACCACTTGTAACAACCCAACCCGATAACCGACCATAAACAGTCCCAAAAAAAAAAATTAAAAGCTGCTGGACAGTGGAGTGCGCGGCGCGCATCCCCTGTAGTGCGCGGCGCGCACAGAGCATTCCAGCTTCTGTCCGAACTGTTTTTAACACACAAAAAGATGGACCACTTCCCGACATTTTTAGACCGAACGCTTTTCACAACAAACTTATATATGTAAAACTAACACGAATCAAACATAAAAATGATGTTTTACAAGCAGGGCCCACACGACCCAAAATACAAGTTTAATACAAGTTTAGAGTTTCGACCACCAAAAAGTTTAAGTTCCAAACTACACAATGAGCATGGCGTTTGGGATTAAACTACCCAACTACCGGTCAAACTCCAAGAGCTACTAAAGCCAAAAGCGTCCCCTAGCATCAAGCGGGATCTCTAGTCCAATACGATGCCCTTACCCTTGTCCAAAACCGAACCTATAAAATGGTAAACAACGAGAGGGTAAGCAAAGCTTAGTGAATGCAATAATTATACGAATACATATATAATTATACCTACTTGCATACACTTACACAAACCGCTAACATGCTAGCAACACAATTAGCTTATCGTCATATTAACAAGCTATAATCTCCAATACCACAAGCTAGCAACAACCGCATAATAATATAACTCGAAATGATATAATATGCTTACAACACAAGTAACCATGGTCGACAAATAGTACAAGGGAACGGCGCTCGCGAAAACGCCATCGGTGTTCATAACATCCATTAGGGCACTTAACACCTCGCACCACTAACCCCTAGGGTGGCACCTTAACACCTCGGCACATTACCCCGAGTGGCATCTTAACACCTCGATGCAACACTCATTATTTTACGGAGTGGTGTCTTAACACCTCGACACTACACTCCTAGGTGGCATCTTAACACCTCGATGCTACACCCGAGTGGCATCTTAACACCTCGATGCTACACCCTTCACGTGAAACGTAGTGTCTTAACACCTCGACACTACACCTTTCACGCTACAACAAATAGATACATTATATACATACGCATATAATTATTCCACTCACCTTAACAATTAGATGACGATTTCAACCTCCACAAGCTTCAAAGCAAAGTACCTAATATAATAAGTACTTGATCAACACACAAGCTAAGTGGACTCAATACTAACACTTACACATGAGCATTTAATGACTTAATGTATTAAATCGCCCATTTATACCAAAACCGCCCAATTAAAGTCAAGACCACCACTAATCACTTAAAAGCTAGTGATTAAGGTCCAACAACACCAACTAATACATAATTAGGGTAATTTATACCCATCTTTCTAAACTAGGTCAATTTATTACCCAAATAACCATTTTAAGACAACACACCCATTTCGGGTCATCCACTAACTAACCAACACCCATTTACTAAATAACTAGGTGTGTTAGAAATTAACTCACTAATTAGGGTTCATAAACATCCTTTAATACTTTGAAACCCTAGACTAGTCACCAATTAGTATTCAAGACTCAATTTTACCCAAGAACACCCAAAATCACCAATAATGGGTTTTGTGTTCATCATTTACTCAAACCCTAACCCTTACACTAAATCAAAGTAAGGAAAATAAAATTAGAACATACCACAACTACCACAACGAAGCTAGAGATAAGATGAACGACTTTAATGCTTGAATTTTAACCCAAAACAGGCTCCTTCCTCTTAGATTTAAGCTTTCTCTCTCAAAAATCACAATCTCTCTCTAGAATTAAAGTTAAAGTGATAAGGTTGTTGATAATGGAGTAATGGTGCTCCACAAACTGACCTATCTGTCTTTAACCCGTCCATAAGTGAATTTACCAAAATGCCCATCAAAATATCTGATTTAAAAAGCTGGAACCCGGCTACAGTAAGGGTGCGCGGCGCGCTCCCTTTAGTGTGCGCGGCGCGCACTAGGCTCAGCTCACTCAGTGACTTCTGTTTAACTGCACAACATCACCCACACTCTATGTAACATATTTACACTGCTGTACAAACTGATTAGGGTCTTACACTTTCATTTGTAGTACATGGACACTAACACTACTTCCCGTTGCCATTTTGCAAGATACGAGAGCTTTCACGGTGTCAAACCTTTCTTGCTTTGCTTGTTGTTGGAACATGTCCTTGAGTTGGTTAAGCATGTCATATGACCCTAAGCTCTCCATGCCCTTTTGGAGCTCTGGAGACATGGTCGCCAACATCAAGCATGCAACCTCATTAGACTCAGAACGCCGTTTTTCAAACTCATCCCTAGCCGCTTGAGTAGCTCTCGATCCGGGTTCTGCCGGTAAGGGTTCCTCAATAGCCCTGATCTTTCCTTCCATCCTAAGAGCAATTCTTAGGTTGCGAAGCCAGTCCATGTAGTTCAAACCCGTAAGCTTGTCCTATTCGAGGAGCCCTTTAAGGCAGAAATTAGTGATTGATGACGGAGTAGGATTTGTGTTTGTTGCAGACATCTGTCATATTTTTATTTTTAAAGTAAGTTGTATTAGTTAGTTTGATATGTTTAAACCTTGTTAAGATAATTACCCAAGTGTGTTTAATATTCAAAAAATTATAATTAACAAGGCTAAGATCCATATTTCACTTATGTTAACGACGGGTTCGCCGCGGATCGCCAACCATAAGCTATTTAGGTAGGTAACTATATTACCAATTTCATCCATTATGAAATTCTTAGGTTCTGCGGGATTTAGTGATAATCAATTATTTCACTTGGCATGTTTAATCCCTTCTACGCTAATCCTTCCTCGTGGCGGGTTTGCCGCAAACCACGATTTCAGATTGTAAATCGTCCGTGATAGATACACGTGAAATCCGGCCCAAGACTCTCGGGTATCGCGAAATTCACCTCACCCTTCCCAACACCCAATTAAAGTCCGGCCCAAGACTCTCGGGTATCGCGAACTCTGACAGGTAGAAGGTTCGGATGTGTGTACTACTCATGGATAGCGTAAAGTTTACATTTAAAACAGGTTTTTGTTTTCTTTTAGCAAAAGTAGTTTACACCATTTTAAAACATTTGCTAATTATGTATTGCGTGTTGCGTTTGTTAAACTAATTTTAACCAAACCGTTTTATATGATTGTTGTCCCTTTTGTTTTTTTTTTTTTTAAAACATTTTCTAGCTAGCATGGCATAGACAAATAATAAAACAATAATAATCATGACACACAATTATCGGTAGTATGCCTCGAGTCCTATGCGTTTTTCCGGTGAGCCAACACACGGAAAAACTTGGTCAACTAGGGACATAACCTTGTGTGAAAATTAGCTCCCACTAAAACCGCCATCTCCATTATATGCTCGGATGGGCCGCCTTGTGAACATCGTCTTCTTGATTTCAATCTTGGTTGCATTATCTTACATAATAATTATTCTATTTTCTATACTATTACAAATACAATATAAATAGAAAGACGACATGCAAGTCGTTTAATAAATTATTACATTCATCCCGAATAAATAATAAATAGAATCATACAACCAAACATCCACACAAGGGTCTTATAGAGGCAATTACTACCGAATGCAACAACAATTACATACATAACAAATGGAGTGCCAAATATCCATTTTCATGAAACATGTTTCGATAAGGATTGATTTAAACAACACTTAATGGCACATAACAAATATCAATCCTTGTTTACATAACTTATGTATGTAAACCCACTTCATATTTTGTAAGTATGGTTTTCATGCCAAAACCATCCAAACAAACATATTAAGTGAATTAAAACATGTTGGAGATTTATTCACTTTAACAAAGCATAAAGTCTAAAATTAACAATTTTAATTTTCTCATTTCATGTAAAACATGAATATAATTTATGTACTTTATTTTCCTAAACTTTGAATCACTTTTAGTCAACATGTAAGTTACCATATCAAATTTTCGGATTTTGGCAGATTCATGCATGCAACTTCAGATGGTCATATCTTACTCATTTCTAGTCCGTTTTTGATGATTTTTTTTTCAAATTTAAGTTCTTTCAGTTAGCTTTCAAATGCAATTGGTCTCATACAATAATATTGAGTTTAAAGCCCCATAACAGTCCATCAAAGACGGACTGTCCAAACTGGAAAAATTTCTTAAATGAAAAAAAATGAGTTTAACCAATTTTACATGTTGCCAAAATCCAAGATTCAAATTAGTATTTAGGAAACATAAAACATAAATCATGATACTTGTTTTGCATGTTTGTTATGCATGATCATCTCCAAGAATCATGCACAACGCATCCATCAAAACTAAATATCATAAGAAAAGTTTGCTAAAACTTGTATAAGATGGCTCGGATACCACTGTTGGAGTATGATACAAATTCAAAGCGAGCGGAAGCATTTTTAAAACTTTACAAAATCATACTCTTCCACTGATCATTGTACAAAACTTTAGTAAACAAAACAAATTAACGAAACTGAACAAGAGAAGATTAGAATACAACCTTTGTAGCCCTTTTGAAGATCGAATTTGAAAACCCAAAGAAGAGTTCCTCTAAATGGTAGACACCCAAAGTTCCAACCTTGCTTCGATCTATACCTTCTACTTAACGGATCTTTTCTTTTCCTTATTTCCACCAAAACCCGAACCCAATTATAAAGTATTTTGGTTACTTGAAAATGAGAAAGAGAAATAGCATTTTATATGTGTGTTTTTGTATCTCAAGTTACATATATATTTTCAATACCAAAACTTGGTATTATATAGAATAAAATTGATACATATAATATAAATATAAAGATTTGGAAAGATTTTAAAAGATTTGTAAAATCAAATCTTTATATAAAATAAGATTTACAAATCAAATCAAATCTTATTTATATCAAATCAAATCTTATATATTATATAAAATATGATTATAGTACAAATCATTATATAAAATAAGATTTACAAATCAAATCAAATCTTATTTATATCAAATCAAATCTTATATATTATATAAAATATGATTATAGTACAAATCTTTATATAAAATAAGATTTACAAATCAAATCAAATCTTATTTATATCAAATCAAATCTTATATATTTAGATTTGTAAGTATATGTACACACATAAAAAAAACTTACTTAATTTATTAAACCATTAACTAATGATTAATAAATTAATTTCCGATTAGAAGGTATATCAAACAATTTACGATTGGCCTTTGTGTGTGACCGAATAGGATAAATGGACTTTTATTATTTAATGTCATGGACATATCTTCGGAATATATGTACCACGGTCAAACCACGATCGAACCGTAGCCAACCCGAGAACATATTTCTAACAATAAATATATTCACCTGGTTAAAATTCTTTACTCCAAGAAGTTGAAACGAAGAGAGTACAATTGTATCCACTTAGGTAAGCTTGTCATCGAAATAATAGCTCAACTATATCTGATAACTTTTTGTATTGATCCTAGTTGTTTAATTCATAAGTAAATAAGGCAAAATATTTTGACATCATATAAGACGATTTCTTCTTTGGTATTATGAATCTCTTCGATTTCATTC